>NC_135397.1:12825000-13453750 GCF_051989625.1 Stigmatopora argus | reverse complement strand
ATTGCAACAAGCTGAAGAGAGAAAACTATTTTTCAACAAATGCATCAGCTCACCACAGTCAACTACTACAGCTGCTAGTTTTTTGGCAGCTCATGAGATCATAAAGAGGGGGAAGCCGTTCACAGAGGGAGAATACATCAAAGAAACGTTTATTCAAATATCAGAGCATCTATTCTCCGACTTTAAAAACAAAAAGGAAATTGTTCAGAAAATTAAAGACATGCCTCTCTCTGCAAAGACCATTAAGAACAGGACCATTAAAATGGCAGCAAATAGCAGCGGTAAGCAGATTGATGACATTAATTCAACTCAAGCATTCTCAATTGCTGTTGAGCAGACAGCACTATTATGCAGGTATGCCAATGCTGATGTGCTGCAGGAAAAACTGATTGAACTCGTACCGCTGAAGGGCCAAACGCGGGGGCAGGACATACTTTTTACTTTAATGTTTTTACAACTTTCTTTGTTCTGTTAGCCTGGCTTCTTTCTGCCACTTCTTTTTTTGGAACTATCAGCCATGTCTACGCTGTCATACACATGGGACTAGCTGTTACAATATGCAGCAGAAGGAGCAACACCTCAATGCCGCTGGAAATTCGGAGCTGGACAAAAGCGCCGGGAGAAGAAGCTATGCTTCTGACCAACCATTCCATCGTGGGATAAGATGGAAGAGCTGTCGGCGCTTACCAGCAACGGAGTCGAGGGGCTCTACTCTGCTACTGTTGTCTTCAGCTCCAGACTACTGAGGAACTGTGCAGATAAGCTTGGAAGAGTGACTCTGCATATTCTCTACCTCGGTCACAGTCTGCATAAGTTCTCCATCTTGTGGTAGACTTCCTGTGTGTGGTTCCAGTTTTTGTCCAACTTTACAACGTCTCTTTGAGTCTGTATCCGTCTTTGCTACTGCAATCAAGATGGCGCCGTTCAAGTGGCAGCCGGCGGCGGTAGCTCCGTCCACTCTTGCTCGTTTTGTGTTTT
Source organism: Stigmatopora argus (assembly GCF_051989625.1). Classification (NCBI taxonomy): domain Eukaryota; kingdom Metazoa; phylum Chordata; class Actinopteri; order Syngnathiformes; family Syngnathidae; genus Stigmatopora; species Stigmatopora argus. The sequence continues at coordinate 13,452,772 of NC_135397.1, read as the reverse complement.
TGCTGCTTTTCTGTCTTAATGATTTGATTTGGTGATTCTTAATGATCCCATTTACTTTGATTTGCTTTGTACTTTGTGCTTTTGCTTTGTTGTTCTGTCTAATCACCCTCTGCTACTGCCACAATGAAATTTCCCGAATACGGGATGAATAAAGTTATCCAATCCAATCCAATCCAATGTTGTTTTTGTCTAAAAGAAAAAGGGATAAACACCACTCACCTAGTGTCGGTGTCTACTGACAGTGCGCCAAGTATCAGAGGAGCACAGAAGGGCTTTGTGAATTTACTTCAAAAGTCACTGGGCCGAGATCTGATAATTTTAATCCACCAAAAAGCACTCTGCGCACAAACATTTCATTCTGAATGTGTGGAAGTAATGAACCTTGTTATCAAGATTGTGAAGAAAATAATTGCGAATGGGTTAAGCCACCGACAGTTTTGTTCATTGTTAGAAGAAGTCGAAAACACGTATTCATATCTCCTGCTGTCCAGGGGGGAGGTGCTGAAACACTTTGCTGCATGTTTGGAGCACGTAAAAACCTTCTTGGTAAGTAAAGGCCTCAGCTATCCTGAACTGGAAGACCCATTTTGGCTGGAAAGGTTATACTTCATGGTGGACATGACAAATTACTTGGACATGCTGAATAAAAATTTCCAAGGACAGAGAAGCACGGCATGCTGGAGGAGATTTTGGCTATTGAGCGCAAGATGACAGTGTTCGCCAGAGATGTACAAAATGGTATGCTCTCTCACTTCAAAGAAGCAAACAATCACATAAATTGTGCCATTACTGGAATGCAAGCTGCGTTTGGAGAAAGATTCCGTGAGTTCACAAAGGAGAAACAGACTCTCTTTCTCTGTCGCACCGCTGGACAGCGACCCATCCCTGCTGAACACATCTGCATTCACAGGAGTAAGTAATTAAGTAAATAAGATCTAGAAATTGAACTGGCCGATATTGCGGATAAAGTTTGTGGGTTAACAAGTTCAAATCACTGTCAGCGGATCTTGAAGAAATCGCCTGTCAGAGGGCTACTCTCACTAAAGAGCACAAATGGAGCGTGACCGGACGCTTCGTCGAAAGACGTTTGGTAGACCGGACGTTTAGTCGACTGGACGTTTGGTAGAACGGACGTTTGGTCGAACGGACGTTTGGTAGAACAGGCGTTTGGTAGAACAGACGTTTGGTCGCCGGGTTCGCTCGCTGTCAAATTATGACAGAGTTTACTGTTGATATTTTGATATTAGATATTTAGATATTAAACTCACTCTCTCTCTCTCATGATTATAATTTTGAGAGCTGGTTTCAACAGTAACAACTTAATTTTCAACAGTAATAACTTAATTTAACTCAACTTACTTATTATGCGAGCAAGTTTTCTCAAGCATGAACATTATAAAATCCAAATACGGCTCCCGCATCACCAATGAGACTCTACAGTTCTGCGTGAAGATGAAAATCACGTCTTACAGCACCAACATAGGGAAGATCTGCAGGGAAATGCAGACACAGAAATCCCACTAAACAGGTAAGACCAACATAATTTATTAAGTTATTTAAAAAAATACTCATACTCAACTGATGTAGTTTTTTTTGTATTTTAAGGCTTGTCCATTGATCACTGGCTGTTTGCCAACAAACCCGAAGAGGACGGGAGAACACATGGAGTTACTACTATTAAACATATCATATATTAAAATTGGGCTTGTTTGTTGTATTCAGTGGTTCCAACTGTTCAAATTTAAATAAAGATGAAAACTTTTAGAAGTTTATAAACGCATTTTTGGGGGGGAAGAAGTAACAAAGTGGCTCTTTTGATTAAAAAAAGGTTGCCGACCCCTGGTCTAGAGTCACAGTAGCTATATTGGAAATGTCTGTATAATGCCTTCTACACACAAGTGTTTGACATCTATTTACACTTATAATGCAAGGAACAGTCAGGGACACCCCTTCAAGACATGTTATGAAAATAACAAAAACAATGATGATCAAAATCCTAATTTGTGCATTCATTTTTGTAGGCTTTTTTTTCGCCCTCTGATATATATATATATATATATATATATATATATATATATATATATATATATATATATATATATATATATATATATATATATATATATATACTTCAATGCATCCAATGAATACATCAAATTTAAATCCGATATTTGCAAACATTTGAACCCAATGTCAATGAGCTGAGCAATTGCAAAATAATCATTGATTTATAATTGTTTGTGACAACCCTAAGAGAATTGGCATCTTAAACTCACACTGATAGCGTTACTATATGACAAGAAAAATATGAGTAGGTGCTTTATTAGTCTATGTATATAAAAATATACAACCTTCATGATATAGATATCCTTTTCCTTATATATTTCCCTCTATAAAAATTAAGCTCTGTCATATGCTGGGTAAGAAAAATAAGAAGAATTGAAGTCTGCCTGTGTCAAGTTAAAACCCTGGTGAGTTTTTTTGGGCTGCTGGAAGCTAAATAAAGCCATCTGGAAGGAAGAAATGAAGAAAAAAACTGTGTGCATAAAAGCACACCTCAAGTTCAAAGAGCAGCCTCAAAAAGAAGTTACTGGTCCATTTTTAGTTTTGCAACACAGCTAAAAATAGACTTTTGAGCGAATAGAAGGCAGACGCCGAAAGCGAGAATCATCTTTCAACAACAGATGACTTAAAATTAAACGTTCTTCTTTCCTCAAACAATAAGCTTGTTTCCATCCGAAACAGAATTTCATTTGGTTTCCGTCAATTTTTTGACGCCCAAAAAAGGAAGACAATGTCCTTTTGGTGAAAAGATATTTTCCGTCCAGCAGTGACTTTGACACTACAAACTATATTTTAGTGAAAGAAACTTCTGAACAAACACCGTAGTAGTAAAAACAATGAACAGTAATCCCTTGAATATCGCGGCTTCACTACATCGCTGATCTTTTTTCTGGGGCATATTCTTTTTTTAATACTTTTTTTGTAAGTTCATAAAAATCCACGCTGAAACTCGCAATTGGAAGCCACTCCCCTGTCCTCTGCTTGCTACTAGAACTCGCCACTGAAGAAAAAAAATATTTATTTATTTTATTAAATAGGGGTGACCCTACTTCACGGTTTTTGGTTTATCCATGTCTGGTCTACATTAACCACAATAATCGAGGGATTACTGTAAATGTGCTTGGAACAGCAAGAATAATCTCTTTACAAACATGAGCCTTTCCACTGAATACGTGAAAAATTGGAAATTGGCAGGAAATGCCATCATTTCTTGTCCATTTTTGGATTAAGTTGAAGGATTTTCACGCCACCACTGGCACTGAAAGAGTAACATAATAGCCGACAACATTGAATTCACTTTAAATGTGTTCGGAGCATGTGGGCGGGGCCAAAATATTCAAATGTACTTGCAGATTTTCACGAATTGTTAGTTTCACCGTGATTTAATTTGCTCTAGTTTTGCTCTCCTCGCGCGTTTTTCACGGTTTTGCGCGATTTGAAAGCGCAAAAAGCAAGCGCACTGACTCGAGTAGACGAAAGGATGAATTAGTTTGTGTCCAGACTCGCTATCGCCCTCGTAGGATTGGAGTGGAACTATGTTGACATGCTTAGTTAGGCTAATATCCCCATCTAAAATACACAACATTAAGTAGCAAATGTGTAGGCGCTACCATCACATGACATGCATGCTTGTGCCGTTGTTTTGCGTAAGAAAATGTGCACGTGTCGGACATTTTTTGCAACAATCCTACCCTGATTTGAACACTTCCCAGCGCGTCAGAAGAAGACGTTTTTGTGCTGACTTTATAGTGTCGGAGTCTTTTTTCTAAATTAAAAAAAAGTGCAGGTGAAATACCATATGAAAGATCACGAGGAGTGCAGCAGTAGAGGAAGAACACACCTTTGGGAGCCGTTCGAGTTGTCAATCCAGCGGTGTTGTTTTTTTTCTTTGGCGCTAACGCGGCCCGTTTAGATCTCTGTGGCGGTGATCTCCTCAAAGTGGATGTCGTTGCTGCCGCTGTGCACTTCGTAGTCGTCCACGTCCCTGTTCTCCAGCTCTAGACTTAACTCCCGCATCACACGCTCCAGCTCGCGGTTCCGTCGGTACATCTGGATGTAGTTCTGCTGTAGCTGCTTCTGGTAGCGGATCACCTGAAGAGAGAGACAAAGTTCTTAGGCCCTCGTATCGCTTGACGTATTTTCACATACAGTGGCACCTCGACATACGAGTGCCCCGACATACGAGCAATTTGAGATACGAGTAAAATTTAGGGCAAATATTTATCTTGAGATACGAGACAAATTTTGATATACAACCATACAGCGGATGTGAGAGGGTGCTCATAAGAACATCATAGGCACTGTCTCTCTCCCCGCAACTCCCTCGTGTAATGTCTCTACGAGCACTGGGCGGAGCGCTGCATTTTTTTCAGTGTTTTTTTCCCCCCGTTAGTCACTGCGACTGACGGATCGATTGCTAATAAGAGTATATAGGAGTATATACTAATTCTCGTTGGCAAGTGGTCGTGTGTTATCCTATTGTGAGGACATTTGTGTGCATCATTTTCAGAATATTTTGAAGCGAATACAAAAGCAAACAACCCTCGATAGGTTGCATCTGAAAGTCAGGGTGGAGGCGGGGCAAATAGAGCCAACCCGGGAGCAGAAAGGTATAAAAATTTAAAACAAAATTAGAAATAAGTTTAATGTAAGGTTAGATTAAATTTATTTTTGAGTGTGTCTGCATCATAATCCAAGTTCATTTAAATTTGTTTATATTATGTTACGAGCGCGTTGCCGTGCAAAACCCCTCTCTCTCTCCCTTCACCCCCCTCTCTCCCCTCCGCGAAATCCGTGTAATTTTAATACTATTAAACACATTTTAGTACTATTAAACCACTAGTTATTTGCTACTTTGTTAATATGTGGCGAATTGGAACAAATAAAAATGTTTTTCCAATCCAATATCCTGTTTGTGGTGTTTTATCAGAGGGTTGGAACAAATTAATTTGTTTTTAGTTCATTTCTATGGGAAACGTTCATTTGAGTTACGAGTAAATCGACATACGAGCTCAGTCCCGGAATGAATTAAGCTCGTATCTCGAGGTACCACTGTATTTAGGGATACAAATGTTCGTGCCAAAGATGAAGTTTCTCAAATAGAGCTTGGGAGTACTTTTTACCTTCTCTTTTTCCTCTTGCCAAACCATCCTTTCATGGTCGAATCGACACATCTGCTCCTCATTTGTCCTCCTCTCATACATGAGCTCGCCCTTCAGCCTGTCCACCTGACACAAATGTGAAGACCATTTAAAAAAACAGTAAAAGTAGCAATGGAATACTGAAATACTGTGTTTATTCGAGTATAACGCGCAACATTTTGTACCAAAAAAAATGAAGCAAAGTTTGGGTGCGCGTTATACACAAATCCCGGTGAAAAGGTCTGTCTTTGTCCGCCAGATGGGCCGCGAGACCCCGTTCTATTGGCCGGTGCTCACACTTACAAAAAAAGAACTGAAGAAGATTGGAATCAATTGTTTGGTGAGTCTGATGAGAACGAATCAGACTTAGAAAATGTTTAAATATTATGATGATGAATTAGACTTTAAGGATTTAAAATTGTAAATTCCCTTTGAGAATTGTCTTCATACTGGTAGTTTGTTTCACCAGGTTTCCATACCATATGTTGTGAATAAATCTTTTGTCATGGTCATATGTGTTCAGCATTTGCCAGTTAACAGTACTGGTGTAATCCTTGGTGTGAGCTGAGAAAAAGTGGAAAAAAAATGTATACCAATTTTTTTCTCACAAATTATGGGTGCGCGTTATACACGTGCGCGTTATACTTGAATAAATACGGTAAGTGACATGATTGCAGAGCAGGTTTTGAACACAGATCCACCTAAAAACAGTGACAGAAAAGGCTCAGTAGCTGAAACAAATTGAGCGTTCCCTGATGCATTGCTTTGGGTGGAATAACGATGAAATGGTTAAAAAAACTAAACAAAAAAAACAGCCAGATGCAAACATTTGTTTTCAACATGTAAAATCCCATTTAACATGTTTCATTTAAATTTTTTGACATGATACGATTTCATTCGCGATTAAAGTGGTAATATGAGATTAAAGTCGTAATACAACGAGAGGAAAGTCATACAATTGCAATATCATGAGAGAAAGGTTATGAGAATAAAGTAGTAGTAAAATGACATTAAAGTCTCAATATTATGAGTGTTACTAGACACATTTTAAGATTAAAATTGTAATATTTTGAAATCAAAGTCATTTTTATGCTTATTTTTACATTTTGTGAACCAGAGGTTGTCCATTTTATGGGCTGAGAATTTGGGCAATGTAACATCACAAAACTTTGCATGGTATCATATTAGGATATTGAAATAATATTACAAGACAAAAGTCATAAATTATGACATTGAATTTGTCGTACTACTTATTTTTACGTAATATGATCTGGCGTACGGAGGCTTCAAACAGCATTTGGCGACGCATTATCGCGTTAAAAAAACACGGGGGGTCTGAATACAGCATAAGCCTGATGGGTTGCCAGGCTTTGTTGCGCCCCTGACAGACTAAAAGATATAAGCCATCAACCACGCAGGAACATGTGTCAAGAAAGAGAGATTTGTTTCACACACCGGGGGTTCAACCACACAGTGTACACTATTATTGTATACCACGTTTAGTTTCCCCACGCTCATCTCAATATTCAAGTCGTATTTAAGATTGCCAAGACAAACAGCAGCCAGACCTTTACAATCAAACAAAAAATGTCCTCTTGAATAGCGGCCAAGTCGCCAAAATTGCTTATACTTGAACAAATATTCATGCTTTTCTTCATCTTACGTTGGACAGAGCTACATCAGACAGTTGACTGTACAGTAATTCCCTTCTCAAATCGCTATAAGGAAGTCAATAATACAAAAGTTTTACTTGTGACGTTAAGGAGGAAAAATAATTCTATATTTTACATTTATTTGACTTGTGAATTTCACTGGCAATGGCTATAATTTAAATGAAGCGGAAAACTATCCGCACCCACAAACAGACCGCCACTGCATGGGAATCGATCCCACACTGCCCGTACCAAAGTCAGGTGAATTAACCACTAGGCAGCTCAGATAAACACAATTGACATTATTTTAATGCTTAGTGTTTTTTTTTCCCTCCCCAAACGGTACTTTAAGATGGCACCTTTTTGACGGACAAACGACTTATAAAAAGGCAAAGTATTGTTAATAAATGGATAGATGTCATTTGTATGTAAAATATATTTATCTACTTTTTTACCAAATTATGGTGGCCCACTTTTCCCAACAACTGGGCTTTCTGGATTGAAAAAAGCCTATTACAGTTGACTTCGGGCCAGAGGCAGGGGACACCCTGAATTGGTGGCCAGCCAATCGCAGGGCACAAGGAGAGAAATAACCATTCACGCTCACACTCATACCTAGGGGCAATTTAGAGTGTCTAATCAGCCTACCATGCATGTCTTTGGAATGTGGGAGGAAACCGGAGTACCTGGAGAAAACCCACACAAGCCCGGGGAGAACATGCAAACTCCACACATGTGGACCGGCCTGGATTTGAGCCCGGGTCTCCCACTGCGAGGCCGACATGCTAACCACTCAGCCGCCGGGGCGCGTTTGATCTGTTTATCATTTCTCTATTTTCAAATAAATGTCCGTATCGGCCGCATTGTCTTGCATTATGGCGTTTCGTCTTTGTCACCTTGTAGTTTCGTTCATGGCAAGTCTAATTTGTGCACATGTAAGCCGTACCCTTGATTCAGTCATGTTTTTTTTACTTACAATGGCTTATATGCGAGAACATATGGTAAATGTAAGGATTAAAGACATTTTAAGAAACTGTATATGAACTCTGTATGTGAGTATTTCATTCATTGATGGTGAGCTATAGATAGGTTGGCTATCTATCAGCAGCAATTGAAGGGTACAAATTAATTTGGAAACAGTACCTGTTGTCTGAGTCCCAGTAGGGTTTCTGCATTCTGCCTCTGCGCCTTGGCTTCGTCACTCTCTCCTGCCCAATTCCTGGCCAACTCATCTTCTACATTGCGGTACAAACAGGGGCTGGGTCCCCCCCTTGCCAGCACGCCTCGCCCATGATGGAGGCTCAAGCTGGCGCACTTCCCGCCAGCGGGCGTCAGGACATCCCGCAGGCGTAGGGTGTCGTCCTCGAGGCGAGCCAGCTTCTCGCGGAGCAGCTCGGCTTCGCTCTTCCTCCTCTGGAGCTCGTTCTCGCACACCTCCAGCTCTAGGGACCGCGTGCGAAGGGCGGCCTGGGCCTCTTGAGAGCGAGCCTGGCTGGCCTGCAGCTCCGATCGGGCTTCTCTCAGCTGGGCCCTCAGCACCACCACGTCCCCCGCCTTCTGGCTGAGCTCCGACTGGATCTCCTTTATCTGCTGCTTGAGCAGGGAGATCTCTCCCGATTTCTGGCACACCTGACGCCGCCGAAACACCACACCGTAAGATCCAGAGCTGGTGATTTGTCACCTTCACGAAAATTGAGAGTTCACCTCCCACTTGGTTTCCTCTAGTCTTGGACCCAACTGTGTCTGCTCTCGCTGGATGCTGGCGCACCTCCTCTCCAGAGTTTCTCGGTCCTGCAGCACGGACGAGAAGTCTTCCTGTAGTTTCTTTTTCTCTTGTTGTAGTTGAAATACCTGGTGACAAACATCAAAAGTGACCAGTGTTGGCACGTTTCGGCGGCAATAGTCAAAATGGCTTGGACGAAAAGGGGTGTGCAGTAATACCTCGTTAATCGCGGTCAATAGGTTGCAAGCCCTGCCACAATAGGTGAATAATTGCGATGTAAGGACCGTGTTTTTATGGTATCTATTGAATATTGTTTGGACTTTTAAAACCCTCTCTATACGATTATTTAACTCCCAGAGTCTAGTGCCCACTGAAATAATGTCCAATTGTGAATTGGCTTTTCCCCCCATTTCATGTTTGTATTATTGTAAAAAAATTCATAAATATTTGGCGGATCCAAGCTGCGAGGTGGTAAATCCGCGATAGTCGATCCGTGGCGAGGTATTACTACAATAATACATTGAGTGGTTAGGGAACAAACCAATCAAATGAATCAAACCACAAATTGTTGATGGTATCGCCTTTTTCTTGAAAATATATATATTTTTTTGCTGAATTAACATAATTTATTGTTATTCTCATTTATTTTTAAACTGAGGTTCCCGCTAAATGCCTCTTTCCCTTCTTTTTTTACTTTTACCTGTCGGTCCTTCTATTTTTTTAATTTATTTCATGTGAACCTTTATGTGTGACTTGTCATTGTTAAAAACAAAGTTCTAAAAATAATGATCAAAACCATCAAAATGCTTTTGGTGAAATGTAACAGATTGCATCTTCACAATATCGTACAACATTAAATTAAGTCCCTTGAATTTATTTATATTGAATCATGGCATGCTGTAATATCGGCAAAACATGGAATATTTGTCCAGAGAACCAATATCATAGAGTGAAATGCAATTGATGATTTACACCCCAATTGCAGAGTCAAACCCACCTGTAACTGTAAAACTTGCTGTGCTCTTTGTGCCTTCTGAGATGCCTGCTTCATTTTGCCGGCACAGTTCTGCCTCAGCTCCTCCATTTCTCGCTCACAGCGGCGCTGCTTTTCCTCGTAAACCTAAACATAGAACAATAGAACACAATCTCTACTTGATCAAACGTTCGATAGACAGCGGGAAATTGCAAAAAGTCATACAATGTAATATTCAGAGAGACAAATTAATATGAATATAATGAGATTAAAATTGAACTACTACAAGGTTAAAATCAAAACATGATGAATGTTAAATTATAGATTATACTATTACAAGATTCAAATAGTGAAACAGTCATTTTGTTGCTTATTTTTCCTCTAACCTGAATCGGAAGTTGTTTGGTTTGTAGGGCATCAACTTTTGGCGACGTAAAGTCTGTGTGAGCACAACATTTTTTTTGCGTAATATTAGGAGATTTAAGTAATATTTGGAGAAAAGATTAACATTAGATTGCTTATTTTTCCATCACTCGAACCGGAAATTGTTCAGGGTCCGCAGACATTAGGCCTGTTTGAAAAATTAGATTTTGGAATAATTTTGGAGGTTTATGTGATTCCTGCTAATGAAATCTTGATGAGAATGACTATTGTTAATATTGGCGACATAGTTTTAAATGGAAAGATTTTCAGATGGTGGTGTCCCCTGAGGTTTTTTTTTCAATGCAAAAAGGTTGGGAAACACTGCTCTATACTAAGCCATTTGATCAAGTGCTGGGCGATGACCGTATTTTTCAATCCTAAAACAATGAGTATACATCGCACCAACCAAATAATGCACAATGAAGAGGAAAAACATAGATATATGTGGCACTCACTGAAGTATAAGTGGCATTAAATCGTTAAATGGAGGAAAACAGGCTAAATGGGCACCTGTAAATGTAAGATTTACCATTTTTTAAATAACTCCTGACTAAAAAAACAGGCTTTCTTTCGCGGCTCACATTGAAGTAGTAATCATAGGCCAAACTATCAAAAAAAATTGGAGTGGTCAGACATAAATATATTTCCTCATTAAAACATGAATATGTGCCTAACAACTGCCAATGAAAGTTGATTTTTTCTTGCTTTAGTTCCATTTGAAATTTCAATTAGTTGAACAGTTGACGCACACACTAGTTTATACTAATTTCATTGCAGATTCCTTAAAACTATCAGTGAAAAGAACTCATAAAACCAAGTTCAAAAAAAAAAAATCTGGTTATTTTGCCTTCCAGATCACCCAGCCCTAATTCAGTTTGCTATATTTCTCGACTTTTTGCATCTGCTCTTGAGAATATTTTTCAAAGAACTACTGAGCAAGTTTAATTCCCACGGAGGAACAGACAGCAGAGCGTGATTGTTTTTACATTGTTTTCTGAATGGCAAGCAGTCAATCAAACTGAACTCATACAAATGCTAGGAAACAAAACTGGCTATGTGGAGTAAGAACAGTTTAACCCGGGTAGTGAATAGTACAGTAATAACTTGACATACGAGTGCCCCGACATAGGAGGAATTTGAGATACGAGTAAAATTCCAAGCAAATACTTACCTTGTGATACGGGACAAATTTTGAGATACGAGCATTCGAGACAGCCGCAAGAGGCTGCTTATGATTTCAGCGCACTGTCTTTCTTACCGCATCTCCCTCGTGCAAAGATCTCTGCGAGCACTGGGCGGAGCGTTGCATTTTTTCCGTGTTTTTTTGTGATAGTCAGTGTAGAATTAAGGGAAACACAAGGGGTCCAAAGCGAGCAGGTGCAATGAAGGGTAATGCAAAGAAACCGTGTATGATGACAATCGATATCAAGCACAAAATAATGGAAAAACCTGAATAGTGTACGCGTGACTGAGCTTGCTCGCCATTACGTATGGAGAAGCAAGAAGTTGACCTCGTAAGCCACGGTGGAATACATGAACCTCTTTGCCTTGGTTATTGCACAAGAAGGTTTAAATTTAGTGTAACATAAGATTAAAACTTTTTAAAGTGTGTGTATAGGAATCTAAGTTCATTTAAGTTATATTGAAAGTTTATGTTACGTCACGAGTGCATCCGTCAAGTCTCTTTCTCTCTCCCTCTCTCTCCCACTCTGCGTTGTATTAAATTTCTCATTTTATTATTAAACATCATAATCACTAATTATTTGTTACGGTGTTAGTAGATGGTGAATTACAACCAATAAAAATATATTTTTCCATTGTAATATCCTGTTTTTTGGTGTTTTTTCAGGAGGGTGGGAACGAATTAACTTGTATTTAGTTCATTTCAATGGGAAACGTGGATTTGAGATACGAGTGAATCGACATACGAGCTCAGTCCCGGAACGCATTAAGCTCGTATCTCAAGCTATGACTGTAGTGCAAAACAGGGAGATAAAGGACAAATATTTTGCCAAAATTGATTAAATTAATATTTGACTAATTGGCTACATGTGACGGTGATAGACGTCCAATCCATTTGAAGTAGGAGGGTTGCTTGGTTTAGATGGATTGGAGTAGTAGTACTCGCATACCTGTCAACGTATACGTTTTTCCCGTATTTTATACGTTTTTTTAATCATTTCAAATTGTGTACGCCGTATAACAACTTTTGTACGAGATTTTTTTAAAGTCCGTTTTTTTGTAAAACCGATCTCGTTTTACCCATTTCGGCTCTAATCCGGTTCGTCTCGGTCACTAGTAGAAGACAAAAACGTCATAGTCGAATGCTAATAGTCATGCTTTGATATGCGCATTTCCATTTCACGCGCCCGCCTTTTCACCGTCAGCAAGCATCTAAAGAATCTTGAATATAGTGCATTCTGATTGGGCACACCGTCCACTTGGGAGAAAATATTTGACTTTTGCGCCCTATGTGAGTAAATATGTGCAGCGTCTTTTTTTACGTTGTTTTTATCACTTAATAATGGGAATTGCAACCATTAATAAGGGGAATTGCTATCATTAATAATGGGAGCAATTGACCGAGGTTGACAGGTATGTACTAGTAATACCTAATAATACTGGTACTACTGCCTCAAACTCACTGCAGAGGGATGAAAAGAGCCTCTATTTCAGCATCGACAGCAATGAAAGAGTTACCGTTTCCCGCAGTTTTAGTTGACACGGTTTAAGATCCAGCACCACCACGAACCTTGTGACTTCTGGTCAAGGGAAAGCCCGGTTAAATGAAAAAGTGATTAGTTGTTGCCAAATTGTAACATCGAGAGGCACATTTCCTGATTGAGGGTAAAGTTTGAGAGTACAATTTTGAGGGTTTACTTCTACTTCAGCTTCTGAGCTATGACGCATATTGGAAAATGAATATTTTTGTTTCTTTGCCAATATCTTTGTGTCTTTGAACTTTTTTGCTGCATTGCAACCCTTTAAACACTTTAAATATATATTTTTGAAAACCCCATCTTTTCCACCCGATTCTTTGAAAGACAATGTGATGGGCCCGATTTCTGATCAGATCGATGACAATTCAATTGATGGTACTTCTTACCTGACAGATGGCGGCTTCATTCTCGTCCAGATTTTCCCGCAGATGCTGAAGCTCCACGTCGCGTTCCCTCAGCTTCTCCTCCAAATCCCTCACCACCACCTCATAGCCCTCAGTGGGCGGCGAGGAACGGCCGCACGAGCCGCTGTCCGACAGGGGCCGGCCGCGCCCGCTCAGCGACCCCGACCCGGTGCTCTTACTGGACGACGAACGTCCGCTATCCGAGTGACCGTGGGTCCCAATTCCGCCCGAAGCGTTTCTGACCGAGATCTGCACTGGCTCCGCGTTGGCCGACCCGGAGCCGGATCCTTCGCTGGGTGCCAAACTGTAGCCGGTGCTGCTGTGAGTGGGCAGGCTGGAAAGGGAGTTTCTCCCGGAGTCCGACATGGAGCAGGACCGGCTACCGTGAGCGTGTCGCCCCCCGCCGAAGGAGTCACGCTTTTCTTCCAAAGTGGAGGCCATACCGACGCCGGCTGGGTCGCCGCCGCCGGTTGGACCCGTGAGCGGCAAAAGGAGGTTGAGACTACCCTGGCTCTCTGACAGACTGCAGCCCCCCGGTCGCGGGGACAGGTAATGCACCGAGTGGCGATTCTTGGGGATTACCGGCTTGAACGCTGTTGGACGGATCAGAACCTTCTCCATGTTCTGAAAAAGACAATCACAAACGCTAGGTCACCAACTCCAATCCTCGAAGGCACCTAACCGGTCTTTTTTTCCATATCTTCTACAATCAAATAACCAGGATCGTTATCAGGCTTCTGGAGAACTTGCTGAGGAGGTGATCATTTGATTCAGGTGAGTTTAAGAAGGAAAAACAGACTGGATAGGAGCCCTCGAGGACCAGACTTAGTGCACTTCAAGAACCTGATCAGAAATTACTTTATTTAGTCTACTAGTACATCTGGAGAACTTGTATTGTATTTTAATTTCACTTTACTACGGTTGACTTGTTTTGCACTTGGGTGACTTTTCAAAATTATAACATTGCTCTTGATTTGAACTAAATTCGGTGGTTCACAGCTCATGATTTAACCCTTTATTGGGAAAGTATATATATATATATTTTTGGTCATTTAAAAAAAAGATAATAAGTGTAATCTGCATAAGATACATTTGATGTCCACATATGGATGCTAGGCCCCATTTTTTGTTAAATTTTAGGTGCAAATATTGTGTTCATGGAACGAACACGAGTTGTGACATTAATCAAGAAAAGCGTGCAAGATTAGTAGCTGACAAATGATACATTTTATCATCTCAAGTGTCTTTCTGAGCAGAATGAGGTATAAAATGAATGAGCAACTCGATGGCAGCCAGAGTCCACCAGACAGATCTACATAAATCTTTTATAAAATGCTGTTGGATACTTGCCTTCTCTAGCTGTCCGGAAACAGGGATTAGCTTTGGGGGTGGTCTCTCAATATTTCCATTTGGAGTCCTAATGTCGTGTTGTTCCTCTGAATCGCTGCAGGGACTGACAGGTGCCACGAACAGGTTGTCATTCCAGTCCCCGACAACCATCTGGCTGCTCACGTATCCCGAGATATTATCAAACCCCCCAACGATCTTTACGCATTCCTCAGTCGTCGCTGCTGAGTTGCCAGGCCGAGGTTGTTTCTTGGTGGGCAACGGTGGAGGTAGAACCTGGGCCTGGATCTGGGTCTCCTGCGTTTGGTTGCAGATCACCAACAGTTGCTCCAACGAACTAGCACTGCGGAGGGTATTATCCTGGACGCGGAAGCAGCTGGTGGCCGGCATGGAACGCCGTGGCTTGGCCGCAAATTCACTGGCCGCCCGGCAGTGCCTTTCTTGGTACGTTCGGCCCGATATGAGACTGCTTACGGAACCCATAGCTGCGGTGGAGTTGCGGGAGACCGGGGAGGAACAAGAGGCCGGTTGGCACTGCTGGACGTTGATGCCAGGGATGGGCTGGTCAGTGACGGGAAGAGCTTGGACCAGAGCCATGGTGCCAAGACGGTGTTAGCCACACCACGCACCCTGTGGGAGAAGACAAAAGATTGTTTTAACAGGGGTTCCTCAATGTAAGAGTTGAAATTTTACAATTTTTACAACATAATATCAACAGACACGATCTGTACTTCTTTGTGCATTTGGCAAAGCAACTCCCTGGCAACACCGCTGCTAATTGGCAATTCCGCTAATGAGGCAGGAGGAGAGAAAGAGTTTGTGTCCTGCGATGAGGCACGATCAGTACCATCTGCAGCTGCAGGGTAAATCTCCGGAATGTTCTCATTTGAACCCGGAGTTCCCAAAAGTCACAGCAGAACAATCTGTGCAAAGTGTAAGCGTGGCAGCAAATGAAGTCCTTCCGTTTGGAGATTAATATTATCGGCGGCGGCGACGCGGGTGAACGGTCGCCCTCGTCCTGTCGTGCCAACCTTAAATCCGTCTGGCCGAGCGAAATAATCTGCAGCAGATATAAACGCACACAGTCTGCCAGGGCTAAGTCCAGGGTGACACATTGGAACGCATCACTCAATCCCAGTGGAAATGAATGTCAGGTGATACACTGCATTATATGAGAAAATTCCCATCAAATGTTTTTTCTTGAGGATCAGGAAAAAAAACTAATCAAAAGACGTACAATTGACAAAATGAAATGACATTTGTGCAGGTTGGTTAAAAACACCACAATTCATGACATGTCTTCAGTGTTTCAAATTATAGATAGAGCACATTTTTGGGACCACTTGGGCTTTGCCATGCAATGAGTGGCATTAGTAAATTTGAGTGTAACTCATGGAAAGGTGACAGAAGTGCTTGTCAAACTACATCGTGATGAACGACAAAGCTTCTGGGAAAATATTTTGGACAAGCTATGCAACAGATGTAGGCATTGAAAGAACAAAAACACAAATTTCCTCAGCAACCCATTGTGATTTTCAAACGGGCCAGCCCTCAGACTAAAATAACAGCAGGAAGGTGGCTGCTGTGGAACTCATGCTATCCGGCCATGTGTAAGGAAAACAAGGCTGTATAATTATTAGTCATTAATCAGCCAACTCTGTCCATCATCTCCCTGAGGAAAACCTCATGACCGCATATGATCCAGAAAGTTTACGACATGTTTGCGACCTGATCACTTCCCATGGGCAAAAGAATAACACCTCATGACCACCTTCTGGCTTTTATCCCTTCGTCCCTGGCACCGCTCACCTAGCAGCCCCTGGCGAGGACCTCTAAGGCAAGAATAAAAGAATTAACAATCCTTTGAGAACGTCAAATGTGACCCCCCGAGCGCTAACCCAGTGACCTTCTAAGGAGTGGATGTGAGCTGCCCTCCCACCACTGTGACCCCTACAGTCTGGCTTTGTTCTGGTCGCTCTGACAATAAATCCTGAGAGCTAATTTGCCCTCTGATGTTGTGGAAGATTTAAAGTCCTAGGAAATTTGGACGTTAGGGAATTTACCCTGCAATGAAAAACGTTTGGGTGGCTATTCTGTTCAGAGCTGTAAACCCTGCCTAAATAAAGCTATTCCTACTTTTACCCTTTGACTGAGTGGAACTTGAAACAAAGCCAGGCGTAGAAGAGTAGATTGTCCTCCGATAAAAGGGTTGGGGATCGAATTCTGGGTCTCGCATGTACACATTGTCGTGTCCTTGGGCAAAACACATCCAAAGTCGCTCGTGTGAAAGTAGAGCGAGTCGTTGGTCATGGTCAAAAGGTTCGATGGCACAAATTGGCTGCCTCACTTCTGTCAGGTCTGCCCCGTTGTGGTTAGCCAAATTTTCAGGTTACGAAACCGTTTGATATTAAAATTTTCAGGTTAGGAAACCGTTTGATATGCAAATGACCGCCCCAACATGCGAAAAAAGATCCAAGAAATCCCCCAAAATGTAAATGCACTTCCTATATCCATTATTTTATTTTGAAATTGTCCCCGTAACATTGCAGCCTGCTTTATTTCCACTTGGAGCCTCCCACAATACAGTAATCCCTCAAATATCGCAGTTAATGAGGACCAGGTATGGCCGCGATAATAGAAAAAAATCACGAAGTAGGGTCACCCCTATTATAACTTCTTTCCTTCAGTGCTGAGTCCTAGTAGCAAGAGTGGCTTCCGCTAACGAGATTCAGTGTGGCATGGACTCTCTGTACTGAATGACGAGATGGAGAGACAGCTAGTCCTTTGGAGTTTTGATTAATGCTAAGTTGTTTTGAATTCCTAATTTGAAGTTGTTTAAATGTGTTCATGTGTTAACGTTAGCTTCCTTCTTACTGCACTGTACTACAGCACGAATAGCTTGTTATTCATTTTAATACATTAATAAATAATTTTCTCAACATTTTCTTTCATTTTTTGTCTGTATTTCACTTATTTCATACAAAAGTGCGACAATTTGATCATTTTAAAGGGTTTGTTTAGTTGGTAGTTTTTTTTTTAGGATCGTGGAATGAATTGCAGAATTTACATATAAAGTACTGCTCTACTTACAAAGAATCCAAGTAACGAAAAAAGTTCATTTTGCATGACTGTATCTTATTGCCACCTAGAGTGGAATGAAAGATGAATATGTCGTAAAGCATCCGAGTGTCCTGAAAAAATGCTGTAATAAATCCAATGCATCATTATAATTATTACTACACCATCAGTTATCATCATATATCATATAGTTGAACAGCAGGACATTCAAATCCAGACATTACCTTTTTTTACCTTAGGTGGAGAATGCACATTTTGTGTCTATATCCACTTTCTCTGTTACAAGCATCATCCTCAGCTAACAAGACAGAAGTAAGGGAAAAAAAGAAAAGTCCTATTCCCTAAAAATAGAAAGCATCTTAAGAGCTCAAACTCATACAGATAGTATTTCCTGGGATTGTTCTCTCAGCAAGATGCATTTGAGCCGTCGTTTAAAAATAAACTGCAATCGAGTCACAGCCAGACATCACAGGTTCAACCCGGGGGCACTTTACACCTCATCCTCATATTCCAAAACTATCAATTGATGCATCTTATTGTGTTAGACGGCAAATGAAGGTGGTTGCATTGCGACCAACCGGCTCACAGTAATGACAGAAGAAAGGGCTTGTCAGGTATAGTTCTCTAATGGCAAGGCACGTTAGCAAGGTCCTTGATGGGCAAATAATCCCGTTATTTAAAAAAACGTTAATACCGGCAACCTATTCCTGCAAGCAGGAGCGTATTATTTCGCAGCAAAACATCATTCCCCGCAATCGCACGCAACCTTCAAGCTGAGTTGTTCCGAAAGCTCGGCGGGACGGCCAAAGAAGTAGATGAAGGTTTCATGGGCGATGAGACAAAAGAGGACCGGGCGGGGGGGGGGTCAGGATGGGGAAAGGGAGGGGGTTTGGACTTCTGAAGAATTCCATCCAGTACCTGGCTGTCTAAAGAGAGGCGCCACAGAGGCCAAGGGAAAAGTAGGACTTGCTAATCCTGTTTGGTGTATGCATAAATGCCTTATGATGTCCTAGCAGGGGAAATCAAATGTCAATGGAGCCTCGTTACAAATACAATCATTGCACCAAAATGTGTCTTTTCCTATCTGTCTTTCTAACATTGGTTCCTATAAGACACTAAAGCATTTATACTTTGTAGCCATTCAGTCGTTAAGTAATTTTCTGTCAGTTAATCGTCACCAATGGCATTGAAAACATGATCATTCACTGGACATTTTTCGCATGAAAAACAGCCACATTGCTGGATGTCCTCCACTGTGGTTCTTTGTTTACTGTGTAGCACTCTTTGTTTATTCATCAGTGGGTCACACTGTGTTATGCAGCTATGATGTACACCCAGCAACAGAAACAAGCTAGATCAGCTTTTACTGTTCCAAATTGTACCGAGGCAGGATGAACCCAACAATTCATTTCTTTGGCACATCCCTTGCTCTTGTCATCTCTTTGGTGCGGTGATTAATTTCAAGCAATACAAGAAATCTCAAATGGGGCCGTCTAGCCAATCCCCCCCTTCCACCGGGGCTGATTTTCAATCTGCTTCTATATCGGCAACAAGCACAGCATGACTAACCATGGGAAAAGCAGCGTGTCGAGGAGAGCGACAGGTGGGAAGTGTAATATTGCCGGATCAGAGCCCCCGTGTGAACAGATATCGGAGTATACATCTGGGAACCATAGAAAGAGTCTTTCGTTAAATTATTTTTGGGATAATTTCATGGCCATGTATGTAAGAAACAAACAATGACTTAATTTTTTAGTTTCAAAGAACATAAAATGATACATGCAAGAATGGACTGGACAGCGAGACACCCCAATTTCTTAGGAAAAAAAAAAACTCCTGACCATGTTCCCATGAGTAGGGGAAGAGTCTGAATTTAGGAAAAGCACCTCAGCAATTATATTGGTTTAATGTAAGAATTTAGCGTAACATTATCACAATAGTCAATCCTTTGTAGGGCAGGTCACTATTTTTGATTATCTAATAAAAAAAATAAAAATAAAAACCTGGCGTTCACATACAGGACATTACCTTCCTTACATGGTGGATGCCCAATTCAATTAAAGTGGGAGAGTTGATTGCGAATCCGAGTGAACCACCGCTGTCATTCGGAATAAAATCTTGATCGGAATGTTGTTGATTGGTTCAGAACATTCTGAATAAGCCGCGGACATGAAACATTTTTATCAGACTTAATATGAATAATCTGAATAAATGTGTCTTTGTAAGCCTACTAAGGGTCAATCCTTTAAACGCCACTGTTGCAAAATTACAAAGTATTACTGAGTTTAACAAGGCAGGGCTTATATTATGGTGTAGATAACTACTTTGGACCTAAAGATAGTAGACACCTTTCCTTGTTTTGGTGCAAAGTTGTAACAACATGAGGCAGGAATGTTCCTTGTCACAATTTGGCACATAAAGGGTGAAGCCAAGTACTGAAACTGACTGGTGAGAAGTTGAAAGTTGGCCAAAGGAATGGCAGGAAATATTCTACCTTAGGAGCCTGGCCTGCAGCCATTAATTCCAAAAGAAAGTCAAGAGTCATGTGAGTCATCGGAACAAAACAAGATCCACTTATGCAGGCAACAGGTCTGTCGACGCGTACAATCAGTCTGCAGCAAATCCCGCTTGTATTTCTTTGACTGCCATCCAGAGAAAAGTGACTTATTAAAGGTGTCCTTCTAGCTCAGAGTACAACCAGGAGTATTTTCATGTGAAGACTTAATGCTATATTGTTCCGCCATTCTGACACCGTCTGACAGGCTTCTTACTGTCACCTTCCCCCACACGGCCTCTGTCTCTCGGCGGGCCTGCTTGAGATCACAAATGTCTGTTTGGGTGCCAAAGCTCTTTTTGTCCACTTTGGCAATGGAACAGGCTTGATTGCAACTTTGAACAAAAGCTGTGAGATCAAGCGTCCAGGCAGCTGGGACTTGATGAAGCAGTCTCTTTGAGTACACAAAGAAGGAATAAGCTCTCCAAAAGGAGTTTACTGGTAGTAATTGGCAACAGACGCAGTCCACTTTTTCCCCTCATCTTTTACAGTCCATTTGTTGTTGGTTCTGGACTTTTTTTTTCTATTTGCAAGCGTTACCAAGGAAGCAGAGGCCCGCATTGTTCGTGCTTGGGTAGGTAAATGACGGTCAGAATGGGAGACGTCTGGAATTAAGATGGATGTAAAGATCTTTCAGTGGCTTTTCTGCATTTGGGCTAGTCCAGGGGTCGGGAACCTTTTTGATGGAAAGAGCCATAAACAATTCATATTTTTTAAATGTTAATCCATGCTCCGAATTTAAAAGTCAATATACATGAAAATGTGTGCCTATTTTAGTCATTTTACCACTTTCAAAGTAGCAAAAGTCTCTGAATTCTTTTCACAACATTATTACTTTGTTGCTAATCGATGAGTATCAATGAGAATATCCATGCATAAGTGTAATGAAAAAAAAAGATTATAAGGCGCTGGGGGTAGTGTCAATGCCATAATACCAACGTAACGCTCCTATTCCTGCGCTTTCTCACCAGCAGTTTCCATAGTTTACCTCACAGGTTAGTGGAGAGCCATATGTGGCTCCTGAGCCATAGGTTCCCTACCCCTGGGCTAGTCAGACAGTGCATCACCAGAACTAGTTCACATGTAACGTGCCCCCCCTCAAAAAAGGTATCAATCAATAAAAATGTATTATTCGTCAGGTTTGATCAAGAATCAGGTAAACTACTTGTTTTGTGACAATGAGATTGTTGCTGTTATAATTAGAGCTTTCCCCTGAATGGTCGACACAAAACCCTCTCAAATGCGTTGGCATACCATATTTTCACGACTATAAGGCGCACTTAAAAGTCTTAAATTTTCTCCAAAATAGACAGGGCGCCTTATAATCCAGTGCACTTTATTTATGGACCAATACTAAAATTGTTATTACGATAAAATAAAATAAATCAGTCGATAGGGTACACCATCCTCTACAGCTCTCACAACTACGGCAAGCAGCCCCCGACTCTACTATTTTCCCCGTAGAAAAAGTACTGCGCAGTCACTGCTGGGATATATAGTTCTTTTGTCAATACACCCAGTATGACGGCGAGCACACTAATTTGGTGCTCGCCGTCATTCCGGCTGGATTTACAAAAGAACTCCTGCCGCTAGATGTTGGCGTGGACATCGACATCAACACAGCTTTACGAAGGGTGGCAGGCAGCGCCGGGCTAGTTACGCTAGCTACTAGCTAGCTACTATTTGCGCATGGATTGTGGCCGCCTGGACGAACGTATAAAACTCAGCGTTTTCGATGACTCATTTAGACAATTGTTCAATTCGGACATAGAAAATGAGGACTTTGATGGATTTGTGGGCGATGATGACGTGAGTACATTGTAAAATGGCTAAATAAAGTACAACCGAACTCAGTTTTGCTTCCGTTGCCTTTTTAAAAACGTGTTTTTAGCGTGTGTCCGTATGTTTAAGTTGGTGTATGTTTTGCCATGTCTGGCTGCGTCTTTAAAAACGGTGCGTCCTGTGTGTGTCAAATACAGAGATAGCACTCGTTACTGACACTGCGCCTTTAAATGTGATGCGCCATATAGTCGTGAAAATACGGTATATTGAATGCCATTGGCGGCAATTGCCGTCTATTCCATTTTGGCGGCGAGGCTGCCAGACGGCCAGCCCCGTGTGGTTCTGCCGGAACCCAGATTCTAATGTAGAACCCCGGGGGTTGATGGAGAGAGCAAGCAACTAACGACATATGTGAGAGCTAACACCATCTTGTGAAGACGAAATGGTCATCCTGGGACGTGAACTGTCTGGCGCATGCTTATTTATGGCTTCATTTTCAAGTTGCCCTGTCTGTATCTCTATCAAGAGGTTTGACTGAAGAAAATGAGGTTAAAGGCACAGCCTGTCAAGGAAAAATCATAAAAGCAGACAAAACATCTGGTCATAGCCTTGTCAACACAAATATATGAGCCAAGTTAAAACAATTGTATTTTTTTTGCACTTTTTAGAACTTTAGACACTGCAATTTTCTTGAAGGAAAACTGTTCTTGTTTAAATTCACTTAAAATTCCATTTTGGCAAATGCAGACGCAGGTGGAAATGGGTAGCTGTCAGTTGAAAAAGTTGGAAGATGGTTAAATTCCTGATGTGCTGGAAATGCTGTGGCTTCCAGGAGTTATTCCAGACGCCGACAGCTACCCGACGGCGGTCAGACAGGCAGACACTGGAAATACCGAGTGGGTCCATTTTAAACGCAGTGGACTTTGTTCGCGAGAATCAATGATATCACTTGAGATGTTTAACTTAGAGGGTGCATTGATCACAGACTTATATTTAGATTTGCTCAGTCTGCAGAAAGCACAGGTTTTCGATTTGAAACTTCACTACAGTTTGCCCTCTTTACCAATGTCGCTAACACCCCACGAGGGGATCCCAATATCAAATGGATATCAGTCATCAACCGGTACCAGAATACTTCAGGCAGGCACAAATACCTCAATGGATGCCATCGATGGTGGGAGATGTCCAATTTATTTTAACTGGAAAGGACTGGCAGCAATCAGTCGACCCCCAATCAATGAATTTGACATCTCTACTTATGGGACAGTAGAGAACTCAACCAGGGTTGGTTGAGGTCCCTACCGTCCCATAACCGGGCATGGTTGACTTATCTACCGTGCGATAACATGCCAAAAGTATACATGTAACTTATCATTTAATGAATTTCTCTACCACTTACCCTCACAAGGGTCACGGGGGGTGCTGGAACCTATCCCAGTCAATTATGGGCAGCAGGCGAGGGATACCCTGCATTTGTTGCTAGCCAAACCCAGACGTAAAACCATTCACGCTCACACTAGATACGTAGCGCCAATTTAGAGTGTTCAACCAGCCTAAAATGCAGGTTTTTGAGTTGTGAGAGTAAACCAGTGTACCTGGAGAAAAGTCACGCTGGGCCAGGTAGGACATGCAAAGTCCATACAGTAAGTTCAAGAACCCATCGGGGTTTTAACCCTCAATCTCAGAATGGTGAGGCGGATGTGGTAACCGTCCTCCACCGGTGTCCAAAATTTGATTTTCTCTTCTCATTCAGTGTTGGTAAATTATTATTTTGAATGCTGTTATGATGCCCATAGTTAAGTGGGCTCCAGGACCCCCCGCGAACCCTGTGGGGGTAAGCGGTTCGTAAAATGAATGACTGAATAGCTCAGTTCTTTACCCCATGGACTAATGATATTCATGAATTTTAAGACAGTGATCATGATAAATTAGCACAAGGATCATTAGCAGGGGGTTGGCGTGCTGAGTGTGATCTAACACAGTGTTTCCCAACCACTGTGCCGTGGCACACTGGTATGCCGTGAGCAATGGTCAGGTGTGCCGTGGGAAATTGCGAGAAGTCATACATTGTAATATTCAGAGAGAAAAATTAATATGAATATAACGAGATTAAAATTGAACTCTTACAAGGTTAAAATCAAAACATGATCAACGTTAAATTAAAGATTATACTATTACAAGATTCAAATTGTGGAACAGTCATCTTGTTGCTCAATTTTGTCTAACATGAACCGGAAGTTGATTGGTCTCTACGGCATCAACTTTTGGCGACATAAAGTCTGTGAGCGCAACATTTTTTTTGCATAAATTTAAGAGATTTAAGTAATATTTTTGTAGAAAAGTCAAAATTATGCGATTAAAACCATTACATCACTTATTTTTGCATCACTCGAACCGGAAGTTGTTCAGGGTCCGCAGACATCAACTTTTGGTGACATTAGGTCAGTGTGAAAAATTAGATTTTGGAATAATTTTGGAAGTTTATGTGATTCCTGCTGATAAAACTTTGATGAGCATGACTATTGTTAATATAGGTGACATCGTTTTAAATTAAGACTTTGAGATGGTGGTGTCCCTTGAGATTTTTTCAATGCAAAAAGTGTGCCGCAGCTCAAAAAAGGTTGGGAAACACTGATCTAACATAGATTGTGTGTACCTGCCTGTGGCCTCCAAATATGAGCTTGGCTTGAGGCAGCGGGGGTGTTGTAGACACCTTAGTGTCCAGGTAGAAATATTTGTCATGAAATATCTCTTGGAAATGTTAGCACCCTGTCTAAGTAGTAAAAAATAAACTGTTCCATTCCAGTGCACATGATACATTCATTCATTTTCTGAGCCACTCATCCTCACAAGGGTCACAGGGGCAGACGAAACAGAAAAACACAAAAGAAAGAAATTTAGATTCTATGTAAATAAAAGGGACTGCAGTGAAGATTTCCCTCCTACACTTGCTTTCTTTCAACCTCTCAAGCAGGGGGTGTCAGACTCGGG
The DNA here is from genome assembly GCF_051989625.1 of Stigmatopora argus. NCBI lineage: Eukaryota > Metazoa > Chordata > Actinopteri > Syngnathiformes > Syngnathidae > Stigmatopora > Stigmatopora argus. The sequence goes on along the minus strand of NC_135397.1, from coordinate 13,427,921 downwards.
TTGGTTCGCGGGCCGCTTTAACGTCAACTTTATTTCACGTGGGCCAGACCATTTTAGATATAATATTTAGATTTTTTTAAAATAAATTAATTCAAAGAACTGGATTCAAATCCCTGAATATTCAGTTTTTTTTATAGATCTAAAACAATGTTTATTTTAGCTTTTTATATATATTTTTAGATTTTACAAAATGATTTTTGAACTAAACACAGAAAAAAGGATTAAAAAATTACAATTATTGATTTCAAAGGGGGAAAATCAGGAAATGTAATATACATCTATACTCTTCATTTTAATTTGATCCTAAAAAAAAAAAGTCGGCACTCATGATTTACTTCCCTGGCCACACACAATGATGCGGCGGGCCAGATATGGCCCCCGGGCCGCCACTTTGACTCGTGCTCTAAACCCAGTGTCGAGTCATTGTTTTGGCAAAAGAAAAGCCGAGTTATCTCCCACTTTTGAATAGTCTGTCGAAGAGGGGGAGGTGAACTGAGACACCTTCATCCATGACATGTGACTTTTTTTACCCAGGCCCTGTAGTTTATTGTCTTTCCAGCAAAGACGTTGCATCGAGCGATCACTTGTCGAGGCGGCGGCGCTAAACGAGTTGCTATTGCATAAGCCGCTACATTTCCCCTTCCACTGCGCTGGCCTTGATGTATAATTCACTCACACTCATCTAAGAAACTATCCGACACATGCGTCGACATACTGAAGCGTTCGCGCCATTCCTCATGTGTGTTGCTGGTGAAGTGAAGAAAGAGGAGAAGGGAAAGGACGGCAGACTGGTTTGGAAAAGTCTCATTCAGCAAAGTGAAATGAAGCCAAGACCACTTCTAATCTCTCCGTCTTCAATGTGAGGCTTTACATAAATACCTGGCTTGTGAGGTTGAGCTCTACAAGAGCCCTGGCTGGAAAAAGAGGATCTGAGGACAATAAGAAGATGACTAAAAAAACCTCAAAGTCTAAGTGGCACTATGTCCATATAAGTCAGCACAGAAAGATTGGGGGGGGGGTGACAAAAGATTTCCGTGAGACCCGCATTACACATTTACCTCACAGGTTTGGCTAAGAGATGAGGTTCTTGTGATCCAAACCCAATTTTCCATTTCAAAAATGACGTCAGCACCTCCACACCTGCCCATTTACGGGGCCGTGTTTACACAGGCTTCTTATTGACGGTCTCCGCTCACGTAAACATGTCAACACGTCACCGTGATTTCCCAAAAGAGTGGCGGGTACGCTCCGTCGCCTATAAACACATCTGCTAACACGCAACAATACGTGGCCAAGGGCACGCGATCAGTCGTCTAATCACAAACTCGGAGTGAAAAAGAATGTGTCAACGTGATTTATTCTTAGAAGAACACAACAAGTGAGAGCGCCTTGTGTTGAGCATGCATCTTCTTATCTTCCATGTGTGGTATGTAGGCCAATGCACACAGATTAAGTAACATGGTCCAACTGTCTGAGGGTAAACTAAACCAGCATTTTTTCCTCCTCCAGGGCTGTAATTTCAAATCAATACCTCAACACTCAGGGGTCGGGAACCATTTTGAAAGAGAGAGCCATAAACAATTCCTATTTTCAAATGTTATTCCTTGAGAGCCATACTCAGTTTAAAAGTCAAAATACATGAAAATGTCCGATTTTTAGTCATTTTACCACTTTTAAAGTAGAAAAAGTCTCTGAAATCTTTTGACAACATTGTTACGCTGTTGGTAATCAATGAATATCAAGGAGTTCAATGACTATCAATTTGATTTGATGAGTGAATGGATGCAGAAGACAAATGAAGAAAAAAACCTGACGTTCCTATTGTTGCGTTCGGGACTCAGCTCTCTCACCACCGGTTTCCATATTTTAGCTCAGAGCCATATGCACCCATCAAAAGAGCCACATGTGGCTCCCGAGCCATAGGTTCCCTACCACTGCTCTATAATGAACAACACTGGAGAAAGTCTTTATTTCTTTATTTCTCAACTAGAACTCATTTGCTGCCATTGCTGGCTGGCGTAGACATTCAGTCAATTTTAACAGTCAAAATGGATTGACCATCTATTCTGGTCAATGGCACCCAATCATTTACTACTGTTTTAATTACTTTTCCTCCTAAAACTTAAGATATCAACTACTAATTGAGAATTCAGTGTTCATCAAATTACATTAACATGAAATATTATCCGAATGATTTTTTTATTACTTTTTTAAAAAGTTTTTTTAAAAATACACTATTTTATTATCATTTACTGTATGTATTCTTTTGAAATACGTTTCAGAAAGGAAAAGGTAAATGCCATTTAAAAAAAAATATTTTTAATTAGTTTTCAAATGTTAAAATTTTTATTTATTTTTTTATCCACGATGAAAGCAGATGATAATCTTGGTGTAATTAATCCATCCCAATAAATCTGTGCAGATAGATTTTTGCATTATCCCCGTAAACATTTGCACAGTATTTGTAGCCCAACTTTTCCCCACGCAGTTTTTAGTTCTTGTAAATTCACAGATAAAATGTTTAATCTAAAGTGGTATTACAGTAAATAACATGATCGACATAAGAGCCGATTAGTCGACTCATTGCAAAAATACTAATCGGTGATTTGTGGACTAACAAAATAATGAATTGTTGCAGGCTGGCATCTAGACAAAGCACACTACAATACCTTTTGATACATGTTTAAAATGGCGATATAGTGTAAAATTTCAATATAAAAATGTAATGTAACACAAAAGCAAAAGGTGTGAACTATCAGCAAACTTGAAAACAATTATAAAAGTAGGGTCAGAGCTAATGATTAGCATAGTCAGTGTTTTTAAATTAGTGTCCTCATTGTATATTAGCGGGCACAACTTTTGATAAATGCAGATGACTGTGTTCTGATTATATCAAATCACATTCAAACTTGCGCTAAACAGCAGTCAGCTGCTTTTTTTTTTTTTTACCCGGACCCCTAGTTTTGCAATGTTACATTTCGAAAGGGGTGTGCAGATTTTTTCTGTTCACTGAAATTGCTTCAAAATTTCAGGAGCACATTTTGTGACATTTGTTAGTGGCCCGACTTATGGCGTTAAAAACTCCACCAAATGTCATCGTTTTGAGTTCAAAGCCTCCCTAAAATGAAGTTCACGTACAGGCATCTGACCAAAGCATACAGCTGCCGCTTGCTTTCCCAGCATTCATTATTTACCATCCAAAGATGAGAGCTGATTTAAGCTTCCAGCGCCGCTAAATCCATTAGGAATGTGTGAGAGTGTTACTGCCGAGCAACATTTTGCGGTCTGGCCTCCATTTTTGGCACAGAACACAACCAAACTTTCCTCCAGAAAACTTTGCCTTTCATGCAAATGAGACCAAACAGCAGGATGGGCACTTTGGAGTATTCACAAGCAGCTATACGCACACAGAAGCATTACATTATGCAAACCCTCACCCTGATGGAAGCCTGGCATCTCTGCTTGGATGGTCCTCTCCGCTTGTTTTGAATGGAGATAAAAACCAGTCCAAATGAGCCCGGTTGATGTACGTGTGGAGGTCTTAACGTACTCCAGGCGCCGTTGCCGCCCTCGCTTCTACGCCGCTCCGACACTTCTTCATATCCTGACACTTTTCAGAGCGGACGCCCCCCTTTGCTTATCCTCTCTGCACTCCCTCCCAGCTTGCCTGCATTAGCACCGCCTCCACCCCCCACCACTCACTCCAGCCGCTTCCTCCCTCACTTTTGTCTCCTATCACCCCTGCGCCGCCCCCCTTTCTTCCTCTTGTTTCCATCTTTTAACATGCCCCTCCCCACCTTCTCTTTTAGGACCTAGCTCTTTCTTTACCGGCGTCTGACAATATGTGATAAAATGATTAACATGAACTAACTCATTGGCTGACGGCAATAGACGTCCAAGCCATTTGGGCTGGGAGAGCTGGCGTGCGTTCAGGTGCTGTCAGCACTCCAAGTTCTAATGGCTTGGACGTCTATGAGTCACAAACAAATTTAAATTCACAACGTAAAAGATGAAAAGAGCCACACGATTGGACATCTATCAACGTCGATGGCAGTGAAAAAGTTAAGGTGAGGAACTTCATAGAAGCGAGGGATGGCGGGACGTTGAACCCACGTGGGATCAATTACATAATGTTTGATCACGTGTGCAAAGAGAAGCCAGGGTGTTCGTTAGTGAGTTCTACATCGACAGGAAAAAAAGGGTCATTTGTATGGAAATGTAATGGAGCATTTGATTCAAATTTGGCCTCAAATTGATGTACTATCTCACTGCTGACTGCCACGATTCATCGACTTGTCAAAAACTTTTCGATTATGAAATGAAATCGACAACAATTTTCATAGTCAATTAATTAATTGTTTAGTCCTGGGCTCAAATTCAGGTCATGCCCATCTGTGTGGAGTTTGCATCTTCTCCCCGGGCCTGTGTGGGTTTCCTCCGTGTACTCCGGTTTCCTCCCACATTCCAAAAACATGCATGGTAGGCTGATTGGACACTCTAAATTGCCTCTAGGTATGGCTGTGAGTGTGCATGGTTGTCGTCTCCTTGTGCCCTGCGATTGGCTGGCCACCAATTCAGGGGGTCCCCCGACTCTGGCCCTGAGACAGCTGGGATTGGCTCCAGCAATATTTTGTTGCTTGTAGCCCTTAATCCATTCGCTGGCATTGACAGTTATAGACGTCGAATCCGTTTAAACTGGGGAGGCTGTCTTAAAGTAAACATGTTTCAATGCCATTGACGGTGATACATGTCCAATCCAATCTTACTGGGGGGTGTGAGCGTATGTTTGCTCCAGTCAAAATGGATTAGCTGTCCTATGGCATCAATCGCAGCCAACAAGTTAATATTTGAAAATAAAAATTAATCCATACAGTTTAAAAAAAAAAGATCTTTTTTTCCTGATAATGACATCATTGGGGCTAATTTCCAATTATGTGATTGGATTGGTGACATAGTTAACAAACAAAAGCGAAAAAACTCAGGTTGCCCTGTGCATCTTTTCATTATTTTGAAAGCAGTCCTTGGAGAAAAAAAGGTTTGGAGACAGTGACCTCAAAATTGTCCAAATTGAGTTTTTTAACTTAATAATAAAATATTTTTTCATTAAGTTACTTAAAAAATGAATAAAAATATTTAAAGGCTATCTTTATTAATTTATGAATTATAAACATTTTAATGTTTCAAATTTAGAGAGATTGTTGACTTCACAATTGTCCAAACCCTCTCTGAGAGTAATCTCATCTCATTTTCTGAACCGCTTTATCCTCACTAGGCGCGCGGGGGGTGCTGGAGCCTATCCCAGCTAACTTTGGGCCAGAGACGGCACCCTGAATTGGTGGCCAGCCAATCGCAGGGCACAAGGAGACAAAGAACCACTCACGCTCACACTCATACCTAGGGGCAATTTAAAGTGTCCAATCAGCCTACCATGCATGTCTTTGGAATGTGGGAGGAAACCGGAGTACCCAGAGGCCGGGGAGAACATGCAAACTCCACACAGGTGGACTGACCTGGATTTGAACCCAGGCCTCCCACAGTGAGGCCGACGCGCTAACCACTCATCCGCTGGGCCATTCTGTTATATATATATATATTTTTAATACATTGAATTTAAAACTAATGGTGTAGAGCAGTGGTTCGGTGAATGCGCATATTAAACTGATGGGGTTAAGAACCACTGGTGTAGAGGTTCACTCGCCTGACTTCGGTGAGGTCAAGCGAGGGATCGATTCCCGCTTGGTGATGGTGTGATTGGGGATGCGATTGGTTGTCTGTCTTTCTGTGTGCCTTATGGCTGACTGGCGACCAGTCTGGTGTGTACTCAGAGTTTTGCCCGAAGTAGATAGGCTCCGGCATCCTCCGCAACCCTTACGAGGAGGATGCGCGTTATGCAAGATGAATGAATTGGGGGAAATGCAAACTATCTATTATTAATTTCCAAAAAACTAAGTCTTTGTATTTTCTGGATGAAAGTAGACCTATTAAGCAGACTTTGCCTTTGTCAGAAATCAGAAAATTGTAAACATCTGTTTGGGAAAAGAATAATGTTATCACTGTAATAGTAAATAACATGATTTCTTTTAGAACTGATCAATTGGTGATTGATCAACTACCAAAACAATCCTTTGTGTCTGCCCTACTACTGAGACGACTCCACCAGATCTTTCCACGTCAGTGCGTGGAGAAAAGAAGCAGACCTAGAAGCTTTTTGCAACTTGATCCACCGTTGGGATGCTGAAATGAGCTTGACTCCTGCTAATGCACGTGATTAATGCACCAACTGTTTCAGCGTCAGGCTATTTACAGATCGCACTTTGCGTGCCAAAGTGAACAACCAGTAAGAGCTGAGTAATGCTGGACAAGAGCAGACTAGTGTGTGTGCGCACACTTTTTCCTCTGCAACTTCTTACTTAAACTTTACATGTGCACCCCCACACCTACTCCCGAGTCCCTTGGTGGTCAACAAGTGAGAAAGAAAAGTTCACTTTAGCTAACCCCCTCTGCACTTTGCCACCATTAACACTGGCCATCTCACCACACGAAGAGTAACACAAAAAAGCTTTTGAGCTTCTCACAAGTGTGTTTGTGCGTGTGTGTGTGTTTGAGAGTCAGCACAAGTTTCATTTTCAAAATGTAGACGTGTAAAAACAGACGAATTTAGGTTAAAAATATGAATAAAGATCTGTCAGGACTACATTTGATGACTCAAAATCCCCAGGTAACTTTTGCATTTTTTTGAGCAACTTTCTGGCATAAACAGCATTAAAGGGCAGACAAATTGACCTAAATATAGAAAACAGTCTTTGGTTTTGTAAACTTGAATATCAAGATTCAAGAATCTATTTTAGTCGGTCATTAATTTGATAATGGATTTTTTGCTCGCAATACAACTTGTTTTAAACTGATTATGTCACTCAATAGGTACACGCCTGAAAGCACACATGCAACACTGCAATTTGTTCCTTCGTGTTCTCTTTTTGATACATTGAATTTTTTTATAGCCATACATATTAGCAATTTAGTATATGACATCTTACTTACAGTTGTGGTCAAAAGTTTACATACACTTGTGTAGAACATAATGTCATAGCTCTCTTGAGTTTGCAGTTATTTCTACAACTCAGATTTTTCTCTGATAGTGATTTGAACAGATACTTCTTTGTCACAAAAACATTCATGAAGTTTGGTTCTTTTATGACTTTATTATGGGTGAACAGAAAAAAAAAAGTGATCAAATCTGCTGGGTCTAAAATATAAATACAGCAGCGCTAATATTTGGTAACATGTCCCTTGGCCATTTTCACTTCAATTAGGCGCTTTTGGTAGCCATCCACAAGCTTCTGGCAAGCTTCTGGTTGAATCTTTGACCACTCCTCTTGACAGAATTGGTGCAGTTCAGTTAAATTTGATGGCTTTCAGACATGGACTTGTTTCTTCAGCATTGTCCACAAGTTCTCAATGGGGTTTAAGTCAGGACTTTGGGAAGGCCATTCGAAAACCTTAATTCTAGCCTGATTTAGCCATTCCATTACCACTTTTGATGTGTTTGGGGTCATTGTCCTGTTGGAACACCCAACTGCGCCCAAGAACCAATCTTTGGGCTGAAGACTTTAGGTTATCTTGAAGAATTTGAAGGTAATCCTCCTTCATTATCCCATTTACTCTCTGTAAAGCACCAGTTCAATTGGCAGCAAAACAGCCCGACAGCAGAATACTACCACCACCGTACTTGACAGTAGGCATGGTGTACTTGGGGTTAAAGGCCTCACCTTTTCTCCTCCAAACATATTGCTGGGCATTGTGGCCAAACAGCTTCATTTTTGTTTTGTCTCACCACAGAACTTTCCTCCAGAAGGTCTTATCTTTGTCCATGTGATCAGCAGCAAACTTCAGTCGAGCCTTAAGGTGCCGCTTTTGGAGCAAGGGCTTCCTTCTTGCAAGGCAGCCTTTCAGTCCATGAAGATGCAAAACACGCTTGACTGTGGACACTGACACCTGTGTTTCAGCAGCTTCTAATTCTTGGCAGATCTGCTTTTTGGTGATTCTCGGTTGAATCTTCACCCTCCTGACCAATTTTCTCTCAGCAGCAGGTGATAGCTTGCGTTTTCTTCCTGATCATGGCAGTGACAAAACAGGGCCATGCACTTTATACTTACAAACAATTGTTTGCACTGTTGCTCTTGGGACCTGCAGCTGCTTTGAAATGGCTCCAAGTGACTTTCCTGACTTTTTCAAGTCAAGGATTCGCTTTTTCAGATCCATGCTGAGCTCCTTTTACTTTCCCATTGTAGCGATTGTGGGCGTTTGCATCCAATGAGCCCTATTTAAATGGCCTCAGAGAAGTCACCAGCTGTAGTCACTCATAATCACTCAAGAAGTTAAGAGGCCATGCTATGAAGCTCATTTCACTGACACAACTTTCTAAGTCACCAAAATTGCTAATTCGTGTTGCTCTATGTATATTTTTGACCCAGCAGATTTGATCACTTTTTCTGTTAACCCATAATAAAGTCATAAAAGAACCAAACTTCATGAATGTTTTTTGTGACAAAGAAGTATCTGTTCCAATCACTCCATCAGAGAAAAATCTGAGTTGTAGAAGTAACTGGAAACTCAAGAGAGCCATGACATTATGTTCTTCACAAGTGTATGTAAACTTTTGACCACAACTGTATATGCTGATTTTTGCTGAAGAAGCCCTGGAATACATCTTTTTTTTTTAAAAGCAGGTATAGTACAGATAAACATTAACAGCAAAATTGGATTGGTCGTCTCATTACAACTACCGTAATCCCTCAAATATCGCCATCAAGGTAGACCAGACATGGCCGCGATAATCGAAAAATCGCAAAATAGGGTCACCCCTATTATAACTACCTTTTTTTCCAATGCTGAGTCCTACTACCAAGCGGAAGACATGGGAGTGGCTTCCGCTTCCGAGTTTCAGTGTGGATTTTCACATTTTTATGAACTTAAAAAAATATATAAGAATGATTAATAGCAGAAGTGAATTCGCGATAAGTGAGGTCGCGATAATTGAGGGAGGACTGTACATACACAAAAAAGGGCATAGGTAGAGTTATGAGAAAGAACTGCATCGATCCAAGCAGAGCCAATCTTTCCGGTTTTGGGAGGGACAGGGTCAGCTGGGCCAGGACAAGAAGAAACAAGGAAGCCTGTCATGGAGAAATGCTGCAAGGAGGGTAGGAAGACAGCTGGTGCTACGGTGTTGTTGTGCGTGCACAATTATCTGAGCCCACATCTCACAAATACTACCCCCCCTCAGACATGATAAGGTCAGGCCGCAGCGTCGCATGGCCCGCAGGAGGTTGAAAAACACAAACAAGCTTCACACTGCAGATAACGAGTCAGAGACACGTTGAAAGTCAGGTGCAGTGAGGTGAAAAGCGAATTTACAGAGGAAGGAAATGTGATTTGCTATCAGCCAGGTGCTCAGTTGTGAATTCGTGACCCCTCGAACTTGTAGTCACCCCTTTCTCCAAGTTCCATGCATAATTAAACCTGATCCCCTACACTGGCTTGTCAAAGATAGAGGTTTTGACTTTCATTTCCATATATACACGACTCCCAAAGTATTGCATTATTCGCCTTTAAAATCTGTAAATTATTTAATTTGTATATTAAATTGAGGACATTTCAAGCGAAACCAAAAATTTCATTTAACAATTTTAACCATCTGTAAAATAATGAATAAAGTAAAATATTGGGCAATATAGAAAAACAAAAAAATATTTGCTCACAGTATGAGCCATGTTATATCATTATAATGAGAATGTATAGTGACACTTGAGTTCTAGGGGGCCTTTGGTAAAAAAAAAGGTATTCATAGTTGTGTGTTTATTGTTTTTTAGTGCCTACTTTTTCCCCAATACAGTTGAGGCTAGATCTTGTGTTCTCGAGGGCAGCCATGAATAATCTGGTAATCGGCAGTGGATAGATTATCGCATTAAACCACAACTATTTCATTCTTTCATTCATCTTCAGTACCACGCAACCTCGTGAGGGTTACGGGCAATGTTCCCTCTAATTTTTTGTTTGTCTGGGCAGAAAGACAACCTCCCTGAGCAAACCGAGTACTGGTGTGAGCAACATCATCATTGCTCGCTATGGGCACACACCAGTATCACACCTGCCATAAGCAGGTGCATGTCTACTACACATAAATGATTTAGTAATAATAAAATGTAATGATTAATATCTATGAATGGGCGGCCCGTCGGATGAGTGGTTTGCGCGTCGGCCTCACAGCTAAAAATAATAATAATAATAATTTTAAAAAATGGGATTTTATTTTGTGCGCTCCATATGATTTGCTGTGTGCAGAGAAGACGAGAGTAGTGCGCAATTGCACACGCGCGCAGCTTAGAGGGAACATTGGTTACGGGTTTGCTGGAGCCTATCCTAGCTGACTTTGAGCCAAAGCCAGACTATACCCTAGACCAGTCGCTAGTCAGCTGTAGGGCACAGAGAGAGACACAAGACCATTCACACTCAAAATCATACCGCCACCAGGGGAATCGAAGTCAGGCGAGTGAACCACTACACCATCAGGAGGAACAACTTGGACACTAAGCTTCTGGTAACCTTCTATAGAGCCACTGTGGAGAGCATCCTGGCATACTGCATTACAGTGTGGTACGCTGGAAGCACGGCAGCAGACAAAAAGGCCATGCAGATAGTGATTAACACTGCCCAGAAGATCGTCGGCTGCTCTCTGCCCTCACTGGAAGATATTGCCAGCCCTCGTTACCTCAGCTCAACATTGTCGGGGGACCCATACCACCCTGGTCACAACCTGTTCCAGCTGCTGCCCTCTGGCAGACGCTACAGGTCTCACAAAGTACGGACAAATAGGCTTAAGGACAGTTTTTTTCCCACAGCCATCAGGACTCTGAACTTGCGGTAGCACGACACACAATCCCTTCTGTGTAATAACTTTGGGGTGCGGTAACATGAAGGACGTTGGGCGGTGATCTGCCTCCTGCTGGCTGACTGAAGGTAAGTGAGAAGACAGTGAGAGGTAAGTGATCCATTTTATTCTTTGTTGGCATCTGCGAGGCAAACTTTTTTGCAGTCGCCGGGATTTGGTTGCACTCGGGGGGGTGATGCGATGTATCCATCACGGCAGAGTGCCAACGAGTCTGAAATTATCACTTATTTGGGCCTTTTTCCGGGAAAGCGCACTTTGTGGAGAAGCACTACCAATTTCGTCATACGCAGCTGGGTATGATGACAATTAGGCTTTTGTCGAGTCAATGATGATGACAAAGCCTATGGCTGATTATTATTATCAGTTGACCTGACAACTATTTCGATAGCCATTTCAAGTAGCACTAATTAAATAACAAATAAGTTAAACAACTACACATCTTATTTACATATTTATTTAAATTTAAATATTTAGAAATAATGTTTTTTTAAATAAACGGACTGATCAAAATGAGATATTTACTGCTTTTGCTTTGGAAAATACAATATATTAAAGCATATTTTACTGTAATTTATATATGAGCCAATGAATCAACCAATGACAAAAACATTTACTCATTTGTCAACTACCCAAATCATTGTTTGTGGCACCCATTGTGTTCACCAACTTTATTAATTTTCATTCACTTTTTGCTTTATTTATGCACCGTATGTTGGTGTTGTGTGATGATTTATGATAAGGGTTTGCTGTTATATGGACTTCTAGTGGTCGTTATATATTATTGAATTTAGAAATACTATCAGCACTGTAGAATCGAGTACAATTTGCATTTAATATATAGCATGAATTGATTATATTTTAGGTACGCTAACGGGAATTTCTGATGATCCATACTAATTTACCATCGTCAAATTACCCTGTGCTAATATTTCTCATTAACAAACACTTTTTCCAAAGGAGGTTCCAATGGAACTAATGAACAATTTTAGTGCCAATGATGCTAAAACTCATCACCCAGCATCCAAATAGACGTTCTCATGAACCACCTTATTTACTGTAACTCACTGCCTGCCATTGATGGCAATTTACATCCAATTGTGCCGTTAATGGCATGAAACACACTCTTTCACTACTTGCCCTTCCAGTTTAAAATGGATTGGACGTCTATTGCTGTCAATTTGTGCTTCCTTACCTCAATTGGTTGTCCAGCTTACTCCTACTGGAGCTCCGATGGCGACGGGGCGACAGCAGACAGATTTCGTCCCTGGAGGGATCTCATTTCTGGGCCTCCACCGGCTGGCCTCTAGCCTGGAGACAAAAAACAAAGAGCAGAATTTTCTTTCAAGCGACACAGACATAGCTTCAGATGCATTGTAAGTATTATGTAAACTGAGTCTAGGTGAGTATTGGAGGCGGTAATACTGCCCCCGCCTGGCAACACTTGCGATTTACAAGAAGAGTTGACAATTCCAGAGATTTGTTATTATTTGTTATCTTAAAAGCACAAGTTTGTTGACAACATTGCCCACAAAAACATTTTGCTCTTCTGATTGCGAGATTTATTTTCTCCCCGACTCATTTCTTGTGCGGTTGATGAGGTAAGTGATCCGATATAAGTATTGATTTTGAGACTCGAGGTCAGGTTCGGCAGGTTGCCTTTTTTCAGGGAACAGGGAGTATGTTGCCAGCTGTCTTTTGTCAATATTTGGCAAAATGGACAGACACATTTTGATTCTGACATGACAAAGCGTCCAATGTCTGAGTTTATTGTTCACACACATTGCTCTGGACAGCAGCAATTTAGAGTTGCTTCAAATCATTTGAAAGTGTGTTTTGATGCATTTCAAGTGTGTGGAAGGAGCAAAAAAAATAATGAAATTTTTAATCCGTCTTGAATGATTTCCTGGGATTAACGGTACTGTCACGGTGTGTATTGTCATTGCAAATTGACAGATCACATTTTTAGGTCTTTTGGTTAATAGTTAAGCGGGATTGAACAATTTGGAGAAAAAAAGGACAATTTTTTTCTCTATTATTATCAAGAAGAACGTGATTTTTCTATTGCATTTCAATTGATAGCCTTAAAGAATCTACAAACTAGAGTGTACGCACACTAGTACTAATGTATTAAATAAATATATTAAAAAAAGTTAAAATGTCGACTTTATTTTTTTCAATGGGAGGATCATTTTCAGCAGATAATTTGGAAGCCACAGCTGTCTTCAGGTCATCATGATGATCGTGGAGCTAAAATGGCATGAAAATGACACTGACTGACTATTGTCATGCACATTTCCACCCCTTGCTTAATTGAGGAAATGTTCTCAAGGCTGATCATGTAAATTCGCAAAATCGCAAGCAATTACACTCATTCAATTGCCCAGCCATATGTTAAAGTGCTTTCAAATTTAATTTCCATGTATCAGTATGGTATCAAAGTGCCCCCAAAGAGTACAGATGGTTTGGGTCTTCCCTAAATGGGATCGACAGGATGACTTTCATGGTGAAATTAGCTTGACAGGAAGATTTATTGAGGCAAGGTATCACCTAAATATTCAATCAATTGCTGAAACCACCACACTGAATTGATTCTTAATCAATAAAATCCTAAATTAACCCGTAACTTTGTCACCCTCTCTCCATGAGGATATGATGTGAACCCCCACGGGTACAGATTACAGCAATTAATCCTAGTGTTAGATAGATTACAAGGCTGTGGCACCATATGTGCTCACAGCGGTCAGCGCACTTAACATTAACGTCCGAAAAACTCGGTTATCAATGTTATCGCTGGCCTTGTGGCGCCTGCGTTCACGGTCACACATTGAAGCGTATCGTAAGCTTTTACTGTGCTCGTCCTCTAGGAGAATTATGCCAGGCTATCCCAGCAGTGGAGGGTTGAAGGAGAAAGCAGGAGCTGTCAATCAAAAAAACTGGCTGAAACTGTGCCAAAGACACGGAGCGATCATTACCTCGTCGAAGGAGGTGGCATATTTATTTCAAGGTCTTGGAAAGGTGTGCAAACTACCCTGGGGGCTTTTACAGTTCATCAGACACCATTTTTTTGTAGTCATGTCCAACGTGTATATGTACACAGATGTGTTATTTGTGCATTGACACTTACATAAATAGAGCAGGGCGGCCCAGCGACTGAGTGGTTAGCGCGTTGGCCTCACAGTAGGGGTCCTGGGTTCAAATCCAGGTCGGTCCACCTGTGTGGAGTTTGCATGGTCTCCTGTGTGGGTTTTCTCCAGGTACTCCGGTTTACTCCCACATTCCAAAGACATGCCTGGTAGACTGATTGGACACTAAATTGCCACTAGGTATAAGTGTGAGCGTGAATGATTGTCCATCAGCTTGTGCCCTGCCCTGCGATTGGCTGACCACCAATTCAGGGTGTCCCCTGCCTCTGGCCCGAAGAGAGCTGGGATAGGCTCCAGCACCCCCAGCAACCCTAGTGAGGATAAAGCGGTTCGTAAAATGAGATGAGATAAATAGAGCACGATGTGTCTAATTGGCAATTACTGCCACGCAATCAACTACATTTGACAGGATCCGTTAATCGACAAAGAAGCCTATAGGTCACCTGTGTCAAAGTGGCGGCCCAGGGGGCAAATCTGGCCCACCGCATCATTTTGTGTGGCCCGGGAAAGTAAATCATGAGTGCTGACTTTCTGTTTTAGGATCAAATTAAAATGAAGAGTATAGATGTATATTAAATTTCCTGATTTTCCCCCTTTTAAATCAATAATTGTAATTTATTAATCATTTTTTTCTGTGTTTTTAGTTTAAAAATCATTTTGTAAAATCTAAAAATATTTAAAAAAGCTAAAATAAACATTGTTTTAGATCTATAAAAAACTGAATATTCAGGGCTTTTAATCCAGTTCTTTTAATCGATTTATTTAAAAAAATCTAAATATTATATCTAAAATGGTCCAGCCCACATGAAATCGAGTTGACGTTATCGCGGCCCGCAAACCAACCCGAGTCTGACACCCCTGCTATAGGTAGTCGAAACCAGATCTTTGGCTGTCCTATTTCTTCAACGACATTAACACCAATCACCAAATAAATTCCGAGGTTGCTTGTCAAAAGAAAACAAATGGAAAAAAAGGGCAAAGCTTCTTTGTTGTCATAATTTGTCCCATGTGATGCTTGGCCCACTTTTCGAGCCCGCTCACATTGTGTAAGCACGCGTGCATAAAACATGGTTTGCTGCTTCAATTTCTGACTTTTATTCGTCAAGGATTAGGTAGCAGACAGAGCCCGAGTCATCAGAAGACGCAAAGTAGAAGAGAGAACGCAACTGTGGTCCTTTGAACGAGAGCGAACGAGCATGGGGCTGAGAGTCAGCGAGTGAGCAGAGAACAAGCTTTAATCACTGACCTCCAAACTTACAAGACCAGACAAACGGCTGTGATTAATGAGAGCCATTCGTCTTGGCGCTAAAGAAAAGATGTGTGGGAAGTGCAGTTGGCGAGCGTCGTGCCGACAGATCCATCTGCGGGTTATATTTCACTACAGTCTTGTTAGTGCTGGATTTCACCTTTGAACGATAAATGGAGTTAGCCTTGGTGGGATTTCACCTTGCGCCAATAGAAGACAAAATTCAGGCGACATCAATTGCCAAATGGCAGTATGATTTTCCGATCTAATTTGGTATGATTATGCATTACAGTGGTACCTCGACATACGATTTTAATCCGTTCCGGGACTGAGATCGTATGTCGAGCTTTTCGTAACTCGAGCGGACGTTTCCCATTGAAATGAACTAAAAACAAATTAATTTGTTCCAACCCTCTGAAAAAACACTAAACTCGCAACGCACTCGTTACGAAACAAACACATTTAAATTAACTTGGATTAATATATACAGACACTCAAACATACGTTTAATGTAACTTTACACAAAACTGAATTGTGGCCACCTGGCTTGGTCGCATCTCGAAATTTCGATCGTATCTAGGGCGAATTATTCGATCGAAATTTTCATCATACCTCGAGCATGTCGTAGGTAGAGCTGATCGTAGGTCGAGGTACTACTGTATATACTTTGTATTTTGTACGATTATGATAGTGGTCCAGGACAGACAGCCTTTCAAATGCTTTGTTGAAATGGTAAGGGAATAAATAAGCAATAAGGGTTGTCATATGTCAACACTCACTGTCAGAGATTTTTACTGTACCGCCGATCTTCACTAGTTTCACCTTTGAATTGTTTGCCAGCCATTCACGTGTGGCTGAACGAATTATTAATATCGCAGATGATTTGGTGAGTTGTCTATGCTGAATGGCCAGTTTATTTGCTACTTAGTACCTAGTTGGATCCCTTTTTTTGCCTTCAGAATTGCATTAATCCTTCATGGAATGGATTCAATTAGATACAGGAATCATTTTTCAAAGAATTTAACCCATAGTGACATGATAGCAGCAGTTTCAGATTTGTCGGATGCACATGGTTTGTGTGAGTCTCCGGTTCCACTGATCTGTTGGATTGAGATCTGGTGACAGTGGAGGTCGTTTGAGTACAGTAGACTGTCATTTTCAAGAAACCTGTCCAAGATAAATATCCAGCCGCAGTCGCAGCTCATCAGACCAGGCAAACTTATTTCAATCTTCTGTTGTCCAATTTAGGAGAACGGAATGTAGCCTCAGTTTTCTGTCTTTAACTGACTGTTAACTGACAAGCATCCACGTTTAGTTCATTCAGAGATGCTCTTCTGTTTACCTAGGTTATAAAGTGTAATTATTTGAGTTACATTTGCCTTACTGTCAGTTGGGTATTCTCTGCTAAAATTTGGCATCAAAAGCCACTCACTGGTTGTTTTCTCTTTTTTGGACCTAGAGGTTGGTTGTGCATGAGAATTTCAATATATTAGCAGTTTTTGAAATACTCAAACCAGCCCATCTGTCATCAACAATTATGCCAAGTTCAAAGTCACTGAAATTATGTTTTTTCCCCATTCCGATACTTGGTTTGAGCAGCATCAGATTGTTTTGACCATGCATACGTGCCAAAATGGAGAGTTTCTGCCAACAGATCTCTATTTAGCCTCTTGTGCTCCATTTTTCTATTGTTACTTTAAAGTGTGTATGTTATTGGTTTCTGACAGGATAATAAATTGGGCTTCCAAAAATGCAACTCATACTCCAGTGCGACTTATTTATATATTTTGCACTTCATTTTGTATTCTTTGGCTGGAGCAACATATAGTCTGGAAAAATACAGTACTTAAGACACCACCTGTGTCCCATGCTAAATTAAATACTTAACATACAATATTATGCAATTTGTATATATTGAAAACAATTCAAAAATAAACATTCTTACAAAGTATTTTAAAAAAAACCTTCATTGACTCCTATTCAGAAACTATTAAATAACCCCCTGGCCATTGTTGACATTCTCCAACCTCCAAGTCATATTTAGTTGGGGTGGCCAGATTAGAAGACATAAAGACTCTGTTTTCATGGGCAAATATAAAGTGAGACTGTGAAAATTCCCTCTTGAAAAGCAAATGATGTTGCATGTCAGACGGCAGATGACTAATGAGGGTCTTCAGTAGGAAATCTGCCTTACATCGGTGGGCGGCACAGATCAAAAGGTGACCGCTAGGGAGAAATACAACGTTAGCTGCAACAAAGTCGGTCGGAATGTTTTCATTAACGATTTTTCTCTGTCAAAAGCTTCGCCTTCACCTTTCGGTGTCCCCGAGGCAGCGGCTCTTTCATTCGCTTGTCGTCTTAGCTCTTCAGTATTCACTGTCTGGAGCCCCCATCCCCTCCTTTCCAAATGCTTTCCTACGACTACACGCCTCCACTCAAAAGGCAAATGAGAAGGACAGATGAAGTTGCCATGGGGCTGCTGAAAACACTCAAACTGGAGCATCTGTCAGCATCTGTCTCCACTGGCCTCAAGGCGCTTTCAGCAGACACAACTTTAAATGGTTCAGCAGAGGCTACATATGACTAGTCACGTTTCCCAATGATTGCCAATCAGGCACGTGTCAATGGCATCGCCCAAACACATGGGAAAAAAATTATCCTTGCTGCCTCGGAAAGAGCAATGTGCCACGAGCTGGGATGAAAACCAGAAAGTCTTGCACGTGTCCATGTTGCACTAGTGAATGACATTTTGTCCCCCAATTTACTTGAAGTGTGCTATTGGAGCACACAAGAGGTGTCTGTGCAGGAGCCCCACAATAACTCAACAACTTAAACAGTAGTGGGACAGTTCTCACACCGTTAAATGGGCAGTTTGAATGCTTCTCTTGTGTAGCCCACTATACTGTATACTGATTCATTGCTTTTTTATGTCCCGAACTTGTACAGTAGTGTTTCTGAATTATTTTCCATGACACCACATAGGAAGTTGAAACTATTTTGAGCTTCCTCAAGCTTTGACCAACTGTTATTGAATCAGTTGTTCATGCAACTTTTATAAGTACAGTATTGGTAGCACACATTGTTATGTACTACCAATTTCTTTCCTTGTCTGCCACTGAAGTAACAGTGAAGCTAAGTACATAAAGGCGCACCCACTTTGCGGCTTCAGTACATTGCGTTTTTTTATATCAAGTATAAAAAAAAAAGTTCATAAAAATGTCTAAATTCACGCTGAAACTCACAAGAAGACAGGAGATGAAAAATGGCGGAAGTCAGGGCACTGCTTCTTCTTCTGCGCTGAAATGGGTGGCACTCAGCGCAGAAGAAGAAGCGATATTTCACAGTCAGAAGACTGACGCGCCAAATAAACAGCCAAGAAGGACGTCTTTTCTCTGGATTACATTTCGCATCGCACACAGAAAGACTATGCTGTTACCAGCATTCTTTGGATTTTGAAAAAAGTGAGAAAATAATAACGAGAATGAATAAATAAATATTTTCATGTAGTCCAGATGTGTCCAAACTTTTCCATAAAGGATCGCAGTGGGTGCAGGTTTTTGTTCCAACGGATGGAGTTTAACCAATGAGTTTTCTGCTGAAACAAGCAACACCAAACTCCAATCAATTGATTGCACTGCTAAGACATCAGAATGGTGGAAATAAACATGAAATTATTTTCATCAGTTGTAATGAGAACTTGCTCTGACTGCAGCCCTACAAGACCGGTTTGGACACTCTTGATGGAGTACAGGTTGGCCATTTAAAAAATATATGCAGTCACAACAAAGCGCTAATAGATACTTTTAAAATGTTTTTTCAAGTTTAAAAGTTAATCATTAACATTTTTAAACACTTTAGATTGTTTAAAACACTGATTGTTGACTAGAAAGTCTAGAAAACCAAATGGGGATGATTATATGCTATATTTTTTTCATGACAGACGAAAAAACAACAGAACAAATTACAGTTATGCAACTATCAAACAGTGTGAGCCAGGCTCATTAATCACATGGCTCCAGTTGAAAAACCAAGATTCACCAGCTAATTTTCAACTCAAAAGGTCATATCCAAAGAGACATACTACCGCCCTCTATAGTGCTATTCATTACAGTCATTTACAAACCGTTATTTCCCAGACAAGATATACTAGCCGTTCTTCCACACCCTTTCAATCATTTCAAAACGTACTGAAAAAATATCTTCATCGGTGAAGATGAACAAAGTGCTTTTTCCTGCACATTTTCCATTGCGTGTACACAATGTGTGGGTTCTTTTCACTCACAGTTAAGTGGCAAAGGTCAGAAAGGCATTTTGCCCCCTTGCAGTCATTGCATGTGTGTGCGTGTATGTACGTAAAAAGCTAATGGCGACTGACACGACAACTGACATGGATGCTGAGCTGTGCTGCGCTAGACCAGGCGGTATAACCCAGTAGGGGGATAAACTATAAATAGACTATCTCATCCAGACCCAAAACTCCCCCCATCCCTTTTTCTTCTTTATTGCATCTTTTTCCTTGTGCTTCTGAAGCAAAAGTGTTGCCGATTTTATTCTTTTTTTATGGGTTTAAGATCCACTTCATTCCCATACAAACATAACCTCGTTCCAGAAGTGGTTTCGTAACATGATTTTTAGTAGTCACATTTGATTCATTCCAAGGCCCCAAATACTATATTCTAAACCCTTTAAAAATGATAAAAGAGGAGAGTGCGGTTGAGTACAGAGATTTAAAGTCTTTACAATGTTTTAATATATTGACTATATTTAGATATTAATACATTACAGTCTTTTCATATGCTTATAACTGTAGTATTTGATAAATATATGTCATGATAATTGTACTCGTGTACTAGTATTTTAGTATTAATGGGGGTGATCCTACTTTGCGGTTTTTCGATTATCAGCCATGTCTGGTCTACATTATCCGCGATATTCAAGGGATTACCATATTTTTTGGTGTGTAACATTTTGCTATGTAACTCTGTGAGTGACAGGTGTCCAGCCAACCTTTTCCAAGATGGCGCCATCACGCGGAAGCCAGTGGCAGTAGCTCTGTCCATTCTTATGTTTTTGGTGTTTTACAGCCCTTCTATCTTTTTTTAAATTACATTTTAATATTTCTTAATACATTCCTCTTTAGTTTACTTTGTACTTTATACTTTTTACTGTAATGTTTTTACAACTTTCTTTGTTCTGTGAGCCTGGCTTCTTTCGGCTACTTCTTTTTTGGAACCATTCAGCCATGCCTACGCTGTCAGACACATGGGACTAGCTGTTACAATACGCAGCAGAAAAGAGCAACACCTCGGTGCCGCCGGAGATTCGGAGCTGGACAAAAGTGCTGGGAGAAGAGGCAACGCTTCTGACCAACCATTCCATCATGGGATAAGATGGAAGAGCTGTCGGGCTTGCCAGCAACGGAGCCGAGGGGCTGTACTCTGCTACTGTTGTCTTCAGCTCCAGACTACTGAGGAACTGTGCGGATAAGCTTGGAAGAGTGACTCTGCATATTTTCTACCTTGGTCCCAGTCTGCAGAAGTTCCCCATCTTGTGGAAGACTTCCTGTGTGTGGTTCCAGTTTTTGTCCATCTTTACGTCTTTTTGAGTCTGTAGCCGTTTTAGCTACCGCAACCAAGATGCCGCTGTTCAAGTGGAAGCCAGCGGCGGTAGCTCCGTCCACTCCTGCTCGTTTTGTGTTTTTGCTGCTTTTCTGTCTTAATGATTTGATGTGGTGATTCTCAATGATCCCATTTACTTTGATTTGCTTTGTACTCTGTGCTTTTGCTTTGTTGTTCTGTCTAATCACCCTCTTGCTACTGCTACAACTAAATTTCCCGAATACGGGATGAATAAAGTTATCCAATCCAATCCAATCATAGGATACGATGCAATTACGCTACGCAGCCAATCACTGCATTGACAGTACACCAATGCTATTCCAGCTAAAGTGAATGTGACACGTCCACTCCCCAAACCAAAGGACTGCGCTTCTTTTACGTTGGAATGGCTGTCGGAGTATGTGCAAATAGAAGAACAAGCGGTGAAAGTGGAAGCTTTTTCATGTGAGAAAGGTCTGTTCTGTAAAACATGCAGCAAATCTAAAGTTGTAAGCGAGTTTACCGATGGGAAAATATGGACAAAATGGAAGCTTCACTACTTCAAGTGACACATGCAGCAGAAAAGTCGTTTGAATGAAAATGAGACGTGAGAAGGACAGACATGAAAAATAAGGTTATATTGAAGTCAGATGTGTTCATATTCTAGAGACGTTTAATACGATGAAACCTTGCTGCTTTACAGCATTTGTAAACAATGCAAAACATAGAAAAATATACAACGGACACGCTGTCTAAGTTCGCTTCTTGCACCAAATGTAAAGCTCACAGTTGACAAATGAGCACACACTTGAACATTTCAAAATAAGAGCTAAGAACTCTCATATTTTTCACATTCTTCACTAAAACAGTTTTCAATAGTGTTTTATTTAAAAATTACAATTTATTCCATTTGAATGGGTCGTTTATTTTAAAATACTGTCAATGAGTGGTTAATTTTTTTTTTTAAATTGACAATATTATGGCATATGAGCAATCATTTACGAGACAATTTTTCCCTAAATTTGTTCTTGCGACAGGACTGATTAGACGCGATAGAGGTTGGTTAAGACTGCAGTCGACTGACAACCAGGCCAACAGCAACCTTGTGGTCTTGGGAGAAGGAGGGGGGAGAGGTGGGCTAGTTAAAGAGGGGAGATTGGATGGGGTGAGTGTTATGTAAGTGATGCTAATCCCTTCCCAACCTCGTGCAGAAAATGAGACAACACGGCACTGCCCTCATTTCATGAGCTGCCCTCTTCCTCTCGTTCTTCTTCACCTCCATCAGGTTGATGTATGACTGTTTCTCGCAGAGCTGAACGATGCTCCTCTGAGCAAAACGGTATGGATATAGAAATTTTATACCATCGTGTAACAGGCAGTTTCACCATTAGGATGTTCTGTGCAGCATTTCCATGTTGTAAAGATACAGTAAGAATGACTACAATTGAACCTCACACAGACCTATGCATCACAAGACAAAAAAAAAACGGTCGCCAGGTTTAAAATGGCCGTGGGTATTTCTCTTTAAAAAGGTGCTGGGGGTCATATTCAAGGTTGGGTAATTTTCTAAATGAGATTACTTTGAACCATGAGTTTATCGTGGTGAATATGATGCTGACCCTGTTTCAGTGGTGCTTTGGAAGGTTGCTTATTGGCTCCTCCCAAAAGAAATTTTGAGTTTTTCCTTGCCCTTTTATGGGCTTAGATCGGGGAATGATCCTTTGAAGGCCATTGAGACTTTTGGGATTGAGGGCAAAGCAAATGACATGATAAGAAATTCTAAGTACAAAGTATTTTGACATCAAAGGAGAGTGGCCCCTGGAACCAAGGACGCCCCTTAAGCCACCGCAAACTAGCCAATCCCCCAACTCAGACAGGACGCTCCAGTAAACTTTGACCTAGTTCTGTCTGGTGGACAGTGGGCGAGTGGGGGTACGAGGAAAAAACCCTGAACACAGCGAGGGTCCCTCTATCCCTGCCCGATATGATAGGAATATCAAAGGTCTATGAGGACAATGCATCTTTTCAATGACAAATGCCAGAGGGGGAGCTTGAGGACTCCAGCAAGAAAACCACATTGTTGTACAGTTCATTGAAAATCCAGCCACCAAACACACACAGCGCATCCTGCTGCGGACTTGATTTCACTTTTCTGCTGATCACACACAAAACAAACCCCCCGTCCTCCATTTTTTTTTATCCATGCTGCCCCTGCCGTTTCCAAGAAATTCCTCTCAGCAGACAGATACAATCCTTCGGAGCCAATTCTCTGCGGGGTAATGATATTACCAAGTAGAATCGCTCTGAGAAACCAGAGAATGAACTCATCAAAATGTATAAGTGGTGCCAAAATAACCGATCGATATGGTCCCACAATTTTTCTCCAGTTTTTCAGGGTAACCAGCACACACCCTCATTGTGTCCATTGTCAAAGTGAAGTTTTAGTCTCCCACTTCTGGTATAAATAAAGAGAATAAAAACAGGCGCTAGAGGAATATGTCCAAAAGGGCGTTTTAATAAGTGTGGGAGTGGTACAACTGTTTGTAAACTTAATTCTTCAGGGTTTTTTCCACTTTGCAAGTCAGCTGTTCCCACTTCAGCCAGTCAACCCCACCTCCATTTTCCAACCAACCCCCCTATTTAAGAATGTGCTGTTGATTCATTCAATGACTGTTCGATACTAGCTATTCAAAGGATTCGTTTCGAGTTCCCAACCCTGTTCCCCCCAGGTTTTGGGGGAATCTTCTCAGTCTTCAAAAGGCTGGATCACTGCCTAAACACAGTAATCCCTCGAATATTGCGGTCAATGTAAACCAAACATGGCCGCGATAATCGAAAAATCGCAAAGTAGGGTAACCCCTATTTTAACTTTTTTTCTACAGTGCCGAGTTCCAGTAGCAAGAGTGGCTTCCACTTACGAGTTTCAGCGTGGATTTTCACATTTTTATTAACTTGATTTTTTTTTTTAAATAACTAACACAGTGGGACCTTGAGATACGAGCTTAATGCGTTCCGGGACCGAGCTCGTATGTCGATTTACTCGTAACTCAAATGAACGTTTCCCATAGAAATGAACTAAAAACAAATTAATTCGTTCCAACCCTCTGAAAAAAACACCAAAAACAGGATATTGGATTAAACATTTTTTATTTGTTCTAATTCGCCATCTGTTAACAAAGTAACAAATAACTAGTGGTTTAATAGTACTAAAATATGTTTAATAGTACTAAAATTAGAAGGATTTCGCGGAGGGGGGACTTTTTCCACGGCAACATGCTCGTGACATAACAAACAAATTTAAATGAACTTGGATTACGTTGCAGACACTCAAAAATTAATATAATCTAACCTTACACTAAACTTAATTCTAATTTTGTTTTAAATTGTTATACCTTTCTTCTCCCGGGTTGGCTCTATTTGCCCCGCCTCCACCCTGACTTTCAGATGCAACCTATCGAGGGTTGTTTACTTTTGTCTTCCCTTCAAAAAATTCCCGAAATGATGCAGACAAATGTCCTCACAATAGGATAACGCACCACCACTTGCCAACTTGCCTGGGAAGTAGTACTCCTCTCGTATTAGCAAACAAGCTCCGCCATTCGCACTGACTAACGGGAAAAAGAAACACTGAAAAAAATGCAACGCTCCGCCCAGTGCTCGGAGACATTACACGAGGGAGTTGCGAGCAGAAAGACATTCCCTATGATGTTCTTATGAGCAGCCTCTCGCGTCCGCTGTCTGCTCGTATATCAAAATTTGTCTCGTATCTCAAGATAAATATTTGCTCGAAATTTTACTCATATCTCAAATTGCTCGTATGTCGGGGCACTCGTATGTCGAGGTATTACTGCAGCAGAATTCACTAATTCGCAATAAGTGAAGGCACGATAATCGAGGGATTACTGCACACTGGTTATTTGTTGTTTTCCTTCACTGATAATTACACATGAATATCCCCATTCTGTTATCTGTGGATCACGGAGAGTGATATGATCTGACTACACACCCGGTCTCCAATCTTCTAAGAGTCTTTATCTGGGCACAGTTTACTACCATGAAAAAATAATCCCAATCTTCAAGGACTCCATCTGGAATTTGAAACTCACGGTTGCTGGACTAATCACAGTTGCTATAAAAGTCAATTCCAACGAATCCAAAGAAGGAAAAGGACACTCAACAATACCATGCCTAACCTAACTTTATCACTGGGTGAAATGTGAATTAACACTTCATAAACTGTCTAAGACAACGGCCAAATTGTCTGGGATGTCATCCAGAGTATGCCGGGATATCATGGGAACAGAAGGGGGAGGAGGTCTTGCTCAAGAGGGTAACGGGAGTTATGTTGTGAATACCACAGTTGGGATAGAATCTCAAAATTTTCCCAGGAAAACACATGTCAGCCATTAAGAAGGGATAAATGAACCCAACTTTTTTTCAGTGAAGGAAACCATGATCTAAACAAAAGCCTTCACGGGCCCCCCTTCTTCCTTGACGCCTGGATTCAACAGGACAAGACCGCTGCAGTTTACCCAGCTGAGCCAGGAAGAGGGGTGGGGGGCTATGATGGGGAGTGTCCTGCATGAAATTTGCTATGGGGTCATCTGACAGACGCATCCTCTTAAGTGCACACAATTTTGCCGAGAAAATTATCGAAAAATGACATGAAAACAATAGGAGTGCGAACAGATCTACGACTGTTCACGTCAACTTTGAAGGAGAAACATCCTGATGAGGTTCATTGTGCTGAATCAACTCTTTTTTTTTAATGGAAAGCAGATTCTATGCCAAAAACAAAGAGGAAAAGTTATGAAAAAATCTTTGTGTAATAAAAATTGTATGTCTTTGGAATTCTGGCCATGAAAGAAAACGACTGGATACACATTTTAGACCAGAAGTACAAGATAGAGTCTTCAATGTAACAAAATACCTTTTACATCTTTGTGAGCATGAACAAACATGACTGAAACATGAACATTTTATTCCAGAAATGGGTTACTGCCAGCTGCGTTTATGTCTCTTCATATATTTTTCGCTCGGCCGACCACCTGTGAGGATACCGGTCTATGAAATAACCAGATGGAGGTATGACTGAATATTTTTGAATGCCAAGCCAAAGAAGCAGGATACAATTCTGACCAGTAAATCACAGGATCTCAAATGAACAAAAACATCTGGATCTTCCAGTTGGGCCGCTATACCTGGCTCAATTCCTCTTATTCATCAACCTTGTCTTCACAGTGTGTGTGGACCACTGTTGCAGCACAGGTCATAAAATATCCCAGTTTTAATATTTTCAGATGATAAATTACAAGTTGTTCCATCCCTATACTTGCTGCTGTGTAGCGTAAAAAAAAGAGATCCAATGTCAGGCAGTCTTTTTTTTTTCCTCTCTCGCCCACTTGTGCTTCTTATGTTTGAGGTCCAAATCATAAAATGTGCTCCTGTTTTTGATTGATCATGATAATGACAATGAAAGGAAAGAATGATGGACACAATTTCACACAGCAGCGTAAGAATAAACAGTTACGCATTGTTGCGGTAGTTTGCAGGTTTGCATTATTTAGTCTTTTATCGTTTTTAAACTAGAAAATATTTTCTGTTACAGGATTTTCTTGCATGTAAAATTTGGAGGTGACTCCTATTACATGATAAAACCTTTATCTGACCGATGTCTAATTTTAACTGTAATTGTGGGATTGCCATGCTTTTTGGATATTGCTTCTAAAAATACCAATAAAGAGCAGATCAACCCCTGTTAAACACCAAACAAAGAAAAAAATGCCATGTCAGAGGCAAGTGATGGCCAACTGTGTGGAATATTGAATAATTTTTTTAGATTTGATCTTTTAATATCTTAAAGAAGCACTACTACATATTTCCCTGGTAGAGTTTGGCAAATACCCAAGAACTCTCCAAATAAACTCCTCAGCTGGATCGCTTCAAGCGGTTTATTTTCACTCTCATTTCAAGTTAACTGGTAAACTGGGATGAAACAAAAGAAGAAAAGGCAAACATATACATTAAAACCAACATAATACCACCAAACAGTGTGCCATGAGAAATGAGGAGTCAACGACAGATAGTGTTGTACAGCCACACCATTAAGATACAGCTGTAGCTATGTTTCTTTGTTTTTTTGTTTTTATGTATAAAAGGAGACCTAAAACCTGCCTTTGTCTGCCAGATGGCGATAATCTACCTTCTTTTACAAAAGCCAGCCCTCTCCAAAATAGCCTTCGGAAAAGTTTATAGGGTAGTTGTGGTAAAAATTGAAAAAAGTTGCTCCAGCGAAATGAGCACTATTCCTGCTCAAGAAGAATGGAATCAATTGTTTGGTGAATCTGATGATGAACAATCAGACTTTGAATTTTTTTAAAAATATTATGATGATGAATTAGACCAGGGGTGTCAGACTCGGGTTGGTTCGCGGGCCGCGTTAACGTCAACTCGATTTCATGTGGGCCGGACCATTTTAGATATAATATTTAGATTTTTTTTATAAATGGATTAAAAGAACTGGATTAAAAGCCCTGAATATTCAGTTTTTTATAGATCTAAAACAATGTTTATTTTAGATTTTTTTATATATATTTTTAGATTTTACAAAATGATTTTTGAACTAAAAACACAGAAAAAAAATGATTAAAAAATTACAATTATTGATTTAAAAGGGGGAAAATCAGGAAATGTCATATACATCTATACTCTTCATTGTAATTTGATCCTAAAACAGAAAGTCAGCTCTTATGGTTTATTTTCCCGGGCTACACAAAATGATGCGGCGGGCCAGATTTGGCCCCCGGGCCGCTACTTTGACACATGTGAATTAGACTTTAAGGATTTAAAATTGTAAATTCCATTTGAGAATTGCGTTCATATTGGTAGTAGTTTGTTTTACCAAGTTTCCCAACCATATGTTGTGAATAAATGTTTTGTCAAGGCGACATGTGTTCAGCAATTGCCAGTTACCAGTAGCGATGCAATCCTAGGTGAGCTGAGAAAAACTGAAGAAAAAAATTATATACCAGTTTTTGTCACAAATTATGGGTGCGCGTTATACTCAAATAAATACACCAGTTCTAATAAGACCTTATCGAGCGAAACAACAATGTAAATCAGAACAGCATATGGTGAGAATGGCGGCTTAGACTTTTGAGAGCAGAACAAGCCCATAAAAGCAGGAAAGGTCACCCCAAAAGCAGGCGGCTACAAATGACAGCTTACAGCTGTTGTATTAGTGTATGTGCACGCTTGCGTGTGCGCGCAGGGCAAGAGAGGCTTTCTCTAAAATGTTCTGACAGCTGTCCACCATGACGTGATATTCTGTACATGACAGCTGGGGGGACTTTAAAGCACAACTGGAACTCGCTGTTGAACATATCAAGTAAAACAACAGTGGCCTAATGGAGACAATGAACCACGTTGTGATGTCACATGAAGCCTACACACACAAACATTATTTTGCATGCAACTTTCCTGCCATTTGGCAGAAAGAGCACAAACTAAGCCCAGTTTGAGGTGGAGTTTCATGTTCATGTTCTATATTACATCATGAAAACAGGGTCATGGGGGGAAATAATTTACTCAACAGAATCAGGCAACCTGGCCTAATTATACATTGATTTTAGAGATACATTTAGCCACCATATTGTAAATGTCAACTGAATTGAGATGAACAGGAGGAGTAGATCATTTGGTGTCATTTTTCCAGAAAGTTTACATGAAATTTTCTTGGGAAGTGAATTCATGTCCAATGATCATTTGATGCCAGCCTTCCTACTTCAAATGGATTGGACATTCATTGCAGTCAATGGCACACGAACGTCAACAAATTGATTGGACGTCTATTGCTGCTGACCCTGATTTCGATGACCGCCTCTGAGGAGCAACCACAAATTTGTGCTCTTGTCTGGACCTATTGTATCCCATAATTACCTACTTCATCTCCCCTTTCCAACCTGCCTGCGCTCTGGTGACAAGCCAAGGATGATCGAGCGTTTCGTGATGGTGAGAAGGAATGATACATTCCCGCAGAAGGGCAATGTAACCAGTTTATGCCGTTTTTCTACGTGGATTTGTCAATATGTGACAATTAGCGCTTTCATTCATTTTCACATTTTCAGAACTACTTATCCCTACAAAGGTCGCAGGGGGTGCTGGAGCCTAACCCAGCTAACTATGCCCAGCTAATCGCAGGGCACAAGAAGACAGACAACTAACCATTCACGCTCACACTTACAATGTTAAACCAGGCTACCATGGATGTATTTGGGATATTGAGGGGGAGAGGGGGGACTGGAGTACCCGAAGAAAACCCACGCAAGCCTGGTGAAAATATACAATCTGCACACAGTGAGGACCCACTTGGGATCGAGCCTTCGACCAAAGAACTGTGAGGCCGCCGCGCTAACCACTTTTCCAAGCAGGCCACCAATTCTGAATTATTTAACAATATTTTGGGGGATTAATCGAGTAGCTGGTTTATATAATAATCACAACATAATATTCATGTCTACTCACTATTTTAGCTGTGAATGTGCTTTGGAAGCAAAAACTATGCACTGAAAGAAGTTAGACTGGAACTAATGTGATTATGTAACTATCATTATTTCACTAAAAAAAACTATGTTCTTCCATAACAGTAGAAATCAGAGAATAAATACCCCAACTGTTAAAAGACTCAAAGAAGATGATTTGGTACATTTTAGTTAAGTAAACAATGTCTCTAAATGATTAGTCGATGAGCAAAGTAGTTGCAGATTGATTTGGTAATTGGATAATTGTCATGTATCCCTCCGATACGCAATAATCACGGCAGCATCAGTCACTATGTAGTTGGACTGGACAATCTAACAAAAAAAATGTAAAAAAAAATCGCAATTAATCATGATTAATTCACTTTTAACTCAATTTCAAAATGTATTCAACCTACTATTTAAAAAAAAAAAACTATGAGAAAAATCCTGCACTGACAACTATCTTATCCTACTTTATTAACCAAACCAACAAATAGTGCAAATGAAGGTCTCCAAAATTTATTTTGACTCTTCTACACTAGAAGGAAAGATATTAACTTCCTGACCAATCACAATGAAGATGAGCAGAGAATCGGCGCATGGGATTATTTATGATCCAATCAGACCTTGGCGGGCTTGCATCCCAACTTCATGGTAATCCATATATTAAAGTAAACCAGGATCGTAAAAAGCAAACGGTGCTTTCCGGTATCTTTGGTGACCTTCGACCTATTCATTAGGGCTTCTGGCTTTTACAAGAACGGAAAACAGCTGGGTGGGTCAGAAGTCACCGTCACAATGTGGGTGTATGACAACAGCTGCACGTAGCAATGTGGGTAACAGTGTCTGGTTACGCACACTGAGCGCTTAATTAAAAACACAGCACATCAGTCACATTAATGACAACCCACTCAGATAAATTTGAGTATTTCTCCACTTTCCTAATTCAGATGTTTTGTGTTAGTGGCATTGTGAGACAGACAGACATCCAAACAATTTGATCTTGGAGGGCTGGCAGCAAACACTAGATGCCAGATCACTCAGTTCAAATGGATTAGACGTCTATTAATGGCAAGTCTCTTCTGTCAAAACATGGTTGTACAGGTGAGAGATGGTGACATCAGGAAAAAATATATTGCAGGTACATACTTGCAACCAAAATCTGGCAGACGATCCAACAGGCAACAAAACACTTTCAGTGCGATAGACCTGTGATGGCGAACAAGTTAGACACAAAGAGCCAAAACATTTAAACTGTGGGAGTCAAAGCAACGTCAGAACAACATTAAAAAATAGTATTTTTAATGGGCTCTGATGAACTTAATATTAATAGAATAAAAATAAGAGTAACATGAAACGAGCCAAAGAGCCACAGTATATACAAAATATGATAAGAAGATTTTGACTGGGAGCCACATGCGGCTCGAGAGCCACGTGTTCGCCACCCCTGCAATAGACGATGTTAGACGTCCAACTATGTGGCTGTTTTCATCCTGCTGTGAATTTAACTTAGTTTTGAATTTGAACTGGGACCCTCCTTGCTCAAATGGATTGGACGCCCATCACCGTCAAAGGAAGCCAATGAGTCATATGCAAACGTCAGGACAGTGCCAAAGATTCTTTTGGCTCTCCAACCACTCACACCTGGGCAATCGTCAAATCAACACACGTGATTGTGATTAACTCAAAGTAAGATTTTCATCTGATTTAACATTAAACATCTTTCTTTCCAAAACACATGGACATCCATTAGCGTTAAATGAAGCACAAGTTAACACCGAGTTAGCAAACAACTGGCTCACCTTAAACATGATGTCTTGAAGCAGACGGTCAATAATATTCCACAGCGAGCGCCTTGTTTTATCCGAGTGGAACTTTCGTGACACGCGCGCGTTCAAAATGTAGCTTTTCCCCCCGATTTCCTAGCGAGTTGTACCGATCTGGCGTGCCGCCATTAACATGTCTTCCCCGCTGGCTTATCTCCTCCGTGCTTGGGAAAAAAGCTCCGTCAAAAATGGTCCAGTTCCTCGGTGTGCGAACACCCGGGGAGTCCTCTCAACACTCACAGGATGAGGGGGGCGGGTTCACTTACTTCTAGCTAACTCGGCAGTAATCCCTCAGAGAGCCGCCAGGGGGCACGTCACTAAATCACATCAACTAAAACCGCCAAAAACCACAGAAGAAGACAAAGCACCCTGCTTTATCCGATATAAAACATATAACTGTTTTTCTACATTCTAGTTACGTTTTTATGTGTTATTTTAAAATAAAATTGCGTTAATGCCTGATTGGGACATGGAAAAGCGTAGCTATTTTCTTTTTTGCGAGATTCTGTATGGAAATTGTTGGATAGGATCTTCATATCATACGGAAGCTTATTGAAATCACCTTAAAATACTTTTAAAAATAGCCCTGGCCGTTTTTCAAATTAATTCATTTTTGCGGTTCTCATCTCATCTCATTTTTTTATCCTCACTAGGGTCGCGGGGGGTGCTGGAGCCTATCCCAGCTGACTTTGGGCCAGAGGCGGGGGACACCCTGAATTGGTGGCCAGCCAATCACAGGGCACAAGGAGACAAAAACAACCATTCACACTCACACTCACACTCATACCTTGGGGCAATTTAGAGTGTCCAATCAGCCTGCCCTGCATGTCTTTGGAACGTGGGAGGAAACCAGAGTACCCGGAGAAAACCCACATAGGCCCGGGGAGAACATGCAAACTCCACACAGTTGGACCAGCCTGAATTTGAACCCAGGTTTCCCACTCTGAGGCCGACACGCTAACTACTCGTGCCACCGGGCCACCACAACCATCGTCAATGAGTTAATTTAAAAGCCCAAAGGAAGAAAAAAATGGATAACAATATTTATAGTCTATCCTTTTTTGTTATCAATATTTGGAATATGGTTGTGCTTCTAAACTGATTATACTTATAAGATACCAGTTTGGTGGAGAGCTGTCATCTTAAATATGGCATCAAAATACCACAATGCAGTTTTAGTTATGGTGTATTCTGTTTTACACCAAACAATTTGTATAAAATTCTAAATTTTCAATTTCATGTTGAAAACAGTGTAAAAAAACCGTAAAATCTGTTCTAGTATTGATTGAAATGTTGATTTTTTTAAACTTTCCAACGAGGGTTTAGTCAATGATTAATAACATTATATATACATATGATAATGTCTGAGAACAGTGAGTATTTGTCACCATTTTGCGTATTTCTCTACTTATACCCACTTCAAGCTATGATTCTAATGAATAATTGCTGCCAAACCTCCTAGTTCAAGTGCTTTGGACACGTCTAGTCCATCCCCAATTCAAAAGGATTGGATTTTTTTCATCCCCAGCGCCAGCCAATGAGTTTTGATCAGAGCATCACCTTGATGGCTACCATGTTGAGAACACTGAACTCTCAGTGAACATTTTGATTTCCGAGGACGTGATTGACAGACGTCTCTCGAGTGACTCCTCTCATCCCCTGCCTTCAAGTCTCGCCCATTTGATCCTTCACCATCCGTCAGTCAGTCACCGGCTCCCTCGGAGCGAGCCGTTCCCCTTTAAATTTTATTCGCGCTTGATTTCCAGCCCGCCAAGGCTAATATGATTTCCAGCTGAAATGAGAAACGTGCAAATATGCCGCATCCCCACTGGGCCACCGCTTAAAGTCAATTTCACCGCGTTGCGTTGGGTGTAACGATGTTTTTCCGTCTTGAGCTGAAGAGTATTTCAAAAAGTGGGGTGGCGTGAAAAAAATATTTCTTAAGCCTTTTCAGCATGAAGCCACAGAATATTCCGAATCTTTAAATGGAAAAATGATGGAAAGAATGACATGACATAAAGATTAGTTGGGGGAAATAAAAAAATAAAAACAAGGTGAGATTAAAATTTACTACATTAAAAGAGTATTTATAACAACACAATAATTATTCGATATTACAATATTAGTCCTAATATCATGAAACAGTCCTAATTTTGTGGACATAAAAAAGTCACAATGTTGTGTTGCATTAATTTAGCAAGATATTCCAACGTCATGAAACTAAAGTTGTTTATGTAATCACATGAAAACATAGTAGTGAGGTAAAAAGTTATAATTTTCATGCAAAATCTTTGAATAATGAAAGAAAAGATCAAACTTCATTGTCACAAAGAAAACTTCCCTCAAAGGTAGTTAAATTCTGTATCATGTGTTATTAAAGCAAAAAATGAAACCCCTTTGTTTAAGTTGCGTAAAGGTAGGGCATTTTCTTTCCTTTTAGAATAGTTTCATTTAAACTGCACTTTTCATCGGAACTTTAATGGCACTCGAAAATACTTTATAAAATTCTCTGCTAAACAGAAGAATACACTCGCAGCCTTTGTTCCCAATTCCCTTTGCCACATGTCTACGAAGGCCGGAGAAGCAGATCATATGACTCACTCTGCGTCCCCCACCTCGAGGGTCTTTATCCCGCGTCAGACACCTGACCGAGGCCTGACCCTCTACTTTGGTGTGATTCATAAATACCAAACAAACACCACGCGCTGCCAAGGGGACGACCACTTTAAATGAACCACAAACAACACGATGGCCGCTTCTGGCTTTTTAGTGACGAAGCAAGGTGGGCAGAGATGATCGAGCTCTTGCACTCCCACGTCAGAATGGAAAATTTGGACATTGCAAGCCAACAGAACTCTCCGTGCAAATATTTCAACTGCAAATTTATAACATTTTAATTCAATATCTTTTCCTAAATCCAGTCAAAACATTTGCTTTTGTTAACGGATTAATATGTAAGATTATTCCACTTACTTTAAGTATATATGTATACTACTTTTTGTTCTGACTAAGCCCTAAGCCCATTTAAAATGGCTTTTCACCTCAATCAAGAAAAGAAAATATTAATTCATTTTCCAAACCGCTTATCCTCGTAGGGGTTGCAGGGGTGCTGAGACTGAGCTGAAGCCTTGGCCTTTGGGGTCTGAATTTTCAAAAATACCAGAACAAACTGGCAGACTGGAGGATGAGTGGTTCGTGTGTCGGCCTCAGAGTGGGAGTCCTTGTCAGGAGCAGCTCGTTTGTCCCTCCTGGCTTGCCGTTGGGTACGAGCACCTGCGAGTGATTCACGATGACGTCCTGATGTGTGTATTTAAGCACCACAGAAGTGGTAGTCATTGTCGGATCGTCCTGCGTGATACAGCATACATCGCAGCAAAGGTACTGTTCGCCATGCTCCGGTTTTGTTTCGTTTTGGGATGTACAAGTCCTTGTTATTTTGTAAGGCGTTTTGAGTCATTAAAGTTACTATCATGAGCACAGTTCGTCTCGTCCCCTCCTGCTTCACTGCTACTGGGTCCAAATCCCTCCGATCGCGCCACGAAGTGGCCTGCGTGGGTTTCCTACCTCATTGACGATGGTTGTGGTGGCCCGGTGGCGCGAGGGGTTAGCGTGTTGGCCTCAGAGTGGGAAACCTGGGTTCAAATTCAGGCTGGTCCAACTATGTGGAGTTTGCATGTTCTCCCCGGGCCTATGTGGGTTTTCTCCGGGTACTCTGGTTTCCTCCCACATTCCGAAAACATGCACGGTAGGCTAATTGGACACTCTAAATTGCCCCTAGGTCTGAGTGTGGGCATGAGTAGTTGTTTGTCTCCTTGTGCCCTGCGATTGGCTGGCCACTGAATCAGGGTGTCCACCGACTCTGGGCGAAATTCAGCTGGGATAGGCTCCAGCACCCCCCGTGACCCTAATGAGGATAAAGCGATTCAGAAAATAAATGAATGAATGAAGCAGAACTAACTTCTCCACTAGTTAATGCCATCAAGTCTGTGAATGCTCTCGAACGACAGCGCAAAGCTGTTGTTTTGCACCTTTACAAAAAACAAATACAGCAATTAGGGACACATGGGGTCGCAGGGAGTTGATTTGCATATTTCCATAATGGTTCGATGCGCCGGCTGCAGCGTAGCATGAAAGGCTTGATACCCTTTCAGATGGCAACTCATTCAATATTGAGCATCTTGTGTACAAGTAAGCTTCTCATCTCATCACTGTCGAGGTGGATCTACGTGATGGCTCACTCGTTCTAACATCAGGAAATTATTATTTCATATCTGCTCATTAGGAAAAAAAAAACGGAAGATATTCACCCGCCACCACTTTGATTATGATCTTTACTTACTGGCTATCCAGATGCTCTTCATACATTTTAATAAGTTTTGCCATGCACGTCACATGCCCCCCATCAAGTTTAGGAGAGAAATATTCATCTGCCACGGTGGTGGTGAACGTCCAATGAAATCCATTTGAACTTTAAATAGATTGGACGCCCGTTGACGTCAAGGGCAACCAGTCATCTGTGAGACAACAGAAGGTACTTGATCTGGTTGCTGCGTGTACGATAATATGAAATAGCTGCATTTCTGTCTGCCGTCACCTATTGATGCCTTAGTTCTCAAATCAGAGCAAGTCAAGAACATGTCAGACAGAGTTATGAATAATGCAGTGAGGGGAAATGAATATGAATGAATAGAAGCAGCGTCTGCTCAAGTGGAGAATACAGCAAATTAAGTAACGGGGACATTACCGTTGACGTGTGAATGGCCCCTGAGACAATGACATTAACTTTTAATGAAAAAAGCTGTTTTTTGAATGAATAATTTCATGATTTTCAATTGAATGGTGAGATTTTTTTAATTTTATGAGCCTAAAACAAATGTGGGTGCATGAGTGGTTGGCGCGTCGGGCTACAGTTCTGGGGTCCTGAGTTCGAATCCAGATACTCCACCTGTGTGGAGTTTGGATGTTCTCCCCCGCGTGGGTTTTCTCCAGGTACTCTGGTTTCCTCCCATATTCCAAAAAAACATGCATAATTACAAAAAATAATACAAAATTCCTAGTGTTTTCTTTTAGATATGTTACATAAAACTTATATTAAGAAGAAATTAATAAAAATATAATAATACTACCAAGATGAGGAAAAAAAAGAGCATTTGGATTTTTAAAAAAAAAATAAATTCATCTACTGTCAAAATAGTTGATTATTTGCTAAGCAATTAGTTGTCAATTAGTCAATTATTCCTGGCTGCTTTAACGCAATAATGGGTCAAATCACGAGGTGTCAACACCCACGTGAGGTAAACTTTAATCCAGATAAACTTTGGATGGGAGCCGCCTCCACTAACTCAATTATTACACGAACACAAACTTTTGGAGAGACTTTGCTGACCTCCAGTGGACAACCACGAAACTGCAACTGCTGTAATGTACACGACCGCTTGATGTCACTACATACACACGACAGCCTAAAAATGTAGCACACAAAATAAACAAACTTCCAGGACCCTAGTGAGGAGAAAGCTGTTAAAAAAGTCTCTGGCAACTTCCTCTTTGACAAAATTTGCATACAAGGCCATTTGTAAAGCACCACATCCTGAAAACTAGGTCAACATTTTGTCACATTTAGCTCCAAACTATGTATAAAATGTGATGTTAAAATTGTAGTCACCTTTTTTTCTTCCTCCACTTTAACAACAATTAGTATTCAGCAAAAGACATATTTCTCTCCTTATTATGAAATAAATGTTTAAATGTGCAATCTGTAAATGAGGACAAAAAAAGTGACTAAAATTTTCAGTGAATATCAAATCCAATAGAACTGGCATATATCCCATTGACAGCAATAGTCATCCAATATATTTTGATTGGGAATTAAACCAGCACCCCAAGTCAAAAATGGCTTGGACATCTATCACTTTCAAGGCCAGCCAACGGGTTTATTAAATTTGATTTGTTAACAGGTAGCTCTTGCGTTTGGCTGGCCACCCATTCATGGTGCCTGAAGTCAGCTGTGATAGACTCCGGCACCCCCTACGACTCTAGTGAGGATAAAGCAATTCAGAAAATGAATGAATGAACATGTAGCTCTTTATAAAAACAATAGGCGTAGTACTAAGAGCCCAAATGTCGTAAATACACAGGTTTGCATCACAGTTATCCAACCAAAGGAGGAAATAGTTATTAATGAGTCAACAGTTGTACTTGTGTGCGGTCAAACCGGTTGGGGAGGGGATTGGTTAGTTTGCATTGATATGGCGGCAGCCAGGATTTCACTTCTCGTTAACCCTTATTTCTCCGGAAAGCTTTTTGTGAACCACCAGTCAGCAAAACCCATTTTGATGTCATCACTTCTCTACCAAATGCACATTTCTTGGAGATAACTGGAATTTTATCTTTCTTTTTTTCACCAAGAGGAGCACAAATGCTGTGAAAATGAATGGCTATAAAAATAATAATAAAAAATAAAATAAAACATCAGCAGCTTTATTGTTATTGTAATTGTCAACAAGGAAATGCCTAGTTTTTAAGTTTTAGTGGTAATGATGCTGCCAGCCCACCAATGTTTAAATTGATTGGACATCTATTGCCATACAATCAGTCTGTCAGTCTCATGATAGACAAATAAGGCCATCAATTCACAATATGTTAGTAAAATTCACATTTAAAAAAAAAGCAGTTTGTTTTCTCTGAAACATTGCTTTCTGAAACCCCTTCCAAAACTGAGTAGCCAATCACAAGGCACGTACTACAGATAAAGCAAATTATTCACAACTACGAACGATGTGGAGCTTCCCATGACACCACCTCGCATGCATTAAAGAAATACAAACATGCGCTAAAATGTTAGTATTAAAGTCACTATTCATGAAAGCACACCCACCAGAAAAGTTTAAAAATGTGTTGATCATACTAATATTAGTTATTGGCATGATCACTAAGGTTGCCACGATTTTACGACTAATTGACAACTAATCGATGA
The DNA here is from genome assembly GCF_051989625.1 of Stigmatopora argus. NCBI lineage: Eukaryota > Metazoa > Chordata > Actinopteri > Syngnathiformes > Syngnathidae > Stigmatopora > Stigmatopora argus. Next base: position 13,389,663 of record NC_135397.1, on the reverse strand, counting down.
TCAAGTTCATCAACGACTATTTGTCCAAATGCTCATTCATTGAGGCTCTTAACTCATGGGCTGCTGCTAAAGTAATATTCTGCTATTCTTCAATTTCAATAATAAATAAAAATAAAAATACAAAAAACGAATGTTTTTTAGTTTTATAAATGAAACATAAAAAAGGAAAAATAACGACACATACAATTGCATAAACAAAAGGAAAAAAACTTCAGTATTTAAAATTTTAACTTTATATAAAAATAGTATTAACTGTAAAAAAAAAAGACAAAAGGAAAAACATTGAGCATACATTTTTAAGACTTTCATGAATGAATTATGATTTTTCTTACATTAGTGATTGACCGATATGGATTTTTCAGAACCGATTAATAGTAGTTAAAGGATTTATATTCATTTTCAGTACAAGTGTAAAAAAAATTAATAATGCATGCCCTCATAGAACTTAATGAAATTATATATATATATATATATATATATGTATATATGTACGTGTATATATATGTATATATATATATATATATATATATATATATATTTCATTATTCTACCGCTATATTTATTTAAAAATATTTTGAGCATTCTTACAACTTATGTTAATGTATGTTATTGAATGTACAATTCAACTTTATTTGGATAGCGGCAAGGCAACCTAGGATTAAGGGGTTAAATTTTCATTGGTGCTGGTCCGTCTCTTGTGTGTTTATTACCAATAAAGATTGCTGCGAATTAAAGAATAGCAGTGGCAATAACATCAAAGCCCTCAAATTAACAAGCGGCTAGTTGTTTATGTTAGAATAGTGTAGCTGCATTTGAGCACAAATAACCCAGTTTTGAATTGATTTCTTCATATCGGCTGGTCCGAGTAAAAAAGGGCCGATACCGATTTACGTCAAATTGCCAAATATTGGCTGGCCGTATATACGCACACATATATAGTATATATACACATATACATACATATATATCCACACATATATATGTAATATTTTTAAATAAATTATCCATTTAAAAAATTAAATAGAAATAAATTAAAAAACAATTAAAAACGAATGAAAAGAGCCATGAGTAATAAAAAAAATAATTTCTAAGAAAATTTAATTAATTAAAAAAAAAGAATTTATACAAATACATTGTAAAATAGGTGTGGCCCATGTGTAATTTCCTCTGGGAATTTTGGATTTTATTTTTTTGCTTTATAAATATCTCGTGACTTTACAAAGGTTAACTCTTTGGCCGACAACAGGTGTTTTCAATTTCAATGTTTGAAAGCATATATCTTTATAGCGAATCAAAATGAGATATGCTTTATCAGTAGAACAATGACAGTAATATAGCAATAGCTGAACACCTGATTTATATATCCGATTCTTTGATACAAAAAAACAAAAACAAAAACAAAAGCGTTTGTGGCAGCTGTAGTGATCACAGTGGGTTTATCTTTCATGAACGGGAAGGTACCGACACATTTGACCGGATGGTGGAATCCCAGCTTTTTCTCACTGGATTTCAATGGTACATTTTCAACTTGGCAACTCCTCAAGCCTGTAAAGTGATCCTCGGTCACAAATGAAGTGAGGTAGAAAGATTGTTTTCCCCTCCATCTCACATTTTTGCTCTTCTAAGCTTGGCCTAAACGGAGCTTTCGTCCGGCCGGGGCATCAGCTGAGTGCGTTTGCGCTTTTCCAACATCTTGGTAAGCTCATCGGAGAAGGATGGACCATCCTGTCCCGGTGCCATGCTGTCGGCATCGTTCTGGGCGAGCAACACGTAGCTGTTGCCGTTCATGCGCCGCAGGACGCTGGGCAAGGTGGCCGAAAGCCCGCCGTGGAAGTCACGGTCCGGCGCAGTGGGCAGGGGCGGCGCTGGCGGAGGTGCGGCCGACTCCGCGTTAGGCGAAGTGCGAGCCTCACCCGGGACGATCTGGAGGAAGCCCCCAGAGTGGACACCATTGCAGACGCCGTTCCCGTTGCCGGAAATGGTTTTCAGCTCCAAGTGGGCTGAATGCCGTTGCTTTTTTTGGCGGTTTCGCTTCTTGGGCGGGTGGGCGGCGGCAGCCGCGCTGCGTAGCGAGTACTTTCCTTGGTTTCCCACACGCAGGCAAAAACCGAGGTAGAACAGAACCACAGTGAGAACCACGCACAGGCTTCCTAAAATGGTAATGAGGGATAGATACAAAGCCTCCATGTTTTTGGTGGAGAGAAACTCTGACTGGGGCCTCCGAGGGGCGACCGCTGGGGCCCCCTCGGAGGGAACGGGTTGGGGCATGGCAATGGAGCGGTGCCTAGGTTCTTCCGTGGGCGGCGGAATCGGCTCAGGAGCCACGGTGACATTGTAAGACACCAAGCCTACCCGAACTTGGTTCTCCACGGCGTAGCAGGCGTAATGCCCACTCTGGTCTAAGCGCGCGCTGATTAGCAGAAGCCCGTCGGTGCCAATCCGGAAACCGGAGCTCAGGCCGTAACCGTGTAACTCCTGGTCATCGAGGGTCCACGTGGGCGCAGCCAGATTGGAGCTCAGCTCGCACTGCAGCAGGACGTCATCACCCACTCGGACCGAGCGACTGCGCGTAGGCACAACTGAGAGGATGAGGGGAAAAAATGCAATTTCAGATGACATTTCAAGGGTTTCCAAAACAATCACCTCTAAAATTTTGATTAATCACTCAAGAGCCAACTTTTGTAGGATTGCACCCACCGTCTTCTGTGTTGTCACACCCTCTGTTGCCTTGTTGGATGTCTTGGATTAACGACATTCTGCAAGTGAGAAAATATATGAGCGCACTAATATGGATAAAACTTGTTTAATAATGATGTGGCGCCGCTGATGAAGATAAAAGTCCAATCCATTTGGAACTAGTCTTCCCTCGATTATCGCAACTTCACTTATCGCAATTTCACTTTTTCGCGATTTTTTTCTGCCATTAATTATTAAAAAATATATATTTTTATTTTTTTCAAGTTCAAAATGTGAAAATCCACGCTGAAACTTATAAGCGGAAGACTCTTGCTATTAGGACTCAGCACTGAAGAAAAAAAAGTTTTAACACTACTTTGCAATTTTTGGATTATCGTGGCCATGTCTGGTCTACATTAACCGCGATATTTGAGGGATTACTGCATAACCCTAACCCAGTCCAAGTAGGAAATTGCCAATGAGGTCACATTACTTGCACACTGTTGTTTGCAGTACAAAATTCAATTAGCTCATACAGTGATCCCTACTTGACGGTTGACGTTTTGTAGATTCACCGTGTCGCGGAATTTCAAAAAGCATTCATCAAAAATTCAAAATGAAAAAGTACGCATAGTTTCATTGTCCCAGCAAGTGAAAGATACCTCTAGGGACTTTATACATATTCACTGGCACTCATACAAGGCGATTGGTTGCTGGAGTGGGGTCATCTCGTGAGCCGATTGGCTGCCCGGGTCAATTTTCAGTGCTAATTTTCACCATTTCCCCCAGCGGAATTTTAAATGTAATACATAAGTAATATATACAGTATCGCCAAATCTGTGCATATACTCATACTTCTCAGTCTGCGCGATGCACAAATATTAGACAAGGGATACTCACTAGATTTTGTTTCCTCCTATACATGCACAAATTATGCGAGCAGACAAGACAAAATTATTTTGTGACAGCCTTCACACATTGATTAATTTATTCAATAGAGCCAGGCTGTGTTCACATGATTTTTGGAACTCTGTGGCTTCTGTTGCTTGTGACAACAACAGCAACACATTTATTTTACAAAAATTCTCAATTCTCTTGTGAGGATAAAGCGGTTCAGAAAATGAAACAATAAATGCAAAGATTTCAACAACAACAAAGAAGCGCCCTATCAAATATGTTTTCTCATTCACGTGACTTCAGTTGCCGGAGCCAGAACATTCCTGAACATCCAGTCAACATAAGCTTAAAGAAAAAAAAATAGGACTACAAGAATAGTCAAAATATTAAGTGATTAAAGTGGCAATATAACAAGAATGAAGCTATAGCTTAAAGTCGTTATGTTACTTATTTTTACATTATGGGAACTGGAGGTTGTTCGGGGTACGTGAAGTTCAGCTTTTGGTAAAGGTCGGTGTGTACACAAAGCAGTATTTGGCGTACACGGCCCCTCTCAAAGTACCATGGTGCACGCAGTGACCTCTCCATTTTAGGCCTATATTGTCATGAGGAGTTGGAACACTGTGCACACTTTTTGTTTACTTTCAGCAGGCTGTTGTATCTCCCAACAGAGGGATGATGTCATCATTTTTGGAATGCACACAAAGTCTCAGTCACTCTCTGGTGCGGCCTAACTCACTTATCTGTGTAGTGTGCGACATCCACGCAGCAGTTGCCGCTCCAAGCGCAGTGCGGATCCCTGGACAAAACGCAGTCGTAGCAGGAGGCGTACCTGCCGCAGTCGGAGAGGGGCAGCTGCAGCACGCCTGAAGGCGAGCCCACGTACACGCTCATCTGTAGTACGACGGCCATATAACAAACACTGTGACATATGCACAAGTGTGCGTTCATGTGTGTGTGTGTGTGCGTGTGTGGTAGCTAAACCTGTTGGACAGAAATGAGCACGTTGTCCACAGTCTGCGCTTCTTCAAACAGCTGCAACTCCTCAATAATGTGCAGCTGAGCTTCCACGAGGACCGCCTTGTGCAACCAGCCTTCATCTAATCAATCAAAATATGAATTTCCTGTATATCTATTGACAGTGAAGGTTTGATTGTAAAAACGACAAGCAGCATCCCCACCTGTTCCCATGTATAACACATCATATTGCAGTCCATCCAAGCCTGGCACGGCAATCACAGCCATGTGTGTGTAATCCGTGGTCCTCCTGAACAGCAGGGGGTGACGGTCGAATGCCTGGACTTGTTGGGACATGAGTGGGTGTCTTCGGACAAAGTTGAGCACATCGTTGGGCAGCGAGGTGGACACGTTGATGCCTCGCGATCTCGTGTCGTCTGTAATGCACTAAAGGGAGGGAAAAAATAGACCAAATGAGTTGATTGGCACCAAAAACTAAGCCTTCTTGGTGTTTTTTTTTGGTTAACATCACAGTCTGCGGTTGGCTGTGCGTCGGCCAACATGAGTCGGACTTCAATGTGAATGTCTATTTGAGATTCGGGCAGAGGCCAACATAAAAACTATCTTAAGGCGATACCTTAAGATGTTTACCACTGGGTAGATGGAGAAAGGCATATGAGCAAGTGTGCCGCACGCTGGATTTCTGAGATCATCAATTTCTGTACTTAACTCCACTCAGACCATTCTGTCCCATGATTGAACGATGTTTGCTCATATGTAGGTATGTTTCAAATAACAGAATCCAGCAAAAATTGCAATGTGAAAAAAAAAACATATTGCATTTTGGTCTGGACCCAAGGTTTGTACGGTTCAAAGTTTGTAGCCAAACTTGAGATGAGCAACTCAAAGTGAAAGCATTAAAATATAAAATGATGTGTTGATGACATGCCATGATTTTTTTTATTAATTTACATCATCGGCTGTTATTGATAGTGCTAGACGTCTAATCCAATTTGACTAGGAGAGTGTGGCAGGCAGCAATCAATACTCTGACTCTTAGTCAAATTTTGACTAGCAACTCAAAATCAAGTTGTTAAAATAGTACTGGATAATATCATATCATTATTACTAGACTGTAACAATTACATTGTAATTGATAACGATTTTGACATCCCAGCTCACATATTTTATTTACAAATATTACAAACCCCTTTTCGCAAAAAGGTTTGTACCTCAAATTTTGGCTTGCAACTATATAAATGAAAAATATTTTTTAATATAGCCGTAAATCATTAAAATATATTATGCGGCCTCACAGACATTCGAACATAAAATCATATCATATTCATTCATTTTCTGTGAACGGTGAGGCCGACGCGCTAACCACTCGTTAAAAGGGCCGCTATCCTGAGTAATAACAGTACTTATTAAAAAGAAATATAAAACCTAATTATATTATAGCTCCTAGCTTCAGTATTAGTACAAGTATTAAAACTGAAAATGGATAAATAATGATGATATCAGCTCGAATTGCCTTTCTCGAGAACTTCATTTACAAGTCAGTGCACTACTGTATACATTCATGCGTGTGTTTTTACCGTTCCAGGTCTTGGTTCAGGAATTTTTCCAGTGTACTCCTTCCAGTTAGAGCCTGAGCCTTGCGTCTCCATGTAAGGTCCTTGAAAGGCGTCTTGGATGTCAGACAACGAGAAGCGACACACTGCAGACGCCTTAATGCTCTTCCTGAAAAATTTCCAAACATTTTGAAACACACAGTGAATGAAAACAAAGGGGGCAGCCGTTACCGAGGTGACCGCAGAAGTAGATGAGCGACACATTAAAAAAAGGAAAATATGAAGGTTAAAGGAAAAAAAAAAGTGCTTTAGTCATTGTCTTCCATTGGGGGGCATAAATGTCTAGTCAGTAAAATTATTCCATCAATGGCATTAAATGAAATCTACTAGCTGCATTTTTCAACTCACCAACCCAGGCCAAAGATGCCATAGAAGAGCGTGTCCCGCGTGGCGTTGCCTGGCGCGACGAAGATGCTACGAAGCTCGTTGAAGTAAAAGTCGTACTCAGGCAGAGAGCAAGCCAGTCGCACCTTGAGGAATGATGTCCAGCGCTTCTGAAGTGTCAGGAGGCCTCCTTGGTCACCCTAATGGGAGAAGAGGGACAAAAAAATCTTATCTCATCTCATTTTCTGAACCGCTTTATCCTCATTAGGGTCGCGGGGGGTGCTGGAGCCTATCCCAGCTGACTCTGGGCCAGAGGCGGGGGACACCCGGAATCGGATTTAGAGTGTCCAATCAGCCTACCATGCATGTTTTTGGAATGTGGGAGGAAACCGGTATACCCAGAGGAAACCCACACCGGCCCGGGGAGAACATGCAAACTCCACACAGGTGGATGTGACCGGGATTTGAACCCAGGACCCCAGAGCTGTGAGGCCGACGCGCTAACCACTCGCTCCACCGGGCCGCCGACAAAAAAAACAAAAAAACAATTTAACTAAATTAAGGAATAGTTTTTAATAATATTTACAAAACTAACGAAAACTAGGCTGGCCCGGTGGTGAGTATTGCTCCAAAATAAATCACTTAAAACACTCCGCTTTATGTCTGGAGTCACGAAGATCATTGGTTTAATCATTGTAACTAAGGGGAGACGGGGCTTTTTGCCAAAGGTCAATTGTCAAAGGTCAATTGTCAAAATGCCTTTTGTGGCCCCTTCTGTTCTAGTTTTAAGGACCGCCAAGTTGGCGTCGACAACTGAGGCCGGCCGGGCTCACCTTACAGATACGGGCCACCCGAGCCACCCTGCTGTGGGTACCAGAGGCGGCGCTCCGCTGCTGGCCTCCACCCTCGTTAAAGAAGAAGTAGATCTTGTCGTCATCGCCCACTGTGCTGTGGGTTTCCCTCACCAATGTCGAACCCACAAAGTTGGCCTCTGGAACAGCAGTACAACAAACAAACGGTGATTTAAATAATTAAAATAATTATTCTCTATCTTTCAATTATTTTATTGACAATTAATGTCATTTGTGATTCAATTATTTGCTCAGTTGTAATAAAACAGCAATTCTGTCTTTTTTACATGTGCTTTACTACTAGTACTAGTATTCACTAGTCATATGAATGTTCAAATTAAAAGATGGTTATTGATCAATTTAAGGAAGAAATGTAGTTCCTTAAATTTGGATTCATAATTTAAAATTTGAGTCCTTTACTCATCAAAAATCAAATGAAAACTATTTAGAGATTAAACTTCAATTAAAATGTAAAACGCTTTATTATAGTGATAAAATAATATTTTTAAATAAAAAAATACAATTATGACAACCTAACCAGTGAAATTTGAAAACGTACTGGTAAATTTAGTTAAATTATAAAATGTGTACCATTTCGTTAATGAATTTCATCAACCATATACTACTTAGCAAAATCCATAATAATGTGAATGAAAGTAATCAAAATTGGACTTGGGGAAATATAAAATTCTTGGTTTTATATTTTTTATTTGATTATTTATTAAAACCACAATTGGTAGAGGGAGAGAGTTGTGAAAGCTGCTGGACTTTAAAGGAGGAACACGTTGGTTGGGTTTATGGCGTGTCACGTGACGGCGAATGTGGACAGATGGCAAGCAGTAAGTAGCCATGTTTTGAGTTGGTGCAAGTTTTTAGTTTTCACCAATGTAGAAATAATTGAAGTGAAAGATCATCGGAAGAGGATTCACAAGGGGTCGACTGCTTTGTACTTGGCCGTGGTTTGGAGGGAATTAAGGCGACTTTCACGAAAGACGAACCTCATTAAATGCTGCAAAGACTGTCTCGGAAAAGTATCCAAAAACGACAATGCACACTTCTGAGAAAACTCCTTGTCAAAATCTATTTTATGATAGCTTAGTTTTGCAACGTTAGCGGTTGCTATGAACTGCTGTTTGATGGCATTATCACCTTCAAAATATCTAAAAGAACTTTCAAATGCAAGAGATCGTCTACTCCATTTGCCATCTTGTTTTGCATTATGCATTTTAGCTTCTATGGGTCTTGTTGTCTTTAGTCATCTGGATTTCACAAGCAGTTCATCCATGAACTCTGTGTAACCAAATTACAATTATTTAAGGAGAATAATAAATGTAGGTCTATTTAATTTTTCCTTAGTGCTTTCTGTGAACAAAAGTTAATGCTTTAACATTGTCAGCTCTAATTATAATTCACAGTTATTCAGAAAAAACAGGGAAGGCAACAAATTGATCATGTTTAAGACACTTAAAGCTTTGATTCCCCTAAAACACGTGTCAAAGTGGCGGCCCGGGGGCCCAATCTGGCCCGCTGCATCATTTTGTGTGGCCCGGGAAAGTAAATCATGAGTGCCGACTTTCTGTTTTAGGATCAAATTAAAATGAAGAGTATAGATGTATATTACATTTCCTGATTTCCCCCCTTTTAAATCAATAATTGTAATTTTTTAATCAATTTTTTCTGTGTTTTTAGTTCAAAAATCATTTTGTAAAATCTAAAAATATATTAAAAAAGCTAAAATAAACTGTTTTCGATCTATAAAAAACTGAATATTCGGGGCTTTTAATCCAGTTCTTTTAATCCATTTATAAAAAAATATATAAATATATCAAAAATGGTCCGGCCCACGTGAAATCAAGTTGACGTTAAAGCGACCCGCGAACCAACCTGAGTCTGACACCCCTGCCCTAAAGCTTTTATTCCCCAAAAGTTTTTAAAAACTTGGTAGACCCACCGTTTAACCACCGAGTTGGGGCGGACTCAGTCATGAGGATCGGAGTGTTGCGGCGGATATCCGGGAATCTTCGAAACTCGTACTGGGAAGCAGTAAAAAGCTCCTGGTCTGACAGATAAAATCAAGTGTTGAGGGATAGCAGGACATATTTTAATTTTGCATAGTGAGCACCAGGTGCGTGTCGAGGGTCCCTACCAACGATGAGGCCAGTGTATCCCGTCGTGGGGCCATAGGGGCATTTGTCTCGACCTTCTTCGGGTCGGGACATCCAGAATTTCTCAGCCTCCTGTAACAGAAAAGGACGGACTATGAAAGCCTTGCACTCCCAAACTCAGCGTTGTCAAAGATTTGTGTTGCCGTAGCAACCAGACACCTATGGTGTGGCCTTGTTTGTCTGAAGGCTGGAGTGTGGCTTAGATAAGATTCTGTGCAAGCTCGGGGAAACTCAAGGTCGGAGCGGCATTCAATTCAAATGAATATAATCTGGGAAATGGTGACATAGAAAACAACTGAGACTTTCCCTCATTTTGGTCAGCCATTCTGGGTTTTCAACAAGGACATAGGCTGGTGAATATTAGTTTACAGAAGTCCAAGGTCAAGCCATTTACCTAGTTAAAGTATTAAATAGATATATCTGTTGACTGAAATTGAAAACTGAAAAGAAACCCACATTCCCACCTCATCTTCACAATGGTAGATGCATGTATATTTAAATTGGAAATTAAAATAAACAAACTTGAGGCCTAACCAATGTACGTATAAATCTGACTTTTTTTTTACATTGTAGTCTAAATCAGGAGGCGCTGTTAAACCAGCCTTAAGAAGGAATTGATATAAATATTTGAGTTAATGTTGTAACTAAATCAGTAAAGAATATTTGGTTGCATTTTTTTGCAGGGAAATTAGGTGCAATAAACTAATAAAAGCTAATTAATACTGAAAACAAGTTCCAGTTTTCGTTAGTACAACCCTCAGTCACTGTCAAATAATTTAATGCGGCTCCCTGTTGAAAATATTCATCCAGGTATGACCTATCGATACGAATGTGACGCATGTTTTTATATTGTTGGTGACAAATATGAAGCCAGCCTTGAATAATTTACACGGCATGATTAATAATAATGTTTTATGAAAAATGTTTAAAATTGTTTATACATATATTCGGAAACCTCAATGAGTGAGTGTTGCAAACGCTGGTTTTAAACTTTATTTGAGTTATTTCCTCAGTAGTTTAAGTCATAAGAATGGATGAAACATACTATATAAGCACACAGAGGACTGAAGGCGTAGGTCCCGCACATGTAGAGGTGTGTGGCGTTGAACCTTTGCAGCAAGCGAATGTGATTGAAACACTCAGTCTGGCGTGAGAGTAGAAATAAAAGAACATTAAGTGAGGTAATAAATACAATATGATGAGAAAAGGAGCAACAGCCACCTTGTTGTCTTTTCCCTTAAGAAGACATTGCCGCTTTTGCTCGGGGGAGGCCTCCCACACGATCTGATGTAATATAACGTACAGGAAGATTAAAAACAGGAGCTTACATTGGAAACATATAACACAATGAGCCAAACTCACGTTGAGGGCAGGGACGGCCTCGATGTCTGTGGCGTCCAAGGCGAACGCGGCCTCGCGGGCACCGACAAAGAGACGGCGACCGTCAGCCTCCAGAAGCAAAGTGCTGTAATTGACTGCGACTGGTGAGGCGAAACGCTTGAGGCCTTGAACATCTGAAGTAATGAGACAATAGTTCACTACCCAAAAAAGGAGAACAATTTTTTTTTTTTTATTTTATTACTGGTTCCCATTGACGACACCATTACTATCAGCAGCAGAGAGCCAAATTTTCTGGCAACAATGGCTTTCATATAGTTTTTTAATTCTAACCAGATTTTAAATAAAAGAAGCCTCATTGATAAATTAACTCATTCATCCATGTCATTGAATGCGTTTGGCTACTGTGTGTGTATACGTATTAATCCTTCAACTCACTGAGCATACAACGACGGAATAGAAAAGCAAACCCTTTTGAAAGTCGGCATTATATTCCTCTCTATTCAATTTTCACCGCCATGAAAGCGTCAGCCTGGCTAAGAAATCAGCGCCACCGCATTCTAAATGGAAAGGGAAATTAAATTTTCAGTTGACAATATCTGCAGCCTATACGTGACAGCAAAATATATGCTATAGTTTGATGCTCACACGTTTGTATTCAGTGCATGAAAAAGATAACCAAACCACAACCTCCAACATAAAATGTGATTTTATCGCAAGTTTTTACTATTATTTTTGACAAAAAAATATTGGACGATAATTATCGTTATCGTTTTATCGCCCAGGTCTATATATGTATGGTTCCTCCTTCACGGAAATTCACTTAATACGGATGTTTATGGATCGGATTAACCACGAAAATCGAGGGAATGCTGTATTGCCGCAATATCGTCGGGGTCCGATATTATTCAACCAGGTATCAAAATTGAAGCAAGTGGAGTAATAGTTTTAATTTTACAATAAGTGCATGTACAAAGTCTATTAAGGCTTTTGAGAAAAGGAATTTGCTGTGAGCACTGTGTCAATGAACCATGAAATAACATTCATCAATTCATGAACATTTAAACTATTTAAACAAACATCTCTTCATAGTCCCACTCTGCCTTTGTCAGCATATGACAAGCCTATAATTATATTGAAGAATTCTCACTGGCTTGAAAAAGTAGCCCCACTGAAAATAGCCTTTGACTTTATTTTACTACCCATACACTTAATATTGTTGGCTAATTTAACACCTTCATGAACCAAGTTCTAAAAGTTTTATTTTACATTGAGCTAACAAGTCATGAAATTCAATCTTTATGGATTATTGAAAAGTAGCAAACTTATTCATTTGTGGAGAAGTGAAATTCTTTTTTTTTTTAAACTGAATTGTTGTTATTGACAGGGATTTATGTCTGATTCATTTGACTGAACATGCAGCTGTGCTTCAACTTGACATCTGACTTGGTTAAGCCAAATAAGCACTCGATCTGACTTTCTCGAAATCTAGTTCCTACTCTAACTGGACTCAACTTTCACAACTTTAATTACAGAGTGACCTCTGACTTGCCCAAAAGCGGCTACCTCCCACCTCTCCCTCCACGCTGCCTTTCATTCCTGCCGACTGAGTGTGCACCGAGACCTTCTCCGCGGGAGAAAAGAGAGAATTAGCAGGTCGCTGTGTTGGACTTCCGGAACATTAGATACAAATACCATATTATTCAGACTATATAACTTGCACTTAGTCTCTTTTTGGAAAATTGGAAAGTACACCATATAATGCATCACGTCTTAAGTATGAATTCTGGTTATGCTTAATGAATGTAGAGTTTGCATGGTCTCGCTGTGTCTATGTTGTTTTTTTCTGGGTACTCTGGTTTCCTCCCGCATACCAAAAACATGCATTGTACCCTGGTTGAAAAGTCCAAATTGGCCCTTGTTGCGAGTTTGTCCATGAGTGGTTGTGTGTCTTGTTGTGCCCTGCGATTAGCTGACAATCGATCCAGGGTCTACCCCACCTACTGCCCATAATTTGCTGGGATAAACTCCAGCACCCCGAGTAACCTAAAATAAATAAGAATATTTATTGTCAAGAGGCATAAAAAAGAGATCTCGGCATTTTTGCGGCCAAATGGAATGTCAAAATAGGTGTTTATTAATTGGATTATCTATTCGTCATTTTACCATGAAAGTCCTAGCTAGCTACATCTGTATATTTTGTGCAATTAAATATTTGGATCGATATCATTTGGTGACATTGACGTATGTCATAGTAATCCATTGTGACTTGGAGAGCCAAATGAATTGGAAATCAATTCTCATCAATGGCGATGATTTAAGATAAGTATATCAATGGGGTGACAACAATTATGAAAATTAGTAGATAAAACAATGTATCTGCGCAGATGTAGCCAACATTGAGAACAGTTGTCATGGTGACAGCACCTCCCTTAAAGAAGCGATGCAGTCTCGGCGGGGATTCTGAATAGGACGACTTAGACTCTTTGCTTAAATGTCACATTATGGTTTCATTTGATTCATTTATCCAATCTCTCCCACTCAAACACAATTTGAGGGAACGTCTGCTCCATGTTACAGGTTGGGATTCAGACTTTGATTTTTACTTTCGACTTAATACAATTTCCGTTAAGATACGTTTTGCTGGCACTGATCCGATACTCATATTTTCAGACCAGTAAAAATGGGGAAAAAAACATAACCCAAAAAAGGACAAATCATGCTTTTCATATTAAAGTGAGCCCTGCTGGTAAATATTCTAAGTGCTCTGTTTACATTCCCTCTATGGCCACCAAGGATTAATGAATAAAAACATTATTTAAATTCTTATGTTTTTGATCAATACCTCTGCCTTGCTATTTTGGATAGGGCAAGTTGCTCCTAATGTGAAAGATTGAGAAAAAAGGCTTACTGCTATGTAAAATAGTGACGCGTGGTGTCACGTCAAGGTCCGGCGGTGGTCTGAATGGGTAGGCGGCTGCCACGCACACACCCACGCTCAAAAGCAGCAGGAACCGCAATGATGGCCAGCGGCCCACCTTCATCTCCGCACGAATCCAATGAGATCACACAAACATGTTCACACACAGGCCAGGGACCTAGAAGAGGGTAACAAAAAACAGGGATATGACAATTATTTTTTCTTTTTTCATTGGCTGCCGTTGACCGCAATGGCTGTCCAACAATTCATTTGAACTAGGAGACAGCGAATAGTCGTTTCCCAAATGGATTGGACATCTTTTGACGTCAATGGAAAAAAGGGAGCTAATGACATTCCTATCGCCTCACATCAATACAATATTTTTTGTCATTGTAAAAAAATGTACAAACTTTGAATATTGACACTTAAATATGGGAAAACACTGTCAGTGTGTGCCTTGAGATAGGAGTTTATTTCACCAAGCGTGCATGCTAAAAAAACGCAAGCGGGTATTGAAAACCCTTTTCCCCAATCAAAGAAAAGTATATGCAATCTACTCGTGATCGGACATTTCGTCGCTGGACAATTTATCGCCGGACAATTCGTCGAACAGACATATCGTCGCTGGACATTTCGTCAACGGACAATTCGTCGCCGGACAATTCGTCGCCCCTAACCCTAACCCCTAATCCTAACCCTTAGGGCACGTGTCAAACCGATTCTGCCGAGGGCTGCAGTGGATCCTGGTCTTTGTCTTCTAAAATAAGTAGCACCTGACTTTAATTAACTGATTACACTTGCAAAAGGTATCCTCTTGTTGAGTTCAAATGAAAACCTGCACCCACTGCGGCCCTTTGAGGACCTGGTTGACACCCCTGCCTTAGGGGATAGTGGTTAAGGTTAGTTGTTAGGATTAGGGTTAGGGGATAGTGGTTAAGGTTAGGGTTAAGGATTAACCCTAACCTTAACCCTAAATATAAACCAAACCCTATCCTTTAAAAAATCTGAAGTAAAAACTCTCTCTCATGATTTTAATGTTGAGAGAGAAAGATTACCTGGTTGATCGCTTTCAACAAATTATTTATGCAACAAAGCAATCGTTCGCGAGGAAACAATCGTTCGACAAAAACACTCGACTAAATATCCATTCGACATATCGTCCGGCGACGATATGTCTGTTCGACGAACTGTCTGGCGACAAAGTGTCCGGCGACGAATTGTCCGTTGACGACATGTACGGGCACCAATCTACTAGGTAGGCAACTAGCCAAAAACGGATTAAATAATTGTACTTATTAACATTACTATAACACAGTCATGCAGACTTTAAATAACCCCTAGGTATGAATGTGAACGCAAATGGTTGTTCTTTGTCTCCTTGTGCCTTGTGATTGCTGGCCACCAGTTCAGCGTGAACACCCCCCACCTCCCACATGGTGCCCGTAGTTAGCTGGGATAGGCTCCAGCACCTACTGCAGAAAATGAATGAATTGTGACAAAGCAGCCAAAAACTAATACAATAATTGCACTTCTAAATAAGGATAACACAGTCATGCAGACACAGACTTTCACAACGACAACCCCTATGCAAAGGAAGTTGCGACACTGTTACACATAGTCGTACCTCTAATTATGAAATTATTTGGTTCCAGAACTTTTTCCGTAACTTGAAAATTTTGTAAGCAGGTGTACTTTATATGTAAATTCTTTAATTTGTTCCACGGTCCTAGTACAACTACCAACTAACCCTCTTTAAATGTGAGGAAACACAAAAATGAGACAAAATGACAAGGAAATTATTTTGTAATGTCTTAAAATAAATAAAGCATGTAAAATTGTGCCCTGCGCCGCTGAAATCATTCCCTCCGCGGCCATCATTATGGGAGACGTAATACCCGGGTTTGTCCGTGTCATCATCTACAGACAGACCATGATGTCATCAAAAGACTCTGAGAATCTGAAGAAATCATTGCATCTAAGCGACAAAGCCGAAAAACCATACTCGATGACCACAATCTTCGGGTCGTTTAAACAGCACTGCAACACAAGAGGAATGCTAGAATAAAGGAAATAAATGAATAATAATCTATAAATGAGCTTTACCAACATCCATAAAAGGCTGACCACTGCCACCAAAAAAATATAAAAAGACAAAAACATGCTGATGTCTTCGCTTCTTGTCTTATCCAACAAAATCTGAGAAGTTTATCAGGTATTTCGGCATGGCAACCTTGAGTAGTATCTTGCATAATGGTGCGAGCCAGTCCTGAAGCACGCAGGTCTACATATGTAAATATTCAACGTGTTCAAATAGGAACACAGCAATACAGCAGAGTGGCGCTTGATTAGCCTGTTGGCTTCCATTGCTGGCCACGGATTGGACGTCAGTCAATGTAAATGATGTAGTCACCGTCAACAGTAATGAAAAGGTGCCATCTTTCTTTAAAGGCTCATCTTTGCTTTTATCAGCTCGCGTAGGAGGCGCGCTGAGCAGCCATTCAGGAGTCATTTATCTGCCTCGTGCACTCTCAAAGGGCTGTCAAGGCCTCGGCGTGAATTCAAGCGTCTGGTCCGTCAATCTTCCGGAGTGGTCCTGATGTGGAAGATGGAAGCTTTCAAACAAGCATAAAAAGGAAAGCCCAACTACTGACGATTATGAGCTAAGGGGGCTAAGAACTGGTGTGATGCTTCGACAGTGTCCTGGAATGAACTCCAAAATGGGACACTTTCAAGTCACGACACGCTCTGATCAAGGATAAGCAAATGAAAATGCTGCCATGATTCTCATTAGTCTGCCTCTTGATGCTCATTCATGGGTATTGATGGTTTTAGCAGCATGCATACTAAATGGTCATCTTTTTGTTTTCACAATGCAACACCAAGACAAATTTCAACAGTTAACTTACTCATATAGCTTTCTTTATATTTGAGAGGACAATGGTGCATTGACTTGAGCCCCAATTGAAGATTTATTTTGAATTGTTTCCTGGCGGACGGCCCGGTGAATCAGTGGTTAGCGCATCGGCCTCACAGTTCTAGGGACAAGGGTTCGATCCCAGGTAGGTCCTCACTGTGTGGAGTTTGCAAGTTTGCCACCCATTCAAGGTGTACCCTGCCCAGTGTCCATAGTTAGCTGGGATAGGCTGCAGCACCCCCGTGACCATTCTGAGGATAAGTGGTTTGGAGAATGAATGAATTGTTGTTTTCTTTATTATGGGAAATAAAGAAAAAAAAAGATTTGAATTAACTTTTTTCTACTGTAAGAAGAGACTTTTTTTGTTTGCTATTTTACTGTCACAGAACACAGAAATCTGCATGAGTTAAAATTGCCAAGACAATTATAATGTTTTTTCTAAACAGATTGTCATTTTTTAAACTGAGAATGCTGTAGAAGTTAATTATGTGCAAGAGAATGAAGAATCATTGCGTAAATACTACTAGCACTACCACCAATAATGGATAACTATCAATTATTCACTATTTAAATAATCATTTGAGATATTGTTTGCAATTTACAGTAGTTAATTTTCTTTTATTTTTGTAGTCCTTGATAATAGACTTATTATCGTTGTAATTTTCCATAACTTCTGCTTCTTTGTCTAAAAAGTTCTATTGTTGACTAATTTAACGCCTTCATGAACCAAGTTCTAAAAGCTGTGTTTTACATTGTAGCTAGTTATATGTGAGGTGATTAGTTCGATAACCACAAAACAATTGGTGGTTAGTCACCCATCAAAATAATAATTTGCGGCAACCCTAAAGTGTACCTAGATGAACTGGTTCTGGTGTGACTACTTCGAATCAAGGCCTACAGCTCTCATCTTGTTTGTAAAAGCATGCTCTAATGCTGACTGTGTTTCGCACCCGATTAAACGAAAGGAACAAAAACATGTACCGTAATAACTAGCATATAAGCCGCACCCTCAAAATTGCCTTTAAATCAGGGGTGTCAAACCGATTCCGCCGAGGACCGCAGTGGGTCCTGGTCTTTGTTCCAACCGATCCAGTGGCGACATTTTAACCAATCAGGTGTCTTCTAAAATAAGTAGCACCTGACTTTAATTAACTGATTAGACTTGCAAAAAGTATCCTCTTGTTGAGTTGGAATGAAAACCTGCACCCACTGCAGCCCTTTGAGGACCGGTTTGACACCCCTGCTTTAAATCATTGCTTCACAATTTTCACCTCCATTTTCATGGTTTTAACAGGGAGTGCAAATGTGGTACTTTGAAGTGAACATCTTGAGAAAAATCATTGCAAGTGGTATTTCTGAGATACTTTATGAATCAAAAGCACATTATTAGGGTCAATATCATAAGGAATTAAATCATCCAGTAATGTTTTTTATCTTACAGCAAAACAGAAAATAACCAACAAATAGTAAGTGTTACTTTGCCGACATCTACTGGTGAAAAATAGTATATTTTATTACTATTAAACCACTAGTTATGTGTTACCTTGTTAATAGATGGCGAATTAGAAGAAATAAAACATTTTCTTCCAATCCAATATCCTGTTTTTGGTGTTTTTTCAGTGTGTTGGAACGAATTAATTTGTTTTTAGTTCATTTCAATGGGAAACGTCTGCTTGAGTTACGAAAAGCTCGACATGCGATCTCAGTCCCAGAACGGATTAAGATCGTATGTCGAGGTACCACTGTAGTTTCTTTAAGCTCGTAAAAAATGCATGCATCATTAAGAGAGTAGTAAATACAACAGTCAAAGGCATTGTGCCCTTTTAATAAGCTTTCTGGTTGAACTGCAGTTTGTTGTCTGCATTGACTCAACTTTGCTTCCGTAGCAAAGACAAAAGGCAGCCGCAGCTGGGGCCGCTTTGCTTTTTCTTGAGCTTTGTCATCAGTCGAAAATGGCCAAATTGTGCGCCTTTGTTTAGTGTCAGAGAACAAGGATGCGGCCCATGTCCATTAGAATAATAGACAAATTGTACCACGGGCACAAAGCACAAACATACTCATGTTGATCCACAGAGTTCATTCAACTGTGGCGTCGGTTTGTGACATTATGACACTGACTCACTCCATTCTTAATACCAGTTCACTTCTGAGCGCTCCTTAAAACAATCAGAACACAACGACATTTAATGAAGATGAACAGCTTCATTTCATAGCATTTCTCTTGTTTGTAATATTTCCCCAGAACCACAAATGTAGAGGCAGGCAAAGACAAAAAAAGGTAGCAAGATGAGGCAAATGTTTATCATTTATAATCCCATTTTTGGCTGAAAAACATTAAACTAGTCAATGAGGAACACAAAGTATATGCAGTACACTTAAGTTCCTACGCTACCACTCCTCCCAGTTCAAAAGAATTGGAAGTCTCTCATCTCATTTTCTGAACTGCGTTATCCTCACTAGGGTCGCGGGGGGTGCTGGAGCCTATCCCAGCTGACTTCAGGCTGACAATTGGTGGCCAGCCAATTGCAGGGCACAAGGAGACAAACAACCATTCACGCTCACACTCACCTAGGGGCAATTTAGAGTTTCTAATCACCCTACCATGCATGTCTTTGGAATGTGGGAGGAAACCAGAGTACCCAGAGAAAACCCACACAGGCCCAGGGAGAACATGCAAACTCCACACAGGTGGACCAAACTGGATTTGAACCCAGATCCCGCACTGAGGTTGACACGCTAACCACTGAGCTATACTCTATGAGTAACAAACTTAATTTTAATTTTAATTTCACAACAGAAGGACGGAAAAAGCCACTTCATTGGACATCTATAATCGCCAATGGCACTGAAAGAGTTAACCGGCTTTTCTGGGCCACTTAAGTGTTATTCCCGAGTTAGATTTCAGCCCCTTAGCCTCGACTTTGACACCTGTGTTTTAAAATGATTTTTTTTTGTTGTAACCCTCCCACACGGCAGTGAGATATGATAGTAAGTTAATAAATAGCTTCAGTTTGATTATATCACCAGCTGGTTCTTGATTTGTCAAGTAGAAGGCAACATATGTTGACAAACGCCTTTTGAAGCACGAATTGTATAACAAATGACGTTAAGTGAAGGTATTATAAAGTGGGCGGTGTTGTTTGGTCTTACCTTAAACGCGTTGGGTTCGAAGAAAAAGCAGAAAAGCCACTCATTCCAAGTGGACTTTAGCCCTTTTTAGTAGTCCGGGAGCTCACTACTCAAACACATTAAAGCAAGCCAAACCCGCCCACGACGCTCACACTTGGACCTCCAATAACATCTTACTTCCCTATTTTTTTAAGCGTCCCTTTGCCTGTTGACTTCATTCGGTAATATAGCTGCTTTTTACGGCCGGCGAAGACGTCGCTCGCGGTGCGACTGTCAGTGTGACTGAGTGTGTTGCGGATGGACTAAAGAAGGGGGAGAGAGAAAAAAAAAAAGAAAGGTGCACCAGTGCAACCTGTCTTTTAAAATCTCAGTTAAGGGGGGTGCAGTGACACCAGCAGGACGCGTGGAGAACTGCAGAAATCATTTGATGGCGCAGATCTCCATTTTTATTATTTGTTGTTGTTGTTGTCTACTTATGTTGACTAATTCATTATTTTTTGCTTATTTATTGATTATTTCTTTGTCTGTTTATTTGTTGTTGTTATTTGTGCATTTCATAGTGAAGCTTTAAATCTCATTATACTTGTATGACAATAAAAAGCATTAAATTCAACGATTCACATTAAGATTGTAGAAAGAAACGGGTGCTTTTCCCCCAATATTTTTTAATTAGTTTAAGTTTAAACCTTTAAATCGGAATAATTAACAAAAAACAGGCAATTAAAACCCATGGCACATTGGTTTAACCCCATTTCAGGGGGTCACTGGATAACCCCAGAACTTGAACTGAAGTACTTCAGTATAAAAATGATCTGGCATTTCAAAACAAAAGTACTACTCTGAAATGGCTAATCTGATAGTCATTTACGCCATTTGAAAAAAAAAATCAATATTTTTTTTTTTTTTTGAAATATGAATTAAATTACATTTTTGGGGGACACAAGAACATGCAAAACATTAAAAAATACTCATGAAAATCCAATGTGGCATTTCAAAACAAAAGTATGGGTAGCAGTAAGCCTTGTTTTCTTACCACCTATGACCTGGAGCTAATAAATACCAGTATGTAGTGACAAATACTTTTCTCAAACTTTCTTACATCCATTATAGCAACGTTTTCCTTTGCTGCTCTAGATTAGATTAGAACTTTATTTAAGCCCATATTCGGCAATATTCTTGGTTGCAGTGGCAAGAATATAGGTTAATGTAGACATCCACGTACTGCAGACACAACTAACTTGACACAGATTTCCAGTGGTGTCAACAGACCCTAAATGGCCAAGTCAAATGGACTAAATGATAAAGGGTCTTTCAACCATACACAACAACTGTACAAGGATTGACAAGATACACCAAAAATACTAATATACGTGGTTGTTGATTAATTTGATCAAAGCCATGAAATGGTTCATTAAAAAAAACATGAATAAAATACACACCATATTTGGTGTCCTAGATGTGCTTGTGCAGTGCCTTTCAACCCAACTTTTGAAATTCTTTTTACATTGAAAAGCCAACTGAAGCGCATTCCACCTGTAGTTCTCTTGCCGATTCAAGAAATACTGCTTTGCTGATGTAGCACATTCAAATCACTGTGACTTTCTACCAATTTAATGAGAAAGCCCGGAAGGTGCTGACCTCTAATCGAACTTTCGAGAGGGAGGCAGGACCTTAACTATAGATTGGACTTTACCTTGCATTAATAGTCTGCCTGCAGGCCCTCATAAAACGACATCAAGCCAATGATTCTTATTGCCCTTTCATTGTATATGGGCAAATTACACACAAAAGCATGAGATGCTGTGAATTTGTCAAAAGATCATTAACGCATTGATGCTGATAAAAAATGACCAAACTTAAATAATCTTCTCATTTATGCAGAGGATCCATAATGTACATGTGAGGCTATTGGATGAAAGGAAAAAAAAATAAGAGGTGGTACAAATTATTTTTATTATAAATGTTGAAAATGCTACAGTACATCTGAGGCTATATTTCTTAAAACAGCATACAGGAACGTGGTAACAAAAATAAATATATCTGCACAATGTCAGTATTATATGGGAGGCTAGTGATTCAAAATGAAAATAAAAAAACTGGCAGCCTATGAGTTATCTAGTTTATTGGTAGTGCACTCCTTTTTTCTTCCTACATAACCAGATTAGAATCTGGAGGTCATTATTTACCACTGCGGTGTCAAATAACTAGTTTGACAATAAATCACATTTACAGATTAAGGTTCATGTGCCAGTATGCTGTTTTGATTAATTTCTTTTTGAGATATAAAAAAGAGGCAAAGTCAAAAAGTAACAAGCATCTGACATAGATTGTCACAGTAATCGAGCCTTTTTGATGATGTAATTGCGTGTTGTTGCTAACAGCTATGTAAAAATGTTAAATACTGAGAGTTCCATTTACAACCAGTTCCGGTCGCTTAAGTCTGGCGTAGTGATTTAAAAAAATAATAATAATATAGTGTAACTGGGACAAAAATTCCATTAGCATAAGAGAAAAGTGCCACAGGTGTGCCACAAAGTGTTCTTCAGTGGATCCTTCATTGAGTTGAGGGGTGGGAAAACTGTGGTGAAAAGGTCCATTCAGGGCCTCACTACATTTATCAACAATAGCAAACAGGTTAAAAAAAACAAATCGAGAAATTTTGAATTCCATTGTTGCATCCCCACCTCTGCTTTAGTGTTTTTTTTTTTATTGCAGCAGCTTCCTTCTCTTCCTGGGTGGTTTCAACCAGTGTGTGTGTATAAACACTACTCGCAAAAAGTATGAGAAATTTTGCCTTGGTGTCAATTTGGACAGCAGATTTTCCAGATGAATTGAATTAGTCCTATTAACTTTTGAATGTGTGCTGCTTTTACCCTCCTGTGACTCCTTCAGTCTGGGATTCTGAAATTTGACACCAAAATCCAAGGACTACGATGACTATATGCAAGTAGTGTGTATGTGTCAGTGTGCATGTTGAAATGCGCAGGAGTCCTTAAGCGAGGCTTCTCTGTCGTGGCTTTATTCTTGGGTACAACTGCAAATGGCAAAGGGAAAAAAACAACTTAGTGTTAAAAACTAAATATTAACTCCGTCATTGCCATTGACAATAATGCAACCAACCCAGTGGGTTCTTTCACCCTTCTGGTATGAACATAAAATTTGTCGATAGACATCAAAACCACCTGAAGTGGAAGGTCTAAGAGCGAATTAACCTTACTTTATTCCCCGCCAATCTTCCCGGTTCAGATAGATTGAGCGCCTATTATTGTCAATGGTAGGCAATGAGCAAACTGCTTTGGTTTTTTTGTTTGTTTTGTGTTTTCCAGGGAGTCCTCGAGTTCCGACTGAATTTCGTTCCTACACTGGCAACTTAAGACTGATTTAATCATAAATTTGATTTTATAGTTAAAGTCTAAATTTACGTAAAAATACGAAAAATAAAATACATTAAAACAAACAAAAAAGATAACAAGATGTTGTACTTTTAGCATTATTGATGGCAAGTGGATGGTTTATTTGTAACTGAAAGCATGGAACATGGCTATTGGAAGCAATAGCCCTACGCCAAGGGTGTCAGATTCAGGTTGGTTCGATTTCATGTGGGCCGGGCCATTTTAGATATAATATTTAGATTTTTTTTTATAAATGTATTAAAAGAACTGGATTAAAAGCCCTGAATATTCAGTTTTTTTATAGATCTAAAATAATGTTTATTTTAGCTTTTTATATTTATTTTTAGATTTTACAAAATGATTTTTTAAACTATTAAAAAATGACAATTATTGATTTAAAAGGGGGAAAATCAGGAAATTTAATATACATCTATACTCTTCATTTTAATTTGATCCTAAAACAGAAAGTTGGCACTCATGATTTACTTTCCCGGGCCTCACAAAATGATGCGGCGGGCCACATTTGGCCCCCGGGCCGCCACTTTGACATGTGCCCTACGCCAACTTGCCCACCCCTCACTCTCTCACGCCAGTCAGACACATGCGTTTAGGGACACCCCAAAACAGAGCACTGAACACGTCAAGATTGCACCATGGACGGAGCTACCTGATTTGTGACATTATTGTCCTTACTTTTACGTTACGTGAACTGATTGTTAAAGTTGTTTGACTTTGCCAGTCAGGGACGTAACGATCTGTGTTATCACAAAATTGCATTTCACGAAGAGAAGGGGGTTTTATGTGATTGTTTCATTTTGGTATACACCGGTCGGTATCCCTTTTCTTTCTCTGTTTTTTTAATGATGTTAAGCTGTTTCAATGGTAATTGTTATTCTTTTGGGGTTATAATGTGGAAAACGAGAGGGCGAAAAAGGCAAACACTAAAAAACACAGACAAGCAATATGCACTAGCTAAGCAGAAACTATGGTGCAGTGGATTTAAAGACAGACAAGGTGACGGGGCCGTAAAGTCAAAAGGTTTTAGGTCGAGGACTCCGTGTAATAAAATCGATATTGCTAAAAAAACTGGCTACTGGAGCTGAATTGATGTCTTACCCCGAGAAGATTCCGAGGAATGTAGCCCTCGTGGTCTCCAAGGCGCGCCCACCACCAGTCAACCTCGTTTTCATCCTCCCTACGGATGACCGTCATGCAGTCGCCCTCGCGGAAGGACAGCTCGTCGGGATTGTCTCCCGTAAAGTCCCACAGGGCGTAAACCACGCCCCTATTCATGATGCCCATCTTCTCTTGGACGCCTGGGCAAGCAAGGACACGTGAAAAATGAAGCACTTGACAAAGCAATCTAAATTCTGAATATATTCTTCCAACTCACCGTAGAGGAACTGCGAGCACTGAGTGTAGCCTTCCTCCATTTCCTCGCACTTGTCGGCTGCCGTCTGCATGTCGCTGTACGTTGTGTTGAAGACAGCCGCGGCTGACTCCACCAGGAACTTGCAAACCTGAACGTTGTTGCAGGAGGCAGCGCAGTGAAGCGGTGTCCTGAGGAAAAGCGAGAAGGAGAAATGCCACAAAAACCATTGACACTGCGCTTTGTCCTCGATTCCGGCGTCCTAAAACTTCCAACTCACCAGCCGTCGCTGTCGGCGGCATTGACGTTGACACCGTACTGCACCAGAAACTTCACAATCTCCGTATGTCCTGCGCACACGGCGTTGTGGAGCGCAGTGATGCCTTCGTCGTTGGGCAGGCTGGGATCGTCTACCTGAAATTTCACGGAAAATTGATAAATGAATGAATCCAAAACGGAAAAAAGTAACCATTTCTGATTTGCGCCTTTACCTCGTAAATAATTCTCTGCACCAGGTCATACTCTCCCTCCAGAGATGAGTCGAGCAGCAGCGCCAGCGGGTTGAATTTGACTCGCATGTTGTGGTCGATACGCTCCGAGCCCACCTTCCGAAGGTTGGTTCTCTTGCCCTTCCGAGACAAAACCGTAAAAGTGAGCTTTGCTTGACAACCTTGTTCTCCAACGTGTACGCCTTCGACTGAGATGTGATTATTTTTTACTAAACTGAGATGTAAGAAAGTACTTCACCACTATAAACTGCGCATTATGTAACCCGATTAGCCTGACAAAGAACAGAAGGAGGGGTTTCAATAAATAGGCCACAACATTCTTCTCTAATTGACTGGCATTTTAGGGAAAAACCTGCACAAATCCTCCTCTGATGGTGGATCACAACTAAGTGTAAACTGGCATTTATTTTTAACACAGTGTGTCTTAGTGACTAAAGAGCAATGAGGAAATGTGAAAGGAACGCAGGATCAATGTCGACTTAGTCGCAGTAGAATAATGAAATTTTTTACAGAGAAACAATAGCAGTGCCTAATGGGGATTATCTAATTATGTAACAGCGACCTAGGTTTGGATTGTTGACTCAACAAATCTTGTGGAACAAGTTTAAAAAAAAATCTCGCAAAAAAGTGCTTGCTTCAAATCTTTAACATTTTCAAGTTTTTATCATTAAAAGAGTTTGAGTATTTTTAACTTGATCATATTAGTTGCGCTTAATTGAATAATCAACTTTTGGGGCAAAACATACTTTTCTTAGGAAGCAGAATTTGAAGGAAAGCTGCGCAAGAAACGCAATGTTTAGTTTTATGGACAGCTAACTTAAATGAATATACAGACACTCCTCAACTTACGAACGCAATTGGTTCCGAGCGATTGTTCATAAGTTGAATTTGTTTGTAAGTTGATTTAGTGCTATATTTTGTATTATAATTTATGTTTAAGGCCTATATAAGTATATTGAAGGTTTATATAAGTGCATTTGTATGTTTAAGGCTTGTATAAGTAACACGCATTGGTTTGTACTGAAAAAAAAAACATTTAATAAAATGGAGAGAATATGTACAGTACTGTAGAGAGAGAGATAGATTTATGTATTAGAAACTGGCCAAAAGAAGCGACCTAATGACGATTGCACAGCTTTCTTCTTTTTTTCATCATAAATGATGCAGTAGCACTGTATGGCATCATTCAATTGATTTGCAAACTTTGTGCAACGTTCAATATTTGGGTCCTGCTGCTCGATCTTTCTGTTTATAAATGGTACTGAATGTGCAACGCTCACCACTTTCTGACGCGCATCAAGCTTCGTTATTATTGCCACTCGTTTCAAATGAAATGGCTTGCCTATTCCTTGCAACTCCCTCAATAGAAGCCTTTAGCTTTTTACCAACCATATTCAATATTGGATGCATGAGATATTTAATGATACAAATGAAAAAGGTTCTTTGCACACTGGAGATACATTCACGCACTTCCGCATTGCCACGAAGAAGGTAGATGCTGGGTGAGCTGAGCTCTCACAGCGCCAGGCGTCGGTATTAGCGGCGGAAAGAAGTACTACTCCGAAAAAGACGCGAAATACAAAATTGGACTTGCGAACATTTTTGGACTTAAACGCAATTTGCAGACATGTTCGTATGTACCGTTGTTCGTAAGTTGAATGTTCGTAAGTAGGGGAGCGTCTGTAGTAGGTAAGTGAAGTGATTTCTTTTTTATTTTAGTACAGGTATCGTCATTTTACTATATTATATAACTATATTACACTTGACCAATTAGGATGCAGTTCCCATAAATCGTGCCCACCCGTGACGTTTGTTTCAAAAATCGTAAGCGCAAAAATGTTTTGCAAACAAAGAGACGTAGTAATGCTAGCGAGAAAGTTTGGCATCGAGAGCAAAAGTCTGTGCAACGTGTATTGCCATCAATGACACTGACTTTGTCATTCAGCATGTTTTTTCTTACCGGTGGGAGCGCCACCTGACCGGTGACCTCAGGAGCTTTCATATTGAAGGTGTCCTCCCCGAGGCTGTCCTGCTCTCCTCCACTGGGATATGGTGGGGGAGGGTAAGGTGGGAACTCTTCCAGGAAGCCCTCTGGAGGTGGAGGGGGCAGATTAGGGACAGGATCCTCCAGAAGAGAGGGGGGTGGTGGCGGGAAGAGTATGTCTTCGGGACGAGGGGCCGGATGTGACGGGGGTGGCGGAGGAACAATGTCTTCAGCTTCAAGGAGGACAGACGGCAGTCGGGTTTGTTCGGAAGGGGCCGGAATGTGAATGTTGCCACTTTGGAATTGGGTGCTCTGATTTCCGGCATCTGACAAGTGATCCCCATCGCTGCTTACAGGGCCTGCAAGGTTTCCACCCACAGGTAGGTCAGACCCTTTCTCTGCATCACTGGGAAAAGTGGGAGTGGTTGGCGTGATGGTAGTGGTCTCCATGGCGGCCAGGGTGGTTTTCTGGTAGAGGAGCTTCTGAATGTTGGGCCCAGCGGGTCCTTCCGGCTCTGTGATGGAGCTGCGCTTCTTTAAGGGCCTGGGGGCATTGTAGAGCTTCTTCCTGAGGGCTTCCAGGTCACCGTCGCTCTGGTGACGGTAAGGGTTGGAGATGAAAGGCAGCAGCTTGGTAGGGCTGAGGGGACGAGGGATGCGCTCCGTCTCCGGTTGGGCGCTGTCGGCCGGGCTCGGACCCGTGTGGTTGGCTCCGTTATGATCCACCTCATATTCCGATGCTGGGGAGCGACGTTCCAGGTAAGGGTTCTCCACCTGCTGAGGGCCTCCGTTGGGAATCACAGGCTTTCCATACACTACAAATGGGACGAAAACATGTTTATTTGGGATTGAATGGCTGCGTTTTGGGTCAGTCCAGAATTTAAGGCCTTCAAAACTATTGAAACAAATAAATGATCAAAGGCAGGAGAGCCTAGCTGTATGGCGTTTGGCCATAAGCTTAACAGTTACATATGAGCTACAGTGAAAAATTCAATTATTTTATTTAAAAAAACATAGGAGAGATTTGGTCAACCTATTCTTTTGTAAAATGGATGATGATAAATCTAGCCACTAGACTTATCATCATCTGCAATTCACTGGTTTCATCTTCGAACATTCTAAAAGGGTTGTGGTAAAAAGTGTCAAGTGTGTGGTTGAATAATATTAATATTTTAATCTTAATATTTTAAATGTTTATTGAAACAAATGTTCTCATGGTTATAAGACAGAGCAACTAAATAAATCATGCAAACGTAAATAAATATCTTTAAATGTAGTAAGTTATATTTATAGATTAAATTTGGTGAATAAGAGCATGGGACAAGATAAACAATGTTATTTTAGTGGGTACTTTAAACATAACATTTTTTTTTTCAAATACTCTTTTCATAGATTTGGGCTGCGGACAAGTTACTAGGCTGCATGTTTTAGTTTGTGGATTATTTAAAACTTGGAAGGTTTGGCGTAAAAGGTCCTCCAATTCTGACCTTTTAGCACCCTTGATGACAATAGACGCAGGGCTCGACATTAATGACTGCCCAATTGCCCGGGGCAGCCAAGTATACTCTTTTCGGGCAGCTAATTACGTTCTGACAGCTGCTTGAAAGGGCAGGTAACGTTTTGATTATGTGATGAAAAATAAATGAGGAGAATCACAATCGCTTTGTCCGTTTTATTTTCTGCCATGGGTGCGGCATAGTGACCTATTTTCGTCTTCTGCGCAGATGGCTGCTCGTGTGAAACATTTGTCTACGTTTTCTTAAGGGTGCCGCCATTTTGCAACAAATATTACAGTAATCCCTCGATTATCGCGGTTAATGTAGACCAGAGATGGCCGCGATAAATGAAAAACCGCAAAGTAGGGTCACCCTTATTTAAAAAATAAATAATATATGTATATTTTTTACTTCAGTGCTGAGTTATAGTAGCAAGCAGAGGACAGGGGAGTGGCTTCCGCTTGTGAGTTTCAGCGTGGATTTTCACATTTTTATGAACTTACAAAAAAAATGTAATTAACAAAAAAAAAATCATCCAGAAAAAAAACGCGATATAGTAAAGCCGGGATAATCGAGGGATCACTGTAGTTGTTTTTTTATGCAGGCCGGTGCGTATCATTGATGTTTTTTGTTTGTTGGTGCTTAAAAAAGTACTTAAACCACGTGTTGCTTCATTTTGTATGGTGATTTAGCAAACATTAGAATTAGGGCAGGTGAATTGCCACCTCGGGTAGGATAAGATAGATGGGTAACCTGCCTTATGGGCAGGTGGCTTAAAAAGTTCATGTAGAACCCTGAGACATCCAATGCATTTGAACTGGGTGGCTAGGAGCCTCCCAGTTTAAACGGATTAGATAGCTATCGCAGGCACTGAATGAACGAATTGCGACATGCTTACCACTGACAAAGCCGTTGGGGCGGCCTTGAGATCTATTGAGAGCTCCCTGGATACCGGCTTGTTGAGTATACATGGAGTAGATGGAGCTGCCAGCGAGGCTCTGTGGCTTGGAAGAAGGCAGCTCGGGGGTGAAAGGTCGCACGGTGGCTGCAGGCGGAGGGTCCTGCTTTGGGGGCAGGGGGAGTGTCTGACTCTGGGAGGCGGGGAGAATGGTGTGGCTGTGGCCCGTTTGGGGATGGCTGCTGTGGGGCTTAGTTTTGGGGAAGGTGCCCGTGTTGAGGCCAGCTTTGCCGTATGGGATGATATTTGGGCCTTTTGGTTTGGTGGGAACTGGCGGTGGGACCTTGACCACAACCTTCGGCGCAGACTAAGAGAACAAGAACGTTAAACAGACATCAACTTTACAATTTTGGCTTGGCTTCTCACCTGAGCATCCCTGACCAAGTCGTCACTGCTCTGGTTTTTACGAAGTGAAGCTGCGGGAACTTCAGTTGGCTCAAACATGGAGAATGGACGCACCTTCTTGTCCCTCTTGGGCTCACTGTCACCTAATTGAGTATTGGTTCAATAGTCATTCTTTTAAAATCATTTAGCAGTGCCTTCCTATATCATCCAAGTAGATATTTTTGTTACCTTGGTCTTTGTGTGAGAGATGAGATGTCATGCGTGGAAGTGTTGAAGAAGCTGGACCATGACCATTGAACTCCACTTTAGATGAATGGTTCCCTGAAGGAGAGATGACAAATAAAAGAAAATCTAAATATCCAGTAATACAATCTGAGAGCTCACACAATACACCTTCAACTGTGAATAATTAGATCCACAAAAAAATCCACCTAAGTAGTAGTAAGTAGGAAATCAAGATCACAAAAATAAATAAATAAAATTAATTTAAAAAATCAGGCAAACTGGCAATAGCACTTGGTTATACCTTTTCGCTTGGCCCGAAGCTCTTTGAGTGGCTCAAGCAAGATTGTGGCTTCTGAAGAAGAGGGATTTCAATGGATAAAAACAAAAAGGAAAAAAAAAACAGTATGGCCTGAAATACTCCACAAAATTCCAGAAACATATTTTCAAACTGAGGTTTTTCAAGACATGCAAACAAAATGGCTACTTTGGATTCACGCCTATGTAGACTCTTTCCAGTTTGAAAATATTAAGGCATGTAAATAACTGTCAAAGACAATTCATTTTAGCCTTCAAATGACTGAGCAAGAAAATCTCAGCAAATTATATATAATTTTCTAATTACTCCATTTAACACAGCAGACATGGGACTGGCATTCACTGCAAAAAAAGTGAAGAAATTGGACAGCTGAGGTAGCTACAGAACGAAAAGGGCAAACCAGGAGGTCAACATGCTACCTTCGGCGCTCAGCGTGACGTCGCGAGTAGTTGGCGTGTCACACCTTTCTGCTCCTGCTGGAGGCAGTGCAGTCTTGTCAAATGTTAAAAAGTGGTCTTACTCTCCCTAAATTGCTGACTAGTTGCAGAAGGGCTCTGAAGAGATGAACATGACCATGTGCCTCCCAGTAAAATCTTATTTATAATAGTATAGTGAAAAGACACAGATTTTCATTCTTTCAATGGAGAACAGTGGGGGAAAAGTCAATTTTTCCCAGAAGTGGGCAGGAGGCCTGTTATCAGACATTTATAATTCCAGTACAGTCACAACTCTACTTACGAATGCCTCTAGGTATGAAAGTTTCAGGTTACAATTTTTTTTTTAATATACAAATGAGTGACTCGAGATACGAAAAAGATCCAAGTTACGAAATCCCCCAAAAAGTAAATGCATTTCCTTATCCATTAAT
Organism: Stigmatopora argus; assembly: GCF_051989625.1. Taxonomy (NCBI): domain Eukaryota; kingdom Metazoa; phylum Chordata; class Actinopteri; order Syngnathiformes; family Syngnathidae; genus Stigmatopora; species Stigmatopora argus. Next base: position 13,358,396 of record NC_135397.1, on the reverse strand, counting down.
GTATTTTGATTTTCCCGTATTAGGCGATTAAAAACTAAAAAATTATTTTAAGACATTAATAAATCATTTCCTTATAATTTTCTCTCATTTTTGCGTTTCCTCACATCTTTCATAGAAAATTGGGACACTTTGACCAATTTTAAAGGGTCTAGTTCAGGGGTCGGGAACCTTTTTGACAGAGAGAGCCATTAAAAAAATCATATTTTCTAATGTTATTTCTTGAGAGCCATTATCAGAATTGAAAAGTAAAAATACAAGAAAATTTGTCTTTTTTTGGTCATTTCACCACTTTTAAAGTACAAAAAGTCTGAATTCTTTTGACAACATTGTAATACTGTTTCTAATAAATCATTATCAATGACATCATGCATGCAGAAGAGTAATGAAACACCAAATTATGATTAAAGTGGTGGTAGAGGTACTGTCAACGCCACAGTGACGCTCCTATTAGTGCGTTCGGGACTCAGCTCTCTCACCAGTGATTTCCATATTTTACCTCACAGGTTAGTGGAGAGCCATATGCACCCATGGAAAGAGCCACATATGGCTCCCAAGCCATAGGTCCCCCACCCCTGGTCTAGTTGGTAGTTGTGTGAGGACCGTGGAACGAATTAGAGAATTTACATATAAAGTACAACTCTACTTACGAAACTTACAAGTTACGGAAAAAGTCTTGGAACCAATTAATTTCGTAAGTTGAGGTACAACTGTACTATATTTTAGCCAGTCAAATGTGTACCGCATAGGCTACCTGTGGTAAGATGCGTGGCTATTTTATAAGCAATGCTTTAATAGATCTTGGAAGTGAAGTAGGCTTCATCTGAGGCTCAGACAGAGAAATACAGAGACATATTGCACAACTACAGAAACTATAAAAACATATGAGCCTATTTTATTTGCTCCTTACCTACAAGTATCAGTGTTTATGTGCTTTAGGCATGTGGTGCGCTTGACAATTGCCAAACATTGGTATTATATATTTGCTTAAAAAAATTCTCCGTTATAATAGTTCACTTGCAAATTGCATATATGAAATACAGTGGTACCTCGAGATACGAGCTTAATCCGTTCCGGGACTGAGCTCGTATGACAAGTTACTCGTAACTCGAGGTAAAGTTTCCCATTGAAATGAATGGGAAACAATTTAATTCGTTCCAACTCTCTGAAAAAAACACCAGAAACAGGATATTGGATTGAAAAAAAATGTTTTATTTCTTATAATTCGCCATATATTGACAAAGTAATAAATAACGAGTGGTTTAATAGAAATAAAGTGTTTAATCTAACTAAAATTGGCCGGATTTCGCCGAGGGGAGAGGGGCTTCGTTTTTTTTTTCCCTCCACACAACGCACTCGTAAACAGAACAAACACTCCACCCTCACGTTCGCTATCGATGGGCTGTTTGCTGTCGTACTATTCCCTTCAAAATATTCCGAAAATGATGCACACAAATGTCCTCACAATCGGAGAACGCACGACCACTTGCCAACGAGCAGCAAGCAGTCTTATCAGCGATCGCCCCGCTGCTCATCTTCTTCTTCTTCTTCTTCTTTTTCACCTCAGGCGCCTGAGGATTACCCTCAGCAGCGCTAGGGCTGCCACTGGAACACGGATAAGTTCATCCAGGGAGTTGCCCAAGCCGCGATGGTAGCGTTCGGTCATTAAGGCCGGACAGCGGAGCCATAAGTGTTCAGACGACTCTGTTTCCTCGTCGCACAGGCGGCAGCGATCCGAGTCGGATTTCTCATGGGAGCTACAGGGGCGCTGGCTAGCGGCTCCTTTTAGCTTGTAGCATCTGTGTTCGCGTCCCATCGAACGGCGCCTATGATAGAGTTGCTGCCGGGGATACTTTTGCGAGCACGAGTATACTTCATTACCCAGAAAGCCCTCTTTTCACCGCGCATGCGCGTTGTGCGTTTCCTGGTCTGAATAGCTCATCCGGTGCTCGTAAATATTGTTATACACGAAAGATATGCCAAAAAAAATGCCATGGCAACCTGGCTTGGTCGCATGACGAAACTTTGACCGCATCACGGGCGAATTATTCGATCGAAATTTCCCCCGTAAGACGAGCATTCCGTATGACGAACGGTCGTATGACGAGGTACCACTGTACTAGAATATTTTACACCTTTCACGTGAAGCCAATTTATACCAGGTGTGGCCAATTGCTTAAACCCTTTATTGGCCGAGTGTTACTTATCATTTAGTGTGACTATAACTTTGGGCAATTTGAAAAAAAAAAAAAAACCTTAACTTCTAAAGACCTGGCCAGGGTCTACAAAATGGGACATCACATTGTAGGTGTGTCCCAATTGAGGGTCTGCATGTTGGAAGGATGCATTGACGGGAATCCTCCTCCCTTGTAGCTAAATGGAACGGTTTAAACTTTGATGTATTTCCGTTTGTACCGCGTAATATTTAATTATCTTTTAAAGTCAAATGTAATATAATTATATATAACTTTTTTTTAATTATAAGAGTTACTCATTGCCCACCATTGACAACAATTGATGTCCAATTCATATAAATAGAGAATTTGCTGAGTGTTTATCTTTTACTGCCCCTGACTATGCTAGAGGTCCAATTCATTTTGACTGGGAGGAATAGGTCTCCAAATAAAACTGGATTGTCTGTCAATGACAGCAAATAAGTAAATCGAGTGCCCTATAAATAGTTGACAAACTCTTGATTATGATCAGTTTGGAATAAAACTGTTGAGTTAAAAGGAAGACAGTACCAGACATTAATGACATTGGATGTAGCGGTTTGTTCTGGTTCACTAACCTATTGCAGGCTTGTTATGCAGATCGTGAGTGGGCAAGGTGGAGGTGCCATCTGGGTAGGCCGGTTTCACAAGCAGTTCGTGTCTACCCGAGCCACCGCGAGGCAGCGTGGACAACTGAATGTATGGTCCAACCGCTGCCACACGAGATGGACCACCTGGCTGTTGTTGGGTGGCTGGGCCCTCAGAAGGCAACTGGAAATAGAGGGCGGGGGGAACAGAATGTTGATTACGCGTTTGGACATCCTGTATGACGCAGAGAATTGCCCAAAAATGTTTTAGACCCCAAAAGAGTAATTCAGATATTTTGAGTAAAGGATTAGCACATGCAGACATTGACATTAAATGCATTGCAAAGCTTATAACCAATGCATGGGTGGTAAAATAGCAAACATCAACTTTGTATTATTACACAATTAGATTTCTAAACATCAGTACGCTATTTTTCATTGACTAACAATAAAAAGTTTTTGTCTGCCCTTGAAAAATGTTTTGACATTTTCTGAGGGAGTTAAATTCATTTTCTCTGATCGGATTCGTCACAAATCACTTGAATTCACAGGTCAATGTATAATTGTACAAATTATGTTCTAACTGATTTGATTCAACCTTATTTCATATTAAAATGATTTGTGAAAATCTTATTTGTATTTGAGAAAACAGCCTATAAATTAGACAACAGTGATACCCACTTTTAAGAGAATTAGTAGACCATCAAAGTGTGGACACACAACATTTCTTATACTCTTAATGAATGCCAACATGCAAAGCACCTGGAAAAACTGGAGTGACAGTACACCTATCAAAATCATGTTTTAAGAGCCAATAAAAGATGTGCCAAATCAAACTGAGGAAAATACATAAAAGATGTGCCTACACTAATGTGGATTACCTGAGGATGTGTGTCTTTGGAAGCCCTCTCTTTACTGGGATAGCCATTCTTGAGAAAGGAAAAGCACAAACATGGAACAGCAGTTCAAAATAAAAGCAAATATTGGCCCTCTTTCTACATACTATGAAGTATGACCCCACTTTCAGATTGTGGTGAACTCTACGACCCGCAGAGGAACACAAGCGTTTAGTGAGGATTTTATGTGTGTATGTGTGGTTAGATGTCGGTCACACTCGTGTTGTTGAGTTGGAGGAGAAAGCAGTTCAGGATGGAGCGCGTCTTTGTGCGGGTGTGAAAAAAGCCTGGCTCATTGTGATTCTGGGCAGGGTGGATGTGCTAACTTCTCGCGACAACCTTTTTGGGACCTCCTGTCTCAATGTCCTGAACAGCCACAGTAAGTACACGTTTTCATTCCAGCCGATGAAAAATATACGTTTTCACCAAACTTGTGTCTTATAAGTGTAAATAGTTGGTTGCAATCAGGAGCTTTAAGAAGAAGCCTCATTGGCTCAACAACAACAACAAAAACCTGCACCCATTGCATCCCTTTCTTTGTGCAAGTTTGGACAGACTGATGTAAAAAATTAAACATATTTTCTTGTCAAAAAATAGCAACTTATATTTGACGGATACTTTTTGAAAGCAAGAGAATTCCCTGTTATTCTATATTTTGATTATTTCTTAGAAAATATTCAGGTGCTTGAGATTTTAAAACAAATCCTGTGATGTTGATGTAAATCTCAATCATGTGGTTCTTTGCATCCTTCTGCTGTAAATACAAGTTTGTCACTATTAAATGTCCATTCCATTTAAACTGGGAGAGATTGTAGCAACTTCACTGGCAAACCTCCCACTTCAAATGAAATGGGCATCTATTGCCATTAATGGCAGCCAATGACTTATTCTAGCTTTAAAATATTACTGTATGCAACAAATCTATGAGGGTCACTTTTTTCCCTCGAACCTATTAACATTTTTAGAGATGCAACTGTAATTAACCTTCCTGATACTTTGATGACTGATCTGGCTGTTTGGTAAAATAACTCTCATAATCATCTGAAAAATTATAACTGTAAAAAATGAAAGCGCCAAAAACGTAGTACTATCTAACCAGCCATTATTTTGTGAAAAAAACAGCATTTACTTTCTGTTTAAAAAAAAATAGTAATAGTAATAGTATTTTCAAATTTGAAACTATAAGATGATGACCCTGTTTTCAACATGTTAAATTCTCCACCACATCTTGCAAGAGAAAGAGAAAACATGGTCGTGTGCCCTTTAACCTCCTATGACTTGGCGTCCACTTATGATGTGGACATCATCCCCCCCCCAAAAAACCCAGACATCATGTAAAAAGATAATTCTTTGTTTTTACACTCATCAGGTCCCAATTAGCCTAAATATGAAAGAGGAAATAAAAATGCATGCCTTGCAAGAGTCTGGGTCTTAGGAGGTTAAAGAAAAACAGCGAATTTTGCCCTTTTACTGCTAGAATCCCAAGAAGATAACTCTGACATGGCTGCAACATCAGCAGGGCACTTGCTTATTACAGGTCTATTCTTCCAACTGGAAGTCAATAGACAGCTGGGGCAGAACACCGCGCAAACGTAGTGTTTGCTTAATTGCTTATGAAAGAAAAGTTATGTTCCATCTTCATCTTGTAATTTGTCATGAGCTGTTCTGCCATAGTACGGAGGACCAAATAGGAGAACATTAACTAAGTAATCTTTAAATACTTAAATGTGTCATTAATTATTTAATATGGCAATTAAATAAACTAAAGTGTCATTGAATGAGTCATTAATTAGTTAAATTAACCGCATTTTCCATGTAAAAACATTATCATTTCACAATTTTTAACTTTTAATTACTCCATGGACATTTATGTTTCAGCACTTTATGAATTTATAAACAGTCATCCAAATAAATTCAGTCCTGCAACTTGTGTCCATGAAATAATTAGTGATTTAATTATATACATTTTAGATTAACTGAGCGGGGATTTTAAACATTGATATTTTTAATGATACATTTATTTAATTCCCATTGCACGACACAATTAAGCATTTATTAAAAAATGTATATGTATATGTATATTTCATTCTGGGCGGCCTGGTGGTGCAAGTGGTTAGCACGCCGGACCCACAGCTCTGGGGTCCTGGGTTCAAATCCATGTCCACCTATGTGGAGTTTGCATGTTCTCCTGCGTGGGTTTCCTCCGGGTACTCCGGTTTCCTCCCACATTCCAAAAACATGCATGGTAGGCTGATTGGACACTCTAAATTGCCCCTAGGTATGGGTGTGAGTGTGCATGGTGGTCGGTCTCCTTGTGCCCTGCGATCGGCTGGCCATCGATTCAAGGTGTCCCCGGCCACTGGCCCGGAGACAGCTGGGATTGGCTCCAGCACCCCCCGCGGCCCTCATGAGGATAAAGTGGTTTAGAAAATGATATGAGATGAGATTTCATTCTGCCCCATTTGATCCTCCATAATATTAGTGCAGCATTTGAATAGCGTTCGGTGAACGGCGTATTGGTAAACAGAAATGCCACTAGGGGGCTCTAAACTCATTCTGAGAAGTGATCAGCTCATGAGCACGTAAAAACTTGGCTTTGCATGTTGTGTGTGACTCTTACGGGCACGTTCTCCTTCTGCTGCAGTGCCGCCTTTTTCTTCCACAGCCGATCGCGCAATTCGCTGATTCTCTTGTCCATCGCAGCCGCCTCCATGTTGCGCTTGTTCAGGTTTTCACGTTGCTGTTGCAGTTTGGAGTTTTGGTCTTGGTTGAGCTTGTTCCTCAACTGGCACAACACATGGGGTTACAATGTGAGAAAATTGGACATCGCAATCAAACCTCCATTTTTATTTTATTTATTTTTTCCCCCCACAAGTGCATACCTGGAGCTCCTTGTAGAGGCGGTCTAGTTCAGCAACGGAGCTCTGGTTGTCATGGAAGTTGTCCACTTTTCCACTTTTGAGCAAGTCCAGCTGTCGGCTGAGCTCCTCAACTTTGGATGCCGCCATCACTAGCTCTCTTTGCTTTTGCTGGAAGAGGTTGTTCATCTGCTCGATTTCCTCCACTGCAGACCAAAGGATGTCAGTGAGGGGATGAGGGAACATCAAAAGTGTTACACGTCCACTGGTTACGGGGGATTACCGAGTTTGCCGTTGCTGAGACGTTTCTGCTCCACTTGGCCCTTGAGAGCTCGAACCTTTTTGAGTCGGCCCTCCTGGTTCTCAATGTTGTCACGAAGGCGCTGGAGCTTCTCTTGCTCAGACACCTGCTGCTGATGACGCTGCTCCTGCTGCTTTAGGTAGCGCAATCTCTGCTCCTGGTGAGCAAAGCACAAGAACTGATTCAACACCTGTAGTTGAATTACAATTAGAAGTATAGCAAACATGACTACATTTGGAAAAAGACTGTAAACGGAAATATAAATATTGTGTCCTTGGAAAACATTTCACTGTTCTAATGTTGACTGCCTGGTTTTATGACATGGGTTAGAGTATTTTTTTGGACTGCCTAAGACAACATATTTGCCACGAATCATTGTTGGACTTGTAAAAGTAAAATAAAAAAATAACACAATTTGAATTTCAAGTATAGTTTACCGATAACTGTAATAATACTTGGCGTGAGCACAAAATAAGACGATATTTTTACCAGCACCACGGGATGTTCATATCTGACATGAAACGTGACGGGAACAGGCTCTACGACAGTTTGGGGCCTTGTGTGTTGATGGTAATTCCTGTTTGTCGACATCAACATACTTCAAGTTACTCACATTCCTTGGTTTAAGCACAGGTTTGAATACATTGGACTGTAGAATTTCGACTACGCGTCATACTTAAAATCCTTTACTTTCCCCCAAAATTGACTGTGTTTTATAATATTGTGCATCTTATGTATGTATTCCGGTTCTGTGTCATGGATGTAATGGATGTATTATGTGTTTTTGTTTTAAAACTCAAAGGATTAATGAACTCAAAATCTATTTTGTTGGAGCATACCTGTAATATACTGCTCAAGACACATTCAAATAACCATCACTACCATGAATAAAAGTAATGAATTATTTAATTCATTGACTGCCTTCGACAACACTGGATGCCCAATTCATTTAAAATGGGATAAATGGCTGGGAATGCTCTTTTTCAATGCTAGTGATGGCGCTACATGTCCAATCCCTTTTGGCTAGGTGGGCTGACAGCAATCATTCACTGTCTGCCTCTCCCAGTCAAAATGGTTTGAATGTCTAATTGGAAGGGCTGGCGGTAGATTAAAAAAATTAAAGCCATTAAAAAAATTAAGTGTTACCATTGTGTTTATGAATCTTGCTAATGCCCAGCGTGATGACGAATGCTTTTGTGCGGTTTTAGAAAATTCTGAAGTCGTGATGACGAATGCTTTTGTGCGGTTTCAGAAAATTCTGAATTCATAAAAGGCAATCATCGTTGGAACAATATTTAACTAAACATTACATGACTTAAAGTGTTTGTGTTTACGTGCCTGTGTATGTATGTTTACTCAGCTGCCAGTTGGTTGCCATCTCCCCCGCTCTCCACCATGCGTGCGCCAAGTCACTCCAATTGAAAATGCCTTTGCATGTCTTATTAATTTTAATGGATTTATAGTTTTTCTTTTTTTTCTACATTTTTTGTGTTTTGGTATGCTTTTATAATTTTTTAAAGATTTTAAAGGATAGCATTAGGGATGTTAGAATGGGTTGGAAGGACATTTAAAATCCCTCTCTACGTATGATCAACCCAAGTTACGACACCACTTACGAAATTAATTCATTTCAGAAGTCGTGGTATCACTGTATGATTAATAAAAATAATAATTACCATATTTTCCCAATTATATGTCACTCTGGAGTATAAGTCAGCCTATATAGGTCCAAGCGGACTAAGAATCGCATTTTGGAGGTTGCTAAACAAGAGGCTATTCATAGTATCTAGTATTACTTTAAAAGAAATGTATACTAGTGCCCTTATTTGTCATCAAAACCACCTTCGTGGCCAGCAGCGTAGCCCAGTCTTGTAGTGCTAATGTAACATTCCTTTTTTTTTTTTGCAAACTACCCGAATACAGCTCAACAACGGCAACTTTCATAGCATGTAAACACCCTGAGTCGCCCTTGTGTATGTTTACAGGCCAAATCAAACTCAAAACAGTGCGACTTAATAGTCCAGAAAACATGGTACATAAGTTAATCATTCTGCTTTCATCCAGGGCTACCAGTACTGGCAATAGTTTCACAGAAGATTAGGGCATTTGTTAAGTGACCAATGTCTCCAAGCACATGATTATCCAAACAGTTCTCAATTCATTTCATACTCAATTTGTTGACTTATCAGGGAAGACCTACCCTGTATCCTTCCAAGATAGAAATTTGGAAAGGTACAAATATTAATTTTATGTGCAATTAACTATTTTTTTTATAGTGGTTTGTGTCATAAGAGAAAGCAAAAGAGGCAACCGTCTCTAATCTTAAAACAATTTACCTGCACGGATTCCTCCCACCTGTCTGCCATAACTCACTCATCTTCATATGATCATTTTAGTTTCTTTTTTTCCTTTTCATTCTTAAGCCTCCTTTAATCTCCTCTCACTTTTTTCCCAGCCACTCACTGTTACTTTTATCACCAGCAGCACTTAAGCTCTTCATCCTCCATATCCAATCATCTCTACCAGCTCCAGTCTGGACTTTCATCTTCATTCTTACATGCTGGGTTTGTACCTTGGAAGCAAGAAGTTGCTGTTGGGATTCAATCTGCTGCTGCTGCCTGGCTGCCATCTCTTGGAGCTCGGACAAAGTCATGTCCATCCTGGGTGTGGACCTCTGGACAAAATCAGCAGAAAAGAATTGTCATTCTTGTTCTTCAATCTTTTGGTATGAATGTATAACAAGAAAGGTTTATTTTAGAATTACAATTTGAATTAGAATTAGGTAAAGTGCCAGGGACAAGCGAGTCTTTGTAGATGTGGTGCTGTTTGATTTGCATGTATATCCAGGATGAATTAGTTCCCTCATTGCATGGTATAGAGGAACTAGAGAGTGGGTCACATACTTCACATTAACATTATGTGCTTCAAACGGAACAGAAAGCTATCAATGATCCAATCAGCTCTTGAAGCCAGTTTAGTTTTAATGAGGGATAGACACTACTGAGGTTCATTGTTTTCTACTTTCATATAACACATTTTTACTTCAGTGAGAGACAATGTTTCAGTATTGAAGGCAATAGACAACAGCGGATGATTGTTAAAAAAAACAGGCAGCCAAAATGCATTTAAAGTCTAGCATAGTCAATGGCAGCTATTGAATTTAAAAAATAAAAATAAAAATGAAGGTGCACTGATCAATCAATTGGTCGATTTAATGAAATTTTAGGGGACTGTGCTAGGCTGATCATGAAAAATATAACAGTTCAGACAGTTAGCCGTTTTAGCCTACTAGCATTTGACATTTGTGGTCAAAATATAAGCATGTAATCACACTTTAATAACCCCAACATCATTTCTCTAACGTCTGCCTCATTGATATACAAATATAGGAAGCAGTCAATTTTTTATTGCTCTTCATCATCACTTTGGCATTTCCTTTGTACGTGAATTCAATCAGATAATACCCCTTTAGTGAAAGCTCATACTTGGCTCAATTTCAACCTGTTCTAGCATTCAAAAAGTAGAAAAAGACAAAGCCATGATGTTATTTAGCAATTCTGTCTGTATTGTATTTATGTATTCATCAAGATCCATAAAACCTTGTGGTTGTCTTTCGGTAAAGCAAAATACATTTGTCATTTTTTTTGGGTCACGAAAATTAGAATGAAGTTATTTGGAAATAGGTTTAATCATTTTCAATTACATATTAAGAGAACCACTGCTTGTGCATTAAAATGAAATTTTCTTATTTCACAAGTTTATGTTCAATGTTTTACAATAAAATAAAATTTAGTCTAATGTTAGAGATGCATCTTGATATTTATGGGGAAAAAAGTATCGGCAAAAACCCAAAATCGGCAAGTTAGTGTTTTTTTAGAAATCGATGATTGTTTATTTGGATTAAAATTATTACTAGTGCACCTTTAATTAAAAAGATTCTCAGTAACTCACCCCATTCTCCATCCTTCTGTCAGGGGGTCCCTTCACTCCATTTCTCTTTGACTCGGAGCCTCTGGACCCTCCTAAGTAGGCAACATGGTAGAAGATTCGGTCAGACATTATTTAAAAAAAACAAATATGCTAATTACAATAGTTCACATTAACAGGCAGTAGTAGATGCGGACAAGTGGGGAGCAATAAAAAAGAGCGGCCTTGTCTGAGGGAGCCCTCTGCTTCTGAGAAACAACAGCATTCTTTGTGACTGGCAATAATCCCAGGATTTAACTTCATACATAACCAAGTGCCTGGTGGGAGGGTCTTGCAAGTACACATTAGCCTCATGAGGGGTCTGGGCGCTACAGGCTCCTGGAACTGGGTGGTAACATTTTATGCCTTGCAGTGGAGATTCTATAAGAAAAGCCTTTCCTTGTGACAGAGGGCCTTTAATCAAGATAAAAAAAATACTATAGCAAACAAAATAGAATGCTTTAAAGCTGGATGAATAGGTAAGAGGTGACAGTGATTAAGAGGAAAGGTGAGCCAACTGTGGGAAAAATAAGAAGGACTAAGATAACAGGAAGGGGAAAACAAGCGTCTAATCTCTAGACTAGACTCATGCTATGAGGGGGCAAAGGGGGCTTAGTTACGCAACCGTTGCCTGAGAGGATCGTACACCACCAAAACATAGTGCTAAAGAACTTAGGCCAATTTTACTGCAAGCCCCTGATGCTATATTAGGCCTCACAACTTGCTAAAAGGCAGCCCGGCAGCTGAGCGGTTAGCTAACCCTGCGCTAACCGTTAGCGCATCGGCCTCGCAGTGGGAGACCTGGGTTCAAATACAGGTCTATCCACCTGTGTAGAGTTTGCGTGTTCTCCCCAGGCCTGCGTGGGTTTTCTCCACGTACTCCGGTTTCCTCCCACATTCCAAAGACATGCATGGTAGGCTGATTGGACACTCTAAATTGCCCCTAGGTATGAGTGTGAGCATGGATGGTTGTTTGTCTGTGTCCTTGTGCCCTGCGATCGGCTGGCCACCAATTCAGGGCGTCCCGTGCAAAATCAACTGGGATAGGCTCCAGCACCCCCCACGACCTTAGTGAAGATAAAGCAGTTCAGAAAATGAGATGAGATCTTGCTATAAAAGGTGACTGGGGTTGGCTGTTACATTTCCTAACGAGCATTCTAGTTTCGAACTTATTTCATTTTTTAGTAGCACTGACAGATCAGTTCCCAACCAAGAAGAGACTTTGGTTTTTGTGAAATGTTAAGCAGCGCAGACACTTTGACAAAATATCTTTGTGAAATGTTAAGCAGAGCAGACACTGTGACAACATATTTTTCTTAGCGGATTAGATTTTTGCCATTTTGACCTACAAACTATAAGATAAACAAGAGGAGAAAGCATGCCAAAATAATGATTTGTTTATAGGTCAAGTACGAAACCCACTGTGAGTGTGTAGCTTTTCTCGCAACTGCAACTCACTCTACCACTTAATGCGATATGTGTAAAACATATCTTCTAATCGAAAGAGGTTGCAAAACTAGCAATCAGTTTATATTTCTCCTACTTGGAATAGAAAGCATAGATAACTCTTCTAATCAACTTTTTTTACTGTAAGATAGAGAGGGGGGCGGCCCGGTTAACACGTCGGCCTCACATCTCCGAGGTCCTGGGTTCAAATCCAGATCACGTCCACCTGTGTGGAGTTTGCATGTTCTCCCTGCGCCTGCGTGGGTTTCTTCCGGGTACTCCGGTTTCCTCCCACATTCCAAAAACATGGATGCTAGGTTGATTAGACACTCTAAATTGCCTCTAGTTATGGGTGTGAGTGTGCATGGTTGTCCGTCTCCTTGTGCCCTGCAATCGGCTTGCCACCGATTCAGGGTGTCCCCCGCCTCTGGCCTGAAGTCAGCTGGGATAGGCTCCAGCACCCCCCGTGACCCTAATGAGGGTAGAGCGGTTCATAAAATGAGATGAGATACAGAGGGCGGTGCTTAACACTTACCCGATTCCCTACTCGGTGCTCGGTTGTGACGCAGAAAGAATCGCACCTCCGCCCCATGTTGTCTCCATCCTTGGAGTACATCCAGCATCCGCTCCCCGTCCCCAACGGCTCGCTCTGAAATATGAAGGTTTACTGAACTCACTTCCAAGAACCAAGTCAGCGAGTGTAAATGTTGCTTCAAATGAAATGAAATAATAAATGGTGACAAAATCAAAGCAATCATTGTCTCCAGCATACGGTTCAAATGACCTCTGAGAATATGACAGGTGCTACGTCAAAGACTCTTGCCAATTTCAGGTCAAGTGATTCATTACCATTTCAGGAATTAATTGATTTGAGCAGTTCCACATCATAACACATTGCAGTCAAAAAGACATAGCCTGAATGCAAAATGGCTGGCCCCCCTTCACACTACTTGTACGAGTCCTTAAACATAATTGGTGCCACGTCGCCTTGGAAACACAGACGCAACTACCTCCTTCAGCCCTGAATGAGAACACTTTTCTGAAATGGATAAGATGCAAGAAAGGTTTGGGAGATCCAGAATGTTGCAAAGAATAAGAATTTCATTTGCATTTGAGAGTAAAAAGAAATTGCCACTCGGGCTCCTTTTTTCATAAAATACCTCTTTCTTCTTGACAGCAAAAAAAGCAACTGGGTGACTCACCCGATCCGCGCCACATTTCCGCCAGGTGACAGTCAGACTCCCCCGACTCTTTGCACAAGTCCACGACATCCCGACATAACGTTTCTGGAGTAATGGGAACCTCAGTAAAATGTTGATCATTGTTACTGAGGTAAACGGTCAGGAACATCTGTGGGAGAAGAGAGACCAGCAGAATTAGAAAATGGCTACAACACAGTGGATGCCACTTAGGGCCATAAACAGCATTTTTGTGCTCCTGTAATTTCTCCAGAAGTAATGCAATCACACATTTTCTCTTTACTTACTCGGCTGAAAATGTAGCATGACTGACCTGGAAATGTCTTTACACATGACTCTTTTTGTCATTTGACAACTTCTCACTACAAAGCGAACATTCAGGCAATCCTTCCACATTGACAATGAATGCAAATGATTTGGTCCGCATAGCGTTGAATGTTCTGTTTTCGTCAGTTATTTTCCCCTTTTGGAACACATGGCCCATCACACAGTCGGCTATTTGTTTAAAACAGCCACCTGCCTAGCATCCCACCTTTCTGACAGAAACGTGTGTCGCCAATCTTCATAGACAGAAATGCTGCAATTTAATACTTATTCTACATCCTTACAGCGTTGGAATACGTTAAGATTGTTTGTGTCATGTTTTTTCTCCTGCAGAACACATTAAAACTAAAAATATATTTCTCTCCCCCATTTTTATTTTTGAAACATTTTTGAAAACGCTCCAGGGAGCCACTAGGGCGGCGCTTAAGAGCTGCATACTAGAAAACATGCAAACATTTAGAGACCAAGGGTGTCAGACTCGGGTTGGTTCGCGGGCCACATTAACGTCAACTCGGTTTCATGTGGGCCGGACCATTTTAAATATAATATTTAGATGTTTTTTTTATATAAATGGATTAAAAGAACTGGATTAAAAGCCCTGAATATTCAGTTTTTTATAGATCTAAAACAATGTGCATTTTAGCTTTTTTTAAATATATTTTGAGATTTTACAAAATGTTTTTTGAACTAAAAACAGAAAAAAATATTAAAGAATTACAATTATTGATTTAAATGGGGGGAAATCAGGAAATTTAATATACATCTATACTCTTCATTTTAATTTGATCCTAAAACAGAAAGTCGGCACTCATGATTTACTTTCCCGGGCCACACAAAATGATGCGGCGGGCCAGATTTGGCCCCCGGGCCACCACTTTGACACGTGATTTAGACTGTCCTCCAAAAACATGTATGGTAGGCTGATTGAAAACTAAAGATGTTCAGGGTGTATCCCGCCCACTGCCTACAGTAACCTGGGAGGGGCTTCGGCAGTCCCACGGCCCTCTTGAGGATGATCGGTACAGAAGATCATGGAATGCTTGCAGACGCAGAGTGTTTGTTGTTGGAAGGCATAAATCCTTTGTGCTATTTTAAGTTAATTCTCCAAATTGGTAATTTCATCGATTATTTTACGAGCTGCGGGAAACAACACAATCCCCTGTAATTGGTGTCTTAAATCCTACTGTGTGTGTGTGTGTCCTTCACTGATAAGAGCAGTATCAGTAGGCCGGCCAACATTCCTCTGTTGTCAACACGGAAATCAGAGGCCATCTTGAAAAATTCCATTTGCACCAGCATCATGTACTCGTTAATTTTAACAGAAGCCCCCGGCGTAAAGGTGAATGGAAAATATGCGGTTTTACTTTTGAGCGTGCAGATAAAAATAGGGCATATGCATAAAAAAACATGCAAAGTATAGTTGTAATTCAACTCCTAGCAAATTCATATGTATCCCATCATTTCACACCGTGTTAGAGGTAAGCTCTTCAGCCCGAACCCGAACCAGAACCCAACCAGAATTTCGGCCTAAAATGTCAATCATTACTGAACTTCTCTCTTGCTGAAAAAAAAAATTCTACTACTTAAATGTATGGTCTTTCTGGCTGACTTTTTTTAAAATAACTAAATGTTTTTCAAATGTATACTAAAACAATGTGTTGATACTGAACTAAGGAATACTCGTTATAAAATCATTTCAAATCATGGATAAAACAGAGAGGGCGCTGGAATGTACAGTGGTACCTCGACCTACGAGCAGCTCTACCTACGAGATGCTCAAGATACGATGAAAATTTCGATCAAATAATTCTCCCCAGATGCGAGAAAAATTTTGAGATGCGAGAAAGCCAGGTGGCCATGACATGATAGGCTGTTTATCATTGTAGCGCACTCTTTTTTTTGCCGCATCTCTTTCGTGTATAACAGATATCTACGAGCACTGAACGATTTATTCAGACAAGTTTCTCCTACGCATGGACCAGAAAACGCACAACGCGCATGCGCGGGCAAAAAGAGGGCTTTCTGGGTAAAGAAGTATACTCGTGCACACAACACCAATAGCCAATGGCACCCTTTCTCAGAATAAAACTTCATTACCCACAATCAATACGTGGGTAGGCTGAGCTGTTGCATTTTTTCCTTCCTTAGCCTTTTAGCTCCCGCGATAGCTCATTCAAGACTACTTCTCGTTGGCAAGTGGTCGTGCGTTATTCTATTGTGAGGACATTTGTGTGCATCATTTTCGGAATATTTTGAAGGGAATACAACAGCAAACAGCCCATCGATAGCGAACGTGAGGGTGGAGGCGTGGCAAACAGCTAACCCGCCCAGAACCAAGGTAAAAAAAAATTTAATTCAGTTTTGTGTAAAGTTACATTAAACGTATGTTTGAGTGTGTCTGTATATATTACTCCAAGTTTATTTAAATTTGTTTGTTCCGTTACGAGTGTGTTATGGTGGAAACTAAACACGCACCTGTACCGGTAAGAGTGATTTTTGGAAAAGCTTCAAATTGATTGTTTATTATGCTAGAGAAACTTGCGTTGGCTTCGCTGAACGTAGACAATGTGGCGCTTTGTCCTCATACGAAAACAAACAGACTGGCACCTTGACGCTGAGCAGGCATTTAAACAGTTGAAATCGTCAAACATCTATATTACCATATAAAAGATGTAGATGTTTATATGGTCTTGTTAAACTCAGATTTTGTTACAAAAAACAGGCTTTAATCTATTATAATAAATCACCCCTCCTCCTGCCGACTCGAGTCGGGAGTCCCGAGGCCTCACAAAAAATATGAAATTTCGGGTTTGCTTCGTGCTCGGGCCGGATTTTATCGGCCCGATCTTAGCCCTAGA
The DNA here is from genome assembly GCF_051989625.1 of Stigmatopora argus. Lineage (NCBI taxonomy): Eukaryota > Metazoa > Chordata > Actinopteri > Syngnathiformes > Syngnathidae > Stigmatopora > Stigmatopora argus. Next base: position 13,341,751 of record NC_135397.1, on the reverse strand, counting down.
TTGTGTTGCTGGCATATTGGTACAAACACTCAAAGGCTTTGTACACTTGTTCTAAGACTGCATTTAATAGTGTCGTGGCACGACAATAAAGCAGAATCTAATCTAATCTAGTCTAATCTAATGCCTAAAAGGCTTTGGGGCCAACACTGGAATAAGCGCTCAGAGGTAATCTGATCACACAGTAGGAATGGCATCTTTGATAAACTACAATACAACAATTGTGGTACCGTTAGGAGTGCGATCAGCTTTTCAGTAATGTTGTCCTCCAAATGAGTAGCGTTCATGTTTTCTTTAATAACCCATGGGTTGGGCTGTTAAATGTTTCTATTTTCAGGATGGTGCAACCTACGGAAGCCACTGCAAGAACCATCGGATCAAAGCTACATTTTGTTTTTGTGGCAGGAGGGAATGTGAACAAGCCAACTCATTAGCCAGAAACAATTGTAACAAAGCTTTAAATGTCTTTATTATCCCCTTTTCTTGTATTTCCAAATAGATCAGCGATTTGGGAGGAAAGACTCACGTCCCCTTAGCAACGTGAACCAATTGTCATTTACAGTGAAAGTGTATGACACAAAGTACCTGACAAGCATGTCTGCTCCCTTAAGATACAGATAAAAGGCCCTGTCCAATGTCCATTAATACTCTGGAACAGCTAGTGAGTCATCAGTGAGCAAAATACAGCCAGACCGGAAATTCCAACCAAGTGCCATCCCAAGAAAATGATGACAAATACCTTCCGACTCCTGTTCAAACATCACCATTGTTGCCATCCTTGTTTGTAGTTACCATGACGAAAGATCTACGCATACAGCTAGCTGTAAGGACATTTTTCAGGATTCGAGGAACAGCAGAGCAGCTGACATCATCAAAACTTTCCTAGCAATGTAGGACATTCAAATGACCCTTTTAATATTTGGAGAGTAAAAGGGACAGTGGCTGGCGATGGAGGCGTAACTGCTGAAAAACTAATTCCTTTACGCGATAAAGTTAATGTACCAGGAACAACATTATCTGGTACAGAGCAAGTAAATATTTGATGCCAGGCACTGAAGGTTGGCGCAGTGTGTGCTGAATCAATAATCTAGAAAAAACATCTAGATCTTTAATTATATCAAATCTCGTTCACCTTAAAAAAACAACCTCCCCCAAAAAGGGCAAGCAATAATAGCCATTTTAGTGGTTGGCAACCTACAGTAGTTTAGACCAGTTACCAGAAATTAGGGGGTTGAATAAACCAGGTTAGCCTGGTGTGGTCCATACCCTGGTTTTCACACTAGTTTGGTACATTTCTGGTAAATGAACAACCTTTCTCACCTGAAAAATCTTAATTTTGATCATGGAAAAAATGCATTTTGTATTGTGTTGTGTGCCACACTCACTATCCCTCCCATATAGTATGATATTACTGTTAATGGCAGCTATGAGTGACTCTGAAGGCTATGTGACATTTATATATGGAAAAACACAACCGGATGAGGCTAGTAAAACAAAAACGAGTGTGACAATTTTAGAGATAGTTTGCCTTATCTTAACCAAACTGAAAGTTGAGCCAAACAAGAGGCAGCACATCAGTTGTTCTAAAGCCCAGAGAAAGAGAATCGCTACGATCATGACAGATTTAAAAAATAAACAAACTAAGATCCGGCTCCCTTTCCCAGCCAGCATTTGCAACTAATAAGACAGCTTCAAAATGACAAACTGGCAATTATAGCCTGGGATATGGTCTTGAACGCAGCTGGATCACTGGTAGATATTCTAAAAGTAAAGCCGCGACACGGATGATGCATTGGAACCACATCTCAGGGATTAAATTAATCTGCTATAAAAAAAAAATGCATATTCTCACTAGGCTACCAGCTGTGTATTACAAGGATCTTAAACTGCCCTTGTGGTGGGTGACTCAATAAGCAGTCACTGTGATAAATGCTAATAAATATTTCAAAAAGTTATGAGAATTTCAATATTTGTTTACTAAAAAGAGGAATTTAAGTACTTCAATTAAGGTTTCCAAAGTTAAAAGTGATGCATCAAATCAAGCGGAAAGTTGAGGTAGTAAAAGCATGTCCATTTTGATCGTGGAATGTTCAGAAGCCCCTCTGTGTTCAATAACTTCACCTGGTCAAACACTGCAACATCAAAACCTTCACCATAGGGCAACATAATAGGACATCTAAGGGACATTGAGCACCTGCAGCTAGCTACCAACACTTTATTTGTTCTATTGAAAGGGGCTGAATTGTCAATATGAACAGAAAAGCCACTGGATCAGTTTTTCCAAGTTACTGTAAGGAGACAGAATCCTTTGTGTCACATTATGCTTGTGTTAACAGAAGGTGTGGGTCATTGTTTGGCCTAGTTTTAGTTACTTTTGGAGAATTGAGTTATGGCCATACTGGAAGTTTCTGTTTATTGTTTAAAGCTCAGGTGTCTGTATTGACATTGAAGACCTTCTGCCAATTCTGCGACTGGTTTATAAAATAAGCAAATCTGACTAACAACAGCTCTCTTGTTCACATGTTGCAGCTTGGGAATTGAAATTAAATATTGTGACTTCTGAGGTAAATCCATGTAACTTGGATTTCTTGTTTATGTTCACAAAATAATAATAGGTTCTCAGGAACTGTGTACCGGGTTACGCTGTCTCATTGCAATGATGGAGACATACTGTTTGTTCACTGATAAGGTTAAAGGCGAGCCCGGTCAGCACTACAAAGTGTGCTGAAGAAAACTAAACTAAACAGTTTGGTTAAAAAAAGAAATAATAGGAAAAAAGATTTAAATAGCCTCATTGGACCCAGCAATATGGCAGAGGACGCACAGCCACAGGAGAGTGTTAGGGTCAAATTGCCCTTGATACTGTAGTTCTGAAAATTAATGACATCAAGAAATAATAACAATAGGAATAAAGCCTGTGAGAAACAAAAACCTGCACATCTTAAATGTGAAAAAATAAATATTCAAAGCTAAAAAATAAAGGAAGACTAACCTAATGCAAGTCAAATATGTTAAATTGTCACCCCGGCGCAGGCGAAAGAATGGAACTTCAGCACTGAGTTTTTGAAGACATTATGCTTTGAGAGCTTTGTTTCTTAGTTTAGTTATTATTGTAATATTATTATTGTATATAGCTTAGATCACAAAAAAACATTATTTTGAGTTTTTTTCTCCTAATATTTATCCTTTATAAGTAGGGGGAAAATATGTAAATACATCCATATGTGGGGAAAAATGATGAGAATAATAAAAATCATACATTAATTTTTAACAAATTCATCCTCATTTGGAAGCCCTGCAGCAGGTGCCTATGATTGCACCCCTGAAGTAAAAAGGCTCGCTCTTGGTGTGTCGGTTGTTTTGATTGTGAAATGAGTCTAGTTTCAAACGTCAACACCACAAGCAAAAGCCAATAAAAGTCAGGAATGTATGCATAAGATTCAGATATGCACGGCAGAAAAATGGCCGAACATATGCAATGCAGTCGGCAGATGATTTATGTTTTACAGCCAAGAGAATCAGCAGAGTTTGAAGGCAAATTAAAATTGCTGTTTGAACAAAAATGGTAGAAAAGCACCTGCATCAATCTCAATCTACATGTCAAGCCACAAAGCCCTGATTCTCCTTGTCGGGGTCAATTAGCCTCTCAAGACTTTGTTCAAGACGTGATTGGTCACATATTGAGTTAGGAGCTATGAAACCTCTTCGATGGGCACTTTCCTTTTTTGCAGTGACACAAAGATCACAGGGGATGTCTTCATAATTGAGTTACTCAGCACCAACAAGATAACTAGCAAATGTAAGGTCACCCTTTTGCATTCCACATTGGTAGCGGCTGGGCGAAAAAAACAACAGCGCTGTCAGAAGGAATTCATTATCTTCAATTGGCATTTGGGAACCAGTCCAAGGGAGATAAGATATCCAGGCTCTCCATCTGGCAACATGTTTTGTGCTCTCAATTAGCTCTTTGTATTCACTTTTTGCAGTATCGGATGATTAATAAAACTAAAACGCTTTTCTAAAAACTATTGTTTGAAAGGCAATATTAAAAACACAACACACAGCATTCATAAATGTAAACGTGATTTCCATCCTGGAATTAAAATTACAACCTTCTGTCTTGTCAGCCCGAAAATATGAATCCAATTCCATTTTCATTGCTAATTGCTAGTTTTACTTTCTGTCACTTGCACCTGGATGACTCAACAGTTGCATTTGCTGAGAGATAATTGACACATTTGTTACAATGTTCTTCAAATAGCTGCCTTTATTCTTTCCATTTCACAGATGTGTGCACGCAAGACATTCCATTTCCTGTTGTCACTTCTTAAGCACCAAATGCAAGATTAGCACTTGCATTAGTCATTTAATATCTATTATTGCAATAGACAATAAAGAAGCATTTATGAGAAGCATTTCTAATATGGTTCTCAATGGCTACGCTGAGTTTTTACCATTTTAAAAGTTGGTACTCAGCACATTTCCAACAGACTTCTCACTCTCCACCAACAAGCCAATTACGAGATCAGTCCTTTGTCTTCACCCAGGTACCTACAGGTCTAGGCTATGTAAACTAATGTTACTACAACTTTTAGACTCAGGTTTAATATTGTTTACCAAGAGAAGAAAGTCAATAGAATCAAGACATATTTAATGTCCATTCAATGGATGGAGGCAAAATTTCAACATTTTGAATGCTGTCAATGGATAACCAAATAAAATATTTGTTGGTGTAGTCATATATTGAGAAGGTATGGTAGTTCCACTCGCATTATGGTACGAGAAACTAACTATGCTTCTTATTTTTGTGAAAAGGAAAACTTGTTTTAACTAACCTCACTAAAAATGATGAGAGTAGTGTATAATCATTTATTTGTTCGTATTCAAGAGCCATAGCCTGAACAATGTCTTGTTTATACCACGACATTGCGCTGTGTGCATTACTCACATTGCAGAACGTGCACTACTTTTATTACTAGAGATTATTGGTCATAAGACATATATATTTCTTTCTCTCACTGCCAACAACAACTTATGGCAGCCTTGTCTGACATAAAGGAGCGGTGACAGCTGCTCGTTAAGTGATACATTGATCATGGACACATCAAACGTGCTGCAATTCTTTGCTTCTATTTGGTGCCCTTTGGTGGTGATAAGACTGTCTCACCTGCCACCCCCTAACTGGGTGCCGAGTCTCCCACAACCCTTCCCATGCCTAACACTGGCAATGCAAAGGAGATAGGAATGTTGCATGTCTCAATACTTTGATATTGGTAGCAGTACCATTTTTGGCAACCAATCTTAAATAGGAGTCTCTTAACTACAATTTTAAGGCACAAAGATAAGCTGTTGCTTACAGGGGGGCGGCACTTATACAAAGCAGGAAAATAATCAAGTCCATGTACAATGTGGGATGAGAAAAGTATTTCCTTTTGATTTCTATTAGACGTTTCATTGAGACAAAAAACGAAATCCCATTTTTTTTAATTGTTTGCAAATAAAAAAAATCAAATTCTATAAATCAATGTATCAACCAGGCCTATTTTCCAGAGTATGCTTCTCAAGATCTCTACACACTTGCTTTAAGTTTTTGTCACTAACTTTGGGTGCTATTCTACTAAATATTTGAGCATAAGACTGTCACAATATACCTTAATAAGTCAGGACTAAAGCTCTTGGACAAGCCACATCAAATCAAACACCTTAAGGGGGAAATAAAGATTGGACGACTGAAAAAGTCATACCCTTGACAATTCTTGCGGGCCTGTCGCACACTTTTGCTTCTAGCTGAGGTAAGCAAATTAATCAAGTAGCTGGGAGAGTCACCTCCGAATGTGATTACAGTCTGTCCATTTGACAATGCAGCACCATTTCCCTCAGTGGCCATCCCAGCTGTACCAGCCAGAGCTTTCAAAGTTGACACGCTTCCAGTATGTCATCATGAGTCCTTCAAATATGGCAAGACAGCAGAAAGTGCTCAGATATATTTTTAGTCCTAGGTGAGGCCACCTCTTTCACTGGCTATTCATTCCTGGACATTCCTAAACTTTGACCAAAACGCTACAAGAAATTAAAGCCATTCGCAGACAATTACGACCCGATCAGAGACCAAAAGTAGCGACTAAAAGATTTCCTTGCGTTTCTTGTGGAGCCACTACAATGTCTACTGGAATTGTCCCACTTGGGTGCTAAATTCAATAGTACATGTGCTCAAACAAGCACAAAGTCTTTGAAATCAAGCAAGTGCAACTCTGCATTGCAAGCGCTAAGAAGACGTATTGACAAACACCTGGCCATGCTAGCAGTTGTAATACTGGGACTTATTAGAGAATGCAATGAGCTGCAGAAAGACTTCAGCTGTGTAATGTAGAAACCAGATTGGCGGTGAGTGTGCTGCCCCAACACACTGATTAATGTTGGGCACCCTTTACTAAACAAGATAGGCCACATTTTCATTTTTCTTTCATCAAACTTGGCATGGAAATTTTAATAAGCTAAAGTGTATAAAGACCTTCTTCTCAGTCTTACGATAATAGCTTTATTTAATGTAAAAAAATGACTTTTACCTCTAATTTTGTATCTAAATATATTTAGCTCAAAGCCAGTGGTCCCCTGATAGAAGAGAATATTGACGTTATTGTTCAAAGCCAACTTGCCAATGCAAAAATGCTGCTGTAGCGTGTGAATTTGGTGGTTATGTGTCAGCGTTTTTGAAGAAGCAGCATTGTACTGTTTCACAGAGACGTTCTAATGGTGGTGTTGGAGTGCTCAACATTCCCAGTATTTCACTCTGTTTCCATTAAAACAATGCAACATTTATGGGAGAAAGTGTTTCACAACATGGGGAAAATTGAGGTAAACCAGCTGCCAGTAAAACTGCCACAAGTGATAAATTTGATAGTTCACAAATTAAAAAATATTTACTACCTACTAATCAGGTCATTAAAATCACATTTACTTTTATCTATACCTCTGGGCTTTTACAGTAATCCCTCGAATAGCGTGGTTAATGTAGACCAGACATGGCCGCGATAATCGGAAAATCGCGAAGTAGGGTCCCCCTATTATAACTACTTTTTTTCCCTCCTCAGTGCTGAGTCCTAGTAGCAGGAGTGGCTTCTGCTTACGAGTTTCAGCGTACATTTCCACATTTTTATGAACTTAATTTTTTTAAAATATATTTAGAACATAGTGCTGTTGCATATGTGCTGTTGAGAATGTTGGACTATGAATACTGTATAACTGTATCATTGATTTCCAAAGAAAAATGAAAATGAAAAATGTTTGGAATTTTCTTTTAAGCTCGTTAATTGGAAGGCATGTTTGAACAAGGTAAAACAAAAATACGCAACTTGTATTGTGTAGTAAAGGATGCCTGTCACTTATCAGTGATTTCTACATTACACAGCTGATCTCTTTCTGCAGCTCATTGTCTTCTCTAAATAGTCCCACCCCCCCTTTATTTACAATCTCGGTACGCAATTACAACACAGCATTATCCCTTGCCTGTCACCCCCACCCCACAAGCAGAGACACGGGTTACGGCTGTCATTTCGAGACAATACCTCACATCGGTGGTTGCTGTACAGATACTGTTTTGTTTTTATCAGGCAAATGCCAGGGGCCATATCTCAATCACCAGCTCGCATATAAAATCAAACAATGTCAGGATCAAGGCAAATGTGTTCAGTAATAAAACTAATCCTTAAAAGGATGCTGATATTTATGGCCATCCAGACATCCCGTCGCTCAATGATAACAGACGTCATCGCACAGAGTAGAGGGCCGAAGTCGCGCGACAGAAGGAAGTCATCCATACGCAACCTTTTTACCACGCCGAAGGGGATTCACAAACTCTAAGAGCGTAAGAAAATCTAATTCTTAAGATCTTAACACACGTGAGGTGAGATTAGTTTACATTTTGCATGAGGCATTTGAGAACAGTGGTTGTTTTGGGCCTCATGCAAATTACAAGGATAAGGAAATAATAGAGCCAAAATAGTGCCTCTCTTTGTACATGAATGAACATCCAATAAATGTTTTACCTTGCCATGAAGCACCAACAAAATTTTAATTTGTTTAAACCAGGTTATTCAGTTTGGAATATTAATGAGTCGTTTTCATAGAGGATAAAGTGACAAAGCTTGAAGCAAGTGCGCTTGGCTTCTTAAAAGAAGTGTGTGAGCAAGTAGCCTCACTTCCTAATACTCACGTAATTGTTATTTTTAAATTTTGTCAGGGAAAGCGAGGGTTAAAAATCAGTAACAATTGTTTAAAGCAGTGTTTCCCAACCTTTTTTGAGCTGCATCACAAAATCTCTACGGACACCACCATCTGAAAATCGTTTAACTTAAAACTGTGTCGCCTATGTTAACAATACTCATTCTCATCAAAGTTTTATCATCAGGAATCACAAAAACCTCCAAAATTATTCCAAAATCTAATTTTTCACACTAACCTAGTGTCACCGAAAGTTGATGTCTGCGGACCCTGAACAACTTCCAGTTCAAGTGATGCAAAAATAAGTAATGGAATCTTTTTAATCGCATATTTTTTATGACTTTTCTCCAAATATTAATTAAATCTCCTAATATTACGCAAAAAAAAAATGTTGTGCTCACACAAACTTAACATTGCCAAAAGTTGATGCTGTAGAAATCAAACAACTTCTGGTTCATGTTAGAGAAAAATAAGGAACAAAATGACTGTTTACCAATTTGAATCTTGTAATGGTGTAATCTATAATTTAACGTTCATCATATTTTGATTTTAACCTTGTAATGTTCAATTTTTCTCATTATATTCATATTAATGTTTCTTTCTGCATATTACATTGTATGACTTCTTGCAATTTCCCGCGCCACACTTGACCACTGCTCACGGCACACCGTGGGAAACATGGATTTAAAGGGTCTTTTTTAATACATTTAACTCATTGTGTCCATCTGACAATAATAGCTAGACCACAGTTCTTCTAAAAATGAGTTGATTCACATTAAGACTGTAACAGTCAAATGACAAACTACAAAAGGAAACAAGTCAAGGACATTCCTACTGTTATAACAGCTTTGATGTTATTTAGTAAATTAACTCCTTGACGGTAATAGACGCTCAATGCATCTGGACTTAGAGGCTGGCAACGATCACTGCTCTTAAACATAATAATTCAACGCCAGCTATCATGGTAAAAGCTGTCAATGGCAGTCAATGAGATAAGTGTTTAAGCTTGACTGTCATGTGGAAAAGATAAAAGACTTGAAAAGAACTGCAATTTTTTAAAATCCTCTAGACTAGCAATTCAAATTTGTCCTCTGTAGAGGCCATTGCAAAATCTGAACATTTCTCAGCCACCACATAAAACTTAAATAACCTTTTCTGTTATATAGAGGACATTTAGAACGTGCTAATTATAGGAAATCTAAATGGGTGAGATTTGTTTCCCCAAAAAGCATGTCTTTCCCCTCAGTGCAAGATGGTAGTCTCTCTGTAGTTAGAATTTTCACATCTTGCGCAGGAGTTTTGAAAATATCCCCCTCAATAAATCAGGGTTATTGCTCCATTGCATCAATTAGCAAGCAATATCAATCTATTTAATTGTTTTACATGATCAACATCATAACTGGACAAAACAGTGCCTTTGTATGTTCACCAATTCATGTTTCTAGTTATGTAGTTGACGATGTTACATGTTAATTGAACAAAATATTAGAAACAAATGTTTGCTTCCCACCCATAAAGTAAACATGGGAAATGTTCCCAGATTAATCTGTCTCAACAGTAGTAGACGTCAGAATTATTCAAGAGGAAAAATGAGTGTACACTCGAGAGCAAGCCATAGCCATGGTAACAACAGCACATTCGACACGACAAGTTGACAACATTTTGTGGATTTAAAAGACAAGAATATAATCATTATTAAGAGGAGACAAAACGGAGACAAACGGCGAGTTCAGGGTGAGAAATAATTTAATACTCACCGGCATCATTTTAGCTTCGTACCGCATTTAGCTCAAGCATGAATCCGCACCACTCGCAGTTTCGACAAAACCGTAGATACTTTAATCCTCGTACAACCCGTGAAGCCGCTTTGGATCGGAGTCTATCTCCTCTCCTCTTTGTAACCTGGTCGTTCTGTTTAAAAAAAAGAGAGAAAAACAATAATATTATTTAGAACACAACCAAATATGCACACGTCAACTGGCGACCTGTTGCAACCAATAACCGGGCCTGCCCTGGTAGGAAAGTTTCGACGAAACAAGTTTGCACGCATTGGTCACACGCTGAAGAAACAATTTGAAAACAATTTTTCACATGAGAAAACTACTATTCGTTTAGAAATTAAAAAATCGGTACTAGTTGGCATGCTTTGCGTTCGGCTTACCCGTGAAAAGATGACGGTATCGACCCTGAAACTCCGCTACAGTTGACGGTGGATGATGGTTAGCTCACAGCCGAGCCCAGAATGACGTGAGAACATGGGGGAGGGAAAGCCTGTGAAAACTAAACCCAGCCCCCTTATTGAGCTCTTTCATGTAAACTCCACCCACTGGTATAGGCATTGATATCATCTGAATATAGCGCTAGATGCAAAACACTTGGAGTCGGCAGCATTAGTAACCAGCGGCCATCTTTAAGAAGTCATCTCTGGCGGGCTATAACTTGTAACGAACATAAAATACGATTAATTATGGCAGATTTTTGAATGGTTTGGGTCATAAAAATATCACACTTGATATTAAAAAATACATGTTTTTAAGTATGTAAATAAAACGTGAACATATTGCATTTCTGTCGGTCACTAAAAACCAACTCATTTCAAAATTTGTTGAAAATTGAGGATTTTATAGTTATTTTTAATTACATGCGCCGTTGAAAATAAATGTTGTTTATCACTGACATAAAACGGCTGGCAAATGGTAAAGATCTTTCCGGTTGGCTCATGGCGCGTATTGCGCATCTAGGTTTTTTTCCTATTGAAAACACATGTATGTCTAAATTATATTTTGCTAGATCGATCAAATGATTCAACGGGTTTTTTGTTTGATTCTCAGCATCTCTCACTTGTTTTTAACGCATCATTAGAATAATTAAATAAGAACCTTAGAAAATTCACGAGGCAGAACTATTCTTTCAAGTGTTTACTCTAAGCGCTATCTAGTGGCCAATTTGGGTAGATAAAGACATCAATCGGGAGGAGGTTGAATGTAATGAAAGTGCCTATACATACACGATATAAAGTCTGTTTAAATTAAATATACACGTTTATACAAATAATAAATTATAATTCTTTTTGTTGGTACATTTATGATATTTTTAGTCAAAATAGTACTTGGAAAGGTAGAATGTTCCAATAATAAAGTGCTGCTTTATTTGTTTACAAAAATTTGACAGTGAAATATTCAGCCCGTGAAAGTGGAAAAAGAGTAAAGTCTGATTTCTTTATATAGGATTAAACCACACCAAACGTCTGAATGGGTTGACAAACAATTATGACATCCACTCCAAAACTATTTTAATACTATATATTTCATATTTTAAATGAATAACTTCCAAAAATTGGTAGGAAAGGACCCAACATCTGTTGTGTTCCAAATAATTAGAACAGAAGAGGGCGGTAACGCGCTTATGAGGTCTTTGCCAACCTAAAAATAAAGAACAGAACAAGAAAATGAGCCCGGAAGTTAAAACTTAATGCACGAGATCTCGACTAAGCTTGTTTATTTTTTAACAGCATAGATTTCTGCATTTGCAGGCTTTCCCTCAGAACTAAACTAAACCAGAACTCTCTTTAGCCCGGAATTAAGGTAATATGAAAAACATCTCTTCGATGATTATTTAAAACGAATCTGGCTTGTAATATGGCCTACACGTGAGCCTGCTAGCAACTTAGCATCCAATGGTATCCGACAGCATTCTGAAGTTATTCCATCGAATCTCATTTTTTCGAGTTCTTTTAGGATCATTGGTTAGTTTGGTAAAAGCTGTGATGCATATTATTTGTATTATTTGCACATATTGAAATATTAAGGAATAAAGATTGGATCTGACTCAATGTCAATTGCCACATATGCGGGCCGAATTCATTTTGGGGTCAATTTAAGGACATCATGATCAAACAATAGTTTTACAAATTACTCGCCCTCACATTATATAACATGCGTCCTGATCATTTCCAATTGTGTTTCGTTGGCTTCCTCTGGCGTAAACTAAATGAAGACATAAAAACAGTTCATCCTGAAGATCATCTAGTCAACTCAATTTCTAGATCAGTTGAAAATTGACAATTGCTTTGAATTCGGTGCATTGATTTGGTTGTTTTTCTGTCTGAAATGATTATATTTCTATATATTTGTTTTCCCCAGCAGCGTGAGCAGACACCATGTTTCTCACCCTGGCCCTACTACGCAAGGGCATCCCAGGCAAGCAGTGGATCGGCAAGTACCGGCGCCCACGGCCTGTAACGTGGCAAATGAAACGCAACATGATCAAGCACCTGGAACGCGAGGCACAGAATGAGTACTGGCTCAGTCGACCCTACCTGACGGTGGAGCAGGAGCACGGCAGCGCCGCTGCGCGTCGTTCGGAAAACTTTCTGCGCATTAGGGAGGCAAAATATTACAACTTCCCCCAGCACAAAACTATAACCGATCATTTGTCCCACCTCGAACTCTCAAAGAACTGGGCCACTTAACTCATTGGCTGCCTTTGCTGTCTATTGCAATGAATGAGTCAGCGATCGTGATTGAACATGGAAAGACTTTTTGATGCTCTTGTGACGCAGGACTGGAAATAATTGATGTCGCACAATGTTCCCTTTTACTAGAAGGCTATATACATATTGGTTCTGCAAATGTGCTATTCAATTATACATAAACCCATTTAAAATGAAACTGGTGTGATGTCTTCGAAGTTGCCCTTTGTGTGGTGTCTAAAAAAAGTCATGTTGCAAAATTATTATAACCAAGTCTAACTATGTCACATCACTGTACAGTCGATCTCCAGACAAAAGTTTGTCGTTTGAATCATTAATAACGATGTTGTCCTGCATATTTCCTGCACTGAGTTCATTTTTCTCAGTGGAAGGGCAGCCTCACCTAGGTAGGCTTCATTTTTAATGACTCTCACCTTTCCAGTGCATTGCGGTCCGCTGGTTTCCATGGTAACTAACTCAGTCCACTAGTCATGCTTCAAAGTCTTCTGAGAACACAGTACAATTATATATTAAAATATTTGAGCATACGAACTTGTTTTTTTTTCAATCAGTGTTTTCAAATGGTGAATAATTATCTTTGAATTTAACTCATCGATTGTCATTCAGGTTGACATACATCAAATTCATGTCCACTGCAGTGTTGGCAGCAGTAATGGTGATATCTCTCGCACTTTCATTGATGTCTCTTGCTTCCAATGGCAGCCAGGAAGGTCTATTTTAAAAAATAATATCTCTGGCTACCAGTGAAACAAGAGCCTTAACAGCCCCTCATTTCAGTATAACTTTTTTAGTACCATTGACAGTGTTAGACATCCAATTGTGGCTATTTTCGTCCAACCGGGCAATTAAATTGGATGTCTATTGTTGTCATTGGCAGCCAATTAATTATTTTAAAAAAAATCACATTTGAAGTTCATAATGGATGATAAGTGTAATTGTTCATTTTAATTTATTTAACAATTTATGAAATTATGATTTAATTTATCTATTCAAGATATATAAAGTAAATACAGTGATGGTTAACAATATATATGTAGAAAATGAATTTGATACTCAATTGAGGTAGTTTTTTGCATGGGCTGGCAGACTGCAGAAATTCTGGGTGTGTCATCTTGTTTGGAGATATTTTAGTGGGCGGAGCCTAGGCAGCCGAGAAAGGAAGCCTAATTCATTAGTATCTCATTTCATTATTTAGCATTTTCTGATTATTTTTTGTCCAAAATACATCATATTAAAGTCACTTGCTGCAGTATTTCATAGCACATTAATCTATAAAAGGTGCTGGTTGACATGTTTCAAAATTAAAATAACTGCACTTTCATCCTAGTATATCTAAAAATTATCAAAACATTCTAATTTTGTCCGACAAAACTCGTATTTCAGGTACGCATCTATTTATATACGTTAGTTCACGGCTTTCATCCGGCAGATGTCGCTGTGGCACCTTGCCGTACTGCATGAGAGAGGGCGGGATGAAAAAGAGTGGGAGGGAGGAGGCCGTGGGAAGCCCACCCTGAGCCCATCGGCCCCTCCTATCCCCGCATCCAAGTCAGCATCTCTGGCGTTCTCGTCCCTCCTCCTCCTCCCGGATGAGGAAGATGAAGAACCACCGCACCAGCGGGCTGAGGAGCGAGCAGCCAGCAGGAAACAGCCGCACACAAGTAGCGTGCACGCAGCCATGACGCCGGAGCATCGCGCGGAGCCTCACCCGGAGGAGGCCGAGTGAAGCGGCAGGATGGCGGGGGGCCGCCGGGGACTTGTGGCCCCTCAGAACACTTTTCTGGAGAATATTGTCAGGCGCTCCAACGGTAGGATCAGCTTGCTTACCCCCCTCCTCCCCTGCAGCCCACTTCTCTCCTCTTGTGTGTGTGTGTGTGTGTGTGTGTGTGTGCGTGTGTGTGTGTGTGTGTGTGTGTGTGTGTGTGTGTGTGTGTCCACTGTATTGATCCATTGAGTTCCCATAGTTCCAATGCCAAATTGACTTAGTCGTTTTTTTAGGGGTTTTGCTGACTACCATTGGAGTTTGAATGATGATGCAAATTAGAGAACCCCCCACCCCCACCCCAACACAAAAACAAAATAAACCAAAACAAAACACCACACCCTTGTCATTAAGGAGTATTTAAAAAACAATCATTCTGGATCTAGAAAGGCTAGATTTTAATGCAAAGTACAAAACGGTTTTAAAATAAATGTAGATCTACTTGCAATATGAAAAAAGAAATGTATCTTGGTGTGGCTAGTCAATACAATATACGTACATTCCGATGATGATACAGCCATATTAGTAATATTAACTTCTTTATGGGTGAGCATAACAAAAACAGTAATTAATAATAAATGAACACTAAAAATGGAATTTTGAGAATGCTGAGGATTTTTCCATATTAATCAATCAATCAACTTCAGGATCGTAACTTGTTCTGACATATAAAAAAAAATCATCCCTCAGGATTGATTTGGATGAAGAGAACTTGATGGACCAACAAAAAAATGTAATTAGAGCAATCTTTATATGAGAAGCTCTTGAAAGTCTCCCAGGATGAACGACTCTTCCTTTACTTATTGCCATTTAAGCGATGCATTTTTAAATCCCTGCATAATTACACAAGAGCAACACAAGTCTCTGGTGTGAGTTATATGACCAGTAATGCATATATATATGCTGCACAGGTCAAGTATCCGTGCAGGAAATGTGCTAATCGCTGGACTCGGAGGTTGAAAGTTAAACAACAACCCGGCAAAAATAAAATGGCTCATTATATTCATTAATATTTCACCATTCTTGTAGATGTCAAAAACCACAAAACAAGGAACAAAATCACGACGTCTGTTTCTCCTGTTTTTGTTGTGTTGACTATACTTCAGATTACAGGTGTCAAAGTGGCAGCCCGGGGGTCAAATCTGGCCCGCCGCATCATTTTGTGCAGCCCGAGAAAGTAAATCATGAGTGCCGACTTTCTGTTTGAGGATCAAATTAAAATGAAGATTATAGATGTATATTATATTTCCTGATTTTCCCCTTTTAAATCAACAATTGCAATTTTTTAAATATTTTTGTGTGTTTTTAGTTCAAAAAATATTTTGTAAACTCTAAAAATATATAAAAATATTTTCTGTTTTCCACTTCAATATTGAACATAAATTAAAAAAACACTATTTAGTTTCCTTTTGAAATGAAAAACAAATGATTAAAATATGTTTTCCCTTACTAAGAAAAAAAGTTCAAATAAACATTGTTTTAGATCTATTTTAAAAAAAAAGAATATTTAGGGCTTTTGTTCCAGTTCTTTTAATCCAATTTTTTGAAAAATAATCAAGTTGACGTTAATGTGGCCCGCGAACCAACCCAAGTTTGACACCTTTTGTTTAGAAGGTCAAAACACCACACCATCTTTGTTGCAATTACATTAGATTAGATTGGAACTTTATTTCATCCCGTATTCGGGAAATTTCTTGGTTGCAGTAGCAAAACAGAGACAAGACACACAAGACATTGTAGACCTAGGTGAGAAACTGGAGCGTGATCTGTGAGAGGCCAAAATATGCCATACCCATCCAGATTAATAGTAAAAGAAAAATTGGCCGAAGCAAGCTATATTTATTGTAGGGCTTTTCCGTCTTAAATACTGAACAGATGTAGTAAATGTAACTATTATGCATGACAGCCTGGAATGTTTTCTAAAACTCATTCACTGACATTTACAAGCATACTAGTCAAATAATGTTTTTCAATGGGGAAGTGTGGCAGACGATATTAACTCATGAAGCTGCCAGCCTCTCTTAGTCAAAATGAATTGGACGTTTGTCGCTTTCATTAGCTCTGAACCATGATTATTCACTGCCAGTCCGCTGAGTTAAAAAGGAATGTCTATCACCACAAATGGAAGCCACTGACTTCAGTGACAGCGAATTGCAAACTGGGAATTTTTTTATTGTCACACAACTGCCAGCAGATGGCAACAATGCACCATTTTAAATTTCAAACTGTTTCATTCATCTTCCATACCGCAAATCTTCGTAAGGGTTGTTGGGGCTGCTGGAGTCTATCCCAGCTGACGTCGGACGAAAAGCTGACTACACCCTAGACTGGTCGCCAGTCAGCAGTAGGGCACACAGAGACAGACGACCACCCGCACTCACAATCATACCGCCACCAGTGGGAATTGAGCCCACGCCTGCTTGCATCGAAGCCAAGCGAGTAAACCATGATGCCATTGTGCATCTCTAACTGTTTCAGAACGGTGGTCTCATTTCAAGAAATCCGCTAATCTTTGATTGGGATGAATGAAAAATGCTTAAATTTTTG
This sequence comes from Stigmatopora argus, assembly GCF_051989625.1. Lineage (NCBI taxonomy): Eukaryota > Metazoa > Chordata > Actinopteri > Syngnathiformes > Syngnathidae > Stigmatopora > Stigmatopora argus. The sequence continues at coordinate 13,324,733 of NC_135397.1, read as the reverse complement.
TCATTTTTCGCCATATGCACCCCAATCGCCGCCCAATGGCTGTGAAGTGAGCGTTGACAAAATTCCCAAAAAAGGATGCAAATCCATCCTTTTGAGACAAAAGCCAGCGCGACCTTGGGCGGTCTGCGGATTAGCCAGCACTAAATCTGGACCTACTGTAAAGGGGGCCAAGAATACTAATCTGAAAAGAGCACTCACCGCTCGGATGGATGGATTCTACAAAGTCTTTCACTCATTTGTTACAAGAATTGTTCCGCTGTCTTTTGTACCGTTTCATGTTGTTGAACAGTATTTTGATCCATCAGTCTTGGAAAACAGCTTGTGCCCTGGTACAGTGGTACCTCGACATACGATCTTAATCCGTTCCAGGACTGAGATCGTATGTCGAGCTTTTCGTAACTCGAGCGAACGTTTCCCATTGAAATGAACTAAAAACAAATTAATTCGTTCCAACCCTCTGAAAAAACACCAAAAACAGGATATTGGATTGGAAAAATTGTTTTATTTCTTCTAATTTGCCATATATTAACAAAGTAACACATAACTAGTGGTTTAATAGTAATTTAAATGTGTTTAATGTAACTAAAATTGGGCGGATTTCGCCAAAGGGAGAGAGAGACGCACAGAGGGGGCGGGTTGGGGTTTCGGGGGGGACTTTCCACGACGACGCACTCGTAACGGAACAAACAAATGTAAATTAGCTTGGATTAATATATACAGACACACTCAAACATACGTTTAATGTAACTTTACACAAAACTGAATTCTAATTTTTTGTAATTTTTTTTTACCTTCGTTAAAAAAAAAACATCCACACCAAACTGCATAAGTGAGTTTTCAAGCATATTCAAGATAATGCCAAACTTTAGCTTTTTTTTTTTTTTTTTTTTTTAAACTTGTTAGTCCTCATGTCTAGCGAGGAGTGTATAACAAATCATAGCCTATTGGGCAAACTGCCTCATTGGTGTGGCAACAATGCATCTTTGGGCTCATATTCCATTTATAAACTTTCCTTTTTCTCTTTACTGTGAAATGATGTATTTTCCTCTCCCTATAAACTTGCCAAAGGCTGTCTGCGGCCAATCATAACTAGCAAATGAGCTGAGTGGTTATTCAGAAATCGGATTAACAGAAAAAGACTGTCAGAGTGTTCGAGAGGAAAAGTGGCGTAAAATAAACATCCTAAACGTCGTCATTTGCCTGTGTTGTTGAATATTGGAATGACAATTCTTCTGCTATTAAAAAAAGCGATAAAAAAGCATCTGGCACCAAAACCAGACTGTAAAAAAAGTAAATTATTGCCAACTGTGGTTGAAAGAACAAAATATTGTGTTAAAATTACTCACTTATCCTCATTTAATTTACATATCTGCTGCCATTCACAATATGTCAACCATTGCCATCAGCATTGAATGGTTTAAACTTCAATGCTCTTTAAAAATGTATCTTGTTCATAAAATATCACAATATGACGCAGTGGTGGTGCAAATCTCAACCAGGCCTGGGTGCTATGAGTAGTAACAGGCTCCCTGATCCGATTGGGTTAGGTCCGATTGTTGCTTTTTGGCCCCTCCCCTTGCCCAACCGGGCCCCAAGCTCCGCCTCTGATATGATCACACTTTAACAACATTAATCAATTGTCTATCCATGTTGTTTTTTGTTTTGGTTTGTCGGCATATTCCATCTCTTTTTTTCGATTCACCCATTCGACCTGATGTTTGTCATATGAATCTGTTAACTCTTGTTTTTCTTTTTCACTAATTTCAGTTTGGACACTGTCACATAGACAGACAGGTAGTACAATCTAAAGCACCTTATTATGTTTTTTCCCTGCCCTTCCTTCTCATTAAAATGTTCTATACCAAATGTTGTTAATTTACAAAGTGTTAAAGTCATTTCAAAACAAGAGTAAGAGATTTGGATTCAACAAGAGTAACATCCATCTGATCATTGTAAAAAAACACATTGGCATGGAACATCTTGTGCATTGTCATGAATTTATTTGGATGTGATAAAAGTGTATTTTTATGTATGTGAGTGTAATTGTGTATCTGTGTTCATACGTGGTATGAAATTGAAGTTTCCGTCTTGTCCCTTTCGATGTGTGATTAAAGTTATTGTCTCAGATATGAGTAAGTTTAGCTGCTGCTCACCTTTTTAAATACGCAAAACAGGACACGTTAAAACCCGCCGCCTGCTTTTTTTCTGACCTTTAAAACTAATAACGGCAATTATTGATATTTGCAGACGAATGAGCGGCCTTGTCAATTATCCACAATAATCCTTCAGTCATTTAAAAAATATATTTAAGCGCTAATGAGAAATTGTCGGTTTGTCGACCTTACGTGTAATGAAGCATCATGGGGGATAATGAATATTTAGCAAGTAGATGGTGGGCTCTTAAAGCAAAGGTTACAAATTTGTCCTTGGAATATTTATAATAGCAGACAAGATAGAACACTACCATGAAGATTTATCATTTTTTTACCATTTGCGATGACTAGTATAGGCCCAATTGACCTTTCGAAAAAACTCCGCCCCTCCTTAGTCATTGTTGCTGGTTCGGCAACACATTTGTACTCCCTATTAAAACTATGAATATGGAGGTGAATCAGGGGGCAGCTTATATGCAAGAAATTGTAAAAGTCAATGATTTGAAGGCAATTTTAAGGGTATATAGGCTTATATGTGAGTAAATACGGTAGATGTAATAGCAATGAGACCAGTAACCAATATTTTAATATCTAACTTTTTCCTGCCTTTGCTAAACACAACATAAGTAGCCAGTTTAATATAGCGTTATATTAATTTGAACTATTTTAATCACTATTTAATCCGTTGAAGACACTGCTAGAGTCGTGTTTTCGGCTTTCGGAAGGGAAAAAAAACACTCCCCTGGATAAACACCTGGGCTATCGCACGTCCACTTCGCATTTTGGACATCTGCAGCATTTTAATGTTTTTTGTCTTCTTCCGGTAAATTGGATGACAGTTGGTAGTCTCGTAAGGCTTAAGTAACCCCAAATTAATCAATTAGACAAAGGAGTAATGCATAAAACCCGATTGACCGTGACCACTTAACAACGTGTTATAAATCGGTCGATGGCCGTTTGGGAGGCGGAGTTTGCGAAAGGTCAATTTCAAAGAAAACTCCGATGCGTAACATGCAAAATACACCAATAAGTCATTGGCTACGATTATCTGATACCAGCCCCTCCCAGTTTAAATGAACTGGACATCTTCAATGGCAGCCAATGACTTTATGGTAGTGGCACAACATAAATTAAAAACAGTAATTGTAGGTAGTTATTTCTGGTGTTGACGTAGTTTATCCGCATTACATTCTAATGTCGACCAATGGAATTTGCCTAGGTGGAGGTCAAAAATAATTTCCAGATATTTCCCCATATACTGCTTTTAACTTCCCTTGAGCTTTTTTTTGGTTGTGTCTTTCCATGTCTTCTAGTAACTCTTTCTCTTATAATTTCCTCTAATATTTACCTTTGATTCCAATCAACGGCAAATATTTCCGACGTCTTTAACTTCAGTGCTATGCCGGCGTTAACCCCTTAAGTGTGCTTTTTGTGTTTTTATCTCTGTGGGCGTTGCAGACACCAACTTTGTGCTGGGCAACGCGCAGATCGTCGACTGGCCCATCGTTTACAGCAACGACGGATTCTGCAAATTGTCGGGGTACCATAGGGCTGAAGTCATGCAGAAGAGCAGCACTTGCAGGTAGGCCAAGGTCACTGTAAACAGAAATGCCAGTTTTTCATATACCGTATTTTCACGACTATAAGGCGCACCGCATTATAAGGCGCACCCTCAATGAATGACACATTTTAATTTTTTTCCATATATAAAGCACACTGGATTATAAGGCGTCCTGTCTATTTTGGAGAAAATTTAAGACTTTTAAGTGCGCCTTATAGTCGTGAAAATACGGTATTTGAGTGAGCAAGCACCAGCGTCGTTCTTCGCCAAGAAGCCCTAATAACTGAGAGCTTTTAATAATAGAATTTATTTCCGTTGATTGACAAAATGGAGACCTTGCGTCATTATTTCAGGGGTCCCTCAGCGGTGTGGCATACCAATTACGAGCAAGTCTCAGGATTTCTTAGCAGCATAAGTGAAGGATCGCATTGCAGTAAAATGCAAATATTTGTTTCACGATCAAATATTGATTAATCTTCCATCACTGGTGGTGCTGGAGTCTATCCTGGCCAACTTTGGGGAGTGGCCAGAGGGACATTATGAGTTGTTTGACGACCATTCGAGCTCACACTCATACCTAGAGAAAGATTACAGTATTCAAGCAGCATACCATGCATGGTTTTGGGATGTGGGAGGGAACTGGATTACCCGGAGAAAACCCACACAGAACATGAAGGCTGAAGCACTCACACTCTGGCTCAGAACAGTGAGGTGGACGTGGTAAGCACTTGTCTACCAGGTCACCCTCACTATTTTTTCCAAAAAATTGTATGCATCTTATCTACTGGATGTTTATCTGATAGAAGTTTAAAATGAACTAGAACCGCAAAGATGTCAAATAGTGAACATTTTTGGCTTGGGAGTGATGTAGTGGTCCAAATAACCTGCAGAAAATGTGCAAGATAAACATCAAAAATGTAAATCATTCTTGTAAAATCTCGTCCCAAGAAACCGAGCATCAATTTAGGAAAGGTTTATAACATATACTATGTGTCATCTGACATATTTGCATGTTGAAGTATAGTCAGAATATGCTTCTAAATGTTGTGCTTTGAAAAGATATAGGCATTTATAGTATAATAAACAATCCCAGTTGGTAATAGAATACATATGTGGTATATTTACAATGAATAATTCCGATTATTTAAGTAGATTACATCAACATCTGCGTCATATCTGTAGCACGGTAAATGTGAAGGACACGGAAAGTTCACAAACTATGAGCGTTATATCTAGAAAGAAACACATTCAATGTATATTTCTTTCTCCGTCTAATCTATTTGGACTTTTAATCTCAATTATGCACTGCGCCAGCGTACACAAAAGTATTGTTTACAGCACATACACAATCAATCACGAATTAGTTTAACAGCTGAGAAATCTGCGGTTGCTCAAAATCGCTTTCAAATTGGTTGATGATCTTCACACTGTAACACATGCTCACGCTTTTGTTTGTTGTGTTTGGGGGAAAAAAATCGAACTCCATGTGTCAAACTTGGCATTAACGATGAGAATGTGAATAGCAAGTGATTCTAAGATTGTGCAAATATAGAGTTTTAGTCGCAAGGGCTGCCTTTAACAGGGTTTGAATGTTTTCTGCCAGCCCTTTTAGTCCAAATGGATGGGAGCCCTATCACTGTCAATAGCAAGGGTGTCAGACTCGGGTTGGTTCGCGAGCCGCGTTAACGTCAACTCGATTTCATGTGGGCCGGACCATTTTAGATATAATATTTAGATTTTTTTATTTATAAGTGGATTAAAAGAACTGGATTAAAAGCCCTGAATATTCAGTTTTTTATAGATCTAAAACAATGTTTATTTTAGCTTTTTTAAAATATATTTTTAGATTTTACAAAATGATTTTTGAACTAAAAACACAGAAAAAGTGGATTAAAAAAATTACAATTATTGATTTAAAAGGGGGAAAATCAAGAAATGTAATATACATATATACTCTTCATTTTAATTTGATCCTAAAACAGAAAGTCGGCACTCATGATTTACTTTCCCGGGCCACACAAAATGATGCGGTGGGCCAGATTTGGCCCCCGGGCCACCACTTTGACACATGTAGTCAATAGCACTTATTCACTTCCAATGTTCTACCAGTGCGCCGAATTATCTTAGTGGTGAAGAAAAGCGCATAAAGTGGCCATCGACTAAATTCTCAAGCGGCTTTCCTTACGTTCACTTCAAGAAAAGAGCCGCCAATGTGAGTTCAATTTATAGATTTTCATTTTGAAAAAAAAAAAAAAAAATCTAAGTGCGACAATGAGATGGAACCTGCTGATGAAAGAAGCGGGGGCCGGGTGAAACCCCCCACTGGGCGCTTACGACATAAGAGATCGTTTTGCATTTCCTTTTCCGGGCCTGCGTAGACGCGCAGCATGTTGACTGTAGCGTTTAACCAACATGGCGGGTAATGCTAAATTAGTAGGATCACATCACGAAGGGTTGCCACCACCAGATTTGCGAGTGGTGGGAGATTTCTCATGTTTTGTCACAGCCAGCTCTGCTGATTTGGACCCTCGGGGGCTCCCACAAAAGCTTCAGAACACTTGCCAGAGCCAACACTGAATACACTCAATATTACGTGTGCTTCGCGTGTGTGTCTATTTACGCGTGCTGCAATTCGTTTTAGGTTTATTTTTAGTTGAAAGTCGTTTTTTTTCATCCTAAAATCACCTCACTGTATTTTGCATGGAAGCCTTTGTGGGGTAAATTATGCAACCATTGTGTGGATTTTTAGTCACAACTGTGGACCCCAGGTGCGCTTTTATAGTAGTTTAGAAGGTTCAGGACCACATGTATAATATGGCAAACATAAGGCAGAAAATAGCTTTTTCCACTTTCATTTGCAGTTCAGTTCAGGTTAAAGTCAATAATCATTTTTTTTTAGATGGTTAAAATATTCATTTTCCATGCAACTTATTCTCACAAGGGTCAAGGGGTGCTGGAGCTTATCCCAGAACACCCTGAATTGGTTGTAAGCAAATTGCAGAAATATATATAAAAATATGCACACATACATAAACATATACAGTTACACGTACACCTGAACATAGAGATTCCACACCTGTAAAATGAATAACTACACTTGGATGTTAGATTTAATAGAAGCAATTATTCTCCCATTTGTTTGTTTTTAAATCAAATGTTATGTAGTTCTAACATTTTTTTTAATGTTGACAACAAAAAGTAAGCAACATGAAAATGGGTTAAGAAATGAGTTAGTTTAGCACCATTAAGGTGTATATATATATATATCCATGCAGTGACTTTAAAGGGAATGAAGTGAGCACGTTGGTTAGTGCCATCATATGTGTCAAAGTGGCGGCCTGGGGGCCAAATCTGGTCCGCCACATCATTTTGTGTGGCCCGGGAAAGTAAATCATGAGTGCCGACTTTCTGTTTGAGGATCAAATTAAAATGAAGATTATAGATGTATATTATATTTCCTGATTTTCCCTTTTAAAATAAATAATTGCAATTTTTAATCAGATTTTTTGTGTGTTTTTAGTTCAATAATCATTTTATAAAATCTAAAAATATATTTAAAAAAAGCTAAAATAAACATAGTTTTAGATCTATAAAAAACTGAATATTCAGGGCTTATAATCCAGTTCTTGTAATCCATTTATATAAAAAAAATCTAAATATTATATCTAAAATGGTCCGGCCCATGTGAAATCGAGTTGACGTTAACGCGGCCCGCGAACCAACCCGAGTCTGACACCCTTTCCGCTTATTGGCAGTGTGATTGTGAGTGTGAATGGTTTTCTGTCTCTGTGTGTGCCCAACAACTGACTGGCGACCGATCGATCTATGGTGTAGTCTACCTTTGGCCTGAAGTCAGCTGTGATAGGCTCCAGCACCCCCACAATCTTCTAAGCGGTGCTAAAAAGAATGAATGAACGAAGGTTTGCCTGGCTGTGACAGCATGCTATCATATCTAGTATTCCTCCCCAATTTCATTTAACCTATTGCTTACCATTGATTGTAATGTGTTGTCGCCTTTGACGCTGATGAATGTCCAATCTATTTTGACTGGAGGGCCAGCCTTGCTGTCAAAATGAATCGGACATCTCTACCGTCAATCATCAATGAGCAGCCAAGTTAATATAAATATTCAGACAATTTTTGTTGTTTTTGTCAATCGTGATTCACCAATTGGGTTTGGGTTGATATTTCCGTGGTCATACAGTCATTATTCATTTTTTGGTCACCATTTTTACAGTCATCAGTCCAATTTTCAGCCTCTGTTGTTGCACTCATTATATGTTTGTGTCAACCCGTGACCGGACGTTTCGTCGAAAGACGTTTGGTCCCCGGACGTTTGATCCCCGGACGTTTGGTCGACCGGACGTTTGGTAGAACGGACGGGCCGTCGACCGAACGTTTGGTCGTCGGGTTCGCTCGCTGTCAAATTATGAGAAAGAGAGACAGAGAGTTTACTGTTGAAAGCGAGCAACCAGGTAATCTCTTGCTCTCAAAATTATAATCATGAGAGAGAGAGAGAGAGTCCGTTCTACCAAACGTCCGGTTGACCAAACGTCCGGGGACCAAATGTCCGGGGACCAAATGTCCGGGGACCAAACGTCTTTCGACGAAATGTCCAAGTGCCGTGTCAACCAGCATCTGGCTTTTTGATTGGTTTATTTGTCAATATTTCTTTTCAGACCGCAATTGGTAAAAAAAAAATCACTTCTGTTGTTGAAAAAACAGAAAAAAAATTGTGGCTTGAGTGTTTTCAACACCTTCCATGTACGAGAAACATTCCTATCCTATCTCAAAATTTCAGCGTGTGCGGCGGCTGGTTGTTTTCGATGTCTCGACAAGCAGACTTTGACATAAAATGCAAACTCATTTACAACATCTGAGCTGAGTTTGCTGTGGATATGCAGAGATATGTGTCCGGAGTCTCCCAGGACAAGCCTGTGGGGAATCCCGAGTCGCGACAAGAATGAGGCTTGAGGAATTTTTAATTGACTTTCTTTGAAGAAAGTGGCCTGAGAAATAGAGAAGACATTAAAAAAAAACATCAGGCGCTTGTCTCAGAAGTTGCCCAGCGGCGGCGGAATCTAGCCTCGTTAATTAAATTTAGCTCTCCGTTTGCATTTCATAACAAAGCCGCCACGCGATATATTTAGATCAGGGCTGACGGCGCTAAAGCGCGCCGGTGGTGACCCGTCCTCTATTTAATGTATTCATTACAACAGGTAATAATCGTGGCTTTTTTACACAGACAAAGACCATAAATGCTCATCTGCTTCATTTCAATTTATCATGGAGGGTTAAGCGGATAAATGAATGCATCGTTTAAAAGGTTTTTTTGGAAGAGGACTTCAAAGGAAGGAAAAGCAAGCACGCATGTTTGGATGCTCAATTGGGTTAGGTTTTGGATGGAAAGCAAAAAGTCACTGTTTGTTTTTGATCATCTGAAGAGCAAATAATGCTTCTTTTTATATCGCTGCAGGGAGAAATATATGGTGAAGGTCGGTGTGTCTTTGTAGATCTAGAGAAAGCCCGTGACAGGATACTCAGAGAGGAACTGGGTACTGCATGAGGAAGTCTGGAGAAGAAGTACGTCAGACTAGTTCAGGATATCTATGACAGTTGGACTGCAGCAGTGAAGTGTGCTGTTTAGTGACAGAAGAGTTTAGTGTTGAGGTGGGATTGCATTGGGGGTGAGCTCTGAGCCCCTTTTTATTTGCCATGGTGATGGATACACTGAAAGATGAGTTAAGACAGGAAGTTCCATGAAAAATGATGTTTGCAGATGATCTTGTGATCTGCAGTGAGACTAGATAGCAGGTGGAGAAGTGGAGGTCTGCTTTAGAAAAGGGAGGAATAAAGATGAGCAAGAGTAAAACTGAATACATGTGTGTTATACCCTGTATTTACGCTGGAAACACAGGGAGAAATAATCATGATAGTGATTTGTTGTTGCATCCTCAATCCAACTTTGCTGATATGCCTTCATCCTCTAGTTCCTGTAATTCTTCTCTTTCTAGGTACTTCATAATGTGAGTCACTAACTTTATCCACGGCAACGCACTCGTAACAAGAAGGAACAACAGCCTACCCACGTATTGATTGTGGGTAATGAAGTTTTATTCTGAGAAAAGGTGCCATTGGCTATTTGTGTTGTGTGCACGAGTATATTTCATTACCCAGAAAGCCCTCTTTTTGCCCGCGCATGGGCGCTGTGCGTTACCTGGTCGATGCATAGGAGAAACTCGTCAATGATAAACAGCCTCTTATGTCATGGCCACCTGGCTTTCTCGCATCTCAAAATTTGTCTCTTATCTAGAGCAAATTATTTGCTCGAAATTTTCCTCGTATCTCGAGCATCTCATAGGTAGAACTGCTCGTATGTAGAGGTACCACTGTACATGATTTCCGTTTAACACTTCCTAATATGTTGAGGACATCACATATTTCCAGTAGGTTATGTTCCTACCACCTCTTCGTGCAACTGTTCCATTTTGTTGACAATGTAGGAGTTCTATTGACAGCACAGGAGTGAACTCTGAACTGGGACGTCTTTACTGTCCCTCTGATGTTCTCGGATTGGCCCCAGATGACAAGTGTTCAACCGCCAACGTCCAGTTCTTCTCTAACAATGTCACAACATGTGTAAATGAGAAGATAGCAAGGAAACAGTGAAGTTACAAGGTGTAGCTGTAACACATTACAGCGTAATATAATTAAGATGCCTTGTGCAGCTGACCAAACATGTCTGTGGCTGCATGTGACAATTGGGGTAAACAAATGCTTAATTACCGTGTTTAAGTTTGACAAAAGAATTATTTCACAACAATGAATTTGTACCAACGTTCGACAAAAAATATTCGTCCTCAAACAAAGCTTAACTTTAATCCAGAAACCAATTGAATGGCACTTAGGGAAGTGAAGAACCATGTGCAGGAATGTATCAGGTGTCTTATGCGAGAAAGATGAAGGTCCACCGTGGTTTTGGGGAAAAATAGGAGGCAGAGATGAAGATGCTGAGGTTCTACTTAGGAGGGACCAGGTTGGATTGGATTGAAATTGAGACAATAAGAGGGACAGTGAAGGTTACACGTATTGGATACAAGACTACCATGTTGGCCCGAATATAAGACGACCCTAATTATAAGATGACCTCCTCTTTTTCAAGACTCAAGTTTGAAAAAAGACTTTTTGAACACCAAATGCAATTTTTATTCTCAAAATAATGACAGTAGGGCTAGAGGTAGACCTAGCAAAAGATACATGGATGTAGTGAGGGAGTACATGAAAGTGGCTGGTGTAGGGGAGGATGAAAATGTTGACTTGCAAGCCCAAAGTGTGGAAGTCGTGGTAATTATGTGCATCACAGCAAAAATATTTTTAAAAAACCTGCACCATTTTTAATATGTAATTGTGATGAATGAAGCCAATATTTCCAGAACGCTCCCAATGTATGTTTATAGTACTATTTAAGCCAATCAGATGCAAGTATCCCAAATTGCTCGCCGTTTTTCAGTGATGTGTGTAATAACCATTGCACCGTGCATCTGTGTACTTAAATCAGTATTATGTGTGTTGTTGTGGCCCGGCAGCGAGTGGTTAGTGCGTTGGCCTCACAGTTCCAGGATCAAGGGTTCGATCCCAGGTCGGTCATCGCTGTGTGGAGTTTGCATGTTCTCAGGTACTCCAGTTTCCACCCACATACTAAAAACATGCAGGGTAGGCTGGTTATGCACTCTAAATTGCCCCTTGGTATGAGTGTGACCTGCGATTGGCTGGCCCCCGATTCAGCGTGTACCCCACCTGGTGCCCGTAGTTAACCGGGATATCCTTCAGCATCCCGCATGATCTAGTGAGGATAAGCAGTGCAAATGGATCAATAATCTAAAATTTTCCTCATTTTAAAGTGATTTTCATAAAACCCAATTTTTCTAAATTTGAAATACAAATTTTATTTAATACAATTTTTTTTACATAAAAATTAAAAGGGTTTCCCCCCACAATATATATAACCTATATTTATTGTACTTGGCAGGCTTTATGTATATAAAAAACATTAAATATTCAACAAGGAATACTTAAAACAATAATGTATGAAATGTATTAAAATATTTACATACTCACTGATGGAGTCTCATTAAACATTGAAATTCCCATTTACCATTTTTTTCTTCCCCGAAGCTTTATGTACGGCGAGCTCACCGACAAAGACACGACGGAAAAAGTTCGCCTGACGTTCGAGAACTACGAAATGAACTCATTTGAAATCCTCATGTACAAAAAGAACAGTGAGTTCAGCGCATTTGCCTCATTGCGCAAAAGCATTCACAGGCTTCTTCGACGTGTGTCGTCCACGTGGAACCACTAACCAACCATTCATGAGAATTTCTTGGCTTTCAGGGACGCCCGTGTGGTTCTTTGTGAAAATCGCGCCCATTCGAAACGAGCAGGAGAAGGTGGTCCTGTTCCTTTGCACCTTTAGTGACATCACCGCCTTCAAGCAGCCCATCGAGGATGACTCGTCCAAAGGTTGGCCACAATCACGCCATTTTTGTTGTTGTTGTTATTTGATTGCAAATTGGAAATCATATTAGCAGTTGACAGGAAGCAACTGAAAATTATTTTCCACCAAAAAAACCTTAACTCAAAATTATCAAACATTGCTCGGGAGCCACATGTGGCTCTTTTGATGGGTGCATCTGGCTCTACGCTAACCTGTGAGCTAAAATATGGAAACCGCTGGTGACAGAGCTGAGATACTATGTCTAGAGCTGCTTTAATCTTCATTTTTTCTAAACATTAGACTCTTCTGGAATGCATACTCTCATTAATTAGCAACTGCATAGGAATGTTGTCAAAAGTATTCAGAGTTTTTTCCACTTTAAAAGTGGTGAAATTACAAAAAAAGGCACCCATTTACATGTATTTTGACTTTTAAATTCGGAGTATGGCTCTCAAGGAATAACATTAGAAAATATGAACTGTTTATGGCTCTCTTTGTCAAATAGGTTCCCAAACCCTGATCTAATTGCTTATTTACACCTGCGCTGTTTGGTCAGAATAAACCCAAAAAGTTTGCACATCTTGGGCAGGTGTGAATAGTAACCAGCAGAGCAAAAAGCAGGTCCAAAACCTTGGCAGAGTCTGCCTCGTTCTGTGGACCAGTTCTAAAATCACACACCTTTTGCATGTAATCGGCTTCCGTAGCCACGGCATTGTGGGAAATGTTGTTTGGACAGCATTGTCATGGCCACATTTAATAATGCGTGGAAAAAACAAGTGATGGTGGATGAGTGGTTAGTGCGCTGGCCTCAAAGTTCTGAGAAAAAGGGTTCAATCCCAGGTTCAGATCTTCATGCGTGGAGTTTGCATGGTCTAGCTGGGCTTGTATGGGTTTTCTCCGGGTTATTCGGTTTCCTCCCACATCCCAAAAAAACGTGACCGGATGTTTCGTCGAAAGACGTTTGGTCCCCGGACGTTTGGTCCCCGGACGTTTGGTCGACCGGTCGTTTGGTCGCCGGGTTCACTTGCTGTCAAATTATGACAGTTTACTGTTAAAATTTTGATGTTAGATATTTAGATATTAAACTCACTCTCTCTCTCTCATGATTATAATTTTGAGAGCTGGTTTCAACAGTAACAACCCGGCGACCAAACGTCCGTTCTACCAAACGTCCGGGGACCAAAAGTCCGGGGATCAAACGTCTTTCGACGAAACGTCCGAGTACCCCCAAAAACATGCTTGGTAGGCTAGTTGAACACTAAATTTCCATTAGATGAGTGTGAATCTTTGTATGATGTCTCCTTGTGCCCTGCGATTGGCTGGCCACCAATTCACAGTGTGCCCTGCCTGGTGCCCGTAGTTGGCTGGGATAGGCCACAGCCCACGTGACCCTTGTGAAGATAAGCAGAACAGAGAATGAATTAATTAAATCCAGTATACATGATGTGCATTTGCAAACCGAAGAAACCACTAAATAGGCAGAGTAAGAAGCACTTTTTCCCCCTGCTACCACCTTCTTTCAGTCCTACGCACATTTTATTTTGGTAAATCACAAAAAATACATCTCTATCTCTTTTTTAATACCTGAAGCTAGCCACACTGTACACTGCAGGGGTGTCAAACTCAGTTTGATTCGTGGACAACATTAATGGCAATTATATGTCATGTGGGCTTGACCAATTCATTTTTGGTCAAGTTAATTGGCTGCTATTGATGGTGCTAGATGTCCAATCCATTTTGACAGGGAGGGAGTGAATGAATATTTGTTCAATGGCATTGAAAGATGAGCATTCACAGTCAGTCATCTCAGTTTAATTGGAGAACAAGTGGGTTTACACACAAGGCAGCCGATAAGATGAAACAAATTGGGGAGGTGATAACAGGTGAGAGCAATGGACAATCACAGCAACAAGCGGGAAAAATGCCAAGACTAAAAAAAACCCACAAACCTCCAAGAGCCCACAACCATAACAAAATGAAAGTATTTTTGCCATCACGTCATTTCATCTCATTTACTCCCAATGTAAAGACATACAATCTAAACCAGGGGTGTCCAACTCTGCTCCCTGAGGGCCCCTATCCAATCTTTTTTCCATGTCTCCCCCCACCAACACACCAGAATCAAATAATCAGGATTGTTATCAAGCTTCTGGACAGGTTGCTAATGAGTGGACCATTTGATTCAGAGGGGGAGATGGAAAATAGACAGGATAGGAGCCCTCAAGGACAGTAGTTGGACACCCCTGATTTAAACAATGTTTATGATGTTGAACGGCTCACGTTCATGTAGCCATAACCGTTGACACGTGACCGGACATTTGGTCGAAAGACGTTTGGTCCACGGACGTTTGGTCGACCGGACGTTTGGTAGAACGGACGTTTGGTAGAACAGACGTTTGGTAGAACGGACGTTTGGTCGCCAGGTTCGCTCGCTGTCAAATTATGACAGTTTACTGTTGATATTTTGATATTAGATATTTAGATATTAAACTCACTCTCTCTCTCATGATTATAATTTTGAGAGCTGTTTTCAACAGTAACAACCTGGCGACCAAACGTCCGTTCTACCAAATGTCCGGTCGACCAAACGTCCGGTCGATCAAACGTCCGGGGACCAAACGTCCGGGGACCAAACGTCCGGGGACCAAACGTCTTTCGACCAAACGTCCGAGGACCAAACGTCTTTCGACCAAACGTCCGAGTACCGCGTTGACATTATGCTTGGTAGTGAATGAGTTAACGGCATCCGTTTCGCCACGCAGGCTGGGGTAAGTTTGCCCGACTGACCCGAGCGCTGACCAGCAGCCGAGGCGTCCTGCAGCAGTTGCAACCCACCGTCCACAAAGGAGAAAATGTCCACAAGCATTCACGCCTGGCTGAGGTATACTTTTATAGCCTTTCAAATGAATATGTAGAGCTAAGATCTTAAGCCCAAGCTTGAGCCCGACTCAACCTGACTCAAAATTTAGTTGGGCCTAAAATAAATGTCAATCATTACTTCGGATCAGGTCGGGCTTCTCTCTCGCTGACTTTTTTAAAAAGGAATTTTTACAAAATTATATACTAAAACGATGTGTGGATATTAAACTAAGCAATACTTATTATAAAATAAATAATTTGGATAAAACAGAAAAGGCACTGTTATGTAATAGCTATTTAACTAATAATCTTCCCCTCTTAAGTCCGCTTCTATTTTGACCTAGTATCCCCAATATGGAGGAGCAATAAGTTAAAGATAAACTAAAGACAGGAGAACTGAAAAGACAAACATGCACCGGTAAGAGTGCTTCAAATTGATTGTTGAAAATGCTACAGAAAGTTGCGTTGGCGTCGCTGAATGTAGTCAAGAAGACTGGAACCTTGACGCTGAGCAGGCATTTAAACAGCCATACTGGCAAAAGTGATGATCGTCAAACATCCATATCACGTGTGTCAAAGTGGCGGCCCGGGGGCCAAATCTGGCCCGTCGCATCATTTTGTGTGGCCCGGGAAAGTAAATCATGAGTGCCAACTTTCTGTTTTAGGATCAAATCAAAATGAAGAGTATAGATGTATATTAAATTTCCTGATTTCCCCCCTTTTAAATCAATAATTGTAATTTTTCAATCATTTTTTCGGTGTTTTTAGTTCAAAATCATTTTGTAAAATCTAAAAAAATATAAAAAAAAAGCTAAAATAAACATTGTTTTAGATCTTTGCAAAAATGAAAATTCAGGGCTTTTAATCCATTTATAAAAAAAAAAATCTAAATATTATATCTAAAATGGTCCGGCCCACGTGAAATCAAGTTGACGTTAAAGCGGCCCGCGAGTCTGACACCCTTGATCTATATAATAATCAATATAAAATATGTAAATGCTTATACAGTCTTGTTTAACTTAGATTTCATCACAAAAGATGGGCTTTAATTTGTTATTAGATTAGAACTTTTATTTCATCCCGTATTTGGGAAATTCCCTTGGTTACAGTAGCAAGATAGTAGCAAGCACAGACACAGAAGACATTGTAGACCTAGGTAAAAAAAAACTGGAGCCACCCACAGGAAGTCCACAATGTGGAGACTTTCTGCAGACTGAGGTTAAATAAGCAGAATAACTCTTTGAATTTATCATAAATCATCTCTCCTCCTCCCAAGTTCTCACAAATAAAATATTAAATTTTGGGTTTGCTTCAGGCTGGGTCGGGCTGGATTTATTTCGGCCCGATCTTACCCAAAAGTAGCTCTGACTTTCAAGAATAGCAACATTTAGTATCGTATTTGTCAACTAGATTCTCAGCAAAGGATCTATTGTCATTGTTAGCGTTAGCGCAAAGGAGCTAAAGCTCTGCTCAGGTCAAGGGTAAGGGCGAGGGAGAAAAATAGCTGAGTAAACAAGTGTGCTCAGAGAAGATGCGTTACTAATAAGATATTCAATATTTGGCCGACAGGTGCTGCAGCTGGGCTCCGACATCCTCCCCCAGTACAAACAGGAGACCCCCAAGACGCCCCCACACATCATCCTGCACTACTGCCTTTTCAAGACCACTTGGGACTGGGTCATCCTAATCCTGACGTTCTACACGGCCATCATGGTGCCCTACAACGTGTCCTTCAAAACCAAGCAGAACAATGTGACCTGGCTGGTGGTGGACAGCATCGTGGACGTCATCTTCCTGGTGGACATCGTGCTCAACTTTCACACGACCTTCGTGGGCCCGGCCGGCGAGGTCATTTCTGACCCCAAGCTAATCCGCATGAACTACTTGAAGACCTGGTTCGTCATAGACTTGCTGTCTTGCCTGCCCTATGACGTCATCAACGCCTTTGAGAATGTCGATGAGGTGAGTGGCTTCAGTCCATGATGATGTTTCCCTTGAGTTAATTCATGTATTTATTAACAAGTCATCAAATTTTTCCTACTTTTCTGGAGCTCTCTCCATTATTAGAAACTAATATAAAATATTTTTTTTAAATTTAAATAGTGGATTATAAATTTAATAGTGGGATTATTAATTTTAATAATATTTTTTTGTAACACAAGAGAGTTGAATTGTTGTAATTTGTAAATTACACCTGCACCCAAGTTATATTTAAAAAAATTACAAGGGGCGGCATGGCGAGTGGTTAGCGTGTCGGCCTCACAGCTCTGAGATCTTGGGTTCAAATCCAGGTCGGTCCACCTGTGTGGAGTTTGCATGTTCTCCGGCTGATTGGACA
The DNA here is from genome assembly GCF_051989625.1 of Stigmatopora argus. Lineage (NCBI taxonomy): Eukaryota > Metazoa > Chordata > Actinopteri > Syngnathiformes > Syngnathidae > Stigmatopora > Stigmatopora argus. The sequence goes on along the minus strand of NC_135397.1, from coordinate 13,307,325 downwards.
TTCAGCTGGGATAGGCTCCAGCACCCCCCGTGACCCTAATGAGGATAAAGCGGTTCAGAAAATGAATTTAAAAAAATTACAACAACAAAATATTAGAAAATAGAATAGACAAAGCATCAGATAAAAAAAAGGAAAACTGGTAGAAAATACATTCTTTTTAGCAAAATTAAACAAGAACTACATTTAAAAAACAAGTTTGCAACATTTTAACAAATCATTTTTATATTAAAAACTATACATTAACAGATTAGAAAATGAGAAAAGGCGACACAACACATTAAAAAAATAAAATTAAAAAAATAATTGATCTGTACTAATTATTCGCCCCAGTTTGAAGTTAAGATAACGCCAAATGATTGTACAAGAGTCAAATGTTCCACTTAATATTTACAGTAGTGCATCTTCACTATTGAAAACATATCGTAAAGTGTCTTTAAAAGTCAGTTATTTCATTCAACATATATTCTTGAAATGTAACATCCATGTTTTTCTGCAGCTCTCGCTTTCAGATTTACAGATAATTGGCAGATTATAATTGGGGTGAAGGATCTTTTCCATTATTCAGTGGACAAAGACACACACACACACAGCTGTGTCATCGTTGCCATTAAAAGCTAACGGCGACTGACGGATGTCGTGCATTGTGTGTGAGAATAACCGCTAACTAAGCTTTTTTCTGTATTATACGATGAGTGCGTTTAGTTGAAAATTTTAATGCTCCATAAAGCCAGAAAATGCATTTAACTCATTCACTACCAATGCTGGGTTCATTCTCTTCCGAAATATCTTGATAATTATTTATATTTTGTCTCAGTGGAACCTAAGGTTACATAGCGTAACATACGGTACCGTACCGTAACATAATACATACAAGGGTGCCATTTTTAAAATTAGTTTATTCAAATGAAATAGGTTAATTCAATTATTATTTTCTTGTAATTAACTACAATTAAAAAAAATAAACAGAAAAAAAAGTTTAATTTTTTCCCTCATATACCTCCAAGGCAGTCTTACATGGTCAAACCACTGGATTTTACTTTTACACTTCATTCCTAAAATATGTAGTAAATGATTATTAAATAATTAATATAAATTTAAAAAAAAAATCAATTTTTGCGAAATGAACTCTTCATTTGTTAATTCTTGACAATAAATAAAGAAAGCTATTTTATCTTCACTGTATGAGAACAAAGAACAGCATTTTATCTTTTTAGGTTAACATTCATTTGAAATTGAAGTATTCATTTATAAAACAAAACTTGTCCTTGTCAGAAATGTATTATTCAATATGCATGAAAAAAATATTGACAAACAATTATACCATTTATTTTCCGATACAATTGGTTAATATACAAGTAAAGCATACAAATTTGTAGTCCAAAAAAAGTTTCAATTTTAACTTTTTTCCTGGATATAAAATTATTAAACATTAAATTATTCAACAAGGACTTTTATTTTCCATTCTATGACTTTACAAAATAGCTGTTCAGTTACTACTAAGCACCCAATTGGAGAATTGAATTGAATGCTTTTATTGTCATTATACAAGTATAATGACATTTAAAGCTTCACCATGAAGTGCTTAAATAGACTAATAAATAACCAATAAATATTAATTATAAATGAATAAGTAATGCAAGTGCAAAAATAGACTAATGAATAATCAATAAATATTAATCATACATGAATAAGTAATAAATAAATAAGTAGTTAACAACATAAATAAGCAGGGAACTGCACAAATAAAAACAACAAACAAACAAAGCTAAATTGTCTGCATTTGTAATAGTGGCAGAATTGTTGATACAGCTGTTGTACTGTATATGTTAGTTCCGGTTTACATGCATACAGACATACCGACACACACATCCTTCACACACTGATTAAATAGAACGGCAGAGTCCATCGCTTTTCATAGATTTCAATGCATCAAGGTGTGTTACTGTGTCGTATGCTCATATGCTTCACGCTTGTGTTTTGTGAAATGCAGCATTGGCATTTAAGCTTCTCAATATGTGTGTGGGTTGGCTCGGAGGCAGAGGTGGTGCGCAGTGATATCGGACCCCATCGAGGGAGAACCGAGTGTGTAATGCGCGCGCAGCAGTTTGAGACGTGGGCTTCTTGTTTCTGCTCTTCAGCACGGCAAATGTTGACGAGAACGAGCGGTCACTTGGCGGGCGTGGATGCCTGACCGGACACAACTTGGCTGAGATTATTATTCATTCCTTTTCTGTGCCACTTGTCCTCACAAGGATCGTGGGGGTGCTGGAGCCTATCCCAGCTGACTTTGGGCACCAGGTGGGGGACACCCTGAATTGGTGGCCAGCCAATCACTGGGCATAAGGAGACGGACAACCAATCAGGGTCACACTCATACTTAGGGGCAATTTAGAGTGTTCAAACAGCCTACCATGCATGTTTTTGGGATGTGGGAGGAAACCCGAGTCCCTGGAGAAAACCCACGCTAGCCCGGGGCGGCATCCAAACTCCCCACAGTGAGTCCCAACCTGGGATCAAACTCTCGACCCTAAAACCACTTGCCCGCCAGGTCTTCTCTGAGAGTATTATCCCTAACTTAAGAAAAAATATCCACATCAGTATTTTATATTTTTAAAAATGTGCAAAAATGCACTATTGATACGCAAATAGAACATTATCCAAATATTGGGAACGGTAATATGAAGCAAAAGACCCCCACAAAAAAATTACCACTAAAAATGGTCTTCCTGTAAGTGTCAAGTGACCTAAAATTAGTTTAAATCAACATGCTCGTTAATGAATCCATTGTTGGAATTTTCAAATCTGAATCATCAAGTCAAAAATTCATGTCATTCATGCACTACACTGAAACAAAAGAGAAAGTAAATTGTAAATTTGAGTCATATATTTTTGCATGCGAGTCGAGTCCGAGTCAACTGGGGGCTGACAAATTCCCACCTTCCTGTGTGGCGTTTGCATCTTCTCTCTTTGTACCTCCGTAGATTTTTTCCAGGTACTCCTATTTCCTCCCACGTTCCCAAAACATGAGTGTAAGGCAAAATGAACACTAAAATATGGTCCCTATATATGAGTGTCTGTCTGCGATTGGCTGGCCACCGATTCAGGGTGTCCCCAGCCTGCTTCCCGGAGTTAGCTGAGATAGGTTCCAGCACCCCCGCGACCCCGTTCCCTCTAATTTTTTGTTTGTCTGGGCAGAAAGACAACCTCCCTGAGCACACTGAGTACCGGTGTGAGCAACATCATCATTGCTCGCTATGCGCACACACCAGTATCACACCTGCTAAACGCATGTGTATGTCTACTACACATAAATAATTTAGTAATGATTAATATCTATGAATGGGCGGCCCGGCAGATGAGTGGTTCGCGCGTCAGCCTCACAGCTAAAAAATAAATAAAAAATAAATAAATAAATTTAAAAAAAAAAGGGATTTAATTTTGTGCGCTCCATATGATTTGCTGTGCGCAGAGAAGACGAGAGTAGTTCGCAATTGCGCACGCGCGCAGCTTAGAGGGAACATTGCCCGCGACCCTTGTGAGGATAAGCGGTTCAGAAAATGTATGAATGAGTGTCTGTGTCTAGTTGTTAGTCTCCATTTGCTTTGAAATTGATTGACAACCAATGAAGGCATCCCCACCTACTGCCCATAACTGGCTGGGATAGGCCCCTGCCAACCCTATGCGGATAAACAGGACGGAAAATGAAATTTTTGTAAACCATGTTTCTGTCCTAAATGCATAGAAAAGTACAAACTGAAAGCATTTTAAACTTCTGAAAAATAGTGTAAGAATAGTGACCTGCTAAACTTAGAATAAACGAGTTTAATTATGAAACATGGTCAAATCGCCCTTTTTAAGGGCGCGGCAATCTTTGCTGAGCTCCCAAACGCTGAACTTCCTGAGCAATTAATTAGCCGCAATTACAAGTATAAGTGACTTTGATGAACTTCCTGTTTGTGAGGCAACAGAGACTTGATGTGTCATTTGCGGCTTTCAATTTTCTCCCAAATTGCACTGGTGGCGACCAGTCATGGACCTTAATGAGTCACATGCATAACTGCGACGACCTCCAATCAGGTGGCCTTGATTTGAAATTTGGACATTTTCGGTGTCATTGTTGTGTTTTGTTTGTATTTGTTTTTATTTGAATCATGTTTTTAATCCTCACTTGATGTGTTTTCATTTTCTTTTTCTTCTCCTTTTTTTGTTATTTGCATGCAACTTCCCCCCCGCCTTTTTGCTCTTGGCCTGTATGCATGCACGGGACGTGACATGGGAAGAATTGGAACCGGCGAGCTGTCACTCAAGTAGGCTTCACTTTGATGAGAATATGATAATGAACAAGTTGCTATTTGTCTTGTTTTTGCACACACGCCGTTGACCTTGCAGTGTCTGTTGCAAAAGAGGAATTCCAATCACTGGACTGTGCTGCTTAGTTTTCCTGTGGAAAAAAAACCTTGAACTCGGGCGCAATATTTACATAATAATTTGGATTTATGAGAAGCATGAGGAAAACAACATTGCATTTGTCCTTTAGCGAGATGAAAGACAAAGTAATGTTACGGGATGGCAAGTTGTATATCATAGAAGGAAAAACAAGGTGGTATGAAATTAGAAATCAATATTAAAAGTTTACTAATGATTCTTGGTGTCTTCAGGAAAATCACAAGAAAATTTGAAAAAAAATGTTTAAAAAAAACAAGGATTTTTGTGTTCAACTTTCGAAAAAAAACATAAAAAATGATATAACGAGGAAAATGCTAGATGTATTTTTTGTTTTGTTTTTACAGGAAAAAATGAGTTGCGCTTTTCTAAAGAAAAAAAATGGAATACATTCAGGTAAAATTTTAGTTTTCCCAATATAAAGTGGCTTTATATTAGAAAAATTCAAGGTCAAATTCCTAGGAAAAAGAAAACTATTTTTTAATTCTCAATAAAAAAATATTGCTGAGTTAAAGTAGCGTCTCTTGGTGGGTCTTAATATGGTTTTATTATTATTATTAGGAATAAAGCTATATTCTTTCAAAGAAAAATGTATAAAATGGAAACCATGAACAACTTTTTCCCAAATTTTGAGAAAACCTATCATAAAATTAAGATAATGACAATTTTTGAGATAAGGCGACCTGGCGGCTGAGTGGTTAGCACGTTGGCCACACAGTGGGGGTCCTGGGTTCAAATCCAGGTTGGTCCACCTGTGTGGAGTTTGTATGGTCTCCTGCGTGGGTTTTCTCCAGGTACTCCGGTTGCCTCCCACATTCCAAAGACGTGCATGGTAGGCTGATTGGACACTCTAAATTGCCCCTAGGTATAAGTGTGAGCGTGACTACTTGTCCATCTGCTTGGGCCCTCCGATTGGCTGATCACCAATTCAAGGTGTCCCCTGCCTCTGGACCGAAGTCAGCTGGGATAGGCTCCAGCACCCCCTGCAACCCTAGTGAGGAGGATAAAATGGTTCAGAAAATGAGATGAGAGAATTTTTTAGATAGTCATATTATATAAAAACTAGAAATTTGGGGACGAGCAAAGTATTATACTCTCATGTTAAAGTTATATTTATTTTAATATTAAAAAAATTGAAAAATGGAAAAAAAAGTCAAACTAAATCTCCAATACAAATCGATTTGTGCATCTAAATATATAAAGTTCAAAGATAAAAAACAACATTAGGAATAAAATTAAAAGGTGAAAATGATGATTTATACTGTAGTTTTAGAGAAAAAAAACACATGACAAGACCAAAACAGAATTTTCCATGGGCTTTTTAGCCCATATTACACCCTCAGTCTTAAACCCCCTCCTTAATCAAGCCCCTGCTTCCATCATGAAACAGCTTTTTCTATTTCGTCCCCCGCAAAAATTACTGGTACAAGTAAACATGTCTGCTCCAGCAGCCCGGAGCTCGCCGGCGTCCCCGCTGACAATGTCGCCATCACTCCAAAACTAATACTATAAGCATTTTCATTTTCGTCCCAAAGCTGCAAGACAGTCACGCTTGAAAAAAAACACTACATCAGCTTCCCTCTGCTTTTAACTCATTATGGTGATAGATGTCTTATCCATTTGGACTGGGTGGACTGGCAGCAATCCCAATTCAAATGGATTGAACATCAATGGCCTTCAATGGTAGCAAATGACTCAAGTAAAAAGCCCGTTTGCCCTCTCAAATGCTGCAACGTTTTTTTTTGCCACCTCAGAGTGATTTTACTTCTGAGAGGGCAAAGTGTCCGTCAAATGCCACAACGATGGGATCAGGTGACGACCAGCACAGCAAGTTGGGCGGGCTGCACACTTCCAAGCATTAGCCCAATCAATACATCCCTCACACACTCACACACACACACACACACATACACACACACACAAACAATATGTGGGCAATGAGGCTGCTAGGGAATCACTCATTTGAATCACGGCTGGTGGGCGTTTGGGAAAAGTGCCGAGTCTACACTGCGGCCGAGCTGTAAATTTTCCACGCGTTTTTAATCCAATTGCTTTGATAACACACACAAGTGCGCACTGCAATTATGTGTGGATATCTGAATTTGAATAGCCATTCATTTTTTTTCGCTTATCTATTAACACGATGTGACGTATGTAGTACAGTGGTATTTTGATATATGAGCATACAGCGGACGCGGGAGGCTGCTTATAAGAACATCATGGGCACTGTCTTTCCAGTCGCAACTCCCTCGTGTAATGTCTCTACGAGCACTGGGCGGAGCGTTGCATTTTTTTCAGTATTTTTTTTCCCGTTAGTCAGTGCGAATGTCGTATATACTACTTCTCGTTGGCAAGTGGTCGTGCGTTATCCTATTGTGAGGACATTTGTGTGCATCATTTTGGGAATATTTTGAAGGGAATACAAAAGCAAACAATCTTCGATAGGTTGCATCTGAAAGTCAGGGTGGAGGCGGGGCTAATAGAGCCAACCCGGGAGAAGAAAGCTATCAAAATTTAAAACAAATTTAGAATTAAGTTTAATGTAAGGTTAGATTACATTTATTTTAGAGTGTGTCTGCATCGTAATCCTAGTTCATTTAAATTTGTTTGTTATGTTACGAGCGCGTTGCCGTGCAAAAAATCCCCCGCCCCTCTTCCCCCCCCTCTCTCTGTCCGTCTCTCTCTCTCCCTTCCAAGAAATCTGTCTAATTTTAGTACTATTAAACACATTTTAATACTATTAAACCACTAGTTATTTGTTACTTTGTTAATAGGTGGTGAATTAGAACAAATAAAAATGTTTTTCCAATCCAAAATCCTGTTTTGGGTGTTTTTTTCAGAGGGTTGGAACAAATGAATTTGTTTTTAGTTCATTTCTATGGGAAACGTTTGTCTGAGTTACGAGTAAATCGACATACGAGCTCAGTCCCGAAACGAATTAAGCTCGTATCTCGAGGTACCACTGTATTACTTTGTGTAGTGTCAGAGCCAGTCTATAAAAAGTAAATATAAAAGTATAATTTGTTGAAATACTTACAGATGTAAATAAAACATGCCAATTTCTTAGATCAGAAAAAGGAAATAAAGACAAGAAAGCGAAAGAGGGCTAAACAATACCACTCTTAAACCTCAAAATGGAGTGGACATCAAGCGCCATTAAAGGCCAAAAATAAACTGGTCCGGCCCACATGAGACCAAGTTGCCATTGATGTGGCCCAACCTGTGTTTGACACCTCTGCTTTATACAATTGGATCACCCTTCCCATACTGAACCGTGACAATGGGAATGTGGGTGGAAGTCTGGACGGTGTTGAATTAAAGGAGGTGTGAATTCAACTATAATTAGTCTACTGTCTGTTTCTATCCCACCAGGGCATCAGCAGCCTGTTCAGCTCCCTGAAGGTGGTCCGCCTCCTGCGTCTGGGCAGAGTGGCTCGCAAACTGGACCACTACATCGAGTATGGCGCTGCCGTGCTCGTTTTGCTGGTGTGCGTCTTCGGCTTAGCAGCTCACTGGCTGGCCTGCATTTGGTACGTTCGCTTATTCATTAATCTTCCGTACCGCGCAGCCTCGTAAGGATTGCGGGGGTTGCTGGAGCCTATCCCAGCTGACTTTGGCCAAGAGGCAGACTACACCTGAACTGGTTGCCAGTCAGTTTTAGGGCACACAGAGAGACAAACGAACATTCGCGCTCACAATCATAACAATACCATCGGGAATCGAGCCCACGTCGACCCAAAGTCAGGCGAGTGAAGCACGACACCATGAAGCGGCCATTTGATAGGTACGTAAGTGGAATGGTTCCCTCTGCCAATTAGTGTAACAAGGGCACCCATTCTGCTGATTAAAGGCTAATTAGAGGCTTTTTCCCCCCGTGTTGACACACTGAACGTGGAGTTTCTTTTATTCCCTTAATGTTTGGTATGCAAATGCTGAATCCTGTGAAGTTTAATCACCTCATTGGCTTCACTAGCTAAAAACCATATTTTCAATTTATGTAAAAAATCTGCATCCACCACCAAAAAATTAAAAAATTGCAAGAAGTAGAACTGTGAAGCTATTCTACCAAAAGAATGGGGAAAAAAAGGGAATGCACAGGTTAGTTGGGTCTTCTGCTATCTAGTCGTAGAGGACATAATTGTAATAATAATTGACTGTATGTTGCTGATAGAGAAGAACATTTATTCTTTCATTTTCCAAACCGCTTATCCTCACAAGGGTCGGGACGGGGTTGGAGCCTAAACCCAGCTAACTATAATATCGATTTAGAATTTAGAGTGTTCAACCAGACTACCGTGCATGTTTTTGGGATGTGGGAGGAAACCGGTGTACCCGGAGAAAACCCACACAAGGTCGGGAGAACATGCGAACTCTACACAGTGAGGACCCACCTAGAATCCAACCCTTGACCCCAGAGTTGTGAGGCCTACGCACTAACCACTCGCCTAATGGGTCGCCTAGATGAACATTATTCCTATGAAATAAAGTTTTAAAAAATATGAATATGTGCATATAGAATATAGTTTATTGTGCGTTATTTCAATTCATATTTTATATATACATTAGAAATATATTGCTATATGTATAAAATTAAATACATTTTTAAAGTGTTTGTTTCCAACAAAAAATGCAAAACAAGTATTCTTTATTTGATTATGAATTTCAAATCAACAATTTAATATAATAAATTGTTCAAATATTGAATACTTACACTCATGCTGTACTTATAATATGAGAAATATTTTCTTTCAAATTTTTCAATTAAAATACTATTTTGTTCTGTGTAATTAACTCAAAAATATACGTATAAAATAACCATTAAAAATTATACAGTGCATATGGAATTTCTTGAACTAGTTACAATATATTAATAGACCAATTTAAATTTTGAATTTTAGGAACAAATCCTACAAAACTACAAAAACAGAATGTTACAGTGCTGTGACAAAGTCTTTCTAATTGATATTAATTTGTCTTATATTCATCATTCACAACGTTTTCAGATCATCCAAAATTTTTTGATTTAATACAGTGACAAAACAAGAAAAAATACAAAATGCAGTTTCAAAATCAGTGGCAGTTGAAACCCTTTGAGTGCCGAGACAGTAGAAGTACGTATTGGTAAATAAAATGATCATTTAGAAACTGTATTTGATATTTTCTTGAGTTATCTCTGTGTGATATTAAAATTGGTGTATTAAATAAGCAAAAAACACTGAAATCTAAAAATACTTTTTCACGTCACTGTAAATAAGACATTGGCTGCCATTGAAAGTAACAGACGACAAATACTTTTGAACTGGGCGGGCTAGCGGCAATCATTGTACATCCATCAATGTCAATGGCAGCGAATGCGTTAATTTAAATACATAGTGTTCCGTATTAAAGAAGAGTCAATACTTCGCCCACCCTTTGCTTTACACAGATTCTATTGTTCTCGGTGTACCTAATAAAATGTCACAACACATGAATCGCATCTCTGGTAAATATAGCCGCTGCACGGATTCCCACAGTGCGCTGTTGGCAGTTGCTATGGTCCCACTGCAAGCCAAAAAAAAAAGGTTAACCGCCATTACCTTGGATGACAGCCATGCTGTCACTTTAAATCTCTTTAGTTTTGACCCGCTTTTTTTCTTTGGGGTGATTTTCCGGTTTGTTGTCAGGGTGCTGAGAGGAAGGGGAGGGGGGTGTCTACAACTGTAGAACAGCTACATCATCACTTTCTGGCCATGTCATCTATCAAATTTGGACTACTAATCCAGATGTGATTCAACTACTCAATAAAATACAAAGTTTGTCGCTTTACATCATGGGTGTCAGACTGGGTTGGTTCGCGGGCCGCTTTAACGTCAACTTGATTTCACGTGGGCCGGACCATTTTAGATATAAGATTTAGATTTTTTTTTTATAAATGGATTAAAAGAACTGGATTAAAATCCCTGAATATTCAGTTTTTTTATAGATCTAAAACAATGTTTATTTTTGCTTTTTTATATATATTTTTAGATTTTACAAAATGATTTTTGAACTAAAAACACAGAAAAAATTATTAAAAAATTACAATTATTGATTTAAAAGGGGAAAAATCAGGAAATTTAACATACATCTATACTCTTCATTTTAATTTGATCCTAAAACAGAAAGTCGGCACTCATAATTTACTTTCCCGGGCCACACAAAATGATGCGGCGGGCCAGATTTGGCCCCCGGGACGCCACATTGACACATGTGGTTTAGAGGGTCATAGAGAGCTGCAGCTCGTAAACGGAGGATAACAACTGTTCCAATAAGTCTTTTTTATCAGCTAATTTTTCGGTATAGTAATACCTCGGCATACAAGCAATTTGAGATGCGACTAAAATTTTGAGCAAATATTTATCTTGAGATACGAGACAAATTTTGATATATGAGCATACAGCGGACGCGAGAGGCTGCTCGTAAGGACATCATAGGCACTGTCTTTCTGGTCGCAACTCCCTCGTGTAATGTCTCTATGAGCACTGGGCGGAGTGTTACATTTATTTTTAGTGTTTTTTTTTTTCTTCCCGATAGTCAGTGCGAATGGCGGAGGAGCTTGCTCGATAATACGAGCGGAATACATACTACTTCTCGTTGGCAAGTGGTCGTGGGTTATCCTATCGTGAGGACATTTGTGTACATAATTTTGGGAATATTTTGAAGGGAAGACAAAAGCAAACAACCCTTGATAGGTTGCATCTGAAAGTCAGGGGGGGGCGGGGCAAATAGAGCCAACCCGGGAGAAGAAAGGTATAAAATTTAAAACAAAATTACAATTAAATTTAGTGCAAGGTTAGATTAAACTTATTTTTGAGTTTGCCTGCATCATAATCCAAGTTCATTTAAATTTATGTTATGTTTGCTGTGCAAAAAGTCCTTGCTAAGGTGGAAAATCGACTGACCCTATATGGTGGTAGGGGCGGGTCAAAAAGCAGTGGGTTTGGGCTTGTGATGACAACAATGCACGTTTTAAATACACTTAAAAGAAAAATTGGAAAAATCTGACCCAAAGAGTTTCTGCTGATAACTCAGAGATTCAGCACTCAAATGTTCTCAGCTTGTAGTATAGTAGCTAGTATTGTAGTATAGTAAATAGTATTGAACAGAAAATCATCAAGATGACTTTACACCACCTTGAACCATTATTGTTGCCTTACAGATGTGTAAGTTGGCCTTGTCAGTGGCACATACACTGCGCCCCATACCATCATAGATTCTGGCTTTTGACCTGAATGCTATGAAAAGCTTGTGTTGTTGCCGTCCGTCCTCTTTAGTCTGTATGAAATGTTGTCGCAGTTTTCTCATAAAGAACTTCCAACCATAATTCATCTGACTACAGAACAGTTTTTCACTTTGCCATACTCTATTATAAATGACCCGGAGAAAATGCCTGTGCTTCTGGGTCTTGTTCAGAAATGGCTTCTTCGTTAGACTGTAAAATTGCATCAAGCAAAGGCGATTCGCCCCGGGGATCATGTTCACAACAATGTTTCTGGAAGTATTCCGGACCCCATTCTACGATCCCTTTACAGTAGCTTTCCTGTTTGAAGTACTTTGTCCTTTAAGTGCCCAAAGATCTAAAGTATCCACTATGGTTTTCGCCATTGCCTCTTATATACCACAGTTTTCCAGAATTTCTGAACCTTTTGATGGTTTTATGGACCAAAGATGATGAAATTCCTAAAATCACTACAATTGTACATCATAGAAAATTGTCCTTCAACTGTTTGACTATTTTCTTACGCACTTGTTCACAAGGAACCTTGCACCTTCCTGGATTTTAAATGTCAGGGCAATTGAGGTGTGTCCCAGGCTCCCAGCTTTTTTGGAAGGTGTTGGAGCTGTAAGATTCAAAGTTAATGATTATTTGCTAAAAAAAATAATCATGTTTCTCCGTTTCACCATTAAATAGCTCGTCTTTAGTGCATTCAATGAAATATAGTTTGAACCATTGTATTCTGTTTTTAATCATGTTTAACACAATGTACCAATTTCATTGGAAATTGTAGATCAAGAAAAAAATTAGACTCAAGATTCCAAAGTTGATGGTTTTCATGCCGTTTATTACACTCCAGTTTTGATCAACTGCAAAACTAAACTAACTCAATAAATAAAATTGGACAAACTGTGCAGTCAAAAAGGTAATACACTTTGCATGCCTTTATTCCTAAAACAGTTTTGTTAACGCTAAAACAACAAAAAGACGCACTAGCCACACTATTATGTAACTTTCAAAACAACCAATATTCGAATATACTCAAACGGACTGTGAAAGCTAATCGACAATAAATAGAACACGCACAGGCATATGCTTTGTACGCTGGCAAAATCAAGTTAGATCAAGATATTCTTCTTGTTTTCCTCTTTTCTTCTAAAACTTCATGTTACTGTTAGTACTTAGTGATTTTTAGTTAGTGCTAGTTCCACGTATATATATATATATATATTAATATATATATACACATATATACACATGTATATATATATATATGTGAGAATACAGACACAGACATTTTAGACATAAATAAGCTAATAAATAAGCGTGTTGCTGAAATATACATATATATATATATATATATATATATATATATATATATATATATATATATATATATATATATATATGTATATATATATTTCAGCAACACGCTTATTTATTAGCTTATTTATGTCTAAAATGTCTGTGTCTGTATTCTCACCCTCTTGCTACTGTGACAGGGAAATTTCCCAAATATGGGATGAATGAAGTTATTTTATCTAATCTAATCTAACCTAATCTAATGTAATTCAGTCATTCATCTTCCATACCGCCCATCCACGAAAGGGTTGCGGGGTTTGCTGGAGCCTAACCCAAATGTCTTCGGGCAAAAGGCAGACTACACCCAAGACTGGTCGCCAGTCAGTCGTAGGGCACACAGAGAGACAGACAACCACTCACTGCCACCGAATGGGAATCGAACCCAGACTACCCGCACCAAAGTCAGGCGGAAGAACCACGGCACAATTGGGTGGCCACACAATAATAGAAAATAACAAATTTCCACAATTAGGATTCTTATCCTTTGAGGGCCAGAATATTTTAAAAAATCTTTTTAAACCTCCCCCAAAAAACAACATATACAGTGAGTTAGTCATTTTTATTGACTTTTTATCCTTGTACTTTTGGGACTGCTGTTTCAACTGATAAGTGTTGTTTGTAACAAGCAGGCAAATTTTAATTTTATATGTGAATAAAAAGTTTAATGATCCTTTAGTTCCTGGTTTTCATTGCATGTTCTTTACTACTAAAAAGGTAAAAATGAAAGAAAAGACAAGAAAAAAAAACGTGAAAATGATCCCAATCGCACAATAACAATGTTAATGTATTAAAAATAAGCATCCGATGTTTATGCCACCAACTTGCATTAAACTTTTGCATGCTCTTTTCTCTAGGTACAGCATCGGCGACTACGAGGTGATCGATGAGGAGACCAACATCGTGCGCACAGACAGCTGGCTGTACATCCTTGCCGAGACGGTTGGCAGACCATACCGCTTCAACACTAGCGGCTTGGGCAAGTGGGAGGGTGGCCCCCACAAGGACTCGGTCTACATCACCTCACTCTACTTCACCATGACCAGCCTCACCAGCATCGGCTTTGGCAACATCGCGCCAACAACCGACGGGGAGAAGATCTTTGCCGTGGCTATGATGATGATCGGATGTGAGTGTGAAAGACAGCCATTTGATCTCTAAGCTTCGTTTCAGTACCATTGACGGTGACATCAAATCCATTAGAACCGGCCAGGCTATTTCAATGGATTGGACGTCTACTGCCATGGTAGTGAATGAGTTAAGAATACAACAGACAAACAGTCTAGCATGGTGTCTGTCTAGCATCTTCATGTGACAGTTGGCTTTTTGCATGTGTTATTCTTGCCTTCATTGGGCTCATTAGCGCCAGTCGACCCGCTGCTGAATTATTAAGATGTGCCGAGCGTGATGCACGACCGGCTTCTCATAAAAACGTCTCGTAAAAAATAATACCCGCAAGAAGGCAGAGTGCAGGCTGGAGGGGGACGTTTTTAGCTAATATGGAGGAATTTTATGCCAAAGGGAGATAAATCCAGACGAATGCCTTTGGTAGGGGAGGAAGGAAACACCGTCAAACCATTACGGCTCTTACCAGAGTGTACTATACCGTCACCAAGGACGAATGATCATTTGGATGGAACACTTCTCATATGGTCAACAGATGTCGTTAAGATCCTTGATTCATGTCTTTAAATATCTGCAGTCATAACAAAAACAGGAAAAAATGTGGATTTTAGCAATCATTTTTAATTGGCCAAAATGCAATAATTGTGAAGTGCCACCGATTTAAATTACGAAAACTAGAACAGTCCCGAAGGACGATCAACATATTTTTAATCATGTGATTTGAAATGTGTGCATTCGGACAAACAATACGACCACCCCAGAAATAATTGTCCCGAAGTAAAAACATTTAGATTATTCTGATATCCCTTCATGAAGTCATAGAGAAAAAAATCAGAAAATGATCTGAAATATAATTATACCATAACTGTTCTCGAAATATTTACCTGTTGTGGAGAAAAAGGCAACACATGACATTTGATAAAAACTGCTATTAGCACACATTTACCACAGTGTAGTTGAATATATATATATAAAAAAAACTCAGTTTTGAAAATATGAATATATATGTCTTTAGCTTTAAAGAAACCACAAAATCCCTAAAAAAAAAATAGATCAAAACATAGTTAGCGAGTTTGCCTTGCAGTTCTTTGATCAAGGGTTCAATCTAGCAATCTGACCTTTCTGTGTAGAGTTTCCATGTTGCTACTGCCGATAATTAGCTGGGATATGATCCGGCACCCCTGTGACCCTTGTGAGGAAAAATCTAATGGAAGATGAATGAATGACTGATATTTGTATTAAAGCTCAAGTTTAAAAAAAATCTAACATTTTGAAAATACCGTATCGAAATAGAATAATTTTGCATCAGAAAAGTATGTCAAATCTGGACAAAAATGAATTAAACAAATATTATAGGCATTATTGTACTAAAATAAAAGTTCTTACTTTAAAAAAAAAATCACAAATTGTGATTATTCCATAATGTCCCTCCCCCCCCAAAAAACCATAAAAAATGTTTTTTCATTACAGGGCTAAAACAAATGACCAGATATTGTTTTGTAAAAAATTTATATTAGATGAGAGATCGGTTTCTTGTGCAAAACCTTTTTGGATGGCAACTGCTTTTCTTCAGATATTTTTTGTGGAAAAAAAAAAAACTGTAAACAAAATTAAAAAAGTTACTAAACTATACTTTTGTTAGGGCAACTTAGTAAAAGTGAAGCTTGTGCAGTTTTAAGTCTTCAAACCTCTTGACTTCTTCCCTCAAGACATTTTCTTGCATTCTTAACGTATTTTGGTAATACTGATGACCATTCGCTGCCTGCCCTCCCAGTCAACCACCTTCAATGGTCGCTAACGAGCATCATCCTTCATAGAATGTAGCTACAGTAAACCCGCTCTTTCCACCCCACGTTTCACTTTTTGATCGGCCTTTTTTTCAGCAGCTGGGCAGAAGAGCCAAACCAGAAAAAAAGTCCTTCGCACACTTGTCGTCCGGCAAAATATTTCAGTGCCATTTCAAGTGAAATCAGCCCATTAAAAGGTCATTAGAAAAAGAAAAAGGCCTCCGGAGGATGCGCGTGTAGATGCAAAATTGACTTGTCGTCCGTTTGCGCTTGGCCATGAAATATGGATGCCCCGATACAGTTCTATTTTTAACACCAGCTCTGGATACCGGTGCTGGCAGCAGAAGATCACAGCGCAAGGAGGGGATTGGATAGGGGGGGCTTGGTTGAGGTTTGCTATGCATATGTCTTGTTGCTATAGCAACTCGTGGCTTGGGGCTGACATCTAACTGTCTTTAAAGTAAGGCATCAAACGGTTCGCTAGATCTGCGTTGTTTCCTCCGCCTTCCCGAGAAGTCGCACCTGGTAAATCTAATGTTGTCTTTGTTTCCTTGGTATGCTGAGAATGCTCGTGGCTTCATGTGGGATGCTAGTAGCAAACACACTTCCAATCTTTCAAAGAATTGTTTGGGATTGTAAGCCACTGGTTATGTTGTTTAGTCTCAGGTTGTGTTTTAAGAACTCATTGGCTGCCATTGATAATGATTGAATGAGAGGACTGGCAGTGAATTGTCAATGGCAGTGAATGAGTGGAGGAAAAAAAACTAGTTTTCAGACCATAATTAGGATTTTAATTTGTATTTTTATTAATTGATTCTTGCTTGAATTTATAATTAAGGGGCACCAGAATGTGGATATGTGGATACGGTTGTTGTTATTTTGACAATTATATTGGTGAACAAAAAAAATTATGTATAGTATATATATATATATATATATATATATATATATATATATATATATATATATATATATATATATATATATAGTCAGATTTGGATTCACCAAATTACACCAGACATATGCAACATTTCTTTGTTCACCAATATAATTGTCAAATTAGCAACAATCATATCCACGTTCTGGTGCCCCCTAATTATAAATTCAAGCAAGAATCAATAAATACAAACAAAATCCTAATTACATCCTAAGTAAGAAAACAATCTGCTATATATATATATATATATATATATATATATATATATATATATATATATATATATATATATATAGTTTGGATTGCAGATTGTTTGCTTTTTTGTGCAATACAGATTGACTACAAAGCAATATTTTAACAAGAATATAAAGCTGACAACCAAAATTAATACAAAGTAACAACATATACAAAAATAATAAAACATTTTCAAAAATATATGAATGTAAAAATTCTATATGTAAATGGGGGGGGGACCAGCAGGTGAGTGCTTAGCAAGTCAGCCTCACAGTTCTCGGGTCCTGGGTTAAAATCCAGGTCGGTCCACCTATGTGGGGTTTTCATGTTTTCCCCGGGCCTGCGTGGGTTTTCTCCAGGCACTCCGGTTTCCTCCCACATTCCAAAAATGTGCATGGTAGGCTGGTTGGACACTCTAAATTGCCCCTAGGTATGAGTGTGAGAGAGAATGTTGTCCGTCTTCTCGTACCCTGCGGTCGGCTGGCCACCCGCCTCTCCGCGACCCTTGTGAGGAAAAAGTGGTTCAGAAAATGAATGAGCATGTAAATGGTCAACTCATTGCCTGCTATTGAGAGGTATACTATTTTGACAAGAAAGTGTTAAAATGAATTTGGATGTCTATTAGCATCAATGACTGAAACAGAATCATTTACTGCCTACCCTCCCCGTTCAAGTGGAGTAAATGTCCATCATTGTCAGTGACAGCCACATAGTTCTAAGAAGAAGAAAAAAAGAGAACAAAAGCACTTCTTTTATCCGAGTTTAAAAACCTAAAGCTAATTCCTTTGGACGTGCGAGGGGTTTACAAACACCTCCTTTTGTCTCCCCAATGTCAAATCACGCGCTAGAGCGTCTCAGCCCCTCCTCCGGGGAGTTTGGAGTACTTTTTAATTAGCGATATTGTGTTGTTGCCACTTAAGATTGCTCGCCACAAAGTGGACAAACACAACACAGGTTACTGTCATCAGGATCTGAGGATAATTGAAATTTGCGGCTGGCATGTCTCCTCGCCGACCCATGCCCGAGAAGGCTAATTAGGCCTCCACACAGACATGCGCATTGCTGGCCGCTTTGATCGAAACGTGCATACAGCTGCCAGACAGCTGTTTCAGTCGACTTCAACAATCTGACCAAGACGCACATTCACATCTTCATTTTGTTTTTCACGAACTGACCTGAGGGTTAAAAAAAATGAATATTATATAGAGATGTAACAGGTTTGAAAATGGGGATAAAAAAGGAATTTGGAAAAAAATGGGGGAAGTTTTGGAACAGGGGTGGCGAACAAGTTAGACACAAAGAGCCAAAATTTTAGAGTCAAAGCGCTACACCTTATGTCAGAAGCATGATAGCATAAAAAAAATTGAAGATGCCAAATTATCTTTTTAAATATAATTTATCGTTTAGTTTTTGATAAATTTGAGTGTGAACAAAAATAAGAGAAACAAGAAACGAGGCAAAAAAGCCAAAGTATAAACAAAATATGATAAGAATTCATTTTGGCCCGGAGCCACATGCGGCTCGAGAGCCGCGTGTTCGCCACCCCTCTTTTGGAACATGAACTTCTACATTAAATTCAATGAAATATGATTATTCATTGCTAAGTCTCGCAGTCAAAATGCATCGGACATCTACAGTATTTACGTAAATGGCAATCAATGAGTTACGAACAAACAGCATTGCCTTTAATTCTAAACCACTGATGCTAACATTTGTCACTGAATTTTAAACCTGTCGAAGTAACACAGGTGTCCTGATACAATTTGCCAATTTATTTTTGTTTTCCCGCAGCTCTCCTGTACGCCACCATCTTCGGTAACGTGACCACCATTTTCCAGCAGATGTACGCCAACACCAACCGCTACCACGAGATGCTCAACAGCGTGCGCGACTTCCTCAAGCTCTACCAAGTGCCCAAGGGCTTGAGCGAGCGGGTGATGGACTACATCGCATCCACCTGGTCCATGTCGCGAGGCATCGACACGGAAAAGGTACACGTTGCTTCTTTAGGTTTGAGCATTTTGTCAAATATTTCCCAGGAATGAGGCATTCCAAACCACACGAAACCTTCCGATCCCCTAATTGGCGTTAGATCCGTGCACTTTAATGCCATCCGAAGGAAAGGAACACCCCTTTTGTTGGCGCCCAAGCGGATGCCACGACGAGAGGCTCTAAAAATGGCGGTTAATCCGTCTGTGACATTCATCTTCAAAGAGATTTGTTTGAAAGGCGGCGCGCCGACTTTAACAACACACTCCGCAGGTGCTTCCAGTCCCGTCGCGTATTTAAACGCTGTTGTTGGACGGCAACATAATCCGCTTTTGTGCGCTGTGAAAATGACTGGTAATATCATTTGGAAAATCAATATTGAAGCCCCGCTGTTCTAATCGGGTTAATTTTTTGACATTCAGGTACTGCAGATTTGTCCAAAGGACATGCGGGCAGACATTTGCGTCCATCTGAACCGCAAGGTGTTCAAAGAACACCCGGCCTTCCGACTGGCCAGCGACGGCTGCCTGCGGGCGCTGGCTATGGAGTTTCAGACCATCCACTGCGCCCCTGGCGACCTCATCTACCACGCCGGCGAAAGCGTGGACAGCCTCTGCTTCGTGGTGTCGGGGTCGCTGGAAGTCATACAGGACGACGAGGTCGTAGCCATCCTGGGTAAGTTCCCATTTGTCAAAGGAGAACGTAAGGGTACATTTGCACTTTTAATTGAGTTTGATTTATTTAATAAGGGACAGCACATATTAATTAAAATATGCATATTTAGGGCGGCCCGGCGGCTGAGTGGTTGGCGCGTCAGCCTCACAGTGTGGGTGCTGGGTTCAAATCCAGGTCGGTCCACCGGTACTCGGCCGTTTGGTCGCCGGACTTTTGGTCGCCGGACGTTTGGTCGCCTGGAAGGTTATTGATAATTACCATTAAAAATTGTTGCTCAAATTCCCTAAATACAAACTGTGAATTATTATTTAGTCATACTTAATGCCCTATTAATTATTAGGCTAAAGAAAAGCTCCAAATTTCCTGTACTTTTATTGTGTTTTGTTGGAGAACTTGTTAAGACCCTGACTGACGTCCCTTCCAAAGGGGACAACTCATGTACATACAAATCCTTATACACTCACACGTCCGCTCAGTGAAACTGTTCATGGTCATTGTTGGCTTTGATTGATGCGTAGACCGTGTTGTTTTACCTTGTTTTGTCGCCAGACTTTTGGTCGCCGGACTTTTGGTCGCCGGACGTTTGGTCGCCGGTTGTTTGGGTCCGGGCGACCAAACGTCCGCGACCAAACGTCCGCGACCAAACGTCCGGCGACCAAACGTCCGACGACCAAACGTCCGGCGACCAAAAGTCCGGTCACGGGTCCACCTATGTGGAGTTTGCATGTTCTGCGTGGGTTTTCTCCGGGTACTCTGGTTTCCTCCCACATTCCAAAGACATGCAAGGTAGGCTGGTTGGACACTCTAAATTGCCCCTAGGTATGAATGTGAGCGTGAATGGTTGTCCGTCTCCTTGTGCTCTGCGATTGGCTGGCCACCAATTCAGGCTATGCCCCACCTCTGGCCCAAAGTCAGCTGAGATAGGCTCCAGTACCCTGCGATCCTGTATTTATATGTAATTTGTATTCACCCATTTTAACTCCAGTTAAAAAAAATCGATTGTTGGATCGTTTTCAGAACATCTGCATGAAATTGGAAAACTTTATATCAAGTCAGGAAAGAATTATAGGACAGTGGAATAAAATGTGTTAAACAGGTCTACCAAACACATGATATGCCTCCTTTCTATCTAAGCAATATGTTAGCAATTTAGAACTTCCTCACTTATTTCACTACATGATCGATGCAACCAATAAGGTTGCAAACTGTCCCCCCCTTTTTTTGTAAGAAGTCAATATGCTGTCGGGCCGATACGCCAATCCCGTGGGTGCAGCCTCCAGTGATAACAAGTTACCACTGTGGATCCAAATCTCATTAGCTTAATGGTGCTGCAGAATACACAACACACAGGATAATGAAGCCCCCCCAAGAATGCAGGCAAGATCTCATTCCTTGTGAAGGGGAAAGGGGATGCTAAACAGACCAAACCTTTCGACCTTATGGGGGGCAATTTTTTTTACCTGTCCTGCTTGGCTGTTTAGTCATGCAGGATAATGCTTCTGCTGCGATTTGTATTGAGATGGATAGTTATTGGAAATGCAGAAGGACACAATGGGGGTTTGAGGATGGGGGGTCTGGCTCAGTGAAAAGAGACAATCATGGCATAGGCACTGTAGATGACAATAACATTGCACAGTTAGTGCAACATCCTGTGAGGAAAGGATGACACTAATGAATGAAAATAACAATCCATTTCATCAAAGCAAGTTTTTGTGCTTTTGTTTTTTATACTACAGTGGTACCTCGACATACGATCTTAATCCGTTCCGGGACTGAGATCGTATGTCGAGCTTTTCGTAACTCGAGCGAACGTTTCCCATTGAAATGAACTTAAAAAAAATTATTTCGTTCCAACCCTCTGAAAAAACACCAAAAACAGGATATTGGATTGTAAAAAATGTTTTATTTCTTCTAATTCGCCATCTATTAACAAAGTAACACGTAACTAGTGGTTTAATAGTAATAAAATGTGTTTAATATAACTAAAATTGGGCGGATTTCACCGATGGGAGAGAGAGAGACGCACAGAGGGGGCGGGTTGGGGTTTCGGGAGGACTTTCCACAACAACGCACTTGTAACGGGAAAAACAAATTTAAATTAACTTGGATTAATATATACAGACACACTCAAACATACGTTTAATGTAACTTTACACAAAACTGAATTCTAATTTATTTTTTATTTTTATTTTTTACCTTTGTTCTGAGCGGGTTAGCTGTTTGCCACGCCTCCACCCTCACGTTCGCTATCGTTTGGGCTGTTTGCTGTTGTATTCCCTTCAAAATATTCCGAAAATAATGCACACAAATGTCCTCACAATAGGATAACGCACGACCACTTGCCAACGAGAAGTTGTCTTGAATGAGCGATCGCGGGAGCTAACAGGCTAAGGAAGGAATAACAGCCTACCCACGTATTGATTGTGGGTAATGAAGTTTTATTCTGAGAAAAGGTGCCATTGGCTATCGGTGTTGTGTGCACGAGTATACTTCATTACCCAGAAAGCCCTCTTTTTGCCCACGCATGCGCGTTCTGAGTTTCCTGGTTGATGCGTAGGAGAAACGAGTCTGAATAAATCGTATAGTGTTCGTAGATATCTGTTATACACGAAAGAGATGCGGCAAAAAAGACAGTGTGCTACAATGATAAACAGCCTCTCATGTCATGGCCACCTGGCTTGGTCGCATCTCGAAATTTTGATCGTATCTAGGGCGAAATTTTCATCATACCTCGAGCATGTCGTAGGTAGAGCTGATCGTAGGTTGAGGTAGTATTATGTATCACTCTATCCTATTGTGATACATAAAAACATAGAAATACCATTGGATGACAATACTGAAACAGTTTGTGCTTTTTGGTTTACTGCTGCAATTAAATGTATTGTATTTCCCCTACCGATGTGTCCACCTCAGATGCCAGGAGGACAATTAATACAGGCACGCAGACACAGATGAAGATTAGTATTTCGTCTGCTACTACTGTAAAGGTGCCTAACACTGCAAGGGAATCAGGTTATTAAGGATTCTCTTCTAGCATAGGCGGTCAGATTTTATCTGAACCCTGCCAAGTTGCTCGCCGATCGATTAGGCCGGCGCTGGGCTGTCACGATCACTTATAAAAATATGTTTGATATACGTGTGGATCAGGCTACATTTGGTACAGTGGGCCCAGAGAATTGTTCATATTAGCAGGTGGAGCAACTTCACATTGGGTAGAGAGCAGTTCTGATTATTAAAATTCAAAACCAAACAACTGATTTGAATGATTCCATTATTTTTTTATACCATGGCAACTATGCAAATTAGCATTTGTCCACACGGTTCACTGGATTTGATTGCATTAGAGATTACGAAGGGCTGTACGGTTCACCCCCATGAAAAATGCTCCCAGAAGACACCAAAATGAACGAATCTCCCTCATTTTATGCGGCCATTGCAGAAATGAAGCGCTTTCCAGAAATGTTGAACTTCTTCTAATACATTCTGATGTAATGTCTATGATGTTTGGGCCCGACTCAGTCTGGATAAAATCTTTTTATAGATTGGTGTGCTGTACAAACCAAGTTGTCAAAATCCTGTTGTGTTTGCATATTTTGATAATCTAGAAAAAGACTCTAAAACAAAAAGCCTTTAAAGTGTAATCATACCAGATAATTTGTAGTGTAAAGCCAGCCTAAGAGACTCAGTAAAATATGATATTAGTCGTTATATATTTTAAAATACTCTAGGTACATGACTTGACACATGCTTTCCAATCCCCATTGCTTCAAAAGATTAAAAAAATGCTATTTCTTATCCTCACAAGGGTCACTGGAGCCTATCAAAGACAACTACAGGTACTATAGTACCCGGAAAAAACCCACGCAAGCACGGGGAGAACACACAGGAAGGTCCAAACCCCAATCTTAGTCAAGTTATTAATAATACACACACTTTTTTAATTAATTGATGACAACTTGCCAAATGAAATCATATTGTGGAGTAAGTCAAATTTAGT
Organism: Stigmatopora argus; assembly: GCF_051989625.1. Lineage (NCBI taxonomy): Eukaryota > Metazoa > Chordata > Actinopteri > Syngnathiformes > Syngnathidae > Stigmatopora > Stigmatopora argus. The sequence continues at coordinate 13,283,545 of NC_135397.1, read as the reverse complement.
TCACTTCTACTTCACTGCTGACACAAATCTGCCATCAAAAGTCATCTATCTCCAAAAATTTGCGAGTGGGATTACTGGTATCTCAAGGCATTGCTGTGTACATAACGAAAAAAAAACACCAGTTAATACTTTGTGTGCCCTGTGAGAAAACGACACGACAGAAGGGAATAGGACAAGACAGGATGCGAGTTTACAGCGCAGATCACGCCGGGGAATGAGGAGGGGGGTGAACCAGGCTGAGGCAAACCCTCTTGTAAAGAATTTGAGTGCAAAGTCCAAGAAAATAATCCTAACCGCTATGTAAAGCAATTTGCCCAAAGCAATTTGCCCAAAGCAAGCAACTAAATCCCACAGGCCTGTGTCAAGGGAGCCCGACTGGCCGCCTTTAATGTCTTTCTCCTTTTCACGGGCAGGAAAGGGGGACGTCTTTGGGGACGTCTTCTGGAAGGAGGTAACTCTGGCTCAAGCCTGCGCCAACGTACGTGCTCTGACGTACTGCGACCTCCATGTCATCAAACGTGACGCCCTGCAGAAAGTGCTTGAGTTCTACACGGCTTTCTCCAATCACTTCTCCCGCAATCTGCTGCTCACTTACAACCTGCGCAAGAGGGTGAGTGACGTTGCCCCCCGCGTGCACGAAAAACCCCGAGCGATGGATAAAGAATCCTCGCGCTCCCGAATCAGCCATGTAGCCAGAGAGCTTTGAGACACTGACGGTAAATTGGCTTCATATATTAAACCTGCTCCCTCCTCCCTATCCTTCAAGTCTGAATTAAACAAGCACAGTTGCGACCAATCATTACCTCATTCATATTAAGGTCACCCTGCCCAAGAGAGAGCCCGGCTGAGATTGAATTGCCGGCCTATGAAGAGGCAATCTCATCTGCGGCACTGAAATAACGGTTGGCCGGCAGCGGCTTGGAGGGGGCGTGGGAGGGGACTATAGCACTGTACGCGTCCTGCTGGGAAATCCTGAGGTGGATTGAATAAGCGCAGAGCGAGCTTGTGAAATCTTGTGGCCGATTCGCTTGATAGCCAAGTGAGACTTGACATGAAAAATGGTTTGACTTCACTGATTTTGAATTCTGCTTTTGAACGCTTAGGCTTTGTCCACACTTTGGAACTTTGCCTATGTTTCTTTTCTGGCAGCCACTAGCCAAAAATTAAATGAGGTTGCTTTCAAGAGGACCATTACACACAAAAAAACACTTCATAAGAGTTTGAATGGAAATTGCCGGGTCTCTGCCGAGCCGTCAAGTGTGAAATTAAATTATACAAGGTATCCAAATGTATTCTAGTTATAAGGTTTAAAGATTTAATAGTGCTGTCTTCTACTAGCCAGGAAGTAAATCGATTGAGGATTTGCTTAATCCATAATTAATTGCAAGGAGATCTATTGCGAACCATCGATTAATGACTATATTTCCCCACCCTTGATTAAATTACAATATGTACTCTCATATATCTTGCAACAGGTGTCCCACAAGATCCAATCTTAGGTCTCGTCTATTTTTTTCAACTTTTATATAGTAAATGCTGCGATCGGTTGGTCACCGATTCAGTGTCCCCCGCCTCTGGCCCGAAGTCAGCTGGGATAGGCTCCCGCACCCCCTGCAGCCCTAATGAGGACAAAGTGGTCCAGAAAATGAGAATGAAATATAATAAATGATCTACCGCAGTGTTTCCCAACCACTGAGCCGCAGCACATTGTTTGTGCTATGACCGATGGTCAAGTGTGCCGTGGGAAATTACAACAGATCATACATTGTACTATTCTGAAATTAAGATTGAAATATGACAAACAATAAATCCATGTTATAATATTACAGGATTCAAAGTGTAATATTCCAAGTCATTTTGTTGCTTATGGCGAAGTGGAAGTTGTTTGGTTTCACGGGCAATAACTTTTGATAACGTAAAGTCAGTATGACCACAAAACCGCTTTTCGTGTAATATTAAGAGATTAAAGTAACCTTGGGAGAAAAAGTCATAGAATTATTAGAATAAAATCGGTAGATTACGTATTTTTACATTGCATGAAGCAGAAGTGGGCGTACCGGCGGATGAGTGGTTAGCGTGTCGGCCTCACAGTTCTGGGCTCCTGGGTTCAAATCCAGGTCAGTCCATCAGTGTGGAGTTTGCATGTTCTCCCGGGCCTAGGTGGGCTTTCTCCGGGTACTCTGGTTTCCTCCCACATTCCAAAAACATGCATGGTAGGCTGATTGGACACTCTAAATTGCCCCTAGGTACGGTTGTCCGTGGCCTTGTGCCCTCCGATCGGCTGACCACCGATTCAGGGTGTCCCCCCGCCTCTGGCCCGAAGTCAGCTCGGATAGGTTCCAGCATCCCCCGCGACCCTAATGAGTATAAAGCGGCTAAGAAAATGAATGAATAAACCAGAGGTTGTTCGGGGTCCGCGGACTGAAGGTTGGTGTGTTGATCAAACTTGACTTTATATTGTAAATATAGGTGACTTTTAAATTAAATTAAAACATTTTCAGCTGGTGGTGTGCCTTGAGATTTTTGGAATGCAAAAAGCGTGTTGCAGCTCTTTTTTTATATGTAGTCAGTGTGTGGGTGTAATATTTCCTGTCTTGTCTGAAAGGGAGGATTAATGCTCTGCCGCTGTCGGTAAAATTATTAAAAATCATATGCTAATTTCTTATTTAGATGGTGTTCCGAAAAATCAGCGATGTGAAACGAGAGGAAGAGGAGCGGCAGAGGCGGAAAAATGAAGCCCCTCTCAACTTGCCTCCCGACCACCCGGTGCGTAAACTCTTCCAGCGCTTCAGGCAGCAGCGGGAGGCTCGGACGGCCACGGAAAAGCCGAGTGAAGAGAATGACGTGGAGAAGGGTCCCCTCTATGTGGAAATTCCCAAAACGGCGATCATCACCACCAGCATTGTGACAGTAACGGAAAGCCCGGCGACGCCGTCATCATCCACGCCTGTGTCGTCACCCCCCAGCTGTGCCCCTTCGGACAAGGTGAAGCTACAGGTGCCAACCCCCGTCTCCCTAGTGGGAGGTCGGGCTGCCGAGCCGGGCAAAGTGAAAGGCTGGGGACGCTTCAAGGAATCCATGGCCAAACCTGAAAACTGGAAAACAGTCTCCAAAGCTGAATCTATGGAGACCCTGGCTGAACGGACCAAAGGTCACGAGCCGCAGATGCCCCTGAAGAAGACGGACTCGTGCGACAGCGGCATCACCAAAAGTGACCTGCGCCTTGACAAAGTAAGCGACTTCCGCTTGACGCCGCAAGACCGCAGTCCAGTCCAGCCGCCAGACACCCGACGTTCCTTCTGCCCCATTCCCGAGCAGACCCTACAGGCCTCTCTCCAAGAACTCAAGCTGGAACTTAAGGACGACCTTAAGAACCTCAACGTACGAATGTCAGGCCTAGAGGCGCAGCTCGCCGAAGCCCTACAGCTCCTCAAAGCCAGGACGTCCACCTCCGGCTCTCCGCAAGGTCTCTTTGACATTTCCAGACCTGCCTCTCCAGAAGCCGACAAGGAGGACATCTTCTCGTGAGCACTAGAGGCACATTTTACGGTCAACTCAGCCGCAATCCGGTAATAGCCACTGTACGGCAATAACTTGCGCCTGCAATGGTTTGGGGGTCGCCTTTTAGATTAGGCATCTAGGCATAGTCTTTTAAAGACATGCAGGCCTCCGTAGCAGAAACGCGAACGCCACGTTCGTGGCGCTGAGGTGGAACCTGGCGCGGGTTAATCCGAGTAGCCTTTTATCTGTAGATACCAAACTACGTGCTCGAAATGTTTGAGCTTCCGAGTAAAATGGCATGACCCCAATGTTGTACGCCGTTCGATTGCTTGCATGTCATATCAAGTACATATAGACCTTTTCACCATGACGTCACGGTATGTACTACATGTACGCAAATGCACTAGCATTCTCTTCCTAACCAAACCCATAATGTCATTTGACTAAGGCAGAGTGGTTTAGAAAACAGGGTAAATAGCTAGAGTGACGTTTTCAGCATTCTGCACTAACGAAGTAGCTCGAAGACGTTTCGTCAAAAAAATGACATTCGATGGGAGTCTGACGTAGTTAACAATATCAGTGAGGGACTGTATTTTTTCCGTTATTTTGATTAATCACGCTGTTGTCTACTTGAAGATAAGCCAAGTAAACATTTTATACATACTTCTGAGAAGCTATCCTCCACAAAATGAACAATTTGGTTCCCTGTCAACTCTTCCGAAATTAGCTACTTCTTGCGAATGTCACTGTACAACCATTATCAACTTAAATACATCCTTCACAGGCACAGATTCCAATCCTTTCATTTGGATTATTTTTCATACTAAACCTTTTAGTAAATATTTATTGGTGGAACCCATACATTTGTTGCCATCTTTTTCACATTGAGTCAGAAGTAGTCAACATCTTTTCATCTAGAAGTACCGCGGCGCCTATTGTTTACAACTTTATGAAACGGTACAACACGCATCTCAATTGATTTGATTAATAAGCGAGGTTGCTTGCGTTGTAAGGGGATGGTCGAGAGTTATGCCCTCGGAGCAAGTGAGTGATGTCCGCATATTATTATGGTGGCGTAGAAGACAGTTATGAATTATACATCAGGATGCGTGACAGCGTCCAGCAGTTATTGTGATAAATAGTTTTGGTGGAGGAGACACTTAATGACAAATGGAATGCAGTTCTAATAGCATAGTGGGTGTTTTTATAATGTTGGTCATCTCCCACTGGAACACAAGCAGAACCACAAACAGTATACACCATCACACAGCATGAAAACCATGCATTACTTAAGCTATATATTATAATATATAATTTCCACCACTATTGTGCGGAATTCAAAAGCTGCAGGCGGAGAGGATTTTTTTAAGAGTGTCTACTGTGAGAGGAACATGATATATTTATATTTTGTGCCACTGGTTTGCATGCAGGCTTTATTTGTAAAAAGAAAAAGAAAATGAAAAAAAAGAAATCATCCTGGCTAAATTGTATTATTCCAGAGTAATACCAAATATATGTTTGCAATGCAGGGAATCTCTTTTTGGTGGGTTCTATTGTAATGTTGAACAGGAAAAAAAATCAGGTTACCCATCATTTCCAATGGATTCGTAAAAAATATATATAAAATGTCAAAAAAAAAGAAAACTAAAATTGATTGTGCGGCATTCATCTACACGTAATGTATTTTTTTTAATCCCTAAAGTATTCACATTAACTGTATATGAAAATGCAAATTATTTTTATGAGGATTTTATCATAAAAGTACAAAAGTCCCTGGAACAATTGGTATTTTGTTTAGACAGCAACTCTGTCCACTTAAATAAATATGTCAAAAAACTCATGTTGGGTCCTTTTTTTCTGTCGCAGCTTGTGTTTGATTTGATTTTAAGACTAATAAAAGTGTAAAAACCAATTACACAGGCAGGCCTAATCAGACTAAATGCTTACATATTGTATGATCATTTTCCTTTACCAATTTAAAAGCCTGGACTGTAATATTTATGCAAAAGGGGTATTATATGTAGAATTTATGACCAGCAATCAGTAATTATTATCGACACTACTTGTAGTTTATACAGTATTCTCCTTTATTTTTATAATGTAGAGTTGTTGCAGTATTTCAGTCCACTCTTTGCTCACTTTGTCCCCTTTCCTTGTAAAAGACGAAGCAATATTCCTATATTATTCATGAATTTTCATATGGATAATTTATGTTTTTCTTCTACATGACTTGTCTTTTATCAGGGAAGGATGCAGCAAAACGGAAAAAAACATACGCTTTATTCCTCTTTTTTTCTATCAAAAATTTAGTTGGCTAAAAATAAAGAGCTGGCCTAAGAATTGATTTGAGGCCACATGTGATAATATCCTTGATACATTGATGAATAAAGAACTTAATTTAATGCAGGAGGTTACAAATTAATTCACGAATTGCTTGCTCTGAATCTTCATTTATATAAAAGCTTTTAACTTCACTTGCAAATAACAATCTACACATATTGAATCTAATCAGGCCTATATTAAATGAATTGATTCACTTAGGATGTAAACAGTGGATTAACGTGTGGCTAATTTCATTATGTTCAACCTTTGAAAGTCCCTTAGTGACACAAGATCACAACTCGCTAAGTGAATTTAGATTAGATTGCGGCCATCTTTTTAATCATTATCATTGTCCTAACAGTTTTTTTTAATCAGAGATGGCCAAAGTACTCACACTATCCTCAAATATAAATATAAATACTTAAACATAGGTAGTGAAAGAGTTAAGTATTTGGTCATCATCTTTATTTGTCTGAAAATAACAGACATTAAAATGTATTACTACTCTCACCTTCCCACGGTTTTTGTATTCATGGCCAAGTTGATATTCATTTGCAGTAAAAGTGTGAAAATTGGTGTAAAAAATTGAATAATGCAATCACTAAATTTTCTTAAATCACACACAAATATGTATTGCTATACTAAAGAAAGACAAAATGAGCTATTCTACCCATATATTTATTAAGAAATATGTTGAGGATTCCTACAACTTACATTGATGTATGTTGCATAAGCACTAATGTACAATTCAACTTCATTTAGGATTAGTAATTAGCATTTTGGATTTGTATGTGCATGCTTGCGTGTTAACACACCGGATAATCAGTCAATCCATATTCTGTATGTTCTTTTTCAAATTATAAATGTATTTTTTAACCAGTGACCTGTAGTAAGAAGAGGGAGAAAAATGATAAAATGAAAAAATAAATTAAAAAGTTACATTCATTCAGTAGGCTACAGGGGATTAGCACGTCCGCCTCACAGTTCTGAGATCAAGAGTTAAATCCCTTGTGGGTTCTGACCTTCCTGTAGGGAGTTTCTATGTTCTCCCTGAATCCGCGTGAGTTTTTTCTGGGTACTCCAGTTTCCTCTGACATCACAAAAACATGCATGGCACGCTGGTTAGCCACTCTAAATTTGCCCCTAGGTATCTTTAGTGTGAGCGTGAATGGTTGTCGACCTTCTTGTGCCCTGCAATTGGCTGGCAACAAATTCACGGTGTCCCCTGCCTCCTGCCCATAGTTGATAGGCAGAACCTTTGTTTCAGTACTGTAATTATTTTCTGTATAAAAATTGAATTTGGTGTTCAAAATGTCTGTTTTTCAAACTCGAGTCTTGAAAAAAAGGGGGTTGTCTTATATTCGGGCCAATACGGTACATGTGCCCAATGCATTTCTTGTGCTTGCAAAATCAGCTGCAAAGAGGCACAGAGGAAGCAGCTGGTACACATGGTCTTATGTCTCACGGTTTCCGCAGTGATTTTTCTTGCACATCGTAAACGACCACAAGTGGCAATTTACATTCAAAGTCAACTGCAGTCATCTTTTATTCTTCTCGCCTCACGTACTCAAGTTTAGTGTTAATGCCTCAAAAATGTTACTTCTCAACATAGATTCTTCAAAAATGTCTACTTCACTTGGGCAATGACCCAAAATGAATGACAAGATACATGATGACTGCAGTCTGTGAGAATGCAGAGGCCTTGAGTGCGCCTCGAAAGCGTAACTCAGCAGGTTTTCGTTCTCCCCGACGATCTCCTTACCGAAGATAAAGCTCACACTTTGCTGCTCCTTTTAAGAGGATTGGACACTGATCCCAGCTCAGTGTCGCAGACGTGATCATCCCCGACGGCACGCATCAACTAATGGAAACTTAAAGATACAACTCGTCCCTTTGGATTACAACAAAGCATTTTTACCAGCTACTGACAACACTTAACTTTCATTTTGTTTTTCTGTCAAGATTAGAAATGAGTCTGAAAAACATGAGCCTTAACATGGAATTTTTTACTACAAAGGCTTGAGATCATATTTCTAACACCATGCTTTCCTCACATTAAATGTTAATTACAAAAAAAATGGGTGATGAATTCCCTCAAGGGATATTTGCAAAATGTAAGTTAACGAATTAAGTGAAATGGGAGCTCATGTGATTGTTTTACTGAATAGTTCCTTGAAAATCTTTTGTAAAAGATCATTTGCTGTCCTCTGGTGAAACTGCTATAATGGGTGTATTGTTGATTTTTTTAATCATGATTCCTTTTATAGGGGCTAAATACTTGGTGACTCGCTATTAAGTGAAAAAAATGTAGCCCCTATTTATAAAGCGGGTTTGATTTGGGCATGTCTATTTAATGTAGAAAGACACAAAAGTTACAACATCTCATATAAGAAAAGCCAAAAGTCTTCAAAAACAAATGTGTCATCTGATTGTACCAAATTTTAAACACGCATCGAGACAGATGGCTCCTGCTAAATTGGGAAGTATTGCAGTTCTATATCATATAATTTAGTTTGCATCCTTTTTTATATTGCTACATTTCTGTGATATTATCACAGGGAAAGAAATGATTTGAATCCCAACTTTAATATTTCCTGGAAAGAAAGTTTCTGCTACAAAAAAAATGAGATGAGACCAAAGCTGACATGCAATATGAAAAAACAAACAAACAAAAAAACTCATTGTAGAGTGCTGATGATATTGTGTGACGTCCAAAGCATCCAATCATTGAGGTAGATTATTTGGGTAAAGGCCAAATTCTGACTTTAGCTGTGATTTTGGCTGAATATGTTCTGCTTTAGACAACTTTCCCCCCCAAAAGTAATTAGTGTGAGTATTCCAGAGGATAAATGTCGGCCATTAAAAAGTGCCTGGCGGCCACATAGCTAAAACTCCTCACTAATACATTTCATGATATTAGTGTCAGCCAAATTACATGTGGAGGGGCAATAATGGCACTCATTAGGACAATGCTGCCATTGCCGCAACCTTTTGAGCTGTAGCCAGTGATTATGTTTCAGTGCCTTTGACGGCAATAGACTTTTGTTCCTTTGACGTATATCGCCGTCAATGAGTTAAAATCACACTTACCATTCTAAATGTGCAATACGCATGTACAGTGGTACCTCGTGGTACGACATGCTCGTGGTACGACGAAAATTTCGATCGAATAATTCGCCCCCGATACGATCAAAATTTCGAGATGCGACCAAGCCAGGTGGGCATGACATGAGAGGCTGTTTATCATTGTAGCGCACTGTCTTTTTTGCCGCATCTCTTTCGTGTATAACTACTATATCTACGAGGACTGAACGATTTATTCAGACGAGTTTTGACCAGGAAACGCACAACACGCATGCGCGGGCAAAAAGAGGGCTTTCTGGGTAATGAAGTATACTTGTGCACACAACACCCATAAGCAATGGCACCCTTTCTCAGAATAAAACTTCATTACCCACAATCAATACGTGGGTAAGCTCAGCTATTGCATTTCCTGTTATTCTTTCTAAGGAAAGAAGCTCCCGCGATCGTTCTTTCAAGACAATTTCTCGTTGGCAAGTGATCGTGCGTTATCCTATTGTGAGGACATTTGTGTGCATCATTTTCGGAATATTTTGAAGGAAATATAACAACAAACAGTCCATCAATAGCGAACGTGAGGGTGGAGGCGTGGCAAACCGCTAACCCGGAAAACGAAGGTAACAAAAGATTAAAACAAAATTAGAATTCAGTTTTGTGTAAAGTTACATTAAACGTATGTTTGAGTGTGTCTGTATATATTTATCCAAGTTAATTTAAATTTGTTTGTTCGTTTACGAGTGCCGTGGATAAAGTCCCCCCGAACACCCCCCCTCCGCCTCCGTGTGTGCCGTTGTCTCTACACTCCGCGAAATGCGTCTAATTTTACTTCTATTAAACACATTTTATCACTATTAAACCACTCGTTATTTATTACTTTGTTAATAGATGGCGAATTAGAAGAAATAAAACATTTTTTTCCAATCCAATATCCTGTTTTTGGTGTTTTTTCAGAGGGTTGGAACGAATTAATTTGTTTTCAATTCATTTCAATGGGAAACGTTTGCTCGAGTTACGAAAAGCTCGACATATGATCTCAGTCTCGGAACGGATTACGATCGTATGTCGAGGTACCACTGTACTGTGTTTGAGGTGCTAACAACACCCCCTCTGTGAGTCCCTGCTTACCGCTTCCATTTGGCGCCAGGTGGTTCTGGCATGTGCCACGTCCATATTTTGTTGTTGTTGCATTGTGAATTCAAGGTGATTCATGATGGGTGAGGAGTCCATTCCATTCCCACCTGGGCAAAGCAGTAAAGGAAAGCCAGCATGGGTGGCACTATTGTGGACCAGCCTGGTGGGAAGAAAAGTAAAAAGAGCCTTTAAATATTTTTCTTTTGATTATCAATGTAGATAGTAAGCCCTTGTGTATTTTGTGGGGTTCTATTAATATAACAGAGTGAAAAGGTAACACAGCTGGCAGAAGCTCCTTCTGAGCTGGCTGGCTTCCCTCCAGTAACGTGCAGCTACAGTTAGTACAATGCTTTTTGGATTTTGGATTTAATTTGCTGACACAAACAACACCTTTGTGAATGTTGGGGAATTGCAAATGAGGCACTGTTGGACTCTGCGTGACCCTCAAAACAAGCCCCGCTGAGGTGAGGTTTTGTCTTCACGCATGTGGAATAATATTGTGCTGCCACTGACTATTTCTTCAATAGATGCCCTCTTATTTGCATATTGAGCTAAATGGGTAGGTTCAGTTTCCATTTTAATGATTCATTCATTTTTATAGTCATATTTTATTTCAAAATTCAGTATTTATATTGGCAATTTTTTGTTTAGTATGAAAATATTAATCATTTTAAATGTATATTTTTTTCTATACATTGGTATTAAGTTATATTGTGTTGTATGAAATAAATATTATATTTCTCATGTTTTATAACCAAGTTGAAATTAATAATAGTATTTTTTTTCTTCTGGTGGCATGGTGAAAGAGTGGTAGCATGACCGTCTCACAGTTCTGAGATCGAGGGTTCAATCCCCGATGGGTTCTGACCTTACGGTGGTGAGTTTACACTTTACTTGTAGCTCATTCAAATGTGTACATTCAGAATTAAATTCTTTCATTTTTTTAAGTTTATGAGTTACGTGATCAAATGCATGCACTACTGCACACAATTTTTTTTAATCCATATTCCCATTCGTTCATTTACCCATGTTGTAAAAAAAGCTCAACTCCAGCCAGCAATATGTGGGTTTTTGAGTTTATAAGAGGCCGTCAGCCATTGAGTTCATAAGGAACTTTAAAATGCCACAAAACCAGCAGGAAGTAATCTGGAAATGCCCAAAAAATAAACAAGAATCATCCTGGAAAATCCTTCAAACTCAATCGGAAATGATCCAAAATTTATCAGAAATGACTTGTAAGTACCCTAAAACGGAAATGCGAAAAAACAAAAGTGATGCAAAGTTGGCTCATTGCCTGCTATTGACAATGATACATCTCCAATTCACATACGTAAACTGGTTGTGGATACACATAACTCAATGAAAGCTTGTTGATTCGTCCCTCGCAGTCAAAATAGATTGTACAGGTGGAACATAAAATGGATAGATGGATAGATACATATTCTATACATGCATTTAAACATTAGGGATGAAAGATTAAAGATAGAAAAAGATACAAAATGCATATACAAATATACAAGCACATTCCAGTGCCTCTTATAAACTCAAAAACCCACATAGTACTTGCTGGAGTTGAGCCGGTGGCAACTTTGCATTAACCCTTAATGTTGAAGCCACATGTCAAATGTTAGCATATTGGCAAGTGCAAAAGTAATGATATTGTGGCCAACTCGTGGGCTTCCACACACCCACACAATACAATGGGTCAGAGACAATAACTATCCAATTCCCCTCTGCTGATTGTTCCTGTGGCTTTAATCAAGTGGCTCTGTAATTGCGCCACAGCTTTTTCTCTTTTTGTGGCTTGATTAACTCTTCTGCCATGCTTGCCGGAAGGACGTTACATCTGAGAGAACCAAAACGAGCAGGACTAAGAAAAACAAATATTGTAGTCTATCATCATGAATGGCAATAGAAGAGTTAACGTCCATAAGCGAATCAAGAATTATTTATTGTAGGAAAATATGAGTCGAGAATGCTGATCTATTGAATGCATTAGGCACATTGCATGTATTATTTATAAAAACAATAAAAAAAACGGTAAAATACACACCAAGTCTCAGATGAAAAACGTCAGTTTTAAGCGACTATTATGGGATATAGCTCACCAAACTACAAACACTACTCATGAGCAACGAGGTCAGAAGTGCGTCCCACTGTGGCCGCGTCTGATTTAAAACATCGATCTGGTGGTGATGAAGTGTTACGGCGTCTAACGACTCGCACGGCCTCTTGCGTCGTTCTATTATTAGCATTGAAATGAACCCTTTGACCATCTGAGAATCTGCACTTAGGTTTCTAGTTTTTAGGCGTGAATAATTTACATTCAAGAAATGGCATTTTTAAACAAGCAGTGTTTCTTTTGGGAGGTTACTCTTCACTTATTTACAGCCAGATGACAGCTGTGCGCAAGCAAAGAAGGTCAGTAGAGACATTGCGAAATGTTGCAGAGTGAAATATGGTCTGATTTGTGAAACGACAATATTTTGTCTGTCTACGCCAGGACGTAATAGTAATGCCACTACTAATACAATTAATCATATTGACTCATTCACTGCTATTGACGGCAATAGACTGGCAATATATTTTGACTGCGATGGGCTAGCAGTGAATGATCAATGTGACCGTCATTTTGTGAGTGTGCGTGTGTAAAAACAAGAAATTCCAGCCCTCAAAGGAAAAATGGATTTAATGTGTAAGAATCGGTTCTTTTGTTGATGTGTTTGTAGATTTTAGTGCAGTTTTAATGCAAACTTTCTGCGATATTTTGTTGACCAGTTGTTATCATGGTGTATACTTGGCAAGCTAAGTATTTTTTCTGTGGTATTCGGTGTAAAAGTACAGAAGAGTAGAAAAGTTTTAACCGGATAAATGTAATGATTTGACATGACAAGGTTCACAAATTTACTAAAACAGTTCAAAAAAAATTATAGTGGCCAGATTAGTAAAGATCACTGAAAAAGTCGTTTTTTGTATTTTATAAATCAAACTTTTTTAAAGCCTATTTTGTTCATCTGCTTTGACACAGAATGGTAATCTGAGTATCTGTTATAGTTTTAATGTGCCGCATGGGAGTTTGGTGTTCCCATCTGACTATTCTTACCAGCTGATTTTTTTTTTGAGGACCATAGAACAAATTAGTGAATTTATAAAATATTTGCGGAAAATCTAAGTTATGAAACAAGTTCTGGAACCAATTGATTTCATAAGTCAAGGTACCACTGTACATTTTTACATGCCTTCATGCAAGGGGAAAAAAAATAAGTAGAGAAACCAGCACAACATTAATGGGATTTTTTTTGTCTCAGGTGTGAAAGGAATACAATCACAAATATTGAAGACATTTATACTTGTAATCTAATACCCTTTTAGGCCTTTTTTCCCCTCCAAGTGGTAGAACTGAGTGAGTGCGTTATTACTTTTTAATCACCTGAAGCTGCCCCAGAGCAATTAAAACACTACTCCAATACTGGTAGCGTTTCTTTTACATTACCTACATGTTTCAAAAGTTAAGTCCAGTATGAGATGTTAAAGTGCAGAAGATCCCAGTGGCAACATTGTATATTTACTTGTTTTATTATATTTATCTACAATGTGAACAGCCTGTGCTGTCTGGACTGCTCTACATTAACTTAAGTATAGGGGCAATGCATTCTAGTTCTTCTATCTCAGTCTTAATTTTCACTTTCCGCAAGACATTTAGACAGCAGGGGTGCGTACATCATTTTTTTTATGACGTACGCATAAACCATGTTAATCTTAGCAGTCTGCCATTACATTTCTAATCTCATGGCCCCCAGTGGTGCACACAATACAATGTGGAAATTACAACAAAAAAATTCCAGAGAAATAATTATTTAAACACGTAATCATTATAACAGCATGCTGTTATTGAAAGTCCTTAATTTAGTAAATAAAAACCTGGTTTGTTATAACAGACATCCATTACACTTTTAATCTTGCATACCTTCAGGGGTGCGCATTCTACAGTTAGGAAAAAAACAAATGTGTACATAATTCAATTGTGATACTTTGGGGGGAAATTAACGTCAATGAGAAATGTTTTTTATGGACACACCATCATCAGTTCAGGATGAGGTAAAAATTCTATATGGTTAATATTATAAACCTGATGAGCATGATTACGATTGTCTATATCACATGTGTCAAAGTGGCGGCCCGGGGGCCAAATCTGGCCCGCCGCATCATTTTGTGTGGCCCGGGAAAGTAAATCATGAGTGCCGACTTTCTGTTTGAGGATCAAATTAAAATGAAGAGTATAGATGTATATTAAATTTCCTGATTTTCCCCCTTTTAAATCAATAATTTTAATTTTTTAATCATTTTTTTCTGTTTTTAGTTCAAAAATCATTTTGTAAAATCAAAAAATATATATATAAAAAAAGCTTGGATCTATAAAAAAACGGAATATTCAGGGATTTTAATCCAGTTCTTTGAAATCCATTTATAAAAAAAAATCTAAATATTGTATCTAAAATGCCACATAAAATCGAGTTGACGTTAACGCGGCCTGCGAACCAACCCGAGTCTGACACCCCTTGTCTATATCCATTATATTCAGGCAGTAATCTGGAACATCTGCACATTTTGTGATAAATTGGGGATTATAAAGAAAAGGCTTAGTGTTGGTGTAACAAACAATTGAGTTTTTAATTGGCTCTCAGTTGAAAACAGTTGAGCAAAGCTATAAAAGCGTTGCTCAACCGACCAAAATCTCTGGGTTGGAACCACATGGTACGGTCCCATGGAGACTGGGAAAAAAAGAAGAATGGATATTTCTGATAGAAAGAAAGGTGGCTCAGGGTCCACATGCCAATAATGAGTTGAAGGATAACGGCGGCGATGAGGCGTGCACCCAGCTGAATGAAGACTGATGACGCTATGACTTTGGCGGGCAAATGAGCCGGGCTTGAAGCAGATGTCTCTCTATTTGGCAGGCAAAAAAAAAATACAGCAGCCAAATGCACGCTGTGGAACAGCAGCATTTTTTTACTGTAGGAGGATATGCGACTACAAAAAAAGTGTTTTTGTTTTGTTAAGGCCTCTTCAACCAGATGAAATGTTGATATTCGGTGTTCTTTTCTAATGCCTTATAATCCTAGAGCTAAAGTGCTGCATTATAGAAAAGTAGTACTGAAATATTAAATCTTAATTAAGACACTAATATCTGTGTTTGTTGTGAAGTTGCATATTTTAAAGTGTTTGAAATCATCTTCAAGTGTTTTGGGATCGTAATTTGTGGTATATCTAAGAGTTTAAAGGCACACTTTAGTACTGTTGTACTTATGGGTGTCCTTATTTTTCATTTGTGTTTTTCCTGTTTATAAATGCTAAAATTGCACTAGTCACTGTAGCTGTTCTAGCTCATATGAGGGCTTTGTATTTTAATTGCACTTTTTTTCATTTTACTTTACAACCAATTGGTTGCCATTAATGTCTACAGTGATCATTTACTGTTCTCCTAGTGTAACAAACTGTCTTTGTTGTGGGGCAAAAAGAGTTTATGGGGCTTAAAGTGGTAATCACAAGCTTCTTCAAAAGGAGTGTGCATATTCACCCACACATTTACTCTTTGGCTGTCATTGTCGAGAGACAAAATAATAATAATAATAATAATTAGACATCTAGCACTGTGACTGGCACTGAAACATGGCCATTCGACCCTCATCCCTGTCAGTGATAGACAATGAAATAAATACTAATATATATGTATATATTAGTATTTTTTATAATACAATTAACTTGTTACCAGATAATTTCATTTTTTATTCATTTTTATTGTATTCATCTTGCTTTTATAATTGTATTTATGCATTGAGAAAAATGTGTTGTTTTTTCTTCCCTAAAATAGTCAAGTTCCCTGTAAAAGCGTAGCAAATAAAAAATTTAAAAAACATGATGGAATATGGTTTCAAAGTTCATTTTCCTTGTTGCTTATTGTCGGAAGGGTTGTGGGGGTGCTGGAGTTGTGCCTAGTTAAATATGAGCAGGGTACACCCTGAATTGGTTGCCAGCAATTGGCTGAGAACATATAGACAAATGACAAATCACAAATTACGCCTACGGGGAACTTAGAGAGTTCAACAAGCCTACACTGAATGTTTTGGGGATGTGGTTTAAAAAATTAAAAAAAAAAAACTGACTACCCAGAGAAAACAGGCACAGAGCTTGAGCTTGAACCATTTGTTTCAGATCTGTGAGGCGGATGTGCTAACCACTCTGACACTGTACCAAAAAAAATCATATTTGTATCTCAATCCCACTTATCACATTTAACACATTGTGAATTCCCTTTCAGACACTATTGTGATTAAAGGCTTTAAAATATAGTACATGTGGTTTGAATGTATTGAATGCCTATTGCTGCCAAAAGGACTGAAACATGACCATCCTCTGCCAGGATTGTACGTGACTCTTACCTCAAATTTAATCTCACAAAAACAAATGAAATGGACACAAGGGATGGTAAAAAATGGGATGGGTGGAAATTGGGGCATTGGCAAATGAAGGTATTACTGCATTTAGGAAATCGCTGACTGTTGGCATGGAAGGCCAGCATTACCTTGAAGGAAAACGCGCTTCCAAAAGATCCTGCTGACGTGAATCCCCCCGAGGAAGAGCAGATTAGAGAGGATGAGCATGGCCGTGGAGAAGGCGCAGAGCAGCGCGGCGCAGCGCCTCCTCATTGCCGCAGAGCAATGCCGCTCCTGGGAAATCAGCGCACAAATAAGTGAAGTGCCAGAAGAAGCGGCACAATAGTGTGACGAAGACGCCGCCGAGCGCCCATAACAAAAGAGTGTGGAGCAACGCCACAGCGACACGGTTGGACCTTATTACTGCTTTGAGGAAACAGAGCATCTCCTAAGAAATAGAAGATGGCGCCCCACGGCTGCTAATGTATTACAAACACACTTTTGCTCACTTTAACTGTACACAGCAATTAGATGTGACAGCATCCACTCAGTGTATGTACTCCAAGCATTTGCTTTTTACTAAGCCACATTATAGGGCCACCATTTTATGGCTACGAAACATTTAATAACAAGGCAAGCCTTTTAAGCGAATAGGCAATTAAGCGAAAACGCAGTACTTCTTGACATCTTTTAAAAACTGCCCGCAAGGTTTGGTTCTTTTTGTATAACTTCCTCACTTTAGTTGAATTAAACTGATCTTGTGTGCTCTTTGCAGGATCCGAGATAGAATTTCATCTGGATGTGATC
Source organism: Stigmatopora argus (assembly GCF_051989625.1). Taxonomy (NCBI): domain Eukaryota; kingdom Metazoa; phylum Chordata; class Actinopteri; order Syngnathiformes; family Syngnathidae; genus Stigmatopora; species Stigmatopora argus. The sequence continues at coordinate 13,266,269 of NC_135397.1, read as the reverse complement.
CAGACATTACATGGTTATATTCTTTTTTTTTTTTAACTTGAACTTTTAGTTTTAGAATGAGGCTGGGATGGCAATTGAATAATACTCAAAAACTGAATTTTATATACCTATGTATATTGTTTTTTTTTACTTTCTAAAATGTTGATGGACAGAATCTAATACACATTCAATTTCCCGAATACGGGATGAATAAAGTTATCTAATCTAATCTCTAATGCTGATTGAAGATAGCAAATGTTTAATTTATGGAGTCCATTTAGTGTGGCACCTGTGTTTCACAACTTCACCATTTATTAAAATGCTTCATATGCACTGCCTTTCTCAGGTTATGACAGTTTTAATCATGAGTTGGATTTGAAAAATTAAGTAAACAAGCACATTAGCCATCTGTTAGCCTCACCATGCTTTATTTTAGTACAACCTGAATAATGCATTCCCACACTACTCTGTTGTAGTATGCTGAATCCAATATGCTTTACTATGTTTAATCAGGATCTGATTTGGAGTTTATTTGGATCCAATCAAAATTGTATTCAGTGTGTGTAATGCAATGTTTATGCAAGAACAAATTTATTTGGTTATTTGAGCAGTAATATTTCTAGAAATTTCAATGGTTTTCTTTAATCACATGAATTTTTTTTTAAATGTATCTATTTTTGTATACATTATATTTTAAAGTTACAATACTATATATAACGATATTAACTGTTTTTAACCTAGTGTTTAGGCACATAGTATAAAAGGTTAATGATTGCTATTACAGATAAATTGGCATAATTGAACAAATGATGACTGTGCAAAATGTGCCTTTAACTAAATTGCATTCAAAACTCAATGTCTACAATTGACGATGATATAAGTCCAATCCATCTGTACCGGAAGAGCCAACAGAAGTTTCACCAACACCTCTCAATGTGAAGGGATTTGGATGTCTCATATGGTCAATGGTAGGTAGTGAGTTATTTATATACAGCGCACATATTTATATACAGAGTATGTGTGCGCAGTGCTCGAAACTTACAAAAAAGGAGGAAAGGGAAGGCAAGCCAAAGAGAGCCTTCAGGCTGGTTTCCACCAGAACACCCAGCCAATTCATCAGGGCCCAACATTGAAGGTAGTCATGACCACCATGCCAGAGGCAAACGAAGCCAAACGCCAGCGCTGTGGATAACATTTTGAACAGCACTCCATGATGCGAACCACCCAGAGGCACGTAGATGTATCTGCAACATGAGCGGGAAAAGAGTTAGTATTTCAACAGCCAATAAGATCTTCAAAATAAACACATTTAAATAGCATTTTGAAGTATATGTAGCTAGTGACTAGATCGGATGTGGAACAAAATGAGGTTAAAATTGTCCACCCCTGACAAGAGTCATGTCATGTTCATAGATTTTTAATCAGATAAAAGGTAGCTCTGACACCCAGGGCAGCAACCACAAAAAAATCCACACAATAACAATTGAGGCCCTGGTGTTATTAATGACTCTTAATGGTTATTGCACTAGTTTGTTTTGCCCAGTGAATCACACAAATACATCTTCTATTACTTCAGGCTCTGGGTATTACTTTATACTAGGCATACATTCTACTGTAAATTCAATGTCTACTGTTGGTCTCGGGTGCGTTGGGATTTTTTTTTATATGCTGTACAGTTTTCTTGTCAGGTTTCTTTGCATTAACAGGAATATGGTGCCATATTTCTATTGGGCTAGTGCATTTATGCATTTACTGTGTTCTTGAAATCACCTAGCGATGCATTGCAAGTAGATTTACTTCCTAATCTTGGGTAAATTTGATTTGTATTTGTCATATAATTCCTGTTTCGATGTTTACCCATGTAGTTTTTTCATGTTAACTCATGCATTATTTGCTACCAGCCTGTCCCTGTTTAAATGGACTAAACGTCTATCACACTCAACGGCACTAAAACATTATTATCCATTGGCAAAAGCAGACAATTCAGTTTAATGTGCTTGTTTTTTCCAGACTACTGTCACTGATCATTTAGATTCAAACGCCTGTCAAATTTCAGCTGTCCAGTGAACACCTTCCTATTCACAGTTCGCTATTTCCCAATTTGTCAGGTGATAATTGGTGTCAAGGATGAAGGCTACGGTGATATGCCTATAGTACTCAGAGTTAGATGAGTGAAGAAGTTCATACATAGTCCAAGGTTATTCCCACATGCTGTGTTCCAAATTAGAGAAAACAATTTTGTTTGAAATCACAAGGCAGCTACATGTTTACTACAAGTCTGGGACTGCAGCTGCTGTGTCTGGCTGAAAGACCTTCATGGGAAAATGATGGTCTCTGATTCCAGTATTCAGTCAAATTTGTCAGATAGCCCCAAATGCAATGCTTCCGGCAAGAAAGTGGGGTGCTCTGTAGTTATGTAAGTAGTGTGAACATTCTATGCCAATGTCGCACTTCACTCACTGTGTCAAAGGCAAACAAACACCATATATTCTCTCACGGATGCATCAATGCAACCAGTTCTCTATCAGAAAGGGTCTTTCTGCCTTGCAAGTGCTGTTGTACTGCAGTCTCATTATTTCTACTACCCGTTGGCTAATCAAAAGTTCCTGAAAGACGAGCCAGGATTTCAGGAGCTTTGAGGAAAAACGGCCAGCTTGGCCGCATTGGCGATGGACAGCAGGTGTGTAAGCAGATGGATGGCTACCAGCAAACTGAATGGCAGCGCTATACCTTCAATGTATTTGACCACTTCATGCAGATGGGTGAGAGTGAATTGACATATTATGGATATTCTCGCTTGCTTTAAGTGAACGAGAGTCTAAATACCCAATATTTTCATCTAAGATTCACATTTGTGTGCAATGGGAATCAAATGCTACTTCTCGTATGTACTTCAGCTGCAAAAACTCTAATTTAGCTGCCTTCAAGGACCCTCCATCTGGCTCGGTAGCCGTACCTGCAGCAGGTAATGGAATGACAAAAGAGGAACCACTTAGCAACCCGAAGAGACGGGTATCAGTGAATCATGGTCTCACACCTACGCCAGCCCCCTCCAAGCGTTTGTGCGTAATCTCACCACCGCATTAAAGCCTGTTTAAAAGCACTTTTGACGAGCAGCGGACGTGCGGCGCGTTGTGTCGCTTATCGTTTTTGCATTTGTGGTGGGATAATTGCGAGAAATGCCATTAAGCGTAATGTTGGGGCTGGGGGAGGTGTCGGTTTCCAATGGACACGGGCTTAAAATGGAAACTTTCATTTGCAATTTAAATCCCTAATTAATTGTAGCCAAAGCAACAGTGTAACTCGCCATAACTCATTGAACAAATATGAAGACTCACTTTACTTAACTCAACTATTCCTAATATATTTTTATTAGGCTTTGCCTTAGTCCAACACACAGTTTAGACCACAGGTGTCAAAGTGGCGGCACGGGGGCCAAATATGGCCCAACGCATCAATTTGTGCGACCCGTGACAGTAAATCATGAGTGCCGACATTCTGTTTTAGGATGAAATTCAAATGAAGATGATAGATGTATGATATATTTCCTTTTCAAATGAATAATTGCAATTTTTTCAATCATTTTTTTTTCTTTTGGTGTTTTTAGGTCAAAAAGCATTTCTTAAAATCAAAAAATAAATATATAAATATATTTTCTGTTCTCCACTTTAATATTGAACATAACTAAAAATATCTTTTGTTTCCTTTTGAAATGAAGAACAAATTTTTCCCCTACTAAGAAAAAAATCTCAAATCAACAGTTTTGGATCGATAAAAAACTGAAAATGTAGGGCTTTTGATCCAGTTCTTTTAATCCGATTTTTGAAAGCGAGTCGACGTTAGTTAATGCGGCCCGCGAACCAACCCGAGTTTGACACCCTTGGTTTAGACAATTGCGATTTTGAATGTGCTCTAGCCATCATTTATTAAGTTTGTTTTTTACATGTTTGCTGAGGTTTTTCTCTAGGTACTCTAGCTCACTCCCACATTTTGAAAGCATGCTTGTTAGCTCCACTGAAGACTCTAAACCTCAATCCTCATGCCAAAATGTCAACGGGGATAGGGTCCAGCTCACCTATGTAATGAGGAGAAGCGCTATAGATGCATGCAAGTCAAAACAAAGCAGACATCCGATTAATTAGTGCTGATTACTTGCCTCCTAATAAAACCAGAAAGAAGAAACAAAGGAGCGTGTCATTAGACAAGCGTGGTACGCCAGCATCTAAGCCTTGACGGAGCAACGTGTCTCCACCGAGCGGATCGCAGGCTGCAAGCAAATTCATTGGGGTTTGCTTCATTAGGGAGAAGACAAACTAATAATAAAAAAGCACAAGCAGGAAATTGGCGCCAGCCGCCCCTGCTGATCCATATGCACATATTAAGAATAGGAGGAATTTCTCCAGGATTCGGTGGACAGAAACAAAGCAATTCCACCCGCGCTGGCTATTATTTGTCAACAACACACAACAAGCTCATAATCATGAGAAAGCATCCATGCAAATGTAACATCCTTGTCTATTTATGACCAACTGTGCAAGGCAGCTGCAGGATGAGACCTCCTGCCACAGCACACTTTTTTTTAAACAGTTAGACTGTTTAATATGGATGAGTTCGATAGGCTGCCAGAATGAACACATGTGCTCAAGCGGGAAATATTCACAATGCAGATACATGGGGGAAAAATAACTACAATAGAGTAAAACTACTGCTTAACAGATTGGGGTGGGGTTGGAGGGGGACAATAAATGTCTTTGCAATGCAATACTGTCACCTTGTGGTATTGCTTTGGTGCATTCAAGTATTGTTGCCACAAACAATTATTTTAATAACTGTCTAATCATTTTTTGCAATTAATTCACTCATCAACTCCTATATATGGGCTGCACATTTTAGCTGTACATATGTAATGGAACAAATAACTAAACACTGAGAAAAGACATGAATAATATTTAGTAACAACGCAAAGGTAATTGTTTCCCAAAAATCTTATTTTAAAGAAATACAAGGTACGGTATGCTTTAAGTGAAGACTACAAAAGATTTAGAGAAATGTAATGAGTCACACAAAGTTATGGATGCACAGCACAAAAAAGATGAAAAGAAAGAAACTGAAAACTAGAAAAAGACGTATAAAGAGGTACAAAGCATACTGACAAAAAGATGGAGAAACAGACACAAACAGATTTTAGAGGAAAAAAAATGGCTTTAAAAATAGAAGAGACACAGTAATACACAATGTGTGCACATCCTATGAAGGACCTCTTACCTGAGGAGCCATCGATACAGGCCCTTGTCAAAATGCCTGTTCGGAGTGGAGAGACACAACAAGACGGGGAGACCATTAATTGGATTCAGACATTTACATGATAATACCATGAGTCGGGAACACCTGAGCTCCACTGGCTTCATCATACTCAATACTAAATAAATCCAGCTAAGTTAAAGAGGGTACTGTTTGTATGCTAGATGCTCTTTCCCTGTCGCTTCCTTCCTCACTCTGTTGTCATTAAGAAGATTAGAAGAAGCAGGTCTTCGGGAGTAGTTGCCCCATAAAATGCCTCTATTGTCCATGACGTCAAATGACAGATTTATGCATTCCATCAATGTTGTCGACATGGGCCAGCTCAGCGCACATGGGATTACCGTGCGTCACCAGTCAGCACTATTGAGCCAATTCGTCTATAGAGAGATGGAAGCAAAGGCATATGTCCATCTCAGCATTACGGCCAACCAAATCTAAGGAATGTTTTGCATTTAAAATGGATGGCCAGTGCTTCACCAGAGTCTGCTTTCATCTCAGCACATTCTCTTCACATTTACAAAAAGTGTCACCACTTCCTTAAAACCAACATACCATATATTTTTGTTTTTAAAGTTCTATTTCAATGTTTGGAAAATGTTTCTAATGAAAAGTTATATTCTAGACTTCATTATTTTATTTTTCACATGTTCCTTTTTTACACTGAAATCTAACTTCTTCATATATTTATAATGTTAAAACATTTTTATTCTTTCCCCCCCAAAAATACTAAGCCAGCAAAATGGTGAAATAGTAGTTAACACGTCTGCCTCACAGTCCTAAAATCAAGGGTTCAAGCCCTGGCTCCGGGCTTCCTGTGTGGAGAATGCAAGTTTCCCCCATGCCTGCGTGAGTTTTCTCTGGGTACTCCAGTTTCCTACATTCTCAAAAAATCCTTAGTAGGCTATTTGAATACTCAAAATTGGTTACTGCGTCGGCCTCACAGTGGGGGGACCTGGGTTCAAATCCAGGTTCGGACCTTTCTGTGTGGAGTTTGCATGTTCTCCCCAGGCCTGCGTGGGTTTTCTCTGGGTGCTCTGGTTTCCTCCCACATTCCAAAGACATGCATGGTAGGCCTATTGGACACTCTAAATTGCCCCTAGGTATGAGTGTGAGCATGAATGGTTGTTTGTCTCCTTGTGCCCTGCAATTGGCTGGCCACCAATTCAGGGTGTCCCCCGCCTCTGGCCCAAAGTCAACTGGGATAGGCTCCAGCACCCCCTGCGCCCCTAGCGAGGATAAAGCGGTTCAGAAAATGATATAAGATGAGAAAATTGTGTATGTGGGCATGTGGGTGTGTCTAAATTGTTGTTTATCTCTTTTTACACTGTGATTGGCTGGCATCCGTTTCTGACTTTACCCTGTCTACTGCCTATGGCAGTTGGGATAGGACCAGCCACATGAAGAATTGGTGGCACAAAAGATAAATTAATGATCAATATTAACTCCACTGATAGCGATAAACCTCCAATCCATTTGAACTGGAAACACTGGCAGCAAATTATTCGTCGTCAATGTGACTGGAACATGATAACTCACACTCACTCTGCTAAACGCAATGGATGTCTATTGCCATCAATAGTAGACAATGTGTCAATGTTAAGGTAATTCCATTTTGACTGAGTAAGTAGATTATCGGTGTGGCACCTTATGCAACAGCGCCACCAACAGTGTAAAATATATATTATCAAGGCTCATTAAAGGCAGCCTGTAGAGAGCCACTCTCTATGCAGTCAGTACTGATCTTCAAAGGAGATCATTGATGGAAATTATTTCTTGGTGTCAGTGTGTGTGTGTACGATACTCCATTAACCTGTACCCCTTTTGCTCTATTAAAAAAAGAAATGCAAAATGAGTCCTTGAGACGGCGTTTATGTCACATAGAGGTGACCTGCCGCGGTGATTGCAGCTAATGGTGGGCGAGACAATTCAGGCCGTGATTGCACAAGCAAAGACGCACTTAAAAAAAGCACTTGACATTAAATGCCAGCATTTCTCTTCAAGGATATACAGTACGAACGCCGGCCAAGGGACGCGGGGATGGCTAAGTGGACACTGAGTTGATGCGACTTACCGCCACATGCCAGTGAAGCTGTACATGATGCTGACGCAGCGAGGTAGACCAGGAGGGACGAGCTGGTCTAATGTTGCCAGCATGGAGGTAAGGCCGAAGAGAACCAGGTACTTGACAAAGAAGAACTGTACCAGGGCCAGTGCCAAACCACCTGCAGGGTAAACCAATTAACATGGTGACAGCAGCACTGGAGACCACCATGGTATATACAACCAATTTCTGACATTAACAAAAGCTTCTTTTTTAAAAATATCTTTAAATAATGGAATTAAAGAAAAGAATTGCATTCCTTTGAAAACAGCTAAAAAATGTATAAAAACTGCATTTGTATTCTTTCACATGAAAAAAGAATGAATATTGTGCTACTTGTCATACACTAACGCATTTGTGTGTCTGCTGTGCATAGACTAGATTGCATTTATAATTGATTAATTTTACATCTAAAATTTGTTTTAATTCAGCGTATCCAGAGTCAAACAAATTTTATAGCCACAACATTTTAATTAAAAGATAATTCTGAGAAGAAAAGTCTTTCTAGCCTTGATTTAGGGGTAGTTTTAATTGTGATTTGATAAAATATTTTTTTAACAAAGAAATAATTGAGTTTCCATTTGCTAACAGAAATAAGGAAAACACTGGCTGGGAAAAGTTAAAGAGGTATAAGCCTAATTAAAATTAACCTTGCCAGGACGTGACTTTTCATATTTTTATATTACGTATTTATGTTTTTTTTTTACTGGGAAAACGCACTGTCGAGTAGCACCGCCAATTTTGTTACACGCAGCTGTGTATGAGGACAATAAAGGCTTTAGATTTGATTTTTTTTACTTCTATGTCTTCAACTTGCTATGTAAAGTGGTAGATTCCCAAAATATGCCTGAAACAAAAAACTGGGAACTTACCCAATGCCCACGGTGGTAAAATCTCCAGGTAGGTCTCATTGGACTGGATAGCGTGCATGTACATGACATGGATCAGGTATTCGGCGATGCACCACCACACCAAGATCCGTGCAGAATAAAAAAAAAGGTAGTGAGCTCCTGCTTTGCTCTGCTCAGTGGGCCTCTGCATCTGAAGGAGACAGACACTTCAACATTCATTTATAGCACTTGTCAAATTTAACATTAGAAGATTCACATCACTTAACGTCTACTTCTCACAGGATAAAGTATTTGTCCAACTCACTTGCTCCAGGTAGTCGTTGTATGTAATGACTGGTCCATTGTAGAAGAAAGGATGGTAAAATGTGTAGGACAAGAGCCAACCCAGCTGTAGGAGGCCGCCGGTGTGGATCGTGGGACGTTTGCAGTACTCCAGACTGAAGCTAATAAGGCGAAGAGTACTCACCGCCACGCTGAAGAGCAGCAGGTAGTACTCCTCCTCATGCTCATACCACCCTCTCTGTTGGAAATGCAGTGTAAAAAAGTTAGGGAAAGATATTGACTCTAACACTTACAACAAAGAAAGTTGACTAAATATTCATCAAAAATGTGACATTTGTGTTATGCATAGTTAAAATATATAAAAATACTTTTTTTATTCTATATTTCCAACTTTACCTGTAAACACGTTATTCAACAGGTGAGTAAAGCCAAAATATTGGCAGAAATATTCGATATTTTTCAGATTTTTCAATCTGAATAATACACTTCAAATATAGTTAAGTTACTATATATTTCATAATGAGCTCTAATGGCATCTTGTGTCCATTAAATATAGTTTAATATCTCATCTCATTTTCTGAATCGCTTTATCCTCACTAGGTTCGCGGGGGGTGCTGGAGCCTATCCCACCTGACTTTGGGACAGAGGCGGCGGACACCCTGAATTGGTGGCCAGCCAATCGCAGGGCACAAGGAGACAAACAGCCATTCATGCTCACACTCAGACCTAAGGGCAATTTAGATTAGACTGTCCAATGTCTTTGGAATGTGGGAGGAAACCGGAATACCCAGAGAAAACCCATGCAAACTCCACACAGGTGGACCAACCTGGATTTGAACCCAGATCCCCCACTGTGAGGCCGACGCGCTAACCACTCATTCGCCGGGCCGCCCTAAGGAGAATCTATTTTCAAAAAGCACTGTCGCATTTTTCATCTAAATTCTAATCCTTGTTTATGTTTTCATTTTTGGGGGTAAACCAGTGCTTCCCAATTACTTTTTGTCATGGGGTGACTTATGACTTACAATCTATGTTGCTCTCTGCCTTTCTTTCAGTCCCTGTAAAAACAACTTTTTCAATGTGTCACTGACTCGCTGGGTACTTCTGATCTACGCTCTTTGTTCTTCTCTGACAGTGAGCGCACCACTGCTTTCCACCGAGTGAATTTGTAATGACACTTTATTCTAGTCTCTAAGGGGCCACTATTCGAGAAGCACTGGGTTACACCAACCTTGATGTCCTGAATTTGTCTGATGTGAAGGCTGCAAAGGAGCAGAAGGCTGCAGGTCCAACACAGAATGGGCTTTCTGAGCTGGGCCACCAAGAAAGACAAAGCCACATGCACAAGTACAACTGCCACACCTTTAATTCCCAAAACGCTGCTGGCAGCCGAAAAGCCATAAACTGTGAGCGCCATGACCCAAAGCTGTGGACAAAAGGTAGAAAAAAATGACTTTTGTAAAATTTGTAAAAGTAGCAATCTAGAGTCTGAGGGTAAAAAGTGAGAATTCAGTGAGAATTCCAACCTGCGGGTAAAGAGTTCTGCACAATCTAGAAATGACAGCATGCCCAATCAGAGTCCAAAGCAAGGACTTCTTAGCCCATGCAGTCCAGAAGGCCCACTCAAAGTCTGATGCATCCTAACCAAAATCACATGAAAAGAAAGATGACAAAACTTAGAACCACATTAATATTACTGCTTTCCACCAAAGAGATTTCATATATACATACTCTTTTGAATCCCTTAAAAAAGCCTGTTTCCAGGAGGAAATCTCTATCCAATCCCGCTTCATGTTCTGAAAGATAAACCCCCAAAATTAAAATATTGCTCAAGCTTTACCAAAAAACTGACACAATTACATATATTCTACTACCTTTTGAGAACCTGTGAAGTTCATAAAAAGAGTAAAAATGGGACCCGAATGACAGAAACCAGTAAAAAAGGATCTCGCTCCGTGGCAGAGGTGCAGGTTGGACCTTTGGGTTTGGTGTCATCTGGTTGAAATTGATGCGCTATGGTGAGCCTGAGAAATGCATTAGAATGTCACACACGTATACACAGAGCTTTTTCCCGTAACTTTGTCGGTCTTGTGGAAAAAACGAATGTATTATTAACTCACTGGCTCCCAGTGATGGTGATAGTCATCCCATGCAACTGAAACATGATCATTCAATGCCAACCAGCCCAGTTAAATATCTAACGATGGCATCCATTAAATTTAAAAGCAATAACCTAAAAAATTACTCAAGTCCAATGTTGTTTATACAGCGAGTTCACAACAACCGCACATTAGTACCAGTGACCGCATTTAACGGAAGTCAGAAATGATGTCGGTTGCTAGGTAACACCAAGCGTTCTACGACAGTCACATGCAAACTTGAAAACACGGCCGGAAGTTTAATTCTTAAATGTATCTGTACCAATTGGACATATTTGTAAATGAGTGTGTGATCTGTGTGTGTCATTACAGCGATCGTACTTTTTTTCGATATACTACACAGGGTCACATATATATTGTTGACAAATGTTACCTAAATGTGTTGGGTTTTGCTTCATTTCGTCAAAGGAAGTCCACAATTTTCCACAGCAAGTGTTGATTGAAATTCAACTTTAAAGCATGTGAAAAGTGATGCAAAAATCAGGGCTTCTTTTCCGGCCGCGGTTCTTCTTCGTTGAAATTTTTCATTTTTACCCGTCTTCAAAATGGCTGCCACCACCAGGCGAGGATGACGAATCGTTGTTTGAAACAAGACAGGTGCAGAAGATTAATGTTTGTCATCGGGATACAGTAAAAGCGCAAATAGCACGTATTTAGTAAGTTCCTTTAAGATACTATCATTAATTCACATGTACACTTTCGATTCAATGCTCAGTTGCTTGGACGACATGGTCCTCATTCTTTCATGTTGAGTATATCTTTTACTTTTTTTACTTTTACAGGTGCATACGAAAACACGTGTCCAATCTTCTAACGTTGTCTTGTTATTTAAGTCTTTTAAATTACTGTAATTTTTCTATTCAAACCCATTTGTGCATTCTACTTGTATGATGCTACTGTGTAATTGTTTTAAGTCTGTCTTGTTTGAGTTTGATTTATCCAGCACATATTAATGAACACGTTCATATTCATGTTTTATCGGCAGAGGTTGACAGGTATGACTGTTAATGAACATATAAATAAGCATATACTGCTGTAAGTACATACAGTGAACATATAAATCAGTGACGGTCCGTGCATTTTCTCGTAGCGCCTTCAACGAATCAATCCAACCCTCAAAAACTATTTTATGGCTATAAAACCACGACTGCAGCTACAGCTGCGACACATAAAAATAATCAATAAATCAATGCACAAAAATTGGGTAAAATCCACTTCCTAGCAGCATTTAATGATTAATTACAAATACTGGAGCTTTTCAGACATTACAACCGGGCCAGGGGGGTGATTTTCCCGGGAAAAGACAGCGATGAACGTTTAATAAGTATTGATGGACAAAATATAATATATGATTCAGATATTTCTTAGGCCAACAGAGAAGGCCTTGAAGGCCCTGACGGCCCGCCACTGATATAAATATGTAAGATTGTAGCCGAGGGCTAATTTCCATCTTTAGTCCCTTGTGCAGGTGGAAGTTGAACGATGAAACATACAGAAACATGCACCGACCCATGCACCCAACCCACCCACCCACCCACACACACACACACACACACACACACACACACACACACTCAAACACAGACACACACCCATGCACATACACACACACACAGACACACACCCAAACATAGACACACAAACACAGACACACCCCCAAACATAGACACACACCCAACACACACACACACCATCCCACCCACACCAACACACACAACCCACCCACACCAACACACACAACCCACCCACACACACACGCACGTAGGTCGCACAATTTTAGACATAATTGTGATCGCAATTATTTTCATCTAACAGCCAGGCTTTATGATGATTGGCAAAGAGATATGATGTTAATTGGCATTGAGTCCCAGGTAGATAATGCACGAACAGGAAAGGTGCTTTGGCTGAATGCACCCTTTTTGAAGGGAACTACACAGTCACCTCTAGAGCCACCCCTTGTTGATGTGTTGGAATTTTTTTTAATATAAAATCTAGCAGTGGAGGAGGAGTTTAAGAGGAACATAATTAAAACATTTGCTGCATTTTTAGAAATGAGTTTATTTCAGCTCAATGGTGTGTGCAACCTCATTATGACGAGCCTATGTAGCAGTCATGGGAACCTAAAACCAAAGAGGTGCTTGCTTCTAGCATTTTGTCATGCAGACACAATTGACAAAATGAAAATGTCAAAATAGCACTTTTTATCCTCTTTAGAACATATACATTCATTTCTTTTGCCTTTCATAGCATGACCATCACCACCTGTAAGACATTATGTAAAGCAACAGTTGTAAGCTATTTTAACGTGAAGGTGCATGCCAGCATGTATTTGCATGTTATGCATTTTTTCTGTGTTCACGCAGATGACTTCAGTGGCCGCTTCTTCACAGCTCCTCGGTCTCCCCGCCCAAGGGCATGAGGGTGGGCACCTGATCAGGTTCACCATTCATCTCCAAGTGGATGCCGCTGGGCTCACTGCTACCCAACCAGCCAATGGGAGTGCGGTTGAACGAAGGTCGGAGGTTGAGGTCATGACCATACACCACTGTGGGCTCGGCTACCACTTTGGTCTTCTCAGGCTCAGGCATTTGGAATTTCATGAAATGGAGGGCCTTTTCATATCCACCATAGGGCATGGCAGTCCTGTCAAGGTTAGGCAATTGTCAGTTTTAGTCACACAAAAACACAGCATTGTTTTCAGGTCATTGCTTGGTGGGATATGTATCAAATCGATTGTTTGCAAATGTGCCAGTTTTAGCTCTGTTTCTATCTATGCTATAAAAAGTGTAGCTTTCACATTAGGTGTGGAGATTTCTTCATGGTTAAAACCAAATATTTGCCAAGTCCAAGAATAGAACTTCAGTACTAAGGTACTCGAAAGAGTAGCAGAGTTAAAGTTATAGTTAGTGATATCCCAATCCGATACTGGTATCTGCGCCCGATATGACTATTTTTGGAGTATCGTAAAGTATCGCGTTTGGTCACATGATCAAATCCAATTTAGTAGACGCGTGTATTTTCCCTATTATTAGTGCTTTTCAGCTGATGTAAATCAAACCCATAAGTAAACATGCTCGCTGAGTGGTGCTCTATCTCTTTAGAAAGATTATCGTAAAAGATCATCGAGTAATATCGTGAAACAAAAAAAATCTTCATTTAATACAAACAAAGTGATTCATCATTTAATGGTTACATCATATTCTGCATTATTTTACTGGCGCCCCGGCGTCTTGAGTGGTTAGCACGTCGGCCTCACAGCTCTGGGGTCCTGGGTTCAAATCCAGGTCATGTCCATCTGTGTGGAGTTTGTATGTTCTCCCCGGACCTGCGTGGGTTTTCTCCAGGTACTCTGGTTTTCTCCCACAAGATCCCAATTTCTATTCTTTAGCCAAAGATCAAAACCACTAGATATTTTTTGTTGTACTTTAAGTGAGTACCTGTTGAAGGATTTGAACTTGCGCAGATCAATTTGCCCACCGGGGCCAGGCATAAACCCTTTTAAGGTGGCGAGCAAATCTTCGTCACCCTTCATGGCCTTCTCCCATGGTGATTTATAGGTCTTTATGTGCATCTTAGACGCGTCATCTTTTCCACCATCTGTGAACAGATGTTTTTAGGAACTACATAATAAGCATGTCATCCTAGAACCTCTGAAATAACCCCTGCAATTGTAGTTGTGGAATTAAATGCAGCATTTATTTAGTGTGATCACCTTCAAGCAAAATAGGACACTTTGAGAAGCACTCTGTCAACAATCTAGAACTTGATAGATCTCAACAAACTTTCAAACCAACCTTTTTGCGTGGACCCCTCACCCGATCCTCCATCTTTTCCTGCTTTCCCATGTTGCGCGGCACCTTGTCCTTCTCCGACTCCTACGGCGTCCCCAACTTCTCCACTCTTACTTCCAGGTTTCGGAGGAGGCACAGGGGCTCCTCCTCCAAATACCATTCCTCCATAATGCAACTGACTGGCATCTTTGCTGAGGAGATAGCCTCCCAGGTGTATCGTTTGGCTGCCCGACTGACCACCCGCTGTCGGGACAAACTTCTGCAATTCATCCTAAGAGGGAGCAATTTACCCAGGGTGAGTTGCTGATAAACTCTAATTGAGTCGGACCATTTTCTGTAGGCTACCATGGAGTCACCAATGAACATGTCTGGGTTGTTCTCGTAGATGAACCTCTCCACCCGCTGCTGCCTCATCTTAAACATCTTGGAGCCACGGTTCTTGAGCAGAGACAACTCCTCCAGCATGATGTCTTTTGGTGTGCCGATCTTTTTTCCCAAGTCGAACTCGGATATGTTAACAACGGGCTCGTATTCTTGGTAAGTGAATCCATCATATTAAAACAATGTTTCAGTGTGATGTTGGTGTAAAGTTGACAAGACTACAAAACTGTTAGACTTACCATCTTGGGAGATTTTTGATAGGTCAATGAGGACTCTGGTGGGCTTTCTCCTTTTAGTTAAAGGGGTTGGTGTTCTTGCAGGCATGGCTGTGAGGAGTGAGAAAATAAGAACAATGTTTATGAGGCTTGTAGTGGAATCTCTTGCTGGTTGGGCTTCTTGAGACTTTTTGTTACTTTACCCATGATAATCATGTCTACTAAATTTGAAAAAGCATTTTTTTTTAAATACATTGTTCAAACATTGAGCGACACTACTGAAATTAGGTTAGCCATTAGACCATCACTCTTATTTTTTTTAGTAGTATCCTTTTTTTAGTCTTCATGATAATAATGCTCACCACAGAATGTAGTAATATGATCAAGTGAAACTGCCATTTAGTTACATCCATTCCAACATCCCCCACCAGAGTTCACTGTTCACTATCTTAACCAAGATATAAATGCAATGAATTAGAAACCACCAAATCAACATCAATGCTCATCAATAAAGTCAAGGTTGTCACTATACTCAGATTCCTCACGTTCCCCAGATGAAATTGATGTCTGCTTTGGGAAATGTATAGTATCATTTCGCAGTATCATTAACGGTACAATCTCAAAGTAAAAAATCTTTAACCAAAATAGCGGTTGGCATTTAGTTGTATGTATTACAGTTGAGTCTTCAAAGTTGAATACCTAAAAATAATGTGAAAAGCATGATTGTTTGTTAAATTGTGCTAGATGCTAACACATTTAATGAGACTTCAGGTGTGGTATACGGTCCCCATCATGTAGTCATATTAGGTGAAGAAATACTGAGTGTAATGTTTATGTTACCAAAGTTCCAATGGTTTAATTTTAATATATAAATAATTATATATATATATATATATATATATATATATATATATATATATATATATATATATATATATATATATATATATATATATATACGTCTTATTTATCTTTTTAGTATGATACAATAACTCTGTTTTTGATTAGAAATGTACATTTTTTGTTTGTCCTTTATTTGAGCACAGTGCCATTGTTCAATGGTGTTAAAAAGGAATTCACTTAGGTATTAGGAATAAAACTCCTGCCCTGTTTTTGCTAAACGCTAAGATTTTCTATTTTTTCATGATTTTTGAGAGTCTTTATTGAGGAGTAAGGGATGTTTAAATGTTTTTCCACTGGCACGACAGTTAAAAGTAGGTGTTTAAATGTTAATTAAAATTTTCTGCAGTCAGTCAAAGCTTTATATTTGACAATGTTTTGTGAAAAATTTGTGTTTGAGACAAGAACAAATTGGAAGTCCATGTAATCATGATGATAGAAATATTTTTAGTATTCTTTTAAAGTTGTCACTGTTATTTTCCACTGGCATGACAGTGAAAGGTAGGTGTTTAAATGTTTGATTCTGTTCAACTCTAAGAAAGTCCTGCCACTCTGATGCTGTTGTAATTTATTCTTTTGTTTTTTTTATTTTGTCGCTTTTTTATTTCTCGTTAGATGGTCATAAGCACTTCCAGTTCTCAACATGTCGCGTTGCCTTCTCTTGTCAGAAGGAAAAACATCACATCGAGTGACTGTAACACAACCCACAAGGCTATTTTTAATGTACCCATCCTTACCCAAGAAATTGAGCACCGTGTAAATGCGTCATTTGATGATCAAAAGGGTACGATAAAACACATTAGTACAAAAATCACTCCCCTTGAATGTGGTCTTCCTTTTGAATGAATGTTTCATGTAAGACAGTTGTTAGTAAATGTAGAGTACGTCAAAATAAATTCCATGGGACCGTTTTTAATTCCTGAAGATGATTAGGAGTAGCCTCCCAGGTTTAATAATCACAACCCCCACACCCACTTTTCAGGGTTTGGTGATGGCATACTAAATTGGTACGGCCAGAGTGGGAGGGTCATTCCTTTGGACATTTGATGATGCAAGTGGCATCAGATAAATACGATTCAAAAGTATTGTGATTAAAATGAACATAGCAAGTCAAACCACTGTCACTATTTGAGAAAAAGTACTACTTGAAATATGATTAGCAAATTCTTTTAAAAGAAATCAATGCTAAAACGTACCTTTTTTTCTAAAGAATAATCCAATGGAGGGTAAAGTTGTAAGATCCCGGGTCGACAGATACCCCAAAAGCGTACGACTAGTTTGATCCCAGTCAATGCGGCACCCACCCTACGCTTAAATGGCAGGTCGTTTCTTCCGGGCTGGGGCTGCGGGTGGCAGCGGCGTGGCTAAGGTGGATTTTGAGGCGTATGAAAAGCGATGCAGGAGCGTCTAAGGCATGGAGGGGCGGGTGGGAATTGGGGGTCAGTCCTTGGGCCAGTCTAAAGTGCTGATGGGGATATTAAAGGAACAAAATGATTCTCCCAGATGGTTATGGGGCATATATTTAGCAGCAGGAATGCAGGGAAGCCACATCAGTTACAAGATAACCCCGAGAGGCCACGGGTAGTGTTTAGGTTACACTCAGAGTGAGGGAAAGTGAAGGCGAGTGTAAATGCAACCATGGACAAAGTGCAGGCCTGGGGTTAAGCATATGTGTGTTCAAGTCACTCTTGAGTTCTTTGTGTTATGTAGTTAGGATCAGGCTCCCTACAAGTGACAGGAACACATTACACTTGAGAAAATTAAATACCAGAGATTAAGTCAATGTAGGTCCTAAGGTAATATGCAGCATGACAGTTGAAATGAAAGAACAGTTTCCCTATCACCAGACAACTTGCAAAATTACTGATAATTCAGTGTAGAAATTCAGCGAGCCAAGTTGTGTTTTTGGTGAAAAGAAAATAATAGCTGGAAAGCATTTGCCTCTCCAGAGAAAGTCAATCAAAACTGTAGCTTTTTCCTTATATCTTAACTCAGATGCCATTGAGAGGAGATTAGTATTTACATTGAACATTATCTTGCTGGTCACTTTTGCATTTTAGATTTTTTTGGGGGCGTTCTGGTGGAACGAAATTGCCCTTCAAGGGACACCAATAAATTGATGGTGATGATGATGAATAACAAGAAAGCTAATCTAACAGCCTGGAAAAACAGTAGTGAAAATCTTGGGGTGGTGTGTATAGTACATTAATTTATTATCCGTGCCGTTTATTCTCATAAGGGGGAGTGCTGGACCCTATCAGGCGAGGGACACCCTCAATTGCGGGACACAAGGACACGGACAAACATTCCCACACTCACTTGTACTGAGAGGAAATTTAGAGTGCTCACCCATCCTACCATGTATGTTTTTGGAATGTGGGAGGAAAATGGAATAACTGGAGAAAAGCAACACTGTGGAGGACATGCAAATTCCACACAGAACCCGGGGTTGAACCCTCGATCTCGGAACTGAGGATCTGAGGCGTATTTTACATGAGTTTGAAAAAAAATCTTTTTATTTATTAATTTGTATTTTTTTTTTCATATTTACTTAGTCTCGGCAAATAATTGATAATCTATTCTAAACAGTAATTATTAATTGAATAATCAAATCTTTTGACAGTTGTTTATTTTTTTAAATTGCTTATTATCTTTAGGTTATTTACGATGTTAAAAATAGATTTAAAAATTATCAATCAAGCATCCGGAGAAGCTGAAGGTGTTCTTGTTGTGCACTACTGCGTAGTTGTATAGTTGTACGTTATAAAGTTTGGAATTGTGGATGACCGCCTGCAGGTTGGACTTGTGCTTGTGGTTCTCGATAGTCTCCGGAGCCCTCCTTAGCATTTACTGCAGGGTCAGCACATTGGAGTTGTGCATGATGTCCTTGGTCATCTGGTTTTTCATGGTCTCCTCCGATTGCCATCGCACCAGGCGATGCCTTCAGCCTCCAGCAGAACATGGAAATGTATCGGAGGAGAGCAGGCAACAATCTCACCTTTTGGCTTTTGAAGCACCCATCCTTGTAGAAGCGCTGGTTGAAAGTGCACTTTACGTTGTTCAATTGTTTCGAGCTCGATATGTTATAACCAAAATCAAATCATAATGTCTGCTTTACTATAAAAGAGGTCTGGGTTCATGTTTCGAAATGTAAAAACCAGGATACGCTTGAGAACAAAACGGATAAATTTACAATTCACTCCTGTTTTCTTTGAAATTGTTCCATATTTTTGCTTTACTAAAGCTCTGATTAAAATTCATACTTCATCCCTGTAAAAACTAAGATGTTCTTATAATAAAGCTAAATTCGAGGCTACCACATGAGCATCATATTAAAGATAAAATAGTGTGACATTAATCCTATCTAGTCTATTGGAAAGGAGACTGCAATACTACAGCGCCACCAAATGGCCTGTTTTTATTTATTTGTATTGCCAATCTATAAACATATTCTTCTTACATGTACAAGATGTAATGCACATGTGAAAAAAATGTTATTCATATATCATAGCAACTAAACGTGCAATAAGTGTTGTGTTGTACACTGTACAGAAATTAGATGGTATATTAGTGTGAGAGGCAGTATAAAACCAGACAAGTGATGTGCATTTCAGAGGTGACTTTATTCTAAAATGTGTCATTTATTGTAAATATAAACATATTCACACATTTTAAATGATCATAATTTACACCTTATTATCCACAAGTGTAATTTTGTAGCCTTGACATTATCAATACAGTAGAAAATAAACAAAGAATATCCTCTAATTGATCATACATATTTTTAATTTCAGAAAAAATATTAAAAGAAAGAAAAAGAAAAAGCACCCCAGTGCATCAAATTTTTGTCACCTTGACCATCTAATATTTAATCTCTAGCCGTGAACCTTCCTAATAAAATCTTTAGGCTGTGGATTTTCATTACAAAAACAATTTAACTTTGCATTCATACAAACAAAAATATGATCATAATCTTTCATGGATAATGTTGATTCCTGACCACATTTGTTTGCCTGTCATTTTATCATCCATGCAATCAATTCCACCTGTCCACAGCCTCTCATTTCATAAACCCTTTTATTAATGCTAACAGTAAATCCACCAAGTCTTTGCACAATTTCGAAAAATCAACAAAATACACACTTGTTTATCTGTAGTATTTATTTAATAAAATAAAACGTATGCATTTACATACTGAATCTAAAGGCCAGATTTATCACATGTGCCATGTTTGCATTAGGAAGCTGTACATGAATAAATAATCTGTAATGCGGAGTGAGTGGTGCTAATTAACACCTAGGTGCCTAAAAATAATCCACATTATTTAATAATTCCATTTTCGTTTTACAAATTTGAATTTACATTTGACACCCTCTATGGATTTGAAAAAGATTCTCTGTGCCTAAAGCCTATGGCAGCATACACTATTAGTAATTCAGCCATTTATCTAAGACAGCATGGAGAAATATCACAATGATTAACATGTTTTTGTCTTGAAGTAGTAAGAAAAGATCTTAATTCTGCATTGTGCTAAGGGTTGCTTCTTATTTTGGGGTGAGTAACCTTTCCAAAACTAAGTGAACACATCCATATTAGAATATATATGGCTAATTCTGTGGAGAAACAATCAGACCAACTCTAGCAGCAAAGGTACTTACAACAAGGAGTGAACGATTGTGCATGATGCAGTCCATGTGTGATTGTGGTTGGGTTAATGTTGCCTAAATTGCCCCTGGTCTCCACACATGAGCCTGAACACCTCCTTTGGTGGCAACAAAGCGTGGTTTGGGTGCTTGAACTGGATTTGATTTAAGAGGAGGCAATGGAGAAAATATAGTTAGCTCAGGAGCACTCTTGAACTGCTTGGCTGACTGGAGGCCAGTGTTGTAGGAGACCGGGGTGTAATGTGTCGATACACCAGAAGCAGGGTTTGGAGGAGGCATCGCAGATAATTTCGGAAGGCTCGGCAATCCGGCTATTTGGGAAGAGAGTGAAGCTGACTCTCTGAATGAGACTCCTGCCAAGTTGGTGTCTGCTTTTGGAGCAGTTGAAGCAGGAGGTGGGCTGAATATGTCAGAGTGATTTATACGCTCGCCGAGGCTGGTAGCTGAACGAGGTGCGAGGACTTTGGGAACCAGAGTAGGAGCAGACATAGGTGTTGGTGTAGAGAATCTTTTGATTTCATAGGTACGAGCTGTTTTTACAGGTACCTGCTTTGGTGACATTAGTGAGCTTCCCACCATTGCTGTACAGTGGCCCTGTCTCTGGTTTTGTTGAGAAGGGCTGGCGGAGAGATTTGCAGCACCTCCGCTGTAATTAAACATGGCAGAGTTTAGTTGGTAGGGCTGCCTTCTCATAAAATCCAGAGCTTGGATGCCCTCTCGCTGGGAGCTACCTCTACCCTTACTACCTGGCTTGGCCATGTTCTTCTGAGGCCCTGTCGGAATCGAGGGGGTCAGGAGTGGGTTATACCCAATGGGTGGAGGGGCACGCACATTGGAGGAGTATTTCCACTGAGAGGAAATGTAGGGGCTAGATGATTCAAGGTGTTGTGCAGCGCCATGCGAGGTCACATCCTGTTGATGATAAGGTTGTTGAGGGGCATCCACAACATACATACCCATGCGATTTTGTCTGCGAGCAAAAAGCTGAGCCCCCTTTCCTCCTGCTTGAATGATCTGTGGAACCTCCTGTTGAACCCTAGGCTTGGGTGCGACCGGGGGAGGAATCTTCCCAAGGGTGACTGCAGTGCTTTCTTCCTGCCCACCATCATAAAATTCTTCAGAGAATTGTTGCCCATACTTGGAGTGTGTAGCCCTTTCATCAAAATTATGCACCATGGAAAGCAGCGCAGGATTTGGTGAATTCTTCTTCAGTTCTGGTACCGTGAACATAGGTTTGGGTTTTCCAACACACCGACGAGACTCAAGTAAGATTCCTGTACGACCTCCTACACCAGAAATTGGAACGGTTGGAGCTATCGCTTCTGTTTCAGAGACCATAGACGTTGGTGGTACAGGTGTCATAGTAATTTGAGTTGGGCATGGAGGAGCAACTGGTACAACTGGAGGAACCATGGCAACTCTATGAAATGAACTGGGATTATGAGCTGTAGGAGTAAAGGGAGCTGAAACTGTGAACTGTGGTGTAACTGAAATCATAGGCTGTGGTGGAGCTGAAACCATAAGATGTGGTGAAACAGAAATAATGGGATGTGATGGAACAGAAAGAATGTGGTGCGGTGGAGTCGAGGGCATTGGAGGCACACATTCATACTGAGCTGGATAGGCAGCAGTCTGTGGTGGATCTGAAACCATAAGATGCGGTGAAACAGAAAGCATGGGCTGTGATGGAGCAGAAAAAATGCGCTGGGGTGGAATTGGGGGCATTGGAGGCATACTTTCATACTGAGCTGGATAGGCAGCAGTCATATGTTCACCTGTGTTTGTTGCCTCTACAAAAGAGGGACTGGCTAAAGGGTTTAGGATGACAGAAGTCTCTGCTGTGTGTTTTAAAGGACCAGAGTGTTTAGAAGAGATGGGAGGACCAGGAGACAGCTGTAACATTACGGATGTAGCATTAATTGGCTGTCCTGGGGCAGTGGAAAATGGCGGTGGGACAGCAACTGCTGAGGTAGGTCGCTGGGCTATCTTTGTGGCAGATGGTTTGAATGCTACTGGAGCAGTTGCAGCCCGGAGAGTAATGAAGCCAGGTGTAAAAGGACGGGCAGTTCTATTAAGAACATTACTGGCAGGGGCTTCTGGTATGGATGTCTCTGCTGGAGGCATATTCCCAATGATTGATCCACCTTGCACCCCCATTATAGCGGTGCCACCTGTGGCCTGGGATAGCTCTCCATTGGACATGCTAAAGGTTGCTTGGGTTTGGTATAAATCTTGCATATTGCCAGGATGTAGGAGTTGGTGGGGTTGTAGATTTGGCATTACCTGCATGTCTGGGTGAAACATCTGAACTTGATCATTTAAAGCCTGCTGGGCTGCCTGCGATTGTGTCTCCTCCACTTTCTTGGCATGATCAGCTGCCCTTTTCCTTTGTTGTTCAAACAACTGGGCACCTTTACCTGTGGTAGCATTCAAACCCGGACTTGTTGCGTCCTCTTCCCGATCCCCACGGCCTTCAACACCCGCAGTTGCCCTCTTCTCAAGCATATCTAAATAATCACTATCCCAAGTTGGGTCTGGAGCAGCTGAAAAGCCATCTTCTTCAAATTCTGACTCGCTACCAGGTAACGTTCCATCTTCTTCTTGCGAGTCCAGATACTGATCCTCATCTACGCTGCCAAAGCTTGTGAGGGTATATTTTTTGGAGCGCTGCCGTCTTTTCTTGAACATTAACACCCCCTTGGAATGAGGGTTGGGAGCATCCGTCAGTAGGGATGCAATTGTTTTACACTTGCTTCTGGCTTCCTTTACTTGTTTGTCCTGTGGCGTATCTCCTCGGTTAAGCTCTGCAGAGTTTGAAAGCCACAGCTATTAGTCATAATTGCGTTTGATTGCACAAAATAAACATACAATAATCTTGTCTAAATATAAACTGGACACATGTTCTTGTTTAAGATTTGATGACAAGAAGATAAGTTAAACAGTATACTATACAGCAGGAAGGTCATATAGCTCTGAATTATTTCTGAGATCATCATGCAAACCCATCCTTGATGGCAGGCCTTAACAGCCATCAATCACCTCATCTGTCATAGTAGCAGTTTTGGAAAAATACCCAGCAAGCTTTCAGCTTCTCACGTTAGTTAGAGTGAAGGATACATCTATGAGTTAGTTAAAATATGTGGCATCTGGTGGAATATTACAATGCTGCTGCGTAGGTGACTAGAAGCAGAATGCTAAAGTGGTTGGACAACATGCTCGAAATATGTACTTTACAATGTAAAACATCACCGTTATTTAGTTGTTGTATGTTTTTGACTTGATATCATGGGCTGAATTTTGGTGACAGAACTGTTGGTTTAAAAACTGGAAATGCTTTTCAATGTGATCCCAATTGGAATGTCAATCTGCATCACTTGCACCGCTGTGATAGTTCAGTACTTATGCACTAATGGTATCGTTACATTGTTAAATAGCTCTCTATATGTTCGTGTTATCTTCTAAATGTTCTTAATTTTATAGTGGCGTTTTTGTTATAACCCCAGAGTGTCTTTAACTAGTGGAGACAAATTCCATCTAAGTTCCTAACAGACTTGACCAATAAATATAATTCTCATTGTTTTTACTTACTGGCTTGCCTGGCCTTTTCCATGTAGGTTGTTGTTAGTTCCTCGTCAACAGGGTTATTTACAGGACCGACCATAGGCACTAGCTGATTCCGAGAACTCAGCATCAAGGCCTCCTTTGCCCTCTCAGGGGAAACCAGGGGTACATTAGCATGCTGTAGGAAATCCTCCTCCCGCTCTTCATCCCGTGGTCCCTGGTCGTCTGCTGATGAGATGATGGAAGATGTCTCAGTTGATGTCTGGGAAGACCACATTCTTGGAGCAGTGGGCTGGTAAATAACTTCCCTTCGTGCCACACCGGGCAATCCCTCATTTCCACCTTCTTCGTGTCCTTCTGACAAATTTGTATAGGCAAGTGCATCTGGGGCGCTGTCATAGCCACTCATCTCAGATGTCTCCCCCCCCTCAGGCGAGGTCCGTCCCATGGGTTTCGCCGGGATGGAGTTGGGGCTGCGTCGTTTCTGACGCCGTTGCTTCTCGTAGCCCGCCACGTCTGCGTCACTATCGGTTTCGCCATAGTAGGCCTCACTTCCAGGTGGTGAAGTCAGACCACTGGTCAGGGAAGATCTGCTACGATGAATCTCGCGGACAGGTGCTTGGTGGCGGTCGGTGGGTGACAGGGTCTGCAGTGAAGCACGGTACTCTTTGTCGATGCGGGGAGAAAGGGCGCGGGTCACAAGGACCACAGACTGAAACCCGACAGGTACTCTGCAAATTAGAAGGGTTATACTTTATTAAATATTTGGAACACCAGAATTATTTGCGCTTATTTAGGGTAAATCCTGAAGAGGACTCAACATGACTGACTTTTATTAATTTTTTTTTCTGTTTTGAGCATTGCACTAGGACTTAGCAAGCCACCTATACGCTATAGTATGATGCAATACTTGTATGCATCCTTGTGAGGATAACCAGCATGGATAATTAATGAATTCTAGAGGCCATCTTACAAAGAGTGGGGGGGAGATCCCTAAGAATGTTTATTTAAAGCTAACTAATGAAAGTACAGATTGTAAACTGACTAACATTCAACTTCATTTAAGACGTGCTTAACCAAGGTATTGAACAAACGTTATCTTTTTGTTATTACCTTTTGACGCGGATGTGTAATATCCCTGATGAGGCGTCTATGAGGTCCATAGCCTGGGCGTGGGATAACCCTTCACATGGCTGGTTATTGATGGACATCAACTCGTCGGTCTCCCGCAAACCCGCTCTGCATGCTTTGCTACGTTTGCGCACCTGCAGCAGTGCACAAAGGAAAGAAAGTGCGCTACATCCAGAATTGTAATTGCAATAAGCTGCAGATTTTTGGCGTCTTGGTGCGAAGGAACAGTTTAAATGGCTTTTGAGTTTCATGTCGTGCTTTGCTGCCTTGATGTTGCATTTCATATCAACGTGAGGATTGTGGTTGTGGGTGCTGCCACAGACAAGTAGATATCTTCCACAAAAACATCTGCAATTAAGAAATATGTGCTGACTTCTGTTTATAATTGAATGGACAACTTCAAGGCGAATTATTCCTAACCAATGGCAGGTGCCATTATGAAGAGCCAATTAATATTACACTGGCTCCACAACTCTGTGGTTAGGCGTAAATAGCTAGTTGGTTGATTTAAAATGAAGGGCATATGTCTTGAGTCTGTATTATGCAGCCCCCCAAAACCACCACCCGTCCCCCATTGATAGCGTCACCTTGCTGTGAACACATGCCACATTTCGCTACTCAAGTGGAACACTCATACACACTTAAACAGGCAAACAGCAGCCACCAGCCTTCTTCATTTGGAGGTTTTCTATTTGTGCCTAAGGTCTGTCAATGCTGTGGGTTGTTCCTACCCTCAAGTGCCTTAGGATTAATACAAATAACATCAGTGAGTCCCATTAGAAACAGGTGAGATTAACTCACAGTAAACATGTGTGTAATGAGATTCAGTCTCAAGTCTTGAGCTTTTAGTTTCAAGCAAGTTCCAAGTTCATTAAATTCATTACTTCGGTTTACTGAGTAATTAGAAAAGGTCTACAATCTTACTCGGTTGCAAAATGTATTTGCAGTCAGTGCTTAGTTTTACGCACACATTTACAATCACATAGTTGGTTGGTCTAGAACCTGTATCTATTTTGTCACTTAGTACTTTGTTATCTTGCCAACATAGTTTGATCAGTTATCTCGGTGCTTTACTGAGGATTTAACATACCTTGACCATCTTTGTGGCTATTTTAGTGACGAATGAAGTTTGCTAACATAGTTTGTGGTTGCTCAATTTTTATCTAGAAACCTTTTGAAGGGATAGAAAAACCTTTGATAATGTGCATCGCCATAATAATAATCGCATTTATTAAAGAGTAAAATAATTTCAAATGTTCAATAGTGAAGGAAAGGGTAAATAAAAGCCAATATTTACCTACAGTAGGCAAAATAGCTATTGTCAGACATATTTCAATACAAGCATTATGCATTCATTCATTCATTTTGTGAACTGCTTAGCCTCATAAGCTTTACGGGGGGTTCTGGAGTCTATCCCAGCTAACTTCAGGCACCAGGGCCCGCATTATAGACCAAAAAATACTGAATAAAAAATAATTGCCTGAATCTAGCTAGTAATATGATTTCTTATTATCTATTCTAGTCGAAGTCTAATGCAATCTCATATCCTCATTTAGTAAAGCTTTTTTCAAATAGTTCCGCTCGTTGTACAGATTATCAAAGATTCTTTCAGTCTACTTGGAGTTATCAGGTGTAATAGTTCTGATATCCTTACATGAACGCACACACACAAACGCACACATCCACGGGAGCAAGCAAGCCACAAGAGCAAAAATACATGCTCACTCATAAATACACACAGAAACGCGTGCAGGCACCAGTCCAGAAGCGCAAACTCAGCTCTCCCAAAATCCCAAACTGTCAAAGCTCCTACACCTGTTGGCGTATATGACGTCTGACTTGATCAAGCCTTCCCTGCTCTCAGGGGTGAAGAAGCAGGCCATTTTAGATAGGAACAAGAGCAGCTGTCCTTTGCCGTAAAGGTGATTTGGTGTCCCCGCCACTTAGTAGAAACGCCACAACTAAGTCAGCTACTAGTCATTACAAAAGGGCATTATTAAATTAGGAGTATGGGTTTTTCGAGTGAAATTTCAGGATGAACCTAAAGTGCCCTTTGAACTTTATTTGATCTTCTCTTATCTTCTGAATGCCTATGACCTACAGTTCAGTGGTTTAGCACATTAACAATCTTGTTGTTCCCTTAACATGAACTGAACCCTCCTAAATTCCACGTGTCATTCATCTGCGGGGTTCAGTCATTATGGCACTGTGACCCTTAACGTAAAACTTAAGTATAACAATTTAATTGAAAAAATCATTCATGAACATTTTTAACAACTTTGAAATTCTCCCTTGTAAAAACCGGCAGAGAAAACAATTGTTTCGTAAAATATATGACCTATTCAACCACCCACACTGCTCTTTTCAAAACCCTAAACCAAAATGGATTAGATATTTATGCTCGCATTCTTGAATTTCAGAGGCAAAATGCGACCATTCTGGAGTCACCTTCTCGGTGACAGTATAAGATCTCCAGCCTTTTTCTGTGTAAAAATTTGGAGTAGAACGGTACCATCAATTGTTGGGTGTGGTCTGTTTGGGTCGCCATTCTATAATTTCAAAACTCATTTTCTTGTTAGTTTTAGAATAGTGTGTTCTATTTATCCCAGGTCCGGCAGCAAGTTGGTTAATTTTTTTCCATCCCTTTCCAGAAGATTTCTAATTGCAGTTGTACTCAAACAAATATCTATCTATATTGGTCAATTCATAAATCGAAATGTTTTCCGTTCAGCAAGTTTTGCTGAATACACCACAGTTAGAGATTCCAAGGAATATTGTAATAATTTAGTTTGCTCCTTGAATTTCACCTGATAGACAAACATGTCAAACGTTTTCTGGCCGTGCAGGATATTGTTCCATGCACCAAACCAGTATTTTATCCTCCTCCTAAAACAGCTCTATTCTGAGGATGGCAAATACAAAGTGCACAAGACTTTTTTAAAGTGATGAACTGCATCACCCTCCATTTCTAACCCAATGACCTGCATCTTGCCCAAGAATAGATACTTAACAACACTTAATAAAAAGCGCGTTCCCATTGACTCATTCGTGGTGCATAGGAGCCTTAATATGTCATCTGTTTTTGGGGTGGATGATGTCAAGATTGAAATCTTCATAAGTGAAGACATTGGGGATTAAACATGACATTTTTTTTAATGCAGTACATTTTTGATAGATTCTAACAAAAGAGACAATCATTCACAAATGTCAAATTAAAGCACACAGAAGACTATAGTGCTCGCAGGAATCATCACGCCATGCGGCATCTTAATCCGGATTTTACCACCATGATGCAAATGTTTCCATATAAATCCTAAATAATTTGACAGGTTGAACGTAAGTAGTGTGATTATCCTGTCAAGGGTATGTCCACCCTAATCTCTATGATGGAAAGACATTAACAGTCGGCAAGATGTTGACCATAGAGGTCATGAATAATGAACCAAATCTTACCTATGAGAGGTGGACAAAGTCATTGGTAAATATCATCTCTCAAGGTCACAGTTCCACTTTTTGTTTTTGCAATTTGATTGAAAAAGCTTAATGGACAATGTTGTCAATGTTCACATTTAATTTTGAATTAGAATATTTAATAGTAAATAAAGCTATGTAAGTCACAAGTGCCAAACTCATTGGCAGAGTAAGGCTCCAAATAAATCTGAGATTGAAGATAGATTTCATGCCCTCTGTCCCAATAACAAAACTATTGGTTTCCACTCACAAAATGTAAAATATCAACTTTTCCACAACATGCAACCTACTTAAGGCCCCATCTTACCTTGGCCACTTGGAGTGGTTTTTGGTGCTCCACGCCGCCCTGTAAGCGGAACCCCCATGGTGCTCCACCAGACAATGTAATCAAAACTTCTTCCGCAACCATTCTGATGATCTGTTTTTAACTTTTTTTGCCCCTTAAAATGTTTAACTAGATATACCCTGTTTTTTCTTCTTGGCTAGCTGGGGGCCCTCAATGCATTGGACCCATGGTGAGCAGTAAGGGCCCCCCTCAAACACACAGACCTACGCTTTGCCTGCCACGCTGTCCAGTCTCAGTCATTTTTCTAAGTCCAACCCCGAGACTGATGCTCATACCTGAACACACACACGCTTACACACACATACATGCTGAGGTGCACCCGCCCCAACCGCCTTGGCTAAGGGTATGGCAGGAGTGGGAGTCCGCTTACACCGAGGAATGCCTTTCCCAAAATGAGCGAGAGCTGGCTCTAGATCAACACTTGTCCTGTCACTCAGGTCGGCACTGAGCTGCTGATAGCCCATCCAAAAATAGCTCCACACCAGCTCCTCTTGGGGAACGAGGAGAAACCGAATGCTCAGGAACATCCAAATAGTATCGGAATCACAGATATCGAAAAAAATGAAACATACAATTTAATATGGCCCTTGTCTTGTATTCTGTATCGTAGATTTGAACTGGCCAAAGAAGTTAAGATTTACAAAACATTTTTGGTTCATTGGGGTATACATTTAAATGAGAAATAATAATAATAATACGTAAAAAGGATGCTATGGTGGCCAAGGAGCAAATTTGAATTGTAAATGTGGACAACTGGGTGAGGTCATTTGGAAATGAGGTATGGAAGTTTAACAATCAAATATTTTTCTTTTTTTAATTGTCCATAAACAATGAATTCATTCTTTAATTTTATGTATCACGTGTCCACATTTTTGTGGCTCCAAAGTCCGCTGGGATAGGCTTTGGCAATCCTTGCGAGGATACATGGTACAGAAGATCAATGGATGGACTTAACTTTGGTTGATTGTTGTGGTTGCTGCCGTGGCATCCATTTGACTCCTCTGAGGAAGAAGACATTAAAAGCTGTCATCATTAGGCTTTTGGGCATAAATTCCAGATGAATAGCCAGCATAGGCTAAGTAAATTAAGTCTCTGAAATAACCACTGAATGAAATACAGATGGGGACTATATATTGCTTGAATAATATACAAATATGCAAAGTTGGTTCTTTGTGTTTTAACACTTGTGAATTCGCTATTTTTTATCATATATTATATATTATACATTATAGATTTTTATACTGGCCCGGTGGGTTGAGTGGTTAGTGCGTCGGCCTCACTGCTCTGGGGTCCTGGGTTCAAATCCAGGTCTGTACACCTGTGTGGTGTTTGCATGTTCTGCATGGATTTTCTCCAGGGACTCTGGTTTCCTTCCACATTCCAAAGACATGCATGGTAGGCTGATTGGACACTCTAAATTGCCCCTAGGAATGGCTGTGAGTGTGCATGGTTGTCCGTCTCCTTGTGCCCTGCGTTCAGGGTGTCCCTTGCCTCCGGCCTGAAATCAACTGGGATAGGCTCCAGCACCCTCTGTGACCCTAGTGAGGATAAAGCGGTTCAGAAAATGAATGGATATTTTGATACTTTAATTCTGAAAAATTCACCTTTCGAAAATTCATTCATCTTCCGTAGTGCTTTATCCTCCTTGGAGTCATTCCAGTTGACTTATGCAAAAGATGAGGTACATTGAACTGGTTGTTAGATGTATACTGTATAGTAAAAAATTGAAAATACAGTAGAGTACATGTAGTAGGATAAATGTCCTTTTTATATTATCATAGTTTGTTAAATCGTGGAGATAGAGTTTCGTGTCAAAATGGTTTAAACATGGCCTCATTATACTGCTGTAGAATGACATTTATTAGTTTGTTTCTGGTGGGTGAGTGATTAGTGAATGGCCCTCACAGTTGGAGACCTGGGTTCAAATCCAGGTCGATCCACCTATGTGGAGTTTGCATGTTCTCGTCGGGCCTGCGTGGGTTTTCTCCGGGTACTCTGGTTTACTCCCACAGTCCAAAGATATGCATGATAGGCTGATTAGACACTCTTAATTGCCCCTTTGTATAGGTTTCAGTGTGCATGGTTGTCAGTCACATAGTTACAATGGATTTTCCTTTGGTGCATGAACTGGCGTTTCTAAAGTGTTTTATATAGGTTTGGATTCACCTCTAGGCAGTGTGGCTAATATGAACGGCTGTGTTGGAGGTGACCAATGATAGCTGGTCATTTTGGCAGCTTTGCTCTGCAGCTGTCTCTGCATCTCAGGATAGCAGCTAAGATCGGCCTTCGGGTCAGACGCTCGCAGGAAATGTCACCCCGCCTCCCCCACCACGGTGTCAGATCTAACGTGTTCTACCTTACACAGATAAAACCCACACGGTTTAGACCCACGTCTGCAGTGGAACATTATCAGGGTGTCTGATGCTTTTCTGATCTGTCTTTACCATCATCTTGTGTCTAGCGATGTTATTGCAGACAAATTCATTTTTTGAACCTCTTATCCTCACAAGGGTCGCGGGGGGTGCTGTTGCCCATCCCAGCTAACTATAGGCATCAGGTCGGGGGCACACTGACCCGGTTGCCAGCCAATTAAAGGGCACAAGCAGACAGACAACCATTCATGCTCACACTCATACCTAGGGGCAATTCAGAGTTTCCAACCAGCCTAGCCTGCATGGGGAGACCGGAGTACCCAGAGAAAACCCGCATAATCCCGGGGAGAATATGCAAACCCTACACAGGACCCACCTGGAATCGAACCCTCAACTCCAGAACAGTTAGGCCGACGCGGTGACCACTCGGCCGCTGGGCTGCCCTGCAGACAAATTGAGTAGTCAAATTATAATGAACACCTGGAAACTAAGAGCTAACTGACCCTTGCTTGAAAGGTTTTTGCATTTGGATGCTGCATGATGGTACAAAAGCCCTTAAATTAGAGGATCAACACATCTTATACATCTAGCGTCTAAACAATAAATCATGTTACATAAACAACTTTATTCAGTAGTTTCATTACGTTGACATAGGTCTTATCAACAGGAGTAGCGGGCATTATATCCCAAATAACATGCACATAAGGGTGGCCCGGTGGCACAAGTGGTTAGCGTTTCGGCCTCACAGCTCTGGGGTCCTGGGTTCAAATCCAGGGTCGGTCCACCTGTGTGGAAGTTTGCATCTTCTCCCCGGGCCTGCATGGGTTTCCTCTGGGTACTCCAGTTTCCTCCCACATTCCAAAAACATGCATGGTAGGCTGATTGGACACTAAATTGCCCCTAGGTATGGGTGTGATTGTGCATGGTTGTCCTTTGTCTCCTTGTGCCCTGCGATTCGCTCTCTACCAATTGTCAGACTGAAGTCAGCTGGGATAGGCTCCAGCACCCCCCGTGACCCTAATGAGGATAAAGCAGTTCAGAAAATGAGATGAGATTAGAGATGAGATGAGTGATCCACATACATTGGCAAAGATGGAAGTTAATTATACTTATACCTTTCGTCATTAGTATGCAGTATGCAGTATACCGGGGACACTTTATTACTTCAGTCACTTTAATAGTGTGCTCCTCAGGCCATGTGACTTGACCCTCTAAACATAACCTTTGTTTTTATAAGGAGGGAATGGATTAAAAAAATAACCTTGACGTGACATTACACATCGCTAAAGTAAGAAAGACATTAAAGGCGCAATATACAATACTGGTGGCCAAAAGTGGTACTCCAAAATGAAATGGAAACACTACCCAGAGAAAACCCATGCAGGACCAGGGAGAACATGCAAACTCCACACAGGAGGACCGACCTGGATTTGAACCCTGGTCATCAGAACTGTGAGCCTGATGCGCTAACCCTACCCCAGTAGGTTTAGGTTTCGGGTTAGATTTCAGGTTAGGTTTCGGGTTAGGTTTCGGGTTAGGTTTAGGGTTAGGTTAGGGTTAGGGTTAGGGTTAGGGTTAGGGTTAGGGTTAGGGTTAGGGTTAGGGTTAGGGTTAGGGTTAGGGTTAGGGTTAGGGTTAGGGTTAGGGTTAGGGTTAGGGTTAGGGTTAGGGTTAGGCTTAGGCTTAGGCTTAGGTTTAGGTTTAGGTTTAGGGTTAGAGTTAGAGTTAGGGTTAGACGCAGGGTTGGCAAAGTCCGGTCCTCGAGAGCCCCTATTCAGTCTGTTTTCCATGTCTCCCTCCACCAACACACCTGAATCAAATATTCGGGATCAGTATGAATCTTCTGGACAGCTGGCTGATGATTTCATCATTTGATTCAGGTGTGATAGAGGAGGGAGATATGGAAAACAGGCCAGACAGGGTCTCTCGAGAACCGGACTTGGCGACCCCTGCACTAATGAAAATGTCACCTTATCTATTGAAAATCATGCTAAAAAAACTAATTAAAAAAACAGTCTTTAATGACTATTTAAATTAGGGCCGTTCAATGAATAATTGATGTGCAAATCTTAGGTACTGCTTCTCTATAATTCACCTTTTACCATTGACATTTGAATAAGATGACAATATTTGACCAGTTCCTCTAAACTTGCTCTTCACAGACAATACTATACATTGACTCGATGAATGTTTTCATCATAGTATTGTTTTATTTCTTTTTTTTCCATTTCATTTCAAAGGTTGCAGGGGTTGCTGGACCAATATCACGTAAAAATGAAGTTTTTTTTTGCAAACATAAAATAAATAGTTGGAAAATATAGTACTAGGTAATAACAGGTTTATAGATTTAGATTGTCAGTTCATTGATCCAAAATCTGCTGTCCATAATTGGAAAGTACAGCAGCTCCTCTGTGTGTCTGCAATGGGTCATGACAGGAATCTCTGGACTAGTATTGAATTTCACTTCAGTAATTGAATATTTAGAAGAAAAAAAGACAAGGCAAGTTTTTGAAAAAGTATAGATGTAACATTTTTCATTATATTCGATTAAATTATATTTCCAAAATATACAGTCTTTTGCTGATGTAGATATTTCAATACTCGAAAATTGTCTGACCTACTGCTATTTATTATAATCATGATCATTGTTATAACTTGACAGTAAGTGTTAGTTTTGTCTTGAATGTAAACACCCGTTTACAAAATGAGACCACTGTGAGGCGACAGTCACATGCAATCATTTGTCATAATATAGTTACTATATTATGTACTACTACTATATTATAGTAGTACAGTGAACTGGTTTCTAAAGTTAGTTTCCAATGAAGTTTAATCTATACGAGCCTGATCTTATTTGTTATTGGGAGTCTGTCTTCACTGTTGTACCATATTGTGTACTGTCTCTGTGCAATCATTTCAAGTTACAATTTCTAGATTACAGATTTTTTTCTAAATGTATTAATTTAAATATATTTTTCCATCTTTCTGAGTTGTGAAACTATGTCAAAATGCAACTCTAAATGGATTTTTTTATGTTGGTTACCTCAAACAGTACACAGGAATTATTTAAGCAATTTCTTGTAAAATTGGAATGCTGAGTAAGCATCAAAATAGTGAAGCTGACGAAATTAATTGGTTCTGGAAGTGGTTGCGTAACAGATTTTTCATAAGTAAAAGCATATTTTACATTGAATTAGCATAATTGGTTCCACGATCTTTAATACTACTCCTTCAACCCTTTAAACATTATAAAAGTATAGCAGGTTTGTTGAAATATGTATGCAAATATGGATGCAAAAAAAGTGAAAAGGATAAGAAATGTATGTATCAAGCCATTAAAATTAATTTAAAAAACTAAGATATTTTCTAAACGTACAAATTAAGTTCAAATTATGTTATCCACACTCAGAAAAACTCAAAATAGCCGTGGTCTCAGGGAAGATTTATATATATATATATATATATATATATATATATATATATATATATATATATATATATATATATATATATATATATATATAAATATATATATATATATATATAAATATATGTATATATATATATATATACACGTATATATATATATATATATATGTATATATGTATATATATATATATGTGTATTAATTGGGAAACATCCACCAGTTTTTTTATCGGGGGAGAAAAATGAACAATAGGCAGTTTTTTATTGTGAAATAACACATCAGTGGAGCACAATCTGTTAACACAGTGAAAAGTGTCATTTCCTTTTTATTGTGATTAATTTTCACAATGTGAGAAGATTCAATGTTCTTTAATATAGACTTCATTATAACCATATACTGTACAGTATCATGGTAGTTGGAAGAAGGCTGCATTTAACATTAGGAGCTATCGGCAGTCTCTTCAATTGTGCAAGTTAAAAATAAAGTCAGTGGTGCCTTGATACACAAGTTTAATATACAATATACCTCACAGCGACTTCTTGTCAAAGTTTCCTCACAACTAAAAGCAAACAAAATCAACAAAATGACAATTTGTGTCTAGAAAAAGTAGGACCACTTGAATTTCAATGCACCACTGTTTTACTACAGTAACAAATATGACAGTACTCACAACTGACTAATGCCACAGAATACTATTAGCAGCAATTGACATTTAAAACAAAACTGCATTGGTTGCGAACAGTTGCCAATGTTTTATTTCAAGAGTTCCCTTTAGTAGTAGCAAGTCTAGATGCTTTCAATGTGAATAAAATGCACTGTCCAAACATTCCAAAGTGACGTGACTGTCAAGAATTCCTACATTGCGATCCACATCGTTGCTGAGAGCTTGAGGCAAGAGCTCCACATCTTCATCAGAAGTAGAGGGATGAGTGAGGACGATCCGAGGGATCTGGCAAGGAATTCATTGATTTAGACTTGAAATAAACTCAGGTCATTTGCCCTGTCTGGAGACATGTTAAATCATCAAAGTAAAACAACAAAAATTTCCATAAAATAAAAAAAATTGGGACTAACTTTAAGACGCAACCAAATATGACAAGAAAACGATTTCTTCCCATATACTCTGTACTATAAGTATCAGACAATTGGACTAGATTCATCTCATCTCATCTTCTACCACTTTTTCCAAAGTCGAGTCACGGGGGCAGTAACTTCAGCAGGGAAGCCCAGACTTCCCTCTCCCCAGCCACTTCATCCAGTTCTTCCGGGAAGACCCCAAGGCGGGAGACATAGTCTCCCCACCGTGTCTGAGGTTGGCCCCCTGGCCTTCTCCTGCTGGGACGTGCTCTGAACACCTCCCGAGGGAGGTGTCCAGGGGGCATCCTGATCAGATGCCCAAGCCAACTCATCTGGCTCCGCTCGATCCAAAGGACCAACGGGTCACTAATTCTGAAAAGGAGCCAGGATACCCTAGACTGGTTGCTAGCCAGGCAAACAAGTAAAGGATAAGTGACTTTTAAATTGCTTGTCATGTTTGAAATACGTGGGCTAATTTTTTGCCAATTTCCTACCAACACAGTTATAAATCAACTCCTTTTTGCATGTGTAGGTTCGTAATTTGTAAGGAATCCCTTACAATCTGGTGGCCTGGTGGTGCGAGTGGTTAGCGCGTCGACCTCATAGCTCTGGGGTCCTGGGTTCAAAACCAGGTCATGTCCATCTGTGTGGAGTTTGCATGTTCTCACCGGGCCTGCGTGGGTTTCCTCCAGGTACTCTTGTTTACTCCCACATTCCAAAAACATGCATGGTAGGCAGATTGGACACTCTAACCTACTCCTAGGTATGGGTGTGAGTGTGGATGGTTGTCCTTTGTCTCCTTGTGCTCTGCGATCGGCTGGCCGCCGATTCAGGGTGCCCCCCGCCTCTGGCCCGGAGACAGCTGGGATTGGCTCCAGCACCCCCCTTGACTCTAATCAAAATAAAGCGGTTCAGAAAATGAGATGAGATGAGATCCCTTTCAATCTCAAAATAAGACAATTTTGCTATGTACTCTGCATGATCAACATGTACAGCTCAGTGTGATTATAAAGTGGACCATTGTCATGATCAAAAACTGAAGGAGTGACAGCTCTTCCTGTTTTCTGAGGAGACTTCTGAGCACTTTTAAGTTATAGAAGAATGACCATGCAAAATATATCTTACTGTAATTGTGTGTTTATCCACATTCACTGAAACATTTCTTTTGGCCAACCCCTCTGCCTCCAATTGAGATGTTTTCAAATCAGTCTGAAATAAACAATGAAAAGAGAAAAAGAAATCGGATTGTGCCATTTATATAGAACACCCTGAGAATTCATGAACCATGTTAATTGTACTGTTTTTTTCTCTACCCACAATGCCATTCCCGTTGCACACCACCACATCCTTCTTCTTGGACAAACAGTTTTCCCTGTCCTCTGGCTTCCGCGACGTCGTGCACCTTTGGCCTCTGGCGTCATCGTTGCCGAAAGGTCGCCGGGTGGCAGGATTTTCGGTGTCACGGCCCTCATCGGACCGGCTGACCTGCAATCCTTCACGCAGTACTCTCATCCTGATGCGACTCCCCGCGTTCCTTAGAGCTCGGACGGCCTCCAGGTGAGTCGCTCCCTGCATGCTTAGGCTATTGACCTTGAGGGCGATGTAAAACTCTTATAAGTGAAGCCTTACAAGTTCAGCATAATGGATCGTAAAATAGTGTAGAATGAAGTTTGTCATCACTAGTTATCAAACTATATGACTTGAGCACCAGTGGGAGATGTTGTTAAATATAATAACTGTGCCCAGAAACTAAAATAAAATCGAAATTGTTTTTACTGTAAAGCAGGTGTGTCCAAATTATGGCCTGCGGGCCAAGTGTGGACTATCATTTAAATATCATTTAATATGAGGGTACCAGAAATTTAAATTCTGCTTACGTTCTGTTACCTTTTTCAGCTCTAACAGTAGACAGTGTTAGTCACTTAAACTGCCTCTCCAATAGCTACGGGGTCAAAACATTACATATTCAAATCAATCTCTTAGTAGCTGGCTCTGAGTCTATATATATATACCACGTGTTGTTCAATGAGGGGAACTAAATCAGCATTTGTCTCTAGTTACAGACATGCTTTACATAGAAAAAGAAAATATAGAAGTCAAAACACCCTAGGAAAAACAAACAGCAACAAAGAGATGGCGCAGAAAGCAAAAGTTATAATACCTCTAGCAGTCTGTCTCCAACATGGACCCCTGCTTTTTCTGAGGGCCCACCTTTTGTGACTCTGGAAATAAAAATACCCTGAAAAGTAGCAAGCACAATTGAGTGACTATCTAGATTTTGCCTGATAACTTTAGAGAAATTGATTTATTCATGCTAAACATGGGTGGGGGATGAGGTTGAAATATCTATATATAAGTATATATATATTTGTGTGTATATATATCTACATCTACATCTATATCATATCTATATCTATAATCATTATAAATTAAATATTTAAACATCTTGAGTTTGTTCAAAACCAACCTCATCTTGGTCTTTGTAAGGTAGAGAACCTTTCCCACCAGCTATGCTTATACCGAGGCCATCCCTTTGGCCAGATACTTTGACCTGTAACTAAAAACACAAGCAATGAACTCCTTATAGGGCATTCATTTAACTCATTGGCTGCCATTAATGGCAGTAGACATCCATTTTGACGAGGAGAGCTGGGAAACTGATCGCTGCTATCCCTCCTGGTCAAAATGCACATTTAACACCAGCAATGGCATTCACAGCTCTCCCAGTTCAAACAAATTGATTTCAATGGCAGACAGTGTTATTTGGGGCCATAACCGGAGTCTATTTATATTTTAATGTGGAACATTTGATCAAGACTGTGTTCAAGACTACTCAAGAATGAATACAGGGATTTTTTTATAAATCTAATTTACAGGATATGTTAGCAGTAGGAAAAAAAGACAGAAAAAAATTAAATGGAAAAGGTGATTACGTTTTGGGGTAATAAAGTCAAAGATCAAGGAGGGTACAAACACAATCATTGGATGGCAGATTAGTCTATTCAACTCAAATTTGCAGGGTAGGTTTGATATAAGAGAGAGTGATGACAAACAAACGACTAAGGCACAATGCCTACTACATGATACGTTACGATGCTGTGAATTTGTCTGCTTAGTCGGAAACCTGCTCTCCGAGTACTTTTGTAGTATTTTTAATTTATTTAGATAGAAAAATGACAATTTTGTTTTTCAAAAATTGTATAATTATAATTGAAGCCTGGCGTATCACATTTTGGGCCTTAAGTTTAGTTCTTTTTAATGAGCTAATATAATGACTTGCCCTCTAAAGGGTTCATTTGCGTTGACAGTCAATGTAAAGACAACAACAATAAGAAAGCAGCCATTTTCCCCTATTAGCATGCTTCTCTTAGACATGAAAAGATGAAGGTACCGTTAATTGCACTTGTGAAGTGAGCGATTCAGAAGTAGTCGACGACAAAACAGGCTTTAGATGCCTCCTGACGGAGGGGATCTTTGAACCGTGGGCATGGTCTCCATGGTAATCGTATGCAATGTCGGAAAATCCAGGCGGCTGAAATGTCCGTCCCTCTCGAGTGGCACTTCTCTGATGGCGAAATCGGCGTGGGATGCTATCACATGACGTCAACTTGCTTGCAGCATCCTGGTGATAAGGAATCAAGACTGTTTTTCTTTTTACTTCCCCAACACCCCTTGTATTGTTTTTTGAAGTTGAAAGCGAAGCCTTGAGCGAGGAGGGCAAACGTGGTTAACCGCATAATAGTATATACTAGGTAAAAATCAAATGTCTGCCCCCAGCCTGTACACGTCATAACACCCAAAGGCCGTACGTGTTAAAACGGCACTCGGACGTTTCGTCGAAAGACGTTTGGTCCCCGGACGTTTGGTCCCTGGACGTTTGGTCCCCGGACGTTTGGTCCCCGGACGTTTGGTCGACCGGACGTTTGGTAGAACGGACGGGGCGTTGACCGGACGTTTGGTAGAACGGACTCGCTCTCTCTCATTATTAGAATTTTGAGAGCAAGAGATTACCTGGTTGCTCACTTTCAACAGTAAACTCTCTGTCTCTCGCTCTCTCATAATTTGACAGCGAGCAAACCCGGCGACCAAACGTCCGGTCGACGGCCCGTCCGTTCTACCAAACGTCCGGTCGACCAAACATCCAGGTACCAAACGTCTTTTGACGAAACTTCCGGTCACGGTTAAAACAGAGCTGGAGGCGGAGTTTGCCTAGGGTCAGTCAGCTTAGGTTGAGTGCGAATGAAGGAGGAATACCAACTAAAAACGTTATGATGATCCCACCTTATGTGGTTGCTCTGTTTTCTTCAAGTGGTGACTGCACACGTCATCAGTGCCTGGCAAGAAATGGATGCCCCCATGCAGACATGCTTTTGCTACCTTGCCGAAGCCGGGGAGGGCCCAGTTTTGGCAGCTGGTCCCCAAAGACGTACCCCTTTGATGGCTTTGACTCCCCTGGAGCGGAGCAGAAGACACCACCTGCTTCTAAGATGTGATTATTGAGTGATTACTGGAAGAGTTGGGCAATTGCAGATGTCTAAATAATTGCTTGATTGGAAATCACGTGATGAGCTGTTACTTTGATTGGTTCCACCAAAGGATCATAGGCTGAGGAAGCTTTTTGTATTCACAAAAGTTTTGGAATATTCAGTTTTAGGATGAAACGTAGGGTTGAACTGAAAAGGCATACTTTGCGTGGACCCTAACTTACCCTATCAGTCGTCTCCAGCAGTTTTGACAAAAAGCAATGAAAGACAGTTCGCACTGGACCCGATTGATGAGTCTGATGTGTTGGCCCATGTAGCAACTTCATAGAACAGTTTAAGGTTGAAATGAGGCGAAAAACATTTTGTTAGTGTGGTAATTTGGGGTTAAACCTCGGTTAGTTTAGTGCGGGGGTGGTCAAACTTTTTTCCTCCAAGATCTACTCTTCAAGGAGTAAAGCTTCAACGAGCTGCATTTTTCTCCAGGCCACTGACATAGCTTAGCAATTATTTACGTTGATATACCTCGCATTAGGCAACATTTATGGAAGCGGC
Organism: Stigmatopora argus; assembly: GCF_051989625.1. Taxonomy (NCBI): domain Eukaryota; kingdom Metazoa; phylum Chordata; class Actinopteri; order Syngnathiformes; family Syngnathidae; genus Stigmatopora; species Stigmatopora argus. The sequence goes on along the minus strand of NC_135397.1, from coordinate 13,225,223 downwards.
AAGGGAACGGGGGTGAAAATCAACTCTCGATTCATGCTAAAGCTTACTGCGGACATGCTGGATTCATAAGATCCTAGATAAGGAAACTGACAGAGGGGAGGGATCAAAATGTTGTTGTGCGATCTACTAACACTACCTTGGCGATCTACCAATAGTTCCTTGGTGATCTACGTAATGGGCACCCCTGGTTTGGTGTGTTGATTGGAGGTTTAATATTGTGTCGGTTTAGTACTTAGGTGCTGGGCAGTTAGTACTGAAACACAGTTATTCCATAGTACGTTTTAGTTGTAGGCTGGAATTTATACTGTGCATGTACCGCTCTAGGATAGTCACATGACTATAACAGCTCTGTCAGTCACTCCATGGCTTGTGAATGAGTTGTTAAACTGTGTGGATATAAGGGAAATTAATTATCTGGAATTCCACGTATCCTCTCTGGAGCTACTCAAAATAGTAAGAAATATGTACACGTCACATGTAGTACTTTCAAAACAACAATCCCACATTACAGAATGCAGTCAGTCAGAACTCACTGGATCGTGCGTTTGCATAACGCGGGAGATTCATACTAATCCTGCATGAAGGGAACATGCTGGGACTATCAGATTAATTTAACTTCATGACTCATCCTTTTTCATTTATTCATCTTCTGTACCGTTTATCCATTACAAGAGTCGTGGGGGGTGCTGGAACCTATCCCACCCAACTATCACTTAAATCATATTTGTGTATATGTATTTATGTGTATGTGTGTATGCATATGTGTATATATATATATATATATATATATATATATATATATATATATATATATATATATATATATATATATATATATACATATACATATACACATATATATATATACATATATATATATACATATATATATACATATATATATACATATATATACACATATATATACACATATATATACACATATATATACACATATATATACACATATATATACACATATATATACACATATATATACACATACACATACATATACACATACATATACACATACATATACACATACATATACACATACATATACACATACATATACACATACATATACACATACATATACACATACATATACACATACATATACACATACATATACACATACATATACACATACATATACACATACATATACACATACATATACACATACATATACACATACATATACACATACATATACATATATACATATATATATATATATATATATATATATATATATATATATATATATATATATATATATATATATATATATAAATAAATAATACTCTTTGGTGCGATTTATACGTAGTGTGAAAATACAGTAAATCTGTTCTTGGAGTTGAATACAACTGAATTGCATGGTCATGGATTCAAAAGATTGTTTGAACATTTAATTCAGTCAATCCTTTGCGTACCACCGGAGGGAACCCACATACCACTGGTGGTATTCATAACACACTGTAAGAACCACTGGTTTAAAGTCTTGTGTGTGGTTTGATTTACGTTTTTGTTAGGGTTGGATTACTGTGAGTAATAAAATGTGACTTTCGTATGCAAGCCAATTTTGACAAAAACTGTAGTAAAGAATTACGACACTAAATGGAGTTTAGTGTATTTGCACCCCACGGCACATTGCTGTTGGTAAGGTAGGTATAAAACAAAATATGAATAGACAAAGCATGCAAGTATTTGGTGCATGCAGGTTGGATAAGATGAGCATTCCAAAAGCATGAGCAAGCAATAGACAGGCAGGAATTTATTAAAGAGACATTGCGTCACTTTATTGATGCTTTTCTTTGGAGCTGTTTTATCTGGCTGTAGTCTTTAAATGTTTTTTTTCCCAGAAATATTAAAGCCATTAAGTCTTGCATCATGAGAGACAGTCAAAGTAATTTAAAACGTGACTAATGTTGCACTCCTTTTATTGATCAGTGGTTAAAAGTCATTCAGATCTCATAGTTCAAAAATCTCTTCAGAGTTTGTGCAGTTTGATCAAGAAATAATTAAAAAAACAATATTTAATGAACCTGGTCCACGAATTCATACATTATATTACGAGTCCACAAGTGTATGAGCTTGGAGAGCGGTTGACAAGTGCGCTAGAGCGGAAAGTCCGAATCGGCATTTTCAAAGGATGCCTTCATTTCCTTCTGGTGCGAATGTCAGTATACGATTAAACAGTCTACCCTGTATAGTACTCTTGAAAAAGCAGGTAAAGGAACAACTGAATTTTGGCATCCTATTTGAGAGAGATTAACTAAAAAGCAGTGAATTGGATTTTGATACGGATCAAACTTAAGTTATGAACTGTCATACAAACAGATTTCCATAAAAAGGCCATTGTACTCAGTGACAGTTCAATGGACTGAATAAGACATCAGCGAATGAGATTTTGCTCATTCCATTTCGAATTTTAAACAAACGTACCAAGTTCAAAAAGAAAAATTAAAATTTGCTATACATCAATATTTACATCGGAGCTGCCAAAAAGTACAAAAGTATTCACATGAGACTATACAATAATCCTTAAATCAGTAGAGCCAAAACATCCTGCTTCAACGCATCCCCACAATGAAAAAAAGAAATTTACCCAGTGTTTAAAAACTATAGAACAAATACATTTGAAACACGTTGACTGTATTATAGCGATTTAAAGTAATAGTGCAACTACCTAGTGTTTTTTTTCCTTTAAAAAGAGGCATTAAAAATATTACAAAACATCATTTCATATGAGCATTATTGCTGTGGCTGTGAATTAAAAACAGGAAGGCACAGCAGCCCTGAGGGAGGATGAAGCTTAGCAGGCGTTCCAGGGTTCAATAACAGAACGGGAAGGCCACAGCAGGGTTTGTCGGGTTAAAGGAAGAAAAATTAAAAAAAAGGTCGCTGGATTGTGCAGGACGACATGGCGAGACACGGGAGGTAAAAATAAGTCCAAACGGGTAAAAGTATAGGTCACACAGACGTGGTCACATTGTCTGCCGCGTTATTGACCTCGTTTTTGTTGGAGTCCAAGCCTTTGGCAGCGTTTAGGTCATTGCGGAGATTTTCGGCCGCTTTCTTCATCGTTTTCAGCTCGCCTGGGTGAGGAGTGGCCCGGCGCAGTAATGTTCCCTGCGAACAAGACGCCAAATTTGTGTCAATGAAGCATGTGCGCCATTTGCGGTTCACGTAAACAGCGCCTGAGGTCAGAGTGAAAGCGGGCTGGACCGACCAATAGATTGTCAGCATTAAATGGTTTTGGAACAAGAGAAAAGTGGGGGAATACAGTCCCAGGCCTAAAATTTAGGTATCTTATCAATCTGCCTTTAAGGCCCACTTTCAAAGATGTTCAGGCACCAATGAAATAATAGAAGAGTATTCAAAAATAAACAATCAAGGTGCACAAATATACACAACTTTCCAAATCGGACCCCCAAAATTACATTCACATAGGATCTACTGCACGGGTGTCCAAACTATTCCACAAAAGGCGGCAATGGGTGCAGGTTTTTATTTCAGCAGATCCAGCACAGACAATGAGGTTTCTTCTGAAACCAGCGACACCTGACATTAATCACTTGATTACATTTTTAAGACGCCAGATTGGTAAAAATGTATCCTCTTCTTCGGTTAGAATGAAAATGTGCACCCCACTATGGCCTATGAGGACTGGTTTGGTCCTTTACTGAATTGTAAATATCTTACATATATGACCCTTGACCCTACAATCAAACCAGGTGATTAAAACAAATTAAAAGTTTATCATCTGAGATCAAAAACAAGATTTTTCATTTTATTTTTTTATTTATTTTTTTATTCTATTTTTTTTTAATGGTGCAAATGTGTTTATTCTGGCCAGGAAAAACATTTACATTGACTAAGGAAGCTCGCCCGCATGCTAACCATCTAAGCCACAGGTGTCAAAGTGGCGGCCCGGGGGCCAAATCTGGCCCGCCGCATCATTTTGTGCGGCCCGAGAAAGTAAATCGTGAGTGCCGACTTTCTGTTTTAGGATCAAATTAAAATGAAGAGTATAGATGTATATTAAATTTCCTGATTTTCCCCCTTTTAAATCAATAATTGTAATTTTTTAATCATTTTTTTCTGTGTTTTTAGTTCAAAAATCATTTTGTAAAATCTAAAAATATATTAAAAAAAGATAAAATAAACATTGTTTAGATCTATAAAAAAACTGAATATTCAGGGCCTTTAATCCAGTTCATTTAATCCATTTATTAAAAAAAATCTAAATATTATATCTAAAATGGTCCGGCCCACATGAAATCGAGTTGACGTTAACGCCGCCCGCGAACCAACCCGAGTCTGACACCCTTGATCTAAGCCAAGGGTGGCGATCACGTGGGTCTCGAACCGCATGCGGCTCTTTGCTTCTTATCATATTTTGTATATACTGTGGCTTCTTGCCTCCTTTCATGTTTCTTTCATTTTTATTATCTCTAAAAAACACTCAAATTAATCAGGGCCCATTAAAAACAAATACATTATATTTAAACAATTATTTGGCAGATTGGATTTTTTATGCTGCTTCTGATATAAGGTGTGGCTCTTTGACTCTCACAGTTTAAAATTTTGGCTCTTTGTTTCTAACTTGTTTGCCTCCTTTGATTAATGCCATTATATATTACCGTAGTTTAAAAAAATATTAAAAAACAACTCATTAGCGTCGTCATTTGTCACTTGGTCAAAGCAAAGAAAAATATTCTTGTTAAAACAGAATAGACTACTTACTGGCTGCATCCACTTTGACATAGACCTCACCAAGCCCTTCAAATCTCTTACCTTTTCATCTTCCTCCTCATCTTCATCCAAAAAGTGAATGGCGCTAATCCTGTTCATGGCTTTGTTGTCCCACGTGTCATCCGCCATATCCTTCACTAGACTCTCAAGGGCTCCGAAGCGGGTCAGATTATCGGCGACTGCAGTCGGTTATTGACAAAACACAACACAATTTTTTTTAGTCAACATATCAATACTAAGTTATTTGTTTTTGCTCTAATGCAGGTCACCAGTCATTTGTTGTCATTGTATGAATGAAAATCTGCATTAATCTTGGTGGTAATTCTAACAGAGACTGTTTCTACATTTTCCTTGTTAAGTCCTTGGCTGCCATTGACAGCGCTAGACGTCCCAGTCCAAATGGATGGGACGTCAATGGCGCTAAAAGATATAAGCATATCAAAATAAATTTCAATCAATCTGCATCCGTTTGCTTTTTGTCAACTCGCTCGTCACGAGACAGCTCTCAAACTGCCAGATCAGAGTTTCAAATCCCGCTTTAGTCACCAGCTTACAGTGACTCAATCTTTCCCCGTCACCCTCCCCATTGCACCTCATTGACCTGTCACATCTCAAACATCATAATCCGTCTCCCATTTCACTCTTTAGGAGCAAAGAATCGCGTTAAAAACTCAAATGACTTAAATGCGTAAGCAGAGAATTCCTATAAAGCCAGGGAAAAGCTAGTGAGGTGCATGCCGAGCTTTAAATGGAAGCGGGCCAACCGCCGTTAAGCCTCTTTAGCCGTCCAATCGACCGCATTTCTGAGTAACAAAGCCAAGAGAAGCCTCAAGAGATGGCGCAGGTTGTGATCTCTTCTCAAAGGCGCTCTGATCTTATGTAGGATACACTCAGGATCAACAAATTCGACCAAAAAAGATCAAAAGGGAGAGCAAAAAGCATGAATTTAGAGCACGGGTGCATGAAAGAGGAAGATGAGGAGGACTATTTAAAAGTCAGGCGCGGTGAAAGTTTGCGTGTCAGAGCTTGACATAGAAAAAGGGTTACAGTGTAGTGGAAATAGCACATGAAAAAAAGGTTTTATAAGATTGCCAATTTAGATACAAGTTGTTTAAAGCAGTGAATTGATAAATGAGCAACTATTTTCACATTAAATGCTTGAAATTGAATATTTCAAATTCTCACATTTGTACAGTGTGAAAACAGGTTCAAATTCTCAAATTTGTAGAATCTGAAAACAGGTTCCCTTTATTTTTAAAACTAAATATTTGCAAATATCTGTGCGTATTTACTGATATTTACTGATCAAGCAATGTTTGCACATTTTGTCTGTCAGTTTGCAAATAGCTCATTATGATTGGTTACCAACATAGTAATCTTTTTAAATCATTTTTTAATATAAAAGAACAATACATTAAAATATTTTTTTTCCTTTTGTTATTTCAAAAAGATATTTAAAAATAAAAGCTAATAATATACGAACACACACACACACACTTTTCCCCTATATTTACTGTTTGTGTCAGCCTTAGTGTAAATTGAGAAACTTAGCAAGAACAGTATGTACCTTTGTTATCAGACTCGTAGGGTTGTTGGGGCAGCAGCACACACGTGAGAACCTTCTCACCAGAATCAGGGTCTTCATCGGTTTGAAAGGTGAGAAGGGGTTGAGACTGGTTTTCCGACAGCCATAAAGCCTTTAGGCGAAGCGTAGTCAGAGACATTGGTAAGTGGGAAAGCCTGTCGTGTGCACAAGAAAAAGAAGAGACGTCATTATGCGATTATTCGGTGGAGTAAAGTTCTCCGTTTTCTTTATCGTTGTTTTTAAACATTCTCAATTCACTTACGGTGAGTCACTATAGCCAGTAAGACAAAAAGTGTGTGTTCTTGCAAATAGATTACTGATGGATGTGAAAGAATGTTATGAAATATATTGGACAGTCTTTAGCGAATATGTAGCGTGACATAGCTACAAAAATTGAATATATTATACTGCTTATCTAAAGTAGGGTACACACTGAACATTTTCCCTTCTTTGAAATAAAAACCATTAAAAGCAGAGTTTTCAGATGTCCAAATATTGTCCTGTAATGATTGATGGGCATAAGATATTTTCCCACGCCAGCGCTAATATTCTAATTTTAAAAATCCATCTTCTGGCTTGTGTAAGGCCACTAACATTGTTAAAATAGCTAAAAATTGATGCATGTGTTATCTATAAGCCATCTTTTCTTTTTTGCCATGTGACCGTTCTGTCATGTACTATCTAGCACTGCACTACGAAGGATTATCAATTCTGGTTGTGATGTCACAACCAGAATTTCTTAAAAAAAAAGTGGGTCTTTTCTGATGTTTTGTTTTGGATAGAATAAATATGATCTTTTTTTTAAATTGAACAGCCAGATTTGCATGCCAAATTGTATTTTTACACGTAAAATGATATTAGTGCACACATTTTCTTTTTTGATATGTTTAAATTACAGGGTTTCCCTCAATGCCTGATAATGTTGGCCATCGGTCTTTTTTTGTGTTCCCCTCACCAGGCTACAATTGTACTAGTAAAACAAAGTAAAGAAAGGGAGACATTTGTAACAATGACAAGTTAGTTATACAGTTGAAAGCGCAATAGTGAAATCTTTTGGTTGATATCTTAAGCAACCTTTTCCAGCTCTGTTATTGCACTTGCAACTCCTGTCAAATGTATTCTAAATGGCTATCTGCTTTGTTATTATATCTATAAGTCATTTGTCGCCTCTCCCCAAATACAATGAAGCTTCTTCTCAACAGACACGTTAATTGATTGAATTATTGTTCCTCTCAACACAGCTATCTATACAGTGAGCTGACTATGAATGGGCATATTGTTGTATTGTGCAGATTTAATGTGGCCTGGAGGCGTTCCCAGAACAGATGTCTCTGTGGATTAAGTTCAATTAGCATAGAAGGACTGTCATGTTGTACTTTGTGAGATGGTCAAATCGAGAGCAAAATCGATGACAGCAGTTGTAAAGTGCACTTAAAAGAACTATGTGTGTTCTATTTGCGCCTTCTCATAACAATCTTTAATAACTACTTAATTGCAAAGTTTTAGTAGCAACTGAAAGAATAGTTTAACACTTTATTGGGCACTTATTTAACTTTTTGGTTGCTGTTGACGGCGCTAGACGTCCAATCTATTTTGGCTGGGCGATCATCCTAGTCATAATAGATTGGACATCTACTGCCGTCAATGGTTCTGAAATAGAGGTGTTTAACTGTACTCAGTTAAAATGAGTCTATCATTTTCAATGACAGACAATAAATTAAATATTACCAGACACTCAAATGTCATTTTGTTTTTTTGTTTTTTTTAAGTGCTCAGTTCGGTTAATTTTTGGTATAAAAGAGGCAGGAAAAAATACTTAAAATGCCTACATTTTAAATGTAAGCAATAGAATTTGTGTAAATAAGAGACCCTTTTTGGTAATATCTCAAATATATTACACTCCAAGTTCATACAATTAAAACATTAATAGAAATATTGTAACAATTATAAAGTCTTAAAGTGATAAATAAACAAGTCAAACTATAATCTTTGGTTTCTTAGCAACAACATTTGTCATGCTCATAAAGTTTGAAGTGCCTATTCCAGAACCATAAGCATCCAAAAGTTGAGGCATTTTTTTTAAACTCCCACAAGATTTCTGTTCAGCACGTGCCATTTGCTAATAAATTTTATGAAGAGAAAAAAACAAGGCATAAAACAAAAGCATCCTCACATGCGTCACAGGGGTGCTGGAGCCAACCCACTCGATTGACATGCTAACCACCCCCATTGTATTAATTTAGAACATTATTTATCATCTATAAATAATATATAAAAATACATTTTTATAACCATTTCAAATGTGCATAATATAGATTTGTACAGTTGAGCCCTGACATCCACAAATCACATTTTGGACGACAGTTGCATACCAAATGTTAATATTATTGCCTCCATAGCTCAAAATGTGACATCCAGATATATGTGGACAGCTCTTTATTACTTAAATTTACCAAAAATAGCTACTTGCCCTCCATTTAATCATCGTTATTAGGCCCTTACTTAATGAATGAACAGACCTATTTCCAGAAACGTCGAGCACGTGCAGCTCAGTGGCTTGCGACAGCTCTGACGGTATCCTGGTGAGTCGATTCTCACGCACACAGAAGACATTCAGCCCACTGCATCCTCCGATCTGTAGAACAAATACAATAAGCATTCAATAAAACCAGCTTCCGAGAAAGTAAATCAACCAACAATGTTGGTCAGTCAATGAGTGGGGCTTGTATCTGTTTGTACATGCATGAAAAGCTGCTTTTATTCCGACTAGAGAGAAAATTAGTCGCGACTATTCGAACACTTCGTGCCAGAAATAGCATTGGCGATCTAGTCTAGTTAAAAATCAATGTAATGTGACGGTGCAACCCAAAATTAGGGACAATTAGGCCCACACTTGATGAGCCATCTAAAATGACAAGTAATCTATTAATCTGCTCAAACACAGTTCATGAAGTTAAGATTAAATTAAAGTAAAATGCCTCAAAGTGGATTAGTGTCAAAGGTAAACATTCTGGGAAAGACCACACAGAACCAAACTGTCCCATTCAGTTGAAAGCCAGGGAGAGAAAAAGCTCATAAACAATCAATGGGATCCATGAATATAGACCAATGGTCAAGGAGCTTGGAAAAGCTCAAGTCGATGCTGTGTTGTGTGCACCATGGCGACAATGTGAGCGTTGATGTCGAGCAACGGCCGCTTTTGTGAATACAATGACAGTGACGTCATCGTCCAAGCCAAGTGTGCCATTATGTTTCGTGAATCTCCTCGTCATCAAAACACAAGCCCATTGTACAGGAGCCCCTTACACATCACAATAGTTTTACATCAGACCAGCCTCCATTTACACAGACAAAAAAAAGAAAAATGCAAGCAGGCAAATAAACACAAAGAGGTCAAAGTGATAAAAGGGAATTTGGGATGGGAGTCTGTTAAGCGCAGTTAAATTCAGAATATTGATTTTTAGATCAATATTATACTATGTAATAATATGTACAAAATAAAAGAATTCAATTTTTCAATTTTACAGTAAAATTTAGCGCATGTGGATTGTATGGGGCGAGAGTGAAATGAGAAAAACTTGTATTATAAAACAAAATTTTCACAAGATCAAATTGAAAAGCAGATGGTATTACATAATTATGCTCAGAAAATGTAGTCTTTCATTTATTTTTGTATCCATGTGATTTATTTGTAGATTACTTTACATTACATTAAGATTATTGGGTTTGGAATATTATGTCTAATGTATTTGTCATTTTATGTATGCATCGTGCATCTAAATTTAAATTCCTAATTATTTTTAATTGACTGAGAACTCTACCAAAAGCAGGCCGGTGAACGCATCGGCCTCACAGTTCTGGGGTCGAGGGTTCAATCTCAGGTCGGTCCTCACTGTGAAGATTGCATTTGATCACCACTTTCTGGCAATCATTTGGAATTCATAGACGCATAATCACAGACGTAATTATAATTTGACACTATTATACCTAACTGCAAAAAATGCATGCTTAATTTCAAAACTATTGCAAATTTTATTGTCCCTTCAACATTTAAACATTTTAAGGGACGAAGTAAGTCAATATTGTCACAACTATTATTTATATGTTGATGACAAACCTCCTTTGGCAAAGATGTTAGCAGGTTTCGGTCACAGTTGAAGTTAGAAAGCCGCTTTAATTTTCCTATGCTTCTCGGTAAACTCTGTAGATAAATGAAAGAAGACAATTACATGTTTATAACAGAGTATTAGAAATGTTGAATTTTCACTGTATTCTTCCAGCAAAAGACAAAAGACTAACTATAAAAAAGGATGGACTTGTCTTTCATTGAAACATTGTGCCTTATTTATGGATGTCTTTTTAAAAGCTGCAAGTAGAACCAGTGTTTCCTTTATACTTTATCACACAGGTGTTAAAGTGGCGGCCCGGGGGCCAAATCTGGCCCGCCGAATCATTTTGTGCGGCCCGAGAAAGTAAATCATGAGTGCCGACTTTCTGTTTTAGGATCAAATTAAAATGAAGAGTATAGATGTATATTAAATTTCCTGATTTTCCTCTTTTTAAATCAATAATTGTAATTTTTTAATCATTTTTTTCTGTGTTTTTAGTTCAAAAATCATTTTGTAAAATCTAAAAACATATTTAAAAAAATAAATAAAATAAACATTGTTTTAGATCTATAAAAAAAACGGAATATTCAGGGTTTTTAATCCAGTTCTTTTAATCCATTTATATAAAAAAATATCTAAATATTATATCTAAAATGGTCCGGCCCACATACCTACCTGAATCATATTTTCTGTGAGCACAAGTTCTGTAAGACTTTCACAGTTGCCAATGCTCTCCGGCAGGTACGTCAGCCTGTTCTGATCGGCTTTCAGAATCGACAGATTGCGCAGTTTTCCTGTGGCAAAGACGACAATCGGGTAAGTCTTTGATACCGTTTAGAAAAGAGAGCATGTTGTCTGTTTCTTTATACAAAAAATAACTTTATACAAAAAAGAACTTAACCGATGGTTTCTGGTATCGCGTCAATGATGTTCTGTGACACCAGCAAGTCAGTGAGTGCCAGCAGACCTCCCAGCTCCATTGGAAGTCGCTCCACTTTGTTTTCAGACACATCCAAACACAATAGGCTCTTCATACTGCCCATCTCCTGAGGGATTGTTAATCAAAATGTAAACATTTGAAATGAAAACATACTTTCCTGAGAAATAGTCATTGATTTATTCACTCGCATTGACAGGGACTGAACAACAGATCCTTTTTATGTGAATTAAAAAAACAAAAACAAATTTATACTATTTTGGGGGGCATAATTAGTGTATATTTCAGCTGTATCTATTTAATGTAATTAAAATTGTATTAATTTAGTATTTTATTTAATCATTAAAAAAATGGGATTTATAATTTAAAAAAAAAAACAATTATAAATGGGTTCTGGGGGCCACTTATGCCGAACAAACTTTAATATTGTGGCTTAAATAACCCAAAATGAGATCTCCACGAATAGTCTTCAAGTGATTTTTTTTTATTTAAATTACTTTTTTTTTTTAATTGACCACATTTGAACTCTGTTACGTATACTACCACTTTGAACACTGAAACTAAGGAGCCACATCAACGTCACAACTCTTCTGTCTGAAATCTCATTACATAACTTAACACATGGATAGCCATTGACAGCGATAGACACTTTTTTCACTGAGAGGGATAGCAGCATCAATTTCTGATGCACATTACAGATCACACGTGAATTACATTAGCATGTAACAATTCTCAAATCCATTATAGCTGCTTTTTATGAAGTTAAGCCATTTAAAAAAAAATGAATGGAAAAAAAACAGCTACGCGAGGCAAAAAAAACTGTCAAGAACAGAATATAAATTGCACGATGAGCTTACCGCAGGTATTTCGGCCAACTGGTTTCCGTCCAGCCACAAATCCTTTAAACTTACAAGACAGCCTATTGTGTCTGGCTGTGTGTGGGGGAGAAAGAATGCAACAATGGAATTAGTGAGCAAATGGATAAAATGACAACAAAATACAAACACTTGTTTCATATTCATCACATTACAATTCTTTGGCAATATTGCTAATACTGCATTTTCTCTTTGTTCGACATGATTTTATCTTTGTATTTTAGCTCACTAACAAAAATCCAACACAAAAGCCACACCACAGCAGCCTGCATTTGGCTCTTGTGACAGTAAATCACTGACTCACACGATTTTGAGCATAAGATTACACCCTAAAACCCAAGCTGGAAGCAGATGGCTCCCTCCCATCTGCGTGATAAGACGGAGGGAAGCTGTTCTTGAGGAATTCTAATCTACTCCGAAGTGACGACAGCAAAGAAATTTCCAAAACTTAGGCCAGGCAGTCAGTACACATTTCCCAGAATCCACAGAGAAACTTACCAAACTATATAATTCATTATTCCCTAAATCAAGTTCTTCCAGTCTGTGAAGCATGGACAGTGAACTGCGAATAAAAAGAAAATATCTTAAAGTGGATAGAAGGCAGTTATACCCCCCCCCAAAAAAAATGAGTTTGGAAACGTAACATTAGCTCATAAAACTGAATGTGCAACAGGACATCCAAACAGATTTAATACTCACTCTGGGAGAAACGTCAACAGATTTTCACGGAGTTCTAGCGATACCAAATTGGAGAGACTGCAATGACAAGGTAGTGGTTATGCAACACCTACAAATATGTATATACAGCCGATAAATCCTCAGAGTGCTTTTTAAAACAAAGAGAGCGGAGGAATTAAGTGGAGCCGCAAGCAACTATAAAATATCTCTTTGCCATCTTGATGTAAAGAACAGGAAGCGTCACGGAGGCGTGGCCCATCTTATCTGCAAACGACAGTAGCCTAAACAACCGACTGGTTTAAAGGAAGAGCAAAAAAATCTTGCCGGTCATTAAAAGAGCAAAGTACAGAACAGTGTTTATCTTTAGATGGTGGTTATGTACGTCATGTACCCGACTAATGGACACATTTATGATGGCAAACTTTCACTCACGCCACACAGAATTCATCTTGCACTGCCTTATAGAGAGATTCCAAGGGCGTTTGATTATGACGTTTAGAAATGTGAACATTAATGCACGGAAGGGTGTAAAATTTGTAATCAATTGAAATTCCTGGGGGGGAAAATGTCATTCACAGCCAAAAAGAAGGATTTTGAACAGATATAAATAGTCTGTTCATCTAAGCCACCTGTGTCAAAGTCGCGGCCTGGGGGCCAAATCTGGCCCGCCGCATCATTTTTTGTGGCCCGGGAAAGTAAATCATGAGTGCCGACTTTCTGTTTTAGGATCAAATTAAAATGAACAGTATAGATGTATATTACATTTCCTGATTTTCCCCCTTTTAAATCAATAATTGTAATTTTTTAATATTTTTTTTTCTGTTTTTAGTTCAAAAATCATTTTGTAAAATCTAAAAATATTTAAAAAAAGCTAAAATAAACATTGTTTTAGATCTATAAAAAACTGAATATTCAGTGCTTTTAATCCAGTTGTTTTAATCCATTTATTAAAAAAATCTAAATATTATATCTAAAATGGTCCAGGCCACGTGAAATCAAGTTGACGTTAAAGCGGCCTGCGAACCAACCCGAGACTGACACCCTTGATCTAAGATTTTCAGACTACAAGAAGGCGATTTGTGGAGGAATTGAAATAACATTTTACAGGTCTTTTTTAAAGGAATGTTTAAGAATCGATCCCCTGATTGTCTTGGGGCTGATTCATTCCAAACTAGGTAGCCGTAATGAGACATGGATCACAAAACATTCGCCTTAACGTGTTATGTCAGGAGTATGATACTTTTCGGGAACCGAGCGGTCTCAGTTCATTCAAAAGTTGTTCATTTAATTCCAAAGAGACATGGGTAATTGAGTGTAATAATTCAGCAAAATACAATAGATTGTTAATTTGGTCTTGGATCAGTTGAGACAAATGGAACAGTAACCACCATTTATAACCCTTCACACTAGATTTTGGACTCAATCTCCTGTTACAAAACACATTAAATTTGAAAACAAGGGATAATGATTTCTAGGCTCGTTGCATTGCCACATAATTTGATCATTATAGATCATCAACAATTTGGTCACATGTTCTACTAACTCTGCAACTGTTATCAAACTCTTACCATTTATAATCAAAATAAACCACTTCACAGATGACAATCAAAAGTCATTCAAAATCACAGTTTCAAATCAAAACTAAAATGATCACCTAACACACTAAATCTCGCAATTAATGAAACCACTAAAACAGTAACAGAAGACATAATTAGCACCGAACATGACCTTCATTTCCATCTGCAGTGCTCTTTTACAAGAATCGGTGACATTTGACTTCATTTCGATCCTAAATTGACGGCATGAAGAATGACTTCTTTAATCATCGATTTACAGTTTTTTTTACCCCACTTTTTTAATTAATACAATAAATGGAGAGATTTTGCTGGTTTTTGGTTAAACTGCGGGCTTTCTAATTGCATGGTAGCTTAATGAAGTGAAGACTAAATTGTTCATAGGTGTGAAGTAGGACGATATATACGTTAACTAACGTTACAATGCACCTCAATACACCAGGGTTATGATACATCACGATACAATATTAAACATTTTAAAATGTAAATACTGTGTAATTAAAACTTACTGTTGTTTCAGTGCAAATGCAAATGCAGTACAAAACTACCATATAAAAAGGGCACAAAACAGTGGCAATCACCTGTTATCTCACACTTTGTGGATTTCGGGCTGTAAAACAATGTCACATACAGCTAGTAAAATAGCCAAACACTGTGAAAGCTTCATTTTAAATAAAGATGAATGACAAATTATCCTCATAACACTTGCGGCATTTTGTTCATATCCCCTTACAAGACACGCCGAACATTTTGCAGCAGTTGTAGTAGTTGTAGGAACAAAAGCACATTCATATTTTCTTAAAGAAATAACAATAGAATTCCCAAAACTCTTGGCCTCTTGGGCTTGAAAACTAGTTGATGGCGCCATAGAACAAATAAATCAGCATGAAGCTTTGAACTAATTTCCTGCAAAGCTTCATTGCTTCATGAAGTGTCATTTCGCCATCCGTGCTCAGTGTATTCTCTCGCTTCTCATTGGTGAGACAGACAATGTGCCGGTGATAATTATTTCTCCGGTGATCATTTTAGTTTTGATTTGAAACTGTGATTTTGAATGACTTTTGATTGTCATCTGTGAAGTGCAAGTGTTTTATTCTGATTATAAATGGTAAGAGGTTGATAACAGTTGCAGAGTTAGCAGAACATGTGACCAAATTGTTGATGATCTATAATGATCAAATTATGTGGCAATGCAACTAGCCTAGAAATCATTATCCCTTGTTTTCTAATTTAATGTGTTTTGTAACAGGAGTCCAAAATCTAGTGTGAAGGGTTATAAATGGTGGTTACTGTTTCATTTGTCTCAACTGATCCAAGACCAAATTAACAATCTATTGTATTTTGCTGAATTATTACACTCAATTACCCATGTCTCTTTGGAATTACATGAACAACTTTTGAACAAACGGAGACCACTCGGTTCCAGAAAAGTATCATACTCCTGACATAACCCATTCAGGCGAATGTTTTGTGATCCATGTCGCATTATGTCTACCAAGTTTGGAATGAATCAGCCCCAAGACAATATGTAAACCGGGCACAGGATGCTTAAACATTCCTTTAAAAAGACCTGTAAAATTTCATTTCAATTCCTCCACAAATTGCCTTCATGTAGTCTGAAAAGCTTAGATCACATGTGTCAAAGTGGCGACCCGGGGGCCAAATCTGGCCCGCCACATCGTTTTGTGTGGCCCAGCAAAGGAAATCATGAGTGCCGATTTTCTGTTTTAGGATCAAATTAAAATGAAGAGTATAGATGTATGTTACATTTCCTGATTTTCCCCCTTTTAAATCAATAATTGTAATTTTTAAATCATTTTTTCTGTTTTTAGTTCAAAAATCATTTTGTAAAATCTAAAAATATATTTTTTTAAAAAGCTAAAATAAACATTGTTTTAGATCTATAAAAAAAATGAAGATTCAGGGATTTTAATCCAGTTCTTTTAATCAATTTATTTAAAAAAAACCTAAATGTTATATCTAAAATGGTCCGGCCCACGTGAAATCAAGTTGACGTTAAAGCGGCCCGCGAACCAACCTGAGTCTGACACCCCTGGCTTAGATGAACAGAATTTTTTTTTCTAAAAACAGTTCAAAAACCTTCATTTTGGCTGTGAATGGTGTTTTTTTGTTCCCCAGGAATTTCAATTGATTACAAATTTTACACCCTTCAGTGCATTACTGTTCACATTTCTAAACGGCATAATCAAAACTGTCCACCCTAAGAGCAAATACTCTTACTAAAAATCCTGTATTATTCATGATCTCACACAACGTCCACAGGACTAAGAACCTTGAATAGTTACATCTGAAATAGATGTTAATTAGGTCTGTGTTGATCAATGAGATTTGTTTGGCAGAGAGAGACTTAGTCTGATCTGATTCCGCCTTAAGCCAACAGCTCAATGATTCAAACAAAGTCGTCATGTTTATGCCGGATACATTTTTCATTAGGCGGAACGCCTTGAACGCCCATCCAACCCCCAGAACATCCATCTTATCCTCTTCGGCAAATCCAAAAGATGTTGTTCCATGAGTATTTTCGTTAGCCTCCCTTCTTGACGTTGAGCAGTATTGAACTTGTAGTGTTACGCAAGCGACAAGATATGCAACATATGGCCGTACCAAGGGGAACAAGGCACGAAAGTTGGTGCTATATTTTAGGACTGCACAAATGCACGTTCAAGGAAAGTCATTAAATGATTTTTTTAATGGAATATTGAATTATAATGGAAGTTGAATATATAGTGTTGGATTATTGGTGGAAGCTAGCAACCGATTTTACCCGATCGTCTCAATATTTGTTTTTCCCCTGAGTAATGTTTGAAATACCCTTAATTAGAGTAATCTTATTCCTGAGATATGCATAGTTTTATGTCACACAATGCGTTCTTGAATTGACCTATGAACTAGAGTTGCATTATATGCAAAGTGAGATAATTCAAATATACAGTAGGTTTAGTTAAGCAGCATTAAATATGGTCAAAAGGAAAAAGATGTATTTGTATATTATGTTTGTGTTATGAAAGGTCTTATTTCAACAATAACATCATTCCTGTCTCTCTTTCTTTAAACTCGTATTTTGAAAATGAAGGAGAGATACCATGATTACATCATGGATTCCTATTTCATATATTACAATGGCCCAATTCTTCATGCAGCAGTTTAGATTGAGGATTAGGAAAATGAAAAACAATATAGAATAATATTGACAAAAGGCACTGGGATTTTTTTCCACTAAATCCTTCCTCTAAAAGCCCCAACTTAATTTCACCTAAAAATCCACATTTCCATTAAAACATCCCCTGTGGCAATTGACCTAAAAAAATTGCATATTTATGTTATTAAATTCAATTAGAATTTGATGAGAACAAGAATGTCTGCAGAAGGGCCTTTTCTCAACATGCCGATTAGGTCACAACTGACAAGCCTTTTGCTTTTAAAAATGTCACCGCACCATGAATTAGACTCAGATCAAATTTGCATATGCCAAGCAATTAAGAAATACATTCCTAAGAAGGTATTTCACAAACAATTCGACAAACACTGTAGAAGCAAAGAAAGAGAATCACTATCTGAATAAAACAAAGACGGAGCATCTTCTTACTCTTGTAGAGACACACAATTGTGCTCATTATGTCAGGACAAATGTGACACTTAGGTGCAGTGACTCACTTTCCAATGTTATCTGGTAGAACTTGCAATGAGATGTCATTGATGGAAAGGCATGTTAAATTCCGGAGCTCTGGAAAGCTTTCAGGTAGCCTGGAAGAACAAATACTCAACATTATTCTGGTACATGCATCCAATCTAGTACATGAAGCACTAAGCAAACAGCAGTATCAGAAGAAATAAATCCCATTTGCTCTGGTTTTCTAATAGGCTATTATTTACATGTTTCTACTTCTCTAACTGTGCTTACTTACCATATCTTTCAACCCATTAGCACTTGTCATTATCATCTTTATTAGAGTGCATATAAAGCTTGAGCACTCATTGTGGTCACAGCAACGACACCATAATTGTTTTTTGTGTTTCTGCAAATGGCTGTCAAATTACCTTGTTAATGGATTTCCACTGAAATCTGCCACTTGGAGGGCTTTGCAATGTGAAATGCTTTCTGGGATTTCCAATATATCTGCACACAGGAAGAGCAAACCATGCAAAGAAAGGGGTCAAAAACATGGTGACCCCATGGAACACAACTTGTACCAGACCAGTTCTTAAAGCTCACCAGCAATGCTTTGGATTTTTTTTCATAGCATATTGATGCCAGTCTTTTGTTACATAACACCCGTGGTGGTGTTAATTGGAAATAACAATATTATTAAGAAAAAATAAACGCTTGGTATTGGAGCGTCTGACTAAACCCTGGTGTTTCTGGAGGCAGGAAAGGGATTTGAAATGCTTTCCAAAAACATGAAACACAAGGAAAACATCATTTTCACAATACAGTGGTACCTCGAGATACGAGCATAACTCGTTCCGGGACTGAGCTCGTATGTCGATTTTCTCGTAACTCAAACGAAGCTTTCCCATATAAATGAACTAAAAACAAATTAATTCGTTCCAACCCTCTGAAAAAAACACCAAAAACAGGATATTGGATTGGAAAAAAATGTTTTATTTGTTCTAATTTGCCATCTATTAACAAAGTAACAAATAACTAGTGGTTTAATAGTATACTAAAATGTGTTTAATGGGGACAGAGGGGGGGGGGGGGGGGTACTTTTTGCACGGCAACTCGCTCGTAACATAACAAACAAATTTAAATGAACTTGGATTATGATCCAGACACATTCAAAAATAAGTTAAAACTACTAAACTTAATGCTTATTTTGTTTTAAATTTTGATACCTTTCTTCTCCCAGGTTGTCTCTATTTGCCCCGCCTCCATCCTGACTTTCAGATGGAACCTATTGAGGGTTGTTGTTTGCTTTTGTATTCCCTTCAAAATATTCCGAAAATGATGCACACCAATGTCCTCACAATAGGATAATGCACGACCACTTGCCAACGAGAAGTAGTATATATAACTCTCGTATTGGCGATCGCCTCGCCATTCGCTATGACTAACGGGGGAAAAAAACACTGAAAAAATGCAACGCTCCGCCCAGTGCTCGCAGAGACATTACACAAGGGAGTTGCGACCAGAGAGACATTACACGAGGGAGTTGCGGGGAGAGAGACAGTGCCCATGATGTTCTTATGAGAAGCCTCTTGCGTCCGCTGTCTGCTCGTATATCAAAATTTGTCTCGTATGTCAAGATAAATATTTCCGATTCGATCACAAGATCAGATTCCGATCTACTGATTGTATGTGTTTTCATACCAATGTGCTTTTTCTGCTGATGCTGTAAATCAAAGCATTTATGTCTGTCTTGGTCTACTTCTCTTGAGAAACTAATGAACGTGACTGGGCATCGTGCAATCATTGTAACCAGAGCATTTCATAACTTTCATGTGAACAAAGTGATTTATCATTTACTGGTTAGATTATATTTTGCATTATCTGTACTGGACAACCACTAGTAAATCATATCAAAGTTTTCATTAAAGCACTTACCATTTCGCGATACATCCAACTCTACAAGTTGCATGAAGTTGGCTATTTCTGGGGGGATTCTCTGAATCTCGTTGTCACTGAGGCTGAGTTTTCTTAGCTTCACCAGCTGGAAGAATGGCTGGAAAGTTTAAAACAACAAAAACATACATTTAAGCCATTTTATGCACTTGAAGATGTTTTATGGCCACACTATGGGGCATACATTTAAAGTCCTTCCTTTAAAAATAGAGAATTCTACAAGTATCATTTCTTGATATTACAATGATTAAGACGTGAAATTCTAGGCAACAAAATAGTCTTTGCGTAGGTCCATTGAAGGTCAACATGACAATCGCGATCTACCAGTCGACCGCCAAGGTTTCTATTGGTAGATCGCATGACAATAAGATTTGATCCAGTCATACTCCCTTTCAATTAAAACAAGGAGTATGTTGGTTCCGTGCTCATTTCATTTCATGTCCTTTAAGACAAGAAAAGGTGAAAACTTCTCTACACTTGAGCCCAAAGTGAATGCCCTTTGCTACTACGTGCTATTTGCTGAGCTAGTACTGGCAGCCAGCTGGGGGTGCTGGACCCTATCCCAGCAAACTAGGGGCAGCAGGCGGGGGAGACCCTGAATTGGTGTCCAGCCGATCGCAGGATACAAGCAGACGAACAACCATTCACGCTCACACTCGTACCTAGGGCAATTTCAAGTTCAACCAGACTACCATCCATATTTTGGGGATGTGGAAGGAAACCGGAGTACCTGGAGAAAAGCTACACAGGCCCGGGGAGAACATGCAAACTCCAAATCCAAGATGTATTTTCCCAATCGTCAAATATGCCATCGATATGTGCAGCACAACAGTGGAATAAGCCGAAAGGGAGGAGGATATATTAGGGTAAACCTGCAGTTTTGAAGCATTTTTTCATCCTAATGAATGATTACAGTGCACGCAGCGTTGTCGCCCACACATCGACGGCTGTGCGATCGGACAAGTTGATGGGCATCACATTTGAAATGTTGGCCTCAGTGTTGAGCTGTTAGCGGTGGCTTCTTTTCTACACTTGTGGAGAACATTTCGAGACAGTTAATCATTCAGTAGGGGTGAGAAAGTGGAACGTGCCTTAGGCCAATGAGTCATGTTTGCCATGCTGCAAAACATATTCTCTTGCACCTGAGTATGAACCACCCCTTTTTTTAATGAATATTCTTTAAAACCCTGCAATGCATAGAATCTGCAAATGTGAACCACGAAGTAGCAAGGGATAACTATATTATCTCATACAGTGATGAAAAGCATATCAATATAGATAATTGCTGAGCCTGAAGAAAAAAAATAGATAAAGTTACGCTAGGTCCTTGAAAAGTAGATATTGAGCAAAGAAAGTTTGAGCATCCCTGGTTTCGGAGGTAAATACGTATTGATTCATAAGTCAAAATTAATGGCAAAATAACAATTATCGAAGGAACAATCCATTATCGGGCCTGTTTAATGCCAAACATTTTACTGCATTTTTATAATGGACTCATCTATATGGATGGTACAAGAAATTCCTTGGTATATTTAGATAGATAATAATATTCCACAATCAACAATGTCATTGATAAAGATTTTTTTACTGCTTAGGCAGTGGCAAAAACTATTTTCCCGTGTGGCCTTGAATGCACCACTAAGGCCAGACGATCATAAACCTTTGTTTACACTTACAATAGAGCAGAATTGAGTTCTAAAATGTCGTATACTTCTTTGTCATGCTTTGACGCATGTTTGCGCATGACCCTGCCTGACACTTCTCGTAAAAATGTATTCTTTTTTGTATTGGACGTTGATTGCGCAAAGCCAAGTCAGAACGGTCACAACTCATTAAGGAGTCAACACTCTTATGAATAACCTATGTCGTAGTTCAAGAACGGTGCAATTGTACACTAAACTGACTCTGCACTTTGGTACGGTTGCATTTAGTGGTTGTCTCTCTCTATATACTCTAAGATTAACTGCCCGACAGTCAAGGGTGTTGTCTGCTTTTTGCCCTAGGTCACCTGGGAAGGGCTCGGGCTCCCAGTGACCCTGAAAAAGATAAGCGGTACGGACACAGTGATAAATGAGGTGTTGTGATGTCATCAGGAAGGTCATTTTGTTGATTTGCAAGAACATTTACGACAGATGACTTTAGGAAGACGAAAGAGGAGGTTTACTGATGTGGTGAGGGATGATTCGCAGATAGTTGGAGTTAGAAGAGATCATGTGCCAGTTGATGAAATAGATTGTTTTGCTGTGGCAGTTCGTGAATAAGGTTCAGTCAAAAAGGAAAGAATTCTACAACTGATGAACATGACTGGTCCAGCAGGTTTGGAAGATATTGGAAGCAATCATTTAAATTCCTATTGTTAATGCCTGGGAATCTTGTTCTTCCATGTATCAATCCGTCATTCATCTTTAACGGCTGTACTGAAGAATCAATAACTACTGAAGGCACATACAAATGTATGCCCATTTTTACTATATGTTTTTCTTTTCAAAGAAAAAAATATATAGTATGGATCAGGAAAAGAAATGAACAGCGGCGGAAACTAATTAAGCGCTAGAATCAACTTGCACAGAAAGTAAGCCAACTGGCAGCAGGCAAATGTAGTCGGTGCATGTAAGTACTTGATCCAGCTCACTGAAACCAGCAGTCTGGCCTGTGTAACCATTTTATTTTGTTATCATGACTAAATTTCTGAATGAATACATAGTTCCATGATAACAAAAAAAAAAAATTATACATAGAGCACGTGTCAAAGTGGCGGCAAATCTGGCCCGCCGCATCATTTTGTGTGGCCCGGGAAAGTAAATCATGAGTGCCGACTTTCTGTTTTAGGATCTAATTAAAATTAAAAGTATAGATGTATATTAAATTTCCTGATTTTCCCCCTTTTAAATCAATAATTGTAATTTTTGTGATTTTTTTTAATCAATTTTTTCTGTGTTTTTAGTTCAAAAATCATTTTGTAAAATCTAAAAATATATAAAAAAGCTAAAATAAACATTGTTTTAGATCCATAAAAAAACTGAATATCCGGGGGCTTTTAATCAGGTTCTCTTAATCCATTTATTAAAAATAATCTAAATATTACATCTAAAATGGTCCAGCCCACATGAAATCCAGTTGACGTTAACGCGGCCCGCAAACCAACCCGAGTCTGACACCCTTGTACTAGAGTGTTAGGTAGTAGTTGGTCACAGGAGAAAAAAAAATGTTTAAAAAAAAAACTACGGTGTATTTCGATATGTTCATCAATATTATTTTTAGTCTTTGTACACAATAATCAAAATATTTAAAACTCAATTTGAATAGTTAACATTATAATCAAATATTTATATTTATCTATAGTAGGCCTGTAGCGATAAATTTTAGTGGACCATATATAGTAATCCCTCGAATATCGCGGTTAATGTAGACCAGACATGGCTGCGATAATCGAAAAATCACAAAGTATGGTCGCCCCTATTATAACTTTTTTCCCCCTTCAGTGCCGAGTCCTAGTAGCAAGAGTTGCTTCCGCTTACGAGTTTCAGCGTGGATTTTCATATTTTTATGAACTTAAAAAAAAAACGTTTTTTTTTTTAATAATTAATAGCGGGGGGAAAAAACAATAAATAGTAAAGACACGATAATCGATGGATTACTGTATGCGGTTTCTTAAATTATTGGTGGTATGCAACAGAGCTGCCAAACGTCAAAAATAATTTGTCATATTTTTGCAGTGGGGACGCTACTTTCACAATTGAACGTTTTGACAATGTACAAAATGATTAATTTATTTAGAACATGAGGGTAATCGTCAGGGTAAGTTAAAATGGAGTCAAAAACTTTTAACATTTAAATTTTTATCATTTAAATTGCTGGAAAATAAATAATTGCTTGATTTTTGGGGGGGTTAGTAGTTTGGTAAAGACTGTCGTAGCAAACTACGGAAGATTCGTAGTATTTGCCAGCTCTGCAATGCTATTGTAAAAAAATGAAACAATTTAACAACTAATGTAGTGACAATATATCCTAATAAGCCACCCATTGAAATGTAGTAGATGTTGATTTGAAATAAAACAAAGTATCTTTTAAATAAAATAGCTGTTTTTTAAACCACAATGCATATTTCATCTGAAATCTTTCTTACTGAGCATATGAAATAAGTGAGAATCATAACGCCATTTTAGTTTTTTGCCAAAAAACTTCACTTCAAATGGTTCCATTGGTTCATAGCAAGCTAAAGTAGGCCATAGGTACATAGTCTTTCACCTTAGGCTAAAAATTTTTTTTAAGTGATACCTATCGGCAATTTAACGCGATGTGACTTTTGCTTGTTTTCAAAAATTCACACAGAAGTGTCCAATTATCTTTGTAAGGCTATGATGAACTTGTAACTCCACAAATTAACAATGCAGAAAAGGGATTAAAAAGAGAACCACTACTTGCTTCCAGGCAGAGCAGATGTCTGATCACTGCATAATAAGCACTTTCAAATAAAACACAACAATTTAATGGGTTTTTCGAAAAAATAACATGCCTGACTCCACTATAAAAATGGTACACGTGTACATCAGTTAAAACAACCCTTAATCCATCATCTGTGCTCAGAAATGTACTGCATGTTTGCAACTTTTAAAATCCTTTTTTCAACCACAGCTTCAAATATCAAAATGACAATAGCATCAAGGATTTCCTCGCTACTGCAGTTTTTTCCCAATGCAATTTTACCGAGTCAGCATATATTCCTTTTGCAGCACTGTCAGACATCCAGCTTGTGACAGCTAACATTATCATGGGCAAAAATAAGACAACCGATACATACTTCAGAAAAACGTGTACATCAAAACAAAAGAAGTTTCACGGTGGCACTGGAATCTGGTTGACAACAACACTGACATATAGCACACGTTTGCAAGTTGTACCCGTTTTTCTGGTTAATCAATTGGTTCCACTCCCCTTAGAACATTTCTCTTTAAAAACAAGACAAACCCCAAGCAATGAGAGTCAAAAATTAAACCTCTGAAATCCTAAATCACTGATTAAAATGTTTCAGACTCAGGTACGCCTGTTTTGGATCATCATGCAGGAGGAAATGGCATCAGATGGTTGCACATCACATAACTAAGATGATTACAAAAATGTATGAGACGGCTTGAAATCTACTTTCAAGATAAATGGCTAAGAGAATTAAGATTAATTAAAAGCAAAGCATTTTGATAGAACCGCTTATTTCCTGGTAAACTGCCATCATGATTGTCCATGCATGACTGATATGTGTACTTTCCATCAGAGAACTTCGTGCCACTCATTGCATACAGCAGTTCTAAATCACCATCAAGGCTAGGACAAGCAACCTCAAATGTGGGACAATTGTAACAAATGCTTAAGCCATGAATCTTTTCAATAATTAGTAATCATTATTGACTCAGTAGTGGTGTCCCGATCCGATACTTAGTATGGTGGCCCGATGCGACTATTTTTGGAGTATTGGATTTGGTCACGAGATTGGACGTGATCCAATTGTCACCTGTGTTTTCAGGTCACTCGTCCTGTTCGGCTGCTGTAAATCAAACCACTAGGCAAATATGTCTGCTGCGAGGGGCTACATCTCTTACTAAAGACAGTGACAAATCATTGTGTAATATCATAAACAAAGCATTTCCTGATTTAAGTACAAATGAGGTAATTTATCATTTACTGGTAACATTATAATTTGGAATATGGACATCGGATCGGCATTGGCAAAGCGTATCTTGAGAAAAATCAGATTGGAAGTAAAGAAAAAAATGAAATCAGACCTAAACTTTGACACCCATCTATAGTTTTTCAGTAAACCTTTCTAGTGCCACCTGAAAAATATAACCATAATAAAGGGGATTTTGTCTAAACAAGACATGAAAACAAGTTTATCCATGCATTTATTTCTAGTGAATGGTATATTGATAGTTTTTTTGAGGATTGTGGACCAAATTAGAGAATTTGCATATACAGTACTGCTCTACTTACAAAAAATCCAAGTTACGAAACAAGTTCTAGAACCAATTAATTTCCTAAGTAGAGGTACGAATGTACAAGTAAAATGTTCAAATTTGTTCTATTTTTACTGTCTTGATAATCCAATGCAACTTTTATGTATCATTTTGAGTTTTGAGATTTTCATGTGATGTAAAGCACGTTGTGTTTAATTAATTGTACTACACAAATACATTTGACTTGCCGATTCAGGCATCTCAATATTTAAGTGTGAAACCTGGTTCAAGTGGAAGATTGAAAATGTGTTGCTCAACATGACATATCCCAAGATAGAGGCGATCAAGCACACAAAGAGTGCTTTTTTTCCACTCTAGTGTCCCCACAACATGACTGTAAATGCCACATCTACATCACATGGTTGAAGAAACACTTTGCTATGGTTTACTCTGTAATCAAGTAGGTATGAAGTTGATCCAAAATAAAGTTCTGAAGGCGTTAGCATGATAGATGCCAAGTGGCCAAACTTTCCTAGGAAAAAGTCCCCTTTATTATGGAGATATGAACTCATGAAATCTCATCTCATTCTCTGAACCGCTTTATCCTCATTAGGGTCACGCAGGGAGTTGGAGCCTATCCCAGCTGTCTCCAGGCCAGAGGCGGGGGACACCCTGAATCAGTGGCCAGCCGATCGCAGGGCACAAGGAGACGGACAACCATGCACAATTCACACCCATACCTAGGGGCAATTTAGAGTGTCAGATCAACATACCATGCATGTTTTTGGAATGTGGGAGGAAACCCACGCAGGGCCGGAGGGAACATGCAAACTCCACACAGGTGGACGTGACCTGGATTTGAACCCAGGACCCCCTGTGAGGCTGACGCGCTAACCACTTGCGCCACCGGGCCGACCACTCATGAAATTGCGCATGCAAATATGGGTTGTTTTAAGTCTGCAAAACAAAACAGTTATTCAGTACAAAAGTCGTGTTTGAATGCCAAATGGTATTATTATTTTATTTATTTGGTCATACAAGCTTTAGACTATCGAAAGCAGATGAAATTATCCATTAATAGAGAGCCCTTAATTAACAAAAGCATTGCGGACTGTCTCACTTTTGGAATTGGCTCTATTAAGTTATTCCCTTGTAGGAATATGGCATTTATACCATTTAGGCCAAAATGAACCAAAATAACATATTTGAGATTATTGCAACGCTCAAAGTTTTATATGCTTGTGAATTTTTAATTCGAGGAAAACAAGTTACCTTGGACGTACAGCGACAATGTTCGCTTATCCATAAAAGAGGAAAATGCTGCAATAAAAATTGAAGTGGATAGCAAATGTTTATCCAGTTATGTTTCATAGCATTGAGGACTTTAGAAATATGGCATGAAGAATGATTAACCACTTCCCTTCTTGGACATGCTTTTAAGAATCCTTTTATTTCGCTGAACATGAAAAGAATACTTCAGAATTGGACCCACACATCGTGGTGTGCGAGTTGTTAGCGCCTCGGCCTCACAGTTCTGGGGTCGAGGGTTCGAGCTCAGTTTGGTACTCACTGTGTGGAGATGTTCTCCCCTTGCGTGGGTTTTGTCTGGTCATTCCTGTTTGCTCCCACATCCCAAAGACATGCATGATAGGCTGGTTGAACACTCTAAACTTGTGACCCTAGGTGTGAGTGTGAATGGTTGTCCGTCTCCTAGTGCCCCACGATTGGCTGGCCACCAATTCAGGGTGTCCTCTGCCTGATGCCCTAGTTAGCTGGGATAGGCTGCAGAATCCCCCGCGACCCTTGTGAAGATAAGTGGTTTGGAAAATGAATGAATGAATGGAGTACTGGACTCAATTTTCATAGTGAAAATCCATTCTGTTGATACTCTGTTCTAATGTAGTAGTGTTTTTGCTGAATTAAAAGCCACTCATGGCTTTCAATTTAACATGAAATTATGTCAACCATATTGAAGTAGCGAAGGCATACGTTTTCAACTAAGCTTTTAATACTTCTATTACTTTAATATAATTGTAAATTGATACATAAATGTTCTTTGCTGTACTTTAGGTAACTGTAAACAACAATAATATTAGTTCTTTAAAAATGGTAGCCATCTTGCTCGAACAAAATAAGTTTCAACTAGTAAGTCATTCAAGCCAAATTCATACTTAGCAAACAGTGTCATTTTGGGGAAAATTAAAAATACAATATTTCAAGTTAAAAGAATGAGAAGTAAAAATATAAACAAAATTTAAGTAGTAAGGCTTCAAGTACCAATGCTTAACGGCAAAACTTATTTCTTTCTTAACAATCAAACAATCTTTAAAAAGGGAGAAGATTGCTTTTCCACCAAACCCATAAAAATTGAGCATGTCCATTTCCCCTTTGATAATTTGTTGAGGGGCTGCAGGTGGGTCCAAACCCTGGTCTTACTGTGCCTGCATAGGTACTGCGAAAACCCTTTACTTCCACAAAAACATGTTAGTAATTGAAAACTATATTGTACGAAAGCATGAAAAAAATGGTTATTTACCCAGCAGTTGACCAGCTGAGTATGTGCTTGAAATTCAAGAATGAACTAATTAATGCAAGATAAAAACAAATACAACATTTTACACTGTTGTATATTGTATTAATCACAGCTAGCATGTTATTTGCCTCAGTAGACTTGAGTAAATGTTTACATTTGGCTGAGGGCAGGAAAAGCGATATCAACCTGTTGTTGTCTTGAACATGAAACGCAGGTGAGCTTTGAGTTTTATGTTATTTTATTGATTCAAGGCATGTCCCAAAGACATTAATAATTTATGCCATTGGCTTTTAACAAGTCCTGGTCCAGGAGTACTTTGGCAGGTAGTATCAGCTCCATCTAAAGAGGACAAGCACTATAAAAAATGGATGAATAGACAATCCAAATTATTTACAGGCTAGTTACTGGCCTATTTTATTGATTGGTCCAAAGCAGAGCTATTTATTTCTTAGTATTTAAAGCCTGCTACTAGATTGAACGAGTTAAGAACGATAGTGTCCCACATCCTGTTTTTACTTGCCAGGGTCAGCTGTACAGCAGAACTGGTTTGGTGGCACAAACTGAGAGTACAAATGCAAGTTAGTAAGAGCAGATGGTTTGCCAGAGAACAGGAAGCAGTTTAGAAGATAGGATTGGATAGAACGACACTAGTGGAATAAGGACAAACATTGCAAATTCTATCAGTAGTATTCCGCTTAATCCAGTAGACTGGGATTGAACGGGGTCAAATTTGTGGAACCGATCTCAGGGGTCTACAGATTATTTTTGCCATCTACTCAATTTTTGGAGCCTCTGATTTATGAAAAGGTTCACATTGAGAATTTGTCTTTTAAACCGCACGCAGTTGATCGTGTTGATCTGAAACGTTCAAAGGCTGACAGGAAATTTCCGGTTTCCTCAGAATGATAGGATATCAGTTTTATTACCCTGACCCACTTTGTCCACATATCTTCCCCGTTGGTGCTGCGAACCAGTGTACTTCCTAGAGATGTTCCTTACTGTACCACATGACCCTGCTTTCTTTTGAGGGGCTGAATACTAAAGCAGACTAAAACCATCAACAATTGTACAATACGACTAAGGTCGTAAATGTTAGGTCTACAAGCAACTGCTTCACTTGTGATGAATCGATGGCAAGTTTCCAATACAAATTGCGTTGAAATCTCCAAAAGATACTGTGTATAGAAGAACTAAACACTTTGCTGACTTGATTTGTTAGAGGTCTTTAGACCATGTAGAAGTTTAGCCAACTAAAACCATCAACAATTGTACAATACGACTAAGGTCGTAAATGTTAGGTCTACAAGCAACTGCTTCACTTGTGATGAATCAATGGCAAGTTTCCAATACAAATTGCGTTGAAATCTCCAAAAGATACTGTGTATAGAAGAACTAAACACTTTGCTGACTTGATTTGTTAGAGGTCTTTAGACCATGTAGAAGTTTAGCAAACTAAAACCATCAACAATTGTACAATAATGAGGAAGGTCGTAAATGTTATGTCTACAAGCAACCGCTTCCCTTGTGATGAATCGATGGCAAGTTTCCGATACAAATTGCGTAGAAATCTCCGAGATACTGTTTATAGAACTAAACACTTTGCTGACATGATTTGTTAGGTCTCTAGAGTAGGGGTGGCCAACTCCGGTCCTCGAGAGCCACTATCCGGTGTATTTTCCATATCTCCCTCCTCTTGCACACCTGAATCAAATGACCAACTCATCAGCAAGCCATCCAGAAGCTTGATACCGATCCTGATTATTTGATTCAGGTGTGTTGGTGGAAGGAGACATGGAAAACAGACCGGATAGCGGCTCTCGAGGACCGGAGTTGGTCACCCCTGCTCTAGACCATGTAGAAGTTTGGCAGACAAAACCATACCGGTCAACCTCTGCCGATAACTGCCCTTATAAATGATTATGATTCCCCTTACAAACCCCCCAAAAACCTTACAAACACCGTACGAGTCGTACGGTGTTTGTAAGGTTTTTGGGGGGTTTGTAAGGGGAATCATAATCATTTATAAGGGCAGTTATCGGCAGAGGTTGACAGGTATGCAAAACCATCAACAATTGTACAATATGACTAAGGTTGCAAATGTTAGGTCTACAAGCAACTGCTTCACTTGTGATGAATCGATGGCAAGTTTCCAATACAAATTGCGTTGAAATCTCCAAAAGATGCTGTTTATAGAACTAAACACTTTGCTGACTTGATTTGGTAGAGGTCTTTAGACCATGTAGAAGTTTAGCAAACTAAAACCATCAACAATTGTACAATATGAGAAATATCCTAAATGTTATGTCTACAAGCAACTGGTTCACGTGTGATGAATCGATGGCAAGTTTCCAATACAAATTGTGTTAAAATCTCCAAAAGATACTGTTTATGAAGCCAAACACTTTGGTGACTTGATTTCTTAGCAGTCTAGACCATTTAAAAGTTTATACAAAGAATTGTCTGTGGCCAGACATAAAAAGTCAGGCCTCTGGCTGAGATCAGTGACCAAACAAACATGTTTGCGTTGAAAGGCCACAAACCTGCAGATATACGTGCAGTGTAGTTAACCCGTGGAAAATTTCCACCTCCACGGGCTTGCCTGCTTTGCTGATCTTGCGTAACGATTGTCCCCGTGTACCAGCGCATTCTCACGGGATGGATGGATCAGCTAAGCGGTGTGGCGTTCAGTGCCACCTCATTATATTTCAAACTGCCTGAATCTACGAGGCCTTTTATAGGGCATGAGCAAGAGAAAGGTGTGCGGAATCTCGCTCGCTTACCTTAGGCAAGTCTCGAAGTTGGTTGGCGTCCAGTAGGAGTTCCTCCAAACTGCGTCCGTAGCGGTAAATCTCATCTGGCACAAAGAGCAGCGAGCAGTGGCGTCTATCGATCATCTCCACATGACGGTTGCACCGCCACAGGGGGATACAGTGAAACATCGCGGTGGCAGGGCAGCTTGAATGTCGTACCCGGGCGAGAAACAAACAAGACAGGTTGGGGTGGAGTGGTAGTGCTGGTAGTACTGGTAGTGGCGGTAGTGGTTGTAGTGCTGGTGGTAGTGGTGGGGGCGCAACAGATTGCCACGACGGGACCGTCCGGGTTCGAACTAAAATAACCGTGAAGCGAAACGAACAGGTGGTTCGTAGCGAAAGTCCGGCCGTAAACAAGTCCAAGGTGGCGTTTGTTAAGTGACGATCGACATGGGAATCACTCTCCGACCGTCCGCCGTCACTTTGCTTAGTTTGAAGGCACCCGCCGAAGCAAGCCCGCGCCGCCACCGCCGCTGAGACACCGCCGCTTTTTACCGCATAGAATCCGGGCTACATCTCAATCGTGCTTGAGTGAAACAGAAGCATTGCCGTGTCTTCGCCTAGTTCCCGGAGTTAATTTCCTTTCGCGTTCAGATTCTGACCCGGAACATTCACTCCCTCATTCCAATCCTACGTCATCACTCCTGGCGGCTCCTCCCTTCCTCCCTCCCTGGGCCGCCATGTTGGGACGGAAACGCCCCTTTTATAGGGAAAGTTACTATTACGTATAATTTATTCATTTTATAATTAAAAAAACAAATTGTAATTAAAAACGTGTAGTTGGAGATTACATTTGGGGTAATGTAGGAACTATTTGGGGGCACCCTGGCAGATGAGTGGTTAGCGGTTGACCTCACAGTGAATTTGAATTTATTTAGGATGGCCCCTTGAGATTAACCATCTCATTTTCGAGGAGGTCCTGGGTTCAAATCCAGGTCAGTCCACTTGTGTGGAGTTTGCATGTTCTTCCCAGGCCTGCATGGGTTTTCTCCGGGTACTCCAGTTTCCTCCCACAGTCCCTAATTAACAAAAGCATTGCAGACTGTCTCACTTTTGTAAGCTGATTGGACACTCTAAATTGCCCCTAGGTATGAGTGTGAGTGTGAATGGCCTGGAGACAGCTGGGATAGGCTCCAGCACCCCTCGCAACCAGCGGTTCGGAAAAATGAGATGAGACACTTAAAAATATGAAACGCGCTATTCCTCTGCTCAAAATGTCTCATATCAAAGATGGACAGAAATACAGATTTAGATGAATATTTGGGTTGTGATGATGCAACACATTTCTACATCACAGAATACTACAACTATGTTAAAAAATATGACAAATTCGTCTTTTACTCACTAGTTTTAGGGAAGGGATTAAAAGATATCACTTAGCATTGCAGCATTGGACCTGCTGGTGCTGAAATACCATTATGCATCATTGCCACTATTGCCTAGGATTTGATCCCTTTCTAACATTTTAAACAGCTCAGTATGACATGACCTGCTCCATCAACCTGACATTGATGTTGATCTGGGTAATGATCAAAATATTGTAATACATGTCCTGCATCTGATGTCAGCCTAATAATATTAAAAGTAGACACTGCCCAAGTGTGTGACTTAAGAGCCACGTTACTGTTCTGACTGTTTGAATTAGTTGCAATTCTAATTAATGTGATGAATAATCTTAAAGTCACAATTACTCACAGCACTCAAAATATATAATTACCAGTTCACCACTCAGCAAATGTAGGGCTGAAAGGGCCCTGAGCACTTGTCTACTTTATATTTCAGGAGGTCTGTCACAATAACATGCCCTTTTTTACTATTTAATGCTAAGCATTTACTTCAGTCTCACACTTGCCCACTTGGATTTCTCAATGTACAACACAATGCAGTATGAAAATAATTTAGTGCAAAATGATGTAAATAGTGGTAAGATTTTCATGGACTGCCAAAAGAACTATCCTATAAAAGTGTCAGGTCAGAAGAACAAAGGCCTGCAGGCATTAATTATCATCTCAGTGGGCTATCGCAATTGGTGCTGACGGTTATTTCACCTTTAAAATTTTTCTGCCAACATATTGCAAAGTTGGCCCAATTCCTCCAAATACAAATGGGCAAAGATGCTTATAAAGGTTAAAACCATAAAGAAATAAAATAGCATGGTTTTCTTTGAAAAGAAAGGATCACAACAAATTACTAGTTTAAAAACTACATCTAAACGTAAATATATTTGAAATGTCAATGTACCGTCCAGCAGTTTTAAAGTGCATGTTATAATGTGATATTGTGTGCCTTAATCTGTATGAGAAACAATTCCCCAAACAAGTCCGCTAGAGGGAGCCACACTCCATTTGGACATTAGAAAATAAACGACCAAAATACAGTAATGGGCCATTTGCAGTTTATGACTGTTTATTATTCAGTCGTGGAGAAAATTTCCATTTCCCAAGAAACATTGTAATCAATTAGATTATTTATCAGAGTTATCCAAGATGAAATGTTTCAATGACCCTGGCACAACGGAGTGCCAAATTATTCCAATGCCTTCTTTCATCGTCGACCCAGCTTTTTGAAAGCCTTTAAGGACTTTGCCATCATTGGTGCCACCCCTGTATTGAAAAACATGAACAAAAGATTATGCAAGAGAAGCAGTCAATCATAGACAGAATAAAAGAATTAGCCTGACCTAATTTAAAAAAAAAAATAAGTTTAAAGAAAAAAAAAAAAAAAAGGACAACCTAAAGCAAGGGTGTCAAAATCGGGTTGATTCACGGGCTGCATTAACGTCAACTTGCTTTCATGTGGGCCGGACCATTTTAGATATAATGTTTAGATATTTTTAAAAATCGGATTAAAAGAACTGGATCAAAAGCCCTACATTTTCGTTTTTTTATCGATCTAAAACTGTTGATTTGAGTTTTTTTTTCTTAGTAAGGGAAAACGTTTGTTCATCCTTTCAAAAGGAAGCAAAATATATTTTTAGTTATGTTCAATATTAAAGTGGAGAAAAAAATATTTTTATACATTTATGTTTAGATTTTAAGAAATGCTTTTTGACCTAAAAAATAAAAACACCAAAAGAAAAAAAAATGATTGAAAAAATTGCAATTAAAAATGAAATATATCATACATCTATAATCTTCATTTGAATTTGATCCTAAAACAGAATGTCGGCACTCATGATTTACTGTCACGGGCCGCACAAATTGATGTGGTGGGCCAGATGTGGCCCCCGGGCCACCACTTTGACACCTGTGACCTAAAGTCTCATTTTGAGAAGCTGCATCAAAAGATATGCATGTGAGCTCACTTGTTTTTTTGCGGGTGTCTTGTGTGTTGATTGTACTCGCGGTGGTCCCGCTGGTCTTCACGGGCTCGTTACTTGGCTTTGGTCTGCTCTCCTGTGACTTGACGCTGAATATAGGAAAAAGTACACGTTGCAAACAAACTGCTTTGTATTCATGAAACATTTCACAACGACATCCGATGTCCTACAACATAATCTCATCTGCTTACAATGCAATTTGCGATGTATTGAGAGATGAATACTTGAGTATTAGGCCAGCTTTTAGTTTGTTAGGCATCTTAAAGTTTAGCCTTGTTGTTGGTGTCACTACAAATATATTTGCTGAGTCAATACATACCTGATCTTGGGTTGCTGAGGCGGCTGAGCCGCTGTGCCGTGGATTTCTTGTTGGATACGCACGTCCCTCGGTGGCTTGGCAACCGTGTGAATAAATGCCATCTTCACTTGCCGGCCTTAACATAGACAGTTGAAGGTTAATAAGTCCGGAAAACAAACAATTGTATCCTCACAGTTGAACACGATAAATGTTTCTGTTAAGTAGACACGATCTGAGAGTTGCATGAAAAGCACGTTATTGAAGATTTAAGAACATTTTCAACACTCCGAGTCGAGTTATTTATTTTAGAGATCTTGGGCACACCTTTGGGTTTCTTGGAATGATCCGAAACTATTTTTTTTGCCAGTGTCTGGAATTTTCTTTCCCTTTCCTCCGATACTCTGATGTACATTTCCTTCCAGGACTCATACTGTTGTAATTTGGCATCTTTGAAGTCCCTCTGGCAGTGTTTCCCCCACAGGTGGTCCGTCACTCCAACGTACAACTGTCGACACAAACCTGTCAATTTATACGCTTTTTCCCGTATTTTATACATTTTTTGATCATTTCAAAGTGTACGTCATATAACAACTTTTGTACAGGGATTTTTTTCAATATGTTTTTTTGTAAAATCGATCTCAGCTCTAACCGGATCGTCTGTCACTGGTGGCAAACGAAAACGTCATCGCCGACTGCTAATAGTACGTACTGTCATGCTTCAAGTATGATATGTGGAAGCGCATTCGCCTTTCACACGTCCGCCTTTTCACTATATAAATATAGCTCGTCAGAATGCCATCCATTTTGGAGAAAATTTTACTTTTACGTGTGCACTGTGAGTAAATGTGCCACGGTGCATTTGTACGTTTTTTTTTTAATAATAAGGAGAATTGGCCAAGGTTGACAGGTAGAACACAAATGATGAAGGTACGGTAATCCCTCGATTATCACGTCTTCACTTATCGCAAATTCACTACTTTGATTTTTTTCCGCTGTTAATTATTTAAAAAAAAAAAATTAAAGTTCATAAAAATGTGAAAATCCACACTGGAACTCATAAGCGTAAACCACTTTTGCTACTAGGACACAGCACTGAAGAAAAAAAAAGTTATAATAGGTGTGACCCTACTTACAATTTTTCGATTATCGCATCTATGTCTGGTCTACATGAACCGCGATATTCGAGGGATTACTGTAAATGACAACGGTCAACTGACAACTTTAAAATCACCTATAAAAGTAAGCTAGTTATATAAAAAAAAATCAATTCAGAGGCAGACAGATGGCAATATGCAGTACATTTTGACTTTGCTTGTGGACAACTTACTCGGTTCGGTGATAGAATCGTGATTGTCTTATGCCTACCGGATTGTATTCCTCAATACGCAGCAACTGCTCCGCCGTGCACCTCTCCAACACTGGCTCTAGGATTTCAAATGGAACTCCACCAGTCTCATAAAGCACTGAAAGAGATCATAAATCTTTAAAATGTATTTAAAATAAATAAAATTTAAAAAAAGCTTTCGGGAGTCTTTTTGTTTTACAATTGATATTGTTCTGCAGCGTGCGAATACACTGCTGGTACAAGCTCATCATGGCAGGGAGGAAGACCATCTTGGAGGCTCCAGAGTAGACTTGCATTTTCTTGTTTAGTCGCTGGCCTGTAAAGACTGCAGAGTCCTCGGATAGGTCACCGATATCAGGCTCTTTCTCAACTTGAAGAAAAATTGTCATTTTAAGGCTTGTATTAGTGAGAATGCATCTGTTCATGGAGCGTACTGTACCTTTTCTCTCAAGGTATTCAAAACTGAATGTATCGTCACATTCAGGTAGAAGGGCAGGCAACGGAACGTTAAGTAGGTCCTTTGTAGAATCTGTAAGCATCTAAAATCCAAGATAATCAACATTAGAAGTGCTATGAAATGGTGAGCATGTTTGACATGTTGAAAACAAATGTAGCACTCAGATTTGGTGTTTTTTTTAACCATTTCAGTTATTCCATCCAACACTGCATTAGGGAATGCCCTTTTTTCAACAAATCTGGTTGTGACATCACAACCAGAATTGTTTATTATTTTTAGCTTCCAGGGGTTACGCTAGCGAGTACATGTCGACAGAATGGTCACACCGCGTTACATGCTAGTACATACCTGGTAATTTATACGTTTTGATATGATTTTTTGATCATTTGAAATTGTGTACGCCGTATAACATTTGTACGGGATTTTTTTTAAGTACATTTTTTGTAAAACCGAAATCTATTTCGGCTCTAATCCGGGTCGTCTCAGGCACTGGTAGCAGACGAAACGTTATCGCCGACTGCTAATTATATTGTCATGCTTTAAACATAATATCTGCACGCGTATTCCCCTTTCACACGTTCGCCTTTTTACTATATAAATATAGCACGTCAGAAAGCTGCCCACTTTGGAGAAAATTTTACTTTTACGTGCGCCTTATTTGAGTAAATATGTGCCACGTTGCATTAGTATGTTTTTTATCGTTTAATAAGGGGAACTGCAATCATTAACAAGGCCGAGGTTGACAGGTATGCTAGGAAATTGAAAAAAATCCTCTTGTTTGGATTTTTTTAATGGGCGGAGCAAAGCCAGCTGAAGACTAATGAAGGTCTAATTTTATTACAAAGCCTTTTTTGTCAGTTTTGTTTTATGACTAGTGTCTAAATTTGGTCTGCTATCATTTTAAAGTCACTTGCTAAAGTATTCCATGCCACCTTTAAACCAATCATTCATAAGTAAAACATTTTGACTCAAAAGACCTTTTTTGGAGAAATAGGCATCCTCTGGGACTCTGCAGGTTTTATAGGAGGCTGGTCCTTTGGAACCGTCTTGATCCGTTTGAATGCTTTCTTTCCTCCAGATCGATCGTTCTTCGAGGCCTTTCCATCGTAGTTCAAGTAAGATTCAAAAGACATGGACGGTTCATCTGTTTCATTCTCACTGAGTTCTTGTGGAGTATTGGTCTTTTTGTCGGAGGGTTTTGGAAGCTCATCCTGCTCAGATCCCGACTTTTGTTTCTTCGTTTTTTTCGGTTTTCGACTTCGGTCATCCGGGCTGTTTGGCATCTCGTGTCGAGCGTCGCTCGATTCCGAGGACCTTTTTAAGTGTGAAGAGCTTTCATTACAGTCGTGCAGGATTTCCTTTGTTGGCTTCAACTTCTTTTTTGACTTTTTCTTTATTTTCAAATAAGAGCCTTTACTGTCTAGACTGCCTTTGCCGTTTGTTTTGTGCACGGAGACAAAGGGATCACATTCGCCTTCAAAAAGAGCTTTTTTTAAACTCTGGATTCCATCCGCCAAATCCTTTGGGTCATCTTCAACACTTGTTTCATGGTTGAATTTTCTTATTTTGCTATCTTCATGGATTTCCCCAATAGGACATTTTTCAGTCAGTTGTTTCTCACACTTGCTATTTGATGCAAATAAATTATTGTTTAAATCCTCCACCGTCTTGCCTCCTCGGCTTGAGCATTGGTCACCGGCAGTTTGTTTTTTGATGAACAAACTTTCCGATGTATTGCCATCTTCTCCATGACTGCATTTAGGAGTTGAATATGTGAAATATAAACCATCTTAGATTATTTGTGTCTAGTCAATCAAAAAACAGAAGATACACACCTTGTTGACTTTTTGGGGATTAGTTTCTTCCAACCTTTGACCAGTGACTTGGCTAATTCTCCAGCTTCTTTGTGCTTGCGAAAGGAATTCACAGTTTTGCCAATTCCCGTTTCCTGTTTTAGAAAGAGCACTCACATTTCAAGAAACAATTACATGAATTCTACACACAAATATGGTCACATTTGTTCACTTACAGCAAGAACATCTACTGTGATGTCTAGCTTGTTGAGCTTCTGCAAGATTTTGACAACCTGAAATGAAAAATCACAACGCTATGATGAAAATATTCTGTAGTCTTAAATGTGTGTGTGAAAAATTCTGACACAAAATGGAACAAAATATGGCAGTTCTCTTAGTATAAAGTGGACAAGCCATTTGCCCTTTGCTATATATTCACTCTATTTGCAAAAGTGTGGCTTGAAAGGCGAACCATTATGATTATTTAACCAAAATTAAATTGTTTGATACCATCAACTCTTGCTGTCGTGCTTGAAAGAAAATATGCATGCCATTTTCCACAACTGACAAAAATGGATTGCATTAATTCAAAAATTAATGGAGAAAAAAGATCAAATAAACTATGTAAATAATCTCTAAACAAAATCAATTGGACGTTTTAGGGAATGTCAGGGGGCATTGAAACGCAAGCATTTACAGCCACACATCAAATAATAACTCATATTTTGGCCACCAAAATATCCAACCAAGCTTAAGATAATCATGCCCATTTCTGCATTTCAACATATTCTGGCTACACAAATGTGAACACAAAATGTGCGTATGAGAACTAAACACAAATAACGTCAATTTTTTAAAATGTGCTCATAAAGAAAGCTGGATTTAATTTGTGATTTTTGAAACAGAAATGGACTTTTAGCAAAAGTTGAATTTTAGACATCAGGCTGGTATATTTTTGGAAACTGACATTTTAAAAAAACGATCAATCGCTGTCAAGCCGTTCCAAATGGATTGGAGGTCTATCGCCGCCAATGGCAGCTAGAGATTTAAGATAACTATCAGCTGGTTGTTCAGGTGCATTTTACATTAGCCACTAAAATGACTGTGGGCGTTCCGTCAACGTAAACTAAGACAATGGTGAATTCGATGAAAGCAAGTCATTGAACGCACCACGACTAAATAACAGTGCTGATTAAATGAACGGTGAAAGTAAGTCATGAACGCACCACGACTAAATAACAGCGCAGATTAAATGAATGGTGAAAGCAAGTCTTTGAACGCACCACGACCAAATAACAGCTCAGATTAAATGCATGGTGAGTTCGAGGCATGGGTGCAGTTGAAGTTAGGACAAAAAACCCGCTAGCTACCGTGGAAGACTTTGCCGTGTCTACTAGTTGTAGTTTGCAGCGCAAGACTCTCTTCACCAATTCGGAGTTCCCAGCCATCACTGAGCGGCATGTGCCAAACGTCTACACACACCAGGCGGACGGCTCGCACTAATTAGGAGCAACGGGAGTGGTGACGGTCACTCAAGGCCCTGTGGTAAAGTGTGTGTGACGTCACGCACGATGATGTCATTATCGCCGTTGAAGTCAATGTTGCATTTGGAGAGTAAGTTATGATATTTTGGAAGAATGTCGTCAATGTTAATAAAACACACAATATGCATGACTCAAAACATGCATGAAAAAAAAGTTCATTCACCCCTATCAATTAAAATGGATTGGACGTCTACTGTAGTCAATGGCACTGCAAGATGAGCACCCACAGACAGTTTAAGTGAATTTATTATCTTTTGTTGTCAATGGCAGGCAATTACGGGCCGCCGTTTGTGTTTCAAATGTAGCGTGAAAATCTAAAAGTCCCTTTTTTTACATTTACAACAATATTTAGCAACTTCAATATTTATTTCTAAATGATAACTGCTGGGTGGCCCACTGGCGCGAGTGGTTAACACGTGAGCCTCACAGCTATGGGGTCCTGGGTTCAAATCCACGTCATGTCCATCTGTGTGGAGTTTGCATGTTCTCTCCAGGCCTGCGTGGGTTTCCTCTGGGTACTCTGGTTTACTCCCACATTCCAAAACCATGCATGGTAGACTGATTGGACACTGAATTGCCACTAGGTTTGAGTGTGAGCGTGAATGGTTCTCCATCTATACTTGTCCCATGCGATTGGGTGGCCACCCATTCCCGTCCGGAGTCAGCTGGGATAGGCTCCAGCACCCCCGCGATCCAGAGCTGGAATGTTGACGTCAACTATTGGAAGCTGTTATTTGTGAGTAAAGCCCAAGCATAGGTCCAGAAGGAGGTGGGTGCTTGGTGTCACTGTGTATCCCCCTGCCATTTGCATTTCACAATATATGATTGGCACCCACTCCCCAAGAGGAGGAGTTAGGATTTCTTTTTCAGTGTGACTGGCTGCTGGTCTCTCTCTCCTGCTCCAGTAAGTGGAGGCACAAGTTCTTTTTCCCCAGCCTCAACTCCATTCTTCAGGTATTTGGGATTTATTTGCAGAGTACCTCAATGTTTGAAACATAGTATATAACTTCAATGATGTATTTTTCCATCTTACTTTTGTTTCGGAGATCAGACGACAAACTTGACGTCAACCATTGAAACGTGTCTCATACATATCGTAGATATACCGATACATTGACAGCATGAATCATGTAAGCAGGCATGTATTTTAAAACCAATTTTACAATTTTGCTGACTTTCAAGTCAGGAATTTCAACTATTAGTGGTAGTATAAACATTTCATTTTAAATTCAAACTAAATAGTGTGATTGCAAACGAGGCCTTCTGCTGCCTTAAAGTCTATAAAAGGAACATCAGGGGTGAACCGTTCCAGTGTGTGCTATTCTTGGACAAACTGCTGATAAAATGTGACAGATGCAACGAGTGCTGTGTTGGCGTCCTCGCTGGCTCCTGCATTGCCTGCCACAACACATGCTTTTAAGGTTTCAGTGTATTGTGGTCTTGAGAAAAGATACTTTGTCAAGGAAAAAAAATCAATTTCTACATGTTAAGTCTTGATAATGGGTCAGAATACATTTTGGTAATTGTAACATTGCATAACATTCTTTGTTTCTCAAAATGTGAAAGGTTGGTTTTGTATTTTTACAAGGTCTGGGTTGTGCTCTCCTGCCTCAGCCATGGCCCCCAAAAAGAACAAGACAGCCAAGAAGAATAAAGGAGACATCAATGAGATGACAATTATGGTGGAGGACAGTCCTGTCAACAAGATCAATGGGCTGAACACACTTTTGGAGGGTGCCAATGGCTTCAGCTGCATTTCAACGGAGGTTAACGATTCTGCGTACGCCCCCAATCTGCTGGAGGGTCTGAGCACCATGAGGCATGATAGTTTCCTCTGTGATTTAACAGTGGCCACCAAGTCAAAGTCCTTTGACGTCCACAAAGTCGTCATGGCCTCCTGCAGCGAGTACATACGCAACATCCTGAAAAAGGATTCGACACTGCAAAAAATCGATTTGAACGAGCTCTCGCCCGTTGGTCTTGCCACAAGCATTACGTACGCATACTCCGGCAAGCTCACCCTGTCACTCTACAGCATCGGCAGCACCATTGCTGCGGCTATGCTCCTGCAAATCGGCACCCTGGTGAAGATGTGCAGTGAATTCCTCATGCAGGAGCTCAGTGTCGAGAACTGCATGTACGTGACCAACATCGCAGATGCCTACGATCTAAAAGAAACCAAGGAAGCGGCCCAAAAGTACATGCGTGAAAACTTTATTGAGTTCTCCGAGATGGAGCAGTTCCGGAAGCTCACCTACGAGCAGATCTGCGACTTCCTCTCGGATGATTCCCTACACCTTCCCTCCGAAGTCACGGCCTTCCAGATCGCCATTAAATGGTTGGACTTTGACGAGAAGAGGTTGAAGTACGCGGCGGATCTTTTAAATCACATCCGCTTCGGCACAATCTCTGCCCAAGACTTGGTTAATCACATCCAGAGCGTGCCAAGAATGATGCAGGACCACGAGTGCCACCGTCTCCTGGTGGATGCCATGAACTACCACCTGCTGCCGTACCAACAGAATATCCTTCAGTCACGTAGAACAAAGGTACGCGGTGGCCTCAGGGTGATACTCACCGTTGGAGGACGTCCTGCCCTGACGGAGAAATCTCTCAGCAAGGATGTCCTCTACAGGGACATGGACAACGTGTGGAATCGATTGACAGAAATGCCCGCAAAGAGCTTCAATCAGTGTGTGGCAGTGATGGATGGCTTCCTGTATGTAGCGGGAGGTGAGGATCAGAACGATGCAAGGAACCAGGCCAAGCATGCCGTCAGCAACTTTTGCAGGTATCGCGCGAACTTCTGTCTTTCTACCGTATTTTCTTGCATATAAGCTGCCTCTGCATGTAAGCCGCACCCTTAAAATTGGCTTCAAATCGTTGAATTTTACAATTTCTCGCGTATAAGCCTTACCCGATTCATATTTTTCCTCAATATTGATGGTTTAATAGGGAGTACTAATGTGTTCCTTTGACGGGAAAATCAGTAGAATAATCATCACACGTGGTATTTCTGAGATACTGTATGAATCGAAAGGATCGTCTGCTGGATTGCACGTTCTGAAAGGGTGTTGCCTGCACGTGGACGAATTCAAAAAGGAAGTCATTATCAGAGGGGGGACATGGAAAAGCAATGTATTCATTCACAAGCGGATATTCTGAAAAAAATAATATAAGCACAAAAAACAAATATGGATACATACAGAAAAAAAACAGTTTTATACTAATCCATCTAGTAATGGTTGCTTTCTTACTGCAAAACAGAAAATAACCAACAAATAGTAAATGTTAATTTGCGACATCTACTGCTAAAAAAGAGTATAGCAACGCTGTAAGTCTTGTGTGCATTTTTTTTATTTACAAATACGGCTTATATGCGAGAAAACACGGTATTTGTCATGATGCTATGCCTTGAAAGTATTAACCGCCTTGACCTTCTTAAGGTATGACCCCCGGTTCAACACCTGGATTCACCTGAGCAACATGATCCAACGCCGCACGCACTTCAGTATCAGCACTTACAGCGGGCTTTTGTTCGCCACCGGTGGGCGTAATGCTGACGGCGTTCAGGCGTCAATGGAGTGCTACGTGCCATCTTCCAACCAGTGGCAGATGAAAGCACCCATGGAGGTTCCGCGCTGTTGTCACGCAAGCTCAGTCATTGATGGAAAGATCCTCGTCTCAGGAGGGTACATTAACAACGCCTACTCCAGGGCCGTTTGCACGTACGATCCATCCACCGACTCCTGGCAGGATAAGAGCAGCCTTAGCACGCCCCGCGGTTGGCACTGCGCCGCCACAGTGGGCGATCGCGCCTACGTCATCGGTGGCAGTCAGCTGGGAGGTCGTGGGGAGAGGGTGGACGTCCTGGTCGTTGAGTCGTACGTCCCTCAAACCGGGCAGTGGAGCTACTGCGCTCCCCTACACACGGGCGTGAGCACGGCCGGCGT
This sequence comes from Stigmatopora argus, assembly GCF_051989625.1. Lineage (NCBI taxonomy): Eukaryota > Metazoa > Chordata > Actinopteri > Syngnathiformes > Syngnathidae > Stigmatopora > Stigmatopora argus. Next base: position 13,181,114 of record NC_135397.1, on the reverse strand, counting down.
TGCCGTTTTGAACAGCAAGATGTATCTCCTCGGCGGCTGGAATGAAGGTGAGAAAAAGTATAAGAAATGCATTCAGTCGTACAACGCCGACCTCAACGAATGGACGGAGGATGACGAGTTGCCGGAAGCAACAGTCGGCATTTCGTGCTGCGTCGTCACCATCCCCGCTCGAAAAACAGCACGGGAGTCTAGAGCCAGCTCTGTTTCATCGGCGCCAGTCAGTATATAAGCATTGAGATCCTAACGATGATGAAGTTTACATACTGCCTGCCCTCTGCTATTTGATATCTTAAAATTCCGGTGATGTGGTGATGTTCTACTCTGCATCATTGGGGGTTTATTAGACAGACAAACAACAATTCACTTATGTAACAAGCATTTTTCTTTGGGGCCAATTCACATCTTAGAATTGAATTTGCCCTCATTCAGTATAAAATGTCTTTAAATTAAAGTCACTGTCTGAAGACATTTGTTTGCCTTTATTTACCCAATCTCACGACAACCACACTGAACAGTACAACATGCATTCCGAGAGATGAGGAATGAATGCGTTTGGAAAACTATTTTGGATATGAATTTAATATAGGTACTATAAGGCATAGGGGGGCCTGGCGGCTGAGTGGTTAGAGCCTCGGCCTCACAGTGGGAGTCCTAGATTCAATTCCAGGTCAGTCCACCTGTGTGGAGTTTGCATGTTCTTCCCAGGCCCGCGTGGGTTTTCTCCGGGTATTCCGGTTTCCACCCACATTCCAAAGACATGCATGATAGGCTGATTGGACACTCCCAAATTGCCCCTAGGTATGAGTGTGAGCGTGAATGGTTGTTTGTCTCTTTGTGCCCTGCGATTGGCTGGCCACCAATTCAGGGTGTCCCCAATTTGTAACCAGAGACAACTGCCCGGGCATTTTCCTGGTTGCTCATGATTTTTTATGCTTTTTTAAAATAAATGCAAGGTCTAAATCAGCAAAGGGCAGCCCAGCAGGTGAGTGGTTTGAGCATCGGCTTCACAGTTTTGGGGTCCTGGGTTCAAATCCAGGTCGGTCCTTCTGTGTGGAGTTTGCATGTTCTCCCCGGGCCTTTCTGGGTTTTCTCTGGGAATTCCGCTTTCCTCCCACATTCCAAAAACATGCATTGTATGCTGGTTGAACACTCTGAATTACCCCGTGGTATGATTGTCAGTGTGAATGGTTGTCCGTCTCCTCTTGCCCTGCGATCGACTGGACACCGATTCAGGGTGTCTCCTCCCTCCGGCTTGAAGTCAGCTAGGATAGGCTCCAGCACCCCCTGCGACTCTTGTGAAGATAAGCAGTTCAGATGCCGGGCCACCCCATTTCTATTTCATTTTTCACCAATTCTATTTTTTTTCCCCCAAGAATTAAAATAATATTTTCAACTTCAGGTACTTCTGTATTTTTATACCTAGGTAATTATACCCCTTTGGAGCTATAGCAAACTATGGAAATATTACTGTAAAGTATTTTTAGTCCAGCAGGACTATTTTCTACAGCAAGCAATTTGACCCATTGAGGGGGACAGGGAGTTGCAACATATCCCAGCAAAAGGTAGACTATTATATCAGTCAAATTCAGGTTAGAGAGAGACCAATCATACACATATTCACCACCAGTGAAATGGAACAGAACCAATGCTGCCTCAACTTTAATCAGGTGATTGATCTAATCTGTCAGTGACTTTATATTATGATAATTATCTTTTTTTATATGCTTTTATGAGCAAATATTGTATAGTCAGTCGTCAAACTGCCTGACGGCCTGCTGTGGACCAAAAGAAACATCACCAGTATTTGCATTTTATGTTCAAACGATTCTTTCAATTCTTATCTTTAAGCTCACACAGAGGCTCACAGAAAATAACTTTCCAGTTAAACATTGTTATAGATCATAAATGGCTGTCATGATTTTTGTAATCTGGTTTGTTTGGGGGTGTTGTTTAGTTTAAAATGCTTTTGACTATTGACAGATAATTAATTCTTGGCTTAAATCCATACATTTAAAAAAGAGCGTATATATATATACAAACATGATAAGTCACACAACATGACTTTTCAAAACCTATCACTGCTTCACAAACTGGGTACAATGTCCACCCAACCACGAGCCGCTTGATTTTTTTTCTTTGTTTTTACAACACAATTGTATGTAAGACAGTCTTGCATTTACGTCTAATGTGTACTAAACAAATATTTACTACTGTAGTCACAATATAGTCCATGTGACTAGAAAAGTGGATGGTAGCCACTATTACAAATTAGAAAATAATTTAAATTGCATGAAATGTTTTTTTCTTTTCATAAAACAAATTAAGACAAGCCCGAACAACAGTTCAGAAAACAAATAAATGAAAGCCCAAAACAAATATGTCACTAGGTTACTTCTAATCCACCGCAAAAGGGGTTGATATTTTTTATATTCTCTAAACTTGTCAGACCTGTCGCTTCAAACATCTCGTGTTTTTCTCTCATTAAAAAGTGGATAAATTACTGGTTATTTGTTTCTTTAAACGGTTCACTCCCAGATATGTTTTGTGTGACTCAATTTTGGTTCCACCCTGTTCATATCTTTTCTGTCTCCTCCAGTTTGCATAAAAAACACCAAATTTGTTTAAACTAAAATGATCGCTCCGTGTTTGTTTGTTTGCGTCGGCTTGTTTGGTTTGTTTTTTGTCATGTATGATGCATTTGTTTTTCAGGTATGTGGCACTTTGGGATTTTTATTCTTTTTAATAACTATTGGTGTCCTTGTTTCTTCGTCATGTTTTTGTTATGAATCATGACTCATTATTCCCGCATGCTCTGCTGTTCATGGAAAAGAATGCAAAGCATTTTTCATGTAGAATATTTTAATTAATAATTATTTGGGGTTTGGGGTTTAACGTTAAATTTACTCTGAAATTTTATTTGATTTCATAATGGGCCAAAACATGGACTGAAACTAGTTTCCGAGTATGCTCACAAGTCAGTAAATCTTCTTTGATCATCATGTAAGGTTTGCAACACTTAAGGCAGGAAAAACAAGCTACAGCATGTCAGAGCTTTCATAATCCATTTTTTATATACTTTAATCTGTCAATCTCATCATACTTTGCGCAAGAGGACGGGCACACACCCTCCTTTCCTCATTGTATTATTGTAATATAGGTAGCAATCCTTGAATCAAGCACCATTTGCTTTGTCATACTACATAAACACTTTTACACAATGTGTGGATGAGGACAAGGTTCACTTTCAATGACAATTTTAGACGTCGTCATATATTGCCAATGGCCTAAAAAGGAAAACATTTACCATTCGATGGTAATAATTATTAAACATATGCACCAATTACTTCATTTTCAGCTTTATGTTTAATATACATTTCGAGTGTGTTTTAAAAGAGAATAAAAATAAGAGAAATTTGAAATGAGCCAAAGAGCCACAGTAGATACAAAATATGATAAGAAGCAAAGAGCCGCATTCATTTTGGCCAGGAACCGAATGTGGCTCGAGAGCCATGTGTTCTCATGTACAATGCCATTTAAAATTTTGGAGAAAATCACATACTGTATGAGAAAATCCATAACAACCAGATCTTTGTCATTTTTTGTAAAAAATAAAAAAAGTTAAGGTTGAGCAGATTTCTTTATATAGTTTGATAACATTGTTTGCTCGCTTGTTTGTGATGAAAAGAATGTTGCAAAATGCCAATGTTGTGTGTTTCCGAAAAATACCTGCCAATAGAATTCCAATTGTTAAGACAGAAAGCTCTTTTGTTTAGGTTTGTGTTTGTGTGTATGTGGGGGGCAATTTGTTTAAAAAATAATTATTAATAATTAAATAAAAAAAGAATAGATTTTTAACCAATGGGGCGAGTGGTTAGCGCGTCGGCCTCACAGCATTGGGGTCCTGGGTTCAAATCCAGGTCATGTCCATCTGTGTGGAGTTTGCATGTTCTCTTGTGTGGGTTTTCTCCAGGTACTCCGGTTTCCTCCCACATTCCAAAAACATGCTGATTGGCCACTCTAAATTGCCCTTAGGTATGGGTGTGAGCGTGAATGGTTGTTTGTCTCCTTGTGCCCTGCGATTGGCTGTCCACCAATTCAGGCTGTTCCCAATTTGTATGGGATGATTTTCTGGCCCGGAGTTAGCTGGGATAGGCTCCAGCACCCCCCGCGACCCTAATGAGGATAAAGCGGTTCAGAAAATGAGATGAGAATAATTCACTTTAAAACGAATAACTTTTTAACCACATATTGGAGTGAGTATGAGTGACAGGATGACAGGTGCAGCACGCTATGGTGGCTTCACGAAGAAAGCTGAGTCATGGTGACGTCTCATCAGCAAGTGGTGAAGGAGTGGGTTGTGTCCATTATGTACGACCGACTGTCCAATTCTTTAAAGTGGATTGGTTCAGCAGCAACGACACAACAGGCTCAACCCACCAAACAGAAGCGGATATTTAAGAAGCATTCAGTCAAGTAGGCAAGTGAGGGAAAAAAGACGCTTTTTGGCGAGCAACTGCATAGCCGCAGCGTGTCTTCAAGCTAGGCAGACATTAGCAAGTGATGACAAGGGAGCCTTCTTTCACCTTCTCTGGGTGCCAACTTTCGAATTAAATAGAGGGTAAATTCTTTCAACGAATATTTTTTAGACAACTTGACAAACCCACGAACTCACGTAGATCGAAAAAGGGAGCATATTGCTTATTGTTTCCAGTGTGGAACTCTTTGCTAGCTAGTTAGCACTCGGCGTGAAAGTTAGCCGAAGAAAGCAGCGAGGCAAACGGCCGTCGCTTCCCCTTCCTTACCGAGCGTGTGACATGGGCTTATTGAGTCTAGGCAATCCGCTGAACTGGGAAAATACCAAGAAATATGCGGATCACATCAGAGCTCATGGCATTACTCAGTTTGTCAACATTTACAACAATCTGAAGGACCGGCAAAAGGATGTGCTCAAATGGGGCGATGAGGTAAAGTGTGCATTTGTCGCTTTGATTTTAGCGTTTTAACTAAATATACTATTATTATAACCCTGTGTAGATAGAACTTTATTGATTTGATTTTTTTACATTGACAATTATATTTGCAGTACTGTAAATGAGTGAGTAGTGTGCACGTATACGTCTCAGCATGTGATTGGGTAAAGCTAAAGGATAACACTACGTAATATTCCATGATAAAATATTTTCCCAAGTGAGGGGTTAATTACCTGTAAAATTTCAAAAATAGTATTCTTCTCTTAGCCCCCTAGTACGTTTTAACCCCTTTAAAGAGCGAGTTAATATTTTAAAGTGAATATGAAGAAAAAAATCCTCTGGTCCAAACGTGCTTATCACATTTTTAATGTTTTTTTTTTCATTTCATTTATTAGGTCCACAATTGTGGATGCCAGGTCTCAATTATAATTTCCCCCAATAACACTAAAGGTTTTTTTTTAAATTTTATTTCATAGTATTTAACTCCTTGTCTGCCATTGATCAGGAGAGACATTCAGTTCTTTTAAACATGAAGGACTGGGTGTTAACACTCCTTGCTAGTGGCGACACAAAATTTTCAATACATTTTGACTGGGAGAGACTGGGAACGAATGATTTTAGCCCTCCCAGTAAAATGGGTCGGATGTCAAGTGCTGTCAATGGCAACCACTGAACTAAATGTGTGCCCTTTTAAATGATTAATTTTATCAATATACCTCCAAATTCTCACAGACTTTCACTGGCTAAATATCATTTCATTTTATCTCAGCAATAAAAGAAAGGCACCGTGCCAAGTTGATTTTTACGGCGCACTTAAATCAATAAAAGTATGATTAACAGATGTCGTGACTAGCTTTGATCTCTCATGTGGAATGTGATTGCAAACAATGTGGAACGCTGTTGTTATAGATGAAGCCCTTGGTAGACAGGGGATTACAAGCAGAACTGAGGCAAAAGTCAAGGAGAAACGCATTCATGAGTTGGAAGCATGTGACGTGTCAAGTGAAAATATGATTCATGTCTTATCATGCGGCAGTGTTGTTGAATCGGAATGTTTTCTGTATTCTAGGTTGAGTATATGTTAGTGGAACTGGATGACAAGAAAGAAAAGGTTCGGCTTGTGCTGAATAGTGCTGATGTTTTGGATACCCTTCAAAGCCAAGGTGAAATGATAAATCCCAAGTAAGTTTTATAGCGGGTCAGATACATCTTCCAGAATCTTTGAACTCTGGCAAATCCCAGAACTGTGTTTTTCTCTCACTTCATGCGTTAGCTCGCAAAAGTTATCCTGTAAATGTGTTGTCATGTCACATTGACTTATCCTGCAATTATTGACATTAGATAATCCTTCATATATGTGCCTACGGCAATTTTGAAGTACCGTTTATTTGCATAAGTAAATGTATGTCAAATATAATGACGTAAATAAACAGAAAAGGGGGCGAGCCACACTCACCGTTGTGCTTTCAGCTTTTGTTTTGGAATTGGTAAAGCAAGCAAACATGAACTTTAGACTATACATTTGCATAGAGATGCACAAAAGTGAAAATTATTTTCCGAAACCAAAAACTGAAATCTAAAACTGAGTGTCGTAATGAAAAAGGCATTGTAGGAGGTACTTAGCTGCTCAAAGAGCACTAGGTACTAGGAGCTAATATGCTATGCTAACACGCCCTCATTCACTGTTGTGTTGCCTCTTGAAGAAAATTGATAAGAGAAGTGCGAGCTACCGAGCAAACTTCCAGTATCCCTAATCTTAATTCTGTGAAGAAAAAGCATTTTGGACCAAAGCCGAAACCAATTTTTTTAATGACATTTTGGCCACTGAATTTTTGGTGAATCTCCCTTTTTGCAATATGGTTGAGCTCTAAATTGTATGATTTGAAGCTTGGCAATTGAAGGCACGACTCTGAAAGACGATAACATTGATAGTTATATAATATATTACATTCGTATATTGATGTAGGATTGCAGTATACTGTACTGACAGTCCTCCTAATTTCATCTTTACAAATACCAACCTTCATTCTTTACGGATCCCGTCTTGTCGAAAGAGAAAAACTTGCAAAAGTCAGTAAACCGCTGGTAATTTGAACGTTTAGAATGTGAGGGAGTCTAAAAATATTTCCCCCAGTCTATTTTCCATTTTCCATTCCAATGCGACTGTACTTGTCCAATTTCTTGAACTCAAAAGGCTTCATATGAGTGTATACATTTGTATCTGATGGATTTGGATTTGGATGTGTCAAGATTACCAAAATGGCCAAAAATAACTTTAGTTTTTTGAAGTGATGTCATTTAACCTTTGAAATAGAATATTTCCCGTGAAATCTCCCAGCAAGGTATTTAAATCAAATTGGAATTTAATTAAGCCCTTTTTAGTACACCCATTTAACTCATTGGCTGCCATTGATGGTGCTATGCATTCACGGCAAATCCTCCCAGTTAAAATGAATTGGACATATATCCTTGCCAATGGCAGACAATGAGTTAAGTATTATGAAATCCATTCGTCCATAAGCTATGAAAACAAATATTCATAAAAATTGCTGCACCGGCCAGTTTAGCGAGACATTATTTTCATTGAGTTGTGTTCAAGATATGATAGAAAAATACTTAAAAAATACAATGAATGAATTAATGTTGTCACCCTGGGTATACATCTGCATAGTAGACAGCCCCCATCCATGGTTTGGAATGTTTTAGACACAAGGCAACCTGAAGAGATCAAGCAGAAGAGTTTTTACAAGCCTGCTCGTGTTATGTTTGCCACGTTGGTGACATTGCTCGAAATCTGTGCCACCAACTTTTCATTCAGTGGAAATCCTGGTGGTACTGAGCATGGTAGACCCCAACATTCCTCATTGCTGCCCATCTTGCAAACATAAGTCCATTGAACACTTGACCTGTAAAAAGTTACTCCGGCGTTGATGAAACCGGGGGCCATTAGTTTACATTTTTGAGTTCTATGAAACAATTTGTGTATTTTATTTATTTGTGCAGCCACCCCACGCTTTGGAGGCCAGAATATGGCAGCTACATGATAGAGGGAACCCCGGGGCAGCCCTATGGCGGGACCATGTCGGAGTTTAACACTGTGGAGAGCAACATGGGGAAGAGACGACGAGAGGCTTCTTCTGTCCTGAACCAAAATGAAATTTTATGCACAATCACCTCATTTCCAAGGTAGAAAAATTAAAGTTAGGGAATTTTAAAATACAGTAATCCCTCGATTATCACGGTTAATGTAGACCCGACATGGCCGTGATAATCGAAAAATGCGAAGTAGGGTTACCCTATCAAAAAATAAAATAAAATCTTCATTGCTGAGTCCTAGTAGCAAGTAGAAGACAGGGGAGTGGCTTCCGCTTGCAAGTTTAAGCGGATTTCACATTTTTATGAACTTAAAAAAAACAAAACTTTATAAAATAATTAATAGCAGAAAAAAATCGCAAAGTTGTAAAGTCGCAATAATTTAGAGAATACTGTAGTTTCATCTCCATTCTTCAGAAAATCTATATAAATAATCTCCATCCTTTTTAAAAATAAAGTTGCTCGTTAGGTCAATGCCATGGCATCAGGTGTTGATATTCTTGAACTCTAAATAAGTTTTATAGAAATCTCAAGTTATTAAAAAAAAATCAACTAAAGCAATTAAAAAATAATAGTAATTATTTTACTGTGATAAGGCTTGTCATACCTGAAAAGAAAAATAATTTAAAAAATAGTCTTGTGCTATGGTCATTTAGATTTTATTAAGAAAAAAATGCCACAACTAGTAAATCTTTACGATGCAACTGGGTATCCTTTTACATCTTCAACCTTTTTTTTTTTCCCAAGACCAGTCATAATTGCATCATACATTCTTTGGACTTATGCGAAATTGGATGTAATCGCTCATGGCGGTTATTGACGGCGATAGAAGACCATTTGTTCATTTCCTGCCAGGGCATGGGTTCTGGATATACTGTTTTTCCTCATATTTGTACTTATTGTACTGTCATTGTCATTTAGGCTGGGCTGCCCTGGTTTTACGCAACCTGAATACCCACCAACACCTGTTGAAAGCGGAGTGTCAAAGTCGCTGTTTTTCCCGGATGAAGCCATTAACAGACACCCAAGATTCAGGTAGCCACTAACGAAAGTAAGGTACAGCTTTAATTAATAATGATTGAATACATTTTGAAGTGATGTAATTTAAGGGTGGGACTTAAACGTGGTACACATACACAAATTATGTATGACTTATGTAGCATTCACAGGAAAACACTAGATAAAAAAAATACTTGAAGGTACTTTAAATTGTACCATAAGCTTGAAAGTCTAGGAATATTCGCACATATTAGATTCCGTCATGCACTTGGCTCTATTGGAATCTAAAAAAAAAAGTTTTGGGGCTAAACTATAGGGAAATTAATCAAGATTTAATACATTAAAAATACACTTTTTTTTTTATTTTAACCCCACCCCTATTATAATTATATGTTGTGTGTTGTGTTGTAAGTCATCTTGTCAACTATTTTTTTGCAGCACCCTCACCAGGAACATACGGCACAGGCGAGGGGAAAAAGTTGCAATTAATGTGCCAAGTAAGTTTCGGCGATGCACTAATTGAAAAGAGATCCCAATTTAAAACAAACCAAATGATGTTTCAGTCTTCAAAGACAAGTGCACGCCATCTCCATTCGTCGAGGAGTTTCCTGTGGACGACGAGTCGGCGATGGCGGCTCTGGCTGACCACATCTACATGGACGCCATGGGCTTCGGGATGGGCAACTGCTGTCTGCAGGTAGTGAGCCGGCGTGGAGAATCAAACAGTTCTTGTTTTTATAATTGATCAGAGATAAGGTATCTTTCAGCGGCAAAGCAGGCTTCAATATGGCCATAAAAGTATAGTCTTTTAAATGATGTATTACAATTTACAGGTCACATTCCAAGCTTGCAGCATTGACGAGGCAAGATACCTTTATGACCAACTGGCTACGTTTTGTCCGATAGTGGTGAGTAGATAAGGAGAGTCAGTGTTTATTTACCTTTGCCATCCACCTAATTTTCTGCCTCTATTTCGAAGGACTGCGTGTAGAATTTACTATATTAAGCAGGGATATGGTTTACAAATGTGATATCAAACTTATCTTGAGGAATATAGATCAATAAGTGTAAATTCAGGTTCCTAAAGACATTGTCAGAACATTGTCTGACAAAGGTTTGTACAATTGGTAGTGATGTTGTTAGCTAGGGATGTCCCCGATCAGGCCCGATCATGTAATCTTTAAAGGATTGGAATCGGGTATAAAAAGATCAGGGATTTGTTTTATTTTTTTTGCTGTTTTTACTTCTTTTTAAGCATTAACTTGAAGTCAAATTGGTTTGGGCTTTTTTTGCACGATCACCCAATGCCACCCCATCCTCGCTGTAATGGAGTATGTTTATTACTATCAATGGCAGAACAAGTAAGTTAACTTTTTGGGCCAAAAAAATAACTGGTCCATCTTACGTGAGATTTATTTGGTAATATGTGGGTCTTGAACATGTTATGAGTCTGACACCGCTGTACTAGACCATTGCAATAAGCAATTTAAGCTCTCAATAATAATGAATGATTCCACACTCAAATGCAATTTATCAATCCTAGCAAAATGATTGTAGATTTAACATTTCATTGATCTTTTCTAGAATTTTAACGGCTGTATATATAAATATCTATATACGTAACTAGAAGCTTTCATTCTACTGATAGTTTGAAAAACTTACCCCACAAAAGATCAATAATGTATTGTGCCTATAATGATTTAAACACTACTATCGCTAAGTACTATTTTGTCTCTGTGCATCCAGATGGCACTGAGTGCAGCCTCCCCCTTCTACAGAGGCCACGTGTCCGACATTGATTGTCGCTGGGGGGTTATTTCTGCCTCAGTGGATGACAGGACGCAGGAGGAACGTGGACTCAAGGTACACAGACATACGATACGATACCATACGATTTGTATTTGTGTTCCTATCTATATTGTTCTATAATGCGTTTAGAACAGGGTTGATCATCACACTTGCTATAACACGACCACCAGAGGGCGGTGATATTTAATATCAGTACTGAAATGAATGGAGAATTGCAATAATAAATGCACACTTTGAGGTAAAAGAACACATTTTTTAACAGCCAATCCCAACATTTCAAGGTCTTGTATTTTTTTAAAGGGCTTTTACAGCATATGTTTCTAGATATGAAGGTGTAACCATTACACTACAATTTTTATTTACATGCTCTAGCTCGCCAGTTGCCTGCTCTCTCTTGGTTTAGTTTTTAGCCAAAGACACTTGGTGTTGGATGTCATAAATTGAATGGAGACAAATTGTTGTCGTAGGATTTTTGTCCCATTACAGAGCAAAGTGATGTTTTCCAACTGCACGGTTGTGTGCAGGGGGGTGGGCACACCAACCCTACAGATTTGGCGAACGCAGACCACCAAACTGTGTCACTGTGTTTAGAAAAATAAATAATTTAAAGTGACACTCTAAATTGCCCTTAGGTATGAGTATGAGCCTGAATGATTGTCCATCTCCTTGTGCCTTGCAATTGGCAAGCCACCGATTCAGGGTGTCCTCTGCCTGGTGCCCGTAGTTAGCTGGGATAAGCTCCAGCACCCCTTGCGACCCTAGAGGATAATAACTTGGGAAAATAAATTAATGAACTCAAAGTGAATTGTTAATTCGACAAGAATCTGGAAGTCGTGGAGTCAATTTCATTTTGCATCAAATGTTTCTGAATGTGTTCTTGACTGCAATGTGATCTTGTTTTTTTTATTTTATAAATACGATCCTGTTCTGTTCATCTTCAGCAACATTTTTTGTAACGTTATATTCATTCTATATTTGTGTAACGTGTTTATATTATTCATTCATTTTCTGACCGCTTTATTGGAGTAATTTAAAAAACACTATTTCCTTCAGAGATTAGGCAATGTTTAAAAAAAAAAATCCTATTGTAATAAGTGAGAACCAACCACAGAAAGGGGGTGGTTGTCGCTATATTTTAGGATGATCATACATTTTAGGATGCCTTTGGTTGATAATAAATTACTGTTCGGAAAAAAAGTTTAAAAATTAAAAGTATGTATGAGTAAAAATCATCACAAGCAATCCTTATCTTCCCTACCATATTTATCGGACTATAAATCACACCTTAGTATAAATTACAGACCCATTAAACTACTAAAATGTGTGACTTAAAGAGTAGAATTTACAGTAATGGTTCATTTATCCCCTGCAGCCTTTAAAAAACAACAAATATAGAATCTTCAAGTCAAGATACGACTCCATTGATAGTTACCTGTCTATCTGCGGTGAGAAGTACAACGACATTGATTTGACAATCGATGAGGAAATCTACAAGAAGCTGCTCGGTGCAGGAATTGACAAGATGCTGGCCCAGCACATTGCTCACCTCTTCATCAGAGATCCATTGTGCACCTATGAGGAGAAATTGCACCAGGACGATGAGAATGAGTCGGACCACTTTGAGGTGAGAGTATTGCGTCCACACCTAAGCAGGAGGGATGTCCTAGGTTTGTACTTGAGACTTAAAGTCTTGCTTATCATGTTTGACAGAACATCCAATCTACCAACTGGCAAACAATGAGGTTTAAGCCACCACCTCCCAAATCGGACATTGGCTGGAGAGTTGAGTTCCGCCCAATGGAGGTGAGTCATCCAGCTTCAAATCTATTTCGTTTGAAATGAGGACCACCAACTCGAGACTTTTTTCCCTTCTCAGGTTCAGCTCACTGATTTTGAGAATGCTGCCTATGTTGTCTTTGTCGTCCTGCTTACCAGAGTCATCTTGTCCTACAAACTGGATTTCCTCATCCCATTATCCAAGGTGAATAAATTGCCTTTGGTTTCTGAATTAATGCTGACAATTTTATATATATATTTATATATCATCAGGTGGATGAGAACCTTAAAGTGGGACAGAAGAGGAATGCCGTGCAGGAGGGAATGTTCTACTTTCGAAAAGACATCTTCAAAGGTAACTTAAGTGCATAATGTTATGTTTAAACCTTTTGACTGCCTAAAGCACATTTTTGCGAAAATTAAAATAGTCCCAGGAAATAGCAAAAATGCACCAGAAGGCAAAAAATAAAAATAAAACGTTTGAAGTTAGCGCCATGCTCCTGCACCCTGTAGAAATGAAAAATTATGTTTTGAAGCCGTGAGGTGCTGCCATCTCTCACCAGCTTGAAAAAAATAAATACCCTCTGCAAAACAGCTGTCCAGATGTAAACAAAAGGCGAGTGCAGACGAACATTACATACTGGGCTTTTTTGGGCTATTAAACTGCAAAAAGTTAGCATTTTTTGAAGAAAAATAACAAAGTTAATATTGCTTTATTTGCATGGGAAATTATCGTCACAACTTCATAAAATTATGCAAAAGAAGGAAATGGAACCTTCATATATTACACCATAAGTTCTCCCAGGATCGTTTAACCAAAAGCTTGAAGTTGGTTGGCACAGTCAGGCATAAACAGTTGTTTGTTTGCCTGCAAACAGGATGCAACCCGGTTCTGGATGGCACCTCCTCAGCCCAAAACGGTTGTGAGACAGATGGAGCTAACGAGGAGTACACGCTAATGAGCATCGACACTATCATCAACGGAAAAGTAAGAGTTGTCTTCTACGCAGAGCTGCATTTTTGGGGAACAGACTACATCAGGGGTCCATTACACAAAGCAGGTTTAATGACAACTTGGTCTATTCTGAGTTTTTTTTTTTACATAAAGGTTGGTTATTCAAACCTGAGAGTGTAGACTCCAAATTTTTTGACTAAGAAATCTATAATAGCAAAATAATAACCTGGTCCTGGACATGTACTCAAGGAATTAAGATTTTCTACTTCTACCTCTTTCCGTGCCAAATGACAATTCATTTCATAATTTTGTCAGCATGCAAATTCTGGGTAGCCCTTGTTATGCCATCTACCACTACAAATTGTTTTAAAAAAATTGTTGAATGAATTTTTTTTATGTCAGGTGGTTGCACAAAATAGTTTCATTTGAAGCTAAATATTAATATGTGAAGTGTCATTCATCATCATTTCTAGTTTTGGATGAAATTTGGCGTGACCACGTGACATGAAAAATTATGTTCATTCACGAACACTATTTTTCAGTGATCAGGTGCTACTGACCTTTTTTCCAATTCCATGGCATGTACTTTTGACAGCAGTCCCGCAGATGGAGGCGCAACTTTTGTGTGCAGCAATTTTAAATATCCATCGATAGTTGACTTTCCCCACAAAGATGTACTCATTTCCAGACAATTCTTTTAAGTGGGACCCTGTTACGTCTCAGTTAATCGTTTACATGACTTAGTCTGTCCTTATGAAACGTTAGTTGTTTTTTTAAACAATACAGTATATATTTTTATATATATAGTATAGCTCTGATTCTGAGCATTCAAGTTAAACAACTTTATATAGAGCGATCAGAAAAGTGTCTTCCCTGAAAGGGTTTTAACCAGTCTTTATGGGGTTGTACGAAATTGCACGTGAATGTGTAAATCCGTTACACTACTGTCATATTATTTTCTATTATAATTATGTTGTGTTTAGGCCTCAACCTCTGATTAGTAACTTTATTTCCATGTATGATTTTTTTTTTCCCCTCTCCGTTTTTTAAGTTTAGTTTTAAATTGATTTTAGGTCATTGTTTCTTTTGTTGTTTAAACTAATTCTGCTGTTGTGAAACAGTGAACACAAACACAACTTTAATCTAAAATCTTCAGAGTTAAGCTCGCTTTATTGAATCTGCTTGGTGAAATAGATGAATCCTGATGATTTTTTTCTTTTTAAATTCTAGGAGGGAGTTTTTCAAGGGCTCATCCCCATCCTCAATTGCTACCTAGAGAATATGGAGGTTGACGTGGACACCAGATGCACCATTTTGAATTACCTGAAACTCATCAAGAAACGTGCCTCAGGTAAATTTTAACTACAAATGTTATCTGGAGGTGTTCCGCTCCAAACCTCTCTGTTTTGCTTTCCAGGTGAGCTGATGACAATGGCCAAGTGGATGAGGGAGTTTGTGGCCAAGCACCCAGAGTACAAGCAGGACAGCGTCATCTCTGATAAAATTAATTACGACTTGTTTGTGAAGTGTGACGGGATTGCCAAGGGCGCCGAACAATGCCCCGAGCTCATTGGGAATCCAGTCAACAAGGTTAAGTGAGAAAGAACGTCTTTGGGACGGACGGCATCATGCGTATGACAAAGACCAAATATGAGGCACAAGTTTAAATTGGTACGCTTTTTTAAAATATGGAAAAAAAAGTTTTTCAAAGAAAGAAACTACTTCTACAGAAATCCTATTTACTGTACATATACTGTAACAGATTTTTATGACTGGAGATTATTTTAATAGGGTTTTAACAAATGGTAACGGCTATGTCATAGAAACGGTGTATTTATTTTTCCCAGGAAATCTGTGTGACAATGTAAGTGTAGCAAAGAGTTGTACAGTAGGTTGTTTTTCCCTCATCTCTACTTTTTAATACTGTACTCCTGCTTAATGTTAACACGGTACTCTGCCTGATTTTCTCATTGAATCTCTGAGCTTTCTTCTTTTGAGGGACACAATTCCCTTTTGAATCCTTGGAATCACGATCACAGGCATTCAAATAAAGGCGCAATACAGTGTGATGCTGTTTCAAATAAATCTCCATGACACAACGCTTTTATTTTTTGTTGTCATTATGTGAGAAGATGGGATTCCGTAATGTTAAGCCCTTTTATCCACCAGATGGCAGCAGCGAGTCATAAACCAGACATGACCAATTCATCACTCCTGTAACTTTTGCTCATTCGAAGGTCAGTGTGTCCCTCTTCGTGTTTATATTGGCTCATCGGTACTACAGTTAGCTGTGCTATTTGTTTCCCCTATTACCTGCCAATCCCTCATTTCAATTGGGTTGGACGTGTATCGCCGTCAGTGGCAGACAATGAGTTAACTAGCGGACTTGTGCCCCTCCCATTTTTTTTCTTATTTCCCTGCCCACCGAATGACAAACGTCTGAATGGCAACTCAACGAATGGCCCGCGAGGCACGCACGAAGGTGATGAATTTCCTCTTTAAATCCGACTTGGTTCATCTCGTATATTGCGTCGGAGATCTGAATTAATGGTAAGTTATCGGTCGTCTTTCCTAAAATGTGATACACTACGCTTGAGTTAGAATATTCGGCTTTCAAGACTATCGTGTTATTAAAGTCACTGATTTCAGTCGTGACTGTTTTAGAATAAGCCTGATTCTAAAGTATCTTTTCGAACTTTGTTCTTTGATTTAACTGCTCTGAACATTTTTGAATTTTCAATTTGTCCGTGATCACCCTTCTGGCTTAAAATCACATAAAATCACTTAAAATTAGTGGAAATGCAAGTCACCTGTTCTTGCCCTCCACACTTTATCGTCGATTTGAATGTTAACATGAGAATAAATATATTAACATCAAACATAAACATGTCTATGTATCTCACATTTAAGGGATAAAAGCAATAGATGTTAAAGTTCATTGTTAGCACGTTTTTTTAAAAGCGAAAGTAAATAAAACGTATCTACTAGACCTACCCCTTTAGTCTCTAGTTTCAATTGTGTGTAACGCAATAATAGGCTTTTATATGCAATCCTCTTTATACACAATACATTTACAAAGCCAAATGCAAATGATTGCAATCTTGCTTTGAAGCTCAATATATGAGCCAGTACATATTGACAATGAAACAAAGGCAGAAGTTTTTAAGGCCATGGCATTACAAACTAATAACAAAATACAAATATAT
This sequence comes from Stigmatopora argus, assembly GCF_051989625.1. Taxonomy (NCBI): domain Eukaryota; kingdom Metazoa; phylum Chordata; class Actinopteri; order Syngnathiformes; family Syngnathidae; genus Stigmatopora; species Stigmatopora argus. The sequence continues at coordinate 13,164,306 of NC_135397.1, read as the reverse complement.
TGTGTATGAATTATCCACACCTGTACATATATATGTATACAATAAAATGGAAGGAATATGATGGAAACACGACTACCATCAGAATTGCCAATTGAAAAGCACACTACATTGTAATTAATATTAATCAGAATGCATATATGTCACTGCAATCACATTTAATATGGTCCGATGACTATGCAGGGATTGATTATAATAAGCCAAGTTTTCTTCCCGAATGGGAGTTATTACAGGTTACACATACATCAGTAAAATCTTTTTAAAAAGGTGATATACAACCCTCTCATTTTCTGACCCGCTTTATCCTCACTAGGGTCGCGGGGGATGCTGGAGCCTATCCCAGCTGACTTTGGGACACCCTGAATTGGTGGCCAGCCAATCGTAGGGCACAAGGAGACAAACAACCATTCATTCTCATGCTCATGCTCATACCTAGTGTCCAATCAGCTTACCATGCATGTCTTTGGGAAGTGGGAGGAAACCTAAGTACTCAGAGAACATGCAAACTCCAAACAGGTGGACCGACCTGGATTTGAACCCAGGTCCCCTACTGTGAAGCGGACGTGCTAACCTCTCAGCCGCCCTGCTATACGACCCTTAAAAGCAAATCAAGTCAATGGTGTTCTCTTATTGACCGGCTAGCCGCTAGATATATTTCAATTTGGATGTCATTATGACAGAGGGGTGGCCCGGCGGCTTCACAGTGGGAGACCTGGGTTCAAATCCAGGTCGGTTCACCTGTGTGGAGTTTGCATGTTCTCTCTGGCCTTCGTGGGTTTTCTCCGGGTACTCCGGTTTCCTCCCACATTCCAAAGACATGCATGGTAGGCTGATTGGACACTGTAAATTGCCCTTAGGTATGAGCATGGGCGTGAGCGTGAATGGTTGTTTGTCTCCTTGTGACCTACAATTGGCTGGCCACCAATTCAGGGTGTCCCCCGCCTCTGGCCCGAAGTCAGCTGGGATAGGCTCCAGCACCCCCGCGGCCCTAATGAGGATAAAGCGGTTCAGAAAATGAGATGAGATGAGATTGAGTGTGTGGTGGTTGCAGGCGGATTAAATTTTTCTCTTTTCTCTCGATTTCAAAACTCAATGGCTCAGGTTTGTGTCGCTTCAATCAAAGGTTTTTGTAATCTGTTTAACCCTTCTGTGCATTTAATCTCAACATGTCAAACTGATTTTAAGCCCCACTACATTCCAAAATGATGGCGCTCAATGCTCCACTAGAGTTTTGTTTAACCAAGCAAAAAGATTTGCTATTATTGAGCAAATAGTTTCTGGCTGATACTGAAAAGGAAAGTTTGATAGTTTATCTATGATAAAATTGTCAATTGTGGTGGCGAAGTAACCAGGGTTGTTTCTTGAGGAAAGTGTGTCTTGTCCCTCTGGCCAGAGTATCTGCTCATAATTTGTTTTTAATATTTTGAATTGTTAGCTGCTGTTGAGGGTTTTATGACTTTCAGGTGACACATGGAAGCCTTGGATCGCAGACTCAACACCCTCTTCGAGTCATGGTTGGGTCCCAGAGGTAAGTCAGTCAGCTACGGCAGTCCATCGATTCTTTGGACAACAATGTGAGCTTTGCTAATTTTACCCAGTTTGCCATGATTTCATCAGCTTCAACAGCAAGAATGAATAAATTAGCATTTTTTAAAAATTGCATATTTCAACTGTGACTGCTGATTGTTGTTTTGCGTTCGAATCAGTTTGATTGTATGCTTGACTAACCGATCGATGAAAGCCATGGCAAACTGGCCAGTTTACTATCTTTTCCAAATTATAGATATCATAATGACTATTGTTTGGTTAAAAAAAAAACTCAAAGAATTTGTGTCCATGTGTGGACATCTGATTCTGCCTCATGTAGGCCACACTGTTATTAATTATTATGGTATGTTTAAACCATTTTTTTTAGGAATAAATTATTAAAATTTTAACAAAAACAACAACAATAGAATTAAAATGAATAAAATAATAAATTCTGTCTTATGGACCCTAAAATCATGATTGTTGACCCCTCCCAACTATGGTCTCATTTCCTGGAGTAAACAATGGCCAAAATGTTTTTCGAAGATTTAAAAATCTTTCACGTCTTTCTACATTCCAGGTTTTGACTCTGTTTAGAATACATATTAAAATATTAATAGAGAAATAATATAATCAATTTAAAGGAAATAATCATTAAATGCATTTTATGTATGATGCAAATTGGTGACAACAGGCATCTATGAATAAAAATTGAGGCCTCTTTGATTTTGAATACTACTAATTTGTGACAAGAGAGGACTCTGAAGGATCAAGTTTCAGTGTAGTTGTCCAGTCGTAATGGATTAAACGTTAAGTACCGTCAATTACAAGCATTGAGTTAAGGGAGTGTCCTATAAAGGTTTGTGCCACTATACAGCCCAAATTGGTCGAAAAATTGATTATCTTTTAAATGTGTTGTATTGTGAAAGAGTGGCTATTTTTAGTCAAATCTCTGAAATGTTTTAACAACAAAACGCTCAAACTTCAAAAAGGCTTTGCATTGAAAAGTTACCAATCACCAGGCAGGGGTCACACTTAATTGGTGGGCAGACAACCATTCATGCTCACACTCATACCTAGGGGCAATTTAAAGTGTTCACTGGCCCTAATGTGCATGTTTTTGGGATGTGGGAGGAAACTGGATTACCCGGAGAAAACATGCAAACAGGATGGTCCAAACGTGGGATTGAACCCTCAATATCAGAACTGTAAAGCAGACACCCGCACCACCGGGCCGCCATGTGTGCATAATACTATATTAAATCGATCAGATAAACTCACTTCACTTGCCTGACTTTGAGGCGGGTAGGCATGGGTTTGATTCCCGCTGGTGGCGGTATGATTATGAGTGGGGATGGTCATTTGTCTCTCTGTGTGCGCTACGGCTGACTGGCGAACAATCAGATTAAATTGAATTGTTGTTATGGGCAACTATTGTATCAGTTTACAAACAATCGATATTGCATTGCATTGTCATGAAATTGGTGATATACACCTGGAGTGTCGTAACACTACCAAACAGCTAGGTCAATTTTAATTAGTAATAGTTTGCTTGAGGTAACCTTACTTCATGTGGCAGCCCGGCGAATGAGTGGTTAGCACGTCAACTTCACAGCTCTGTGGTCCTGGGTTCAAATCCAGGTCGGTCCACCTGTGTGGAGTTTGCATGTTCTCCCTGGGCCCGTGTGTGGTTTTCTCCCGGTACTCCGGTTTCCTCCCACATTCCTAAAAAAATGCATGCTAGGCTGATTGGACACTCTAAATTGCCCCTAGGTATGGGTGTGAGTATGAATTGTTATCCGTCTCCTTGTGCCCTGCCATTGGCTGGCCACCTGCCTCTGGCCCAAAGTCAGCTGGGATAGGCTCCAGCACCCTGCGCGAACTGAGTGAGGATAAAGTGGTTCAGAAAATGAATGAATGAAGCTTACCTCATGTTAGTTGTACCAAGTTCATTTTGTTTTCTTGTTATCTATGTTTTGACTAGTTACTGAAACTATAGCAGACACTGGTGCTTTTTTTAGGTTTAGTCTCGCCTGTTGCTTCCACCCTGCCGAAACATGTCAGGTGACTAAACCTAAAAAACATCATTGTCTATTAAAAGCGAACCCGTCAAAACTTTCCTCATGTTGTTTCAGATCCACGGGTACGGGGGTGGCCGTTGCTCGACAACTATTCGCCAACCCTTGCCCTCACCGTGTTGTACCTTATAGTAGTGTGGACAGGGCCCAAGTACATGAAACACAGGCCGGCGTACTCTTGCAAGGGCGTCCTGGTGGTTTACAACGCGGGCCTGACGCTGCTGTCGCTCTGCATGTTCTGCCAGGTATGCGCTCACAGCAATGGCTGCACGGTAAAATATTAAAGTGATTTATGTTAGATAAGCAGTATCACCTCAGCGTGTCTTAATAATGATTTTGAAAAATTCTAATTCATCGTACAATCAATCAGGCAATTGACTCAACAAAGTGCCGCTCAGACCCCAGACTTGGAACCTTGGAACACAAACCGTCATTTTAAAGAAAGGAAGTTAGTGATCTCTTGTAAAATCCAAATGACACACCCAAGGATTTCTTCTCGGGAGTCATTTATCACTTCTTGGTAGCCGAACTATACAATAATGTAATAATAGGGATTTGACAATATGTCGATGTGATTCGCTATATCCGGTTGCTACCACGTGTTCAATTCAGCACCATTTTCCACTCGAATAGTGTATGTTAACTCATTGGGAAAAAAGTTTTTAGTTGCGCCTTATAGTGTGGAAAATACGGTACTTGAATCCTCCACACAACCCAAACTTAAAAGTATTTTTAACAACAGTTTCCAAGGAACAAGTGCTCATTTAAAGCTAATGATAGTAGCAGGGCATTGTATAATATTTGTAAACAGAGTATTTCTTCAAGAGAGACCTGCAGGGCTCAATTTGACAAAATAATTTTGATTAATGATATAGTATTTACCATTGTAATCGAATGAGAAGTCAAAACATCAGCATCCGGACATGGCTAGTTTCAACAATAGGAAGGTTGTTGCTCCGTTTCCTGAAATTCATTATTGCAAGTGCCATACTGAAGTTACTGTGTGCTCAATATTACAGCCCATTTTTAAAGGAACTCTGATTTGTCTATGACTGTGGTGAATGGTTCCCCCGCTCGTGTATTGCGTCAGGTCATGTCATCAGATTGGAACCAAAGTCCACAGCGTTGTAATGAAAAATGATTCACTGGGATTACTTATAAGGTGTTCTTCCAACAGACAATCAAACTACCCAGTTATGTAAACGCGCAAATATGTTCACAAATGGCCGTCTGGGAAGCTTTTGTCCTTCCGCACAGGCCGTTGATTGAAATGGATTTTTTGACGTGGTATTAAATTACACTTGTCCGTCCGTCTACTTTCAACTGCGTTGGCTTCATTTCTCCTCCATAGAAAGTCGCTTTCAAACGAGGACCCAAAGGATTTAGAGCAAGGGTCGGAAACCTTTTTGACAGAGAGAGCCATAAACAATTCATATTTAAAAATGTTATGCCTTGAGAGCCATCCTCAGAATTTAAAACTACGTACATGAAAATGTGTCCATTTAAAGTACAAAAAAAAATCTGAATTATTTCGACCACATTGTTACAGTGTTGCTAATCGACGAGGATCAATGAGAGTATGCATGCATAAGAGTCAAAGGAAAAAATAAAAGATAAAAGCGGCGCTAAGGTAGTGTCGGTGCCTAAATCCTGACGTGAAACTCCTATTGGTGCGTTCAGAACTCAGCTCTCTCATCACCGGTTTCCATATTTTCCCTCACAGGTTAGCGGAGAGCCATATGCATCCATCAAAAGAGCCACATATGGCCCCTGAGCCATTGGTTCCCTACCTCTAATTTAGAGGCTCTTTCTTTCCTCTCTTGATTGTGTTTTATGTGTGGACATACCTATCTTTTATTTTTTTTCAAGCACAATGCCTTTGTCATTCATTCATTTTTGTCCTCAGCTTGTTTCTGCTCTGTTGAGCGGCAGCTATGAAATCTACTGCCAGAAGTGCCACAGTTCACCAGAAGTGGATAAGAAGGTGTGCATCATCAAATGAAAAGGATTGTCATCTCGCTACAGGGGAGCAAATCCCTACTTTTTTTAGCAATCAAATCAAGCGTCTTTGTCTGTCGCCAGGTCATGAAGGTCCTGTGGTGGTACTACTTCTCCAAGTTCATCGAGTTCATGGACACTGTTTTCTTCATTCTGCGCAAGAACAATCACCAGATCACCGTTCTTCACGTCTACCATCACGCCACCATGTTTAACATTTGGTGGTTTGTCATGAACTGGATCCCCTGTGGTCAATGTGAGTCACCGGAGTCACATTGACAATGATCAAAAGTACTGGCGCAAGTTATTTTAGGAGTACCTTTTCTTATCCGGTGAAAAAAAAACAAAAAAACAATCATGGGAATATTTATTTAATACACCAAATGGATATACTTTTTCCAGGTTAGGAGTGAAATGTCACACAAGATACATTGAATTATAATTTCATCTGACCTGTGTCTTCTAGCATCTTTTGGCCCATGCTTCAACAGTTTGGTCCACGTGGTCATGTACTCCTACTACGGCCTGTCAGCCATCCCCGCCATGCGGCCGTACCTCTGGTGGAAGAAGTACATTACGCAGCTGCAACTGGTAACCCTACTTCTATTCATTTTGTAGCGGTCCTAATACATTTGGAATGGGACACACAACACCATTATCATGTGCCTCCCAATAGGAAAAAAAGACAATAATTTTTATCTCACCTCATTTTCTGAACCGCTTTATCCTCATTAGGGTTGCAGGGGGTGCTGGAGCCAATCCCTGCTGTCTCCGGGCCAGAGGCGGGGGACACCCTGAAACGGTGGCCAGCCGATCGCAGGGCACAAGGAGACAAACAACCATTCACGCTCAGTCTCATACCTAGGGGCAATTTAGAGTGTCCAATCAGCCTACCATGCATGTCTTTGGAATGTGGGAGGAAACCGGAGTACCCGGAGGAAACCCACGCAGGCCCGGGGAGAACATTCAAACTCCACACAGGTGGACGTGACCTGGATTTGAACCCAGAGCTGTGAGTAATAATTTTATTTAAAAAAAAACAAAAAAACACAAGTTTCTAAGAATAGCTCTAGCTGAATGAGTTAATAATAAATTCAAATTGATCTGCTATATTAACTCAAGAGCACAATATGTCAAACAATTTGAAAACAATACTAAATCAAATTGCGCAGATTTGTATTTTATTAAAAAAGAGTCACGGTAAATGGTTACAACAAGCACATTTTGGTGTGTATGGCTTTTCAAAGCCAATGATGGCAATAATCGGCATGTTTTTTAAAGGTGCTATCAAATGGGAAAGAGACCATCTTTTTTTAAAACTATAAATCCATCCAAAAAGCGACAGAAATACCTTAATACTGAAAGTACGTACGTAGATCTTAATTATCTTCCTCACTCATCTGCCTTTGACCCGCCCATTAAAATGTCCCCAAACAGAATATGTCCCATCTGAAACGAGCTGCAGATTTTTGCCGTCTGCTAGCATGCTTTCTATTTTCCTGTTGCCATGTGACCACCTTGTCACCGGGGGCCCCAAGCAACTGCATAGCTTGCCTATGGTCTACCCCGCCTCTGCGCACTGGTATAACTGAAAATGGACGTGCTCTTAATGTGCTGTCGCTTTTTGAGACGAAACATTATTTTCTCCATCTCCATAGGTCTTATAAGTTTACAATTTTTATATACTTTTGATCAACAGTCTTCCACACAAAAGACTTCTATTTGGTGTGGTGTTTTTTTTAAATGCTCAATGTTTATCAACCTTTATCCTCGAAAGTGGGAAGCACAGAAGAGCGGGAAGAGACAATTGTGCGCCCATTAAAGATATTTTGGGTTCTGGATTGATATTGTCTTTCTTGTCACCTTCTAACTACAGATTGTGTGTGTGTGTGTGTGTGTGTACATGCATGTGTTATGTTTCCGCCTTGCAGATCCAGTTCCTTCTAACGCTTTTGCAGACGCTGTGTGCCATCATGTGGCCGTGCGGCTTGCCCTTCGGATGGCTCTACTTCCAAATCACTTACGTCCTCACGCTTATTGTTTTCTTCACCAACTTCTACATTCAGGTCAGTTTTAGTTCTAAAGTCCATCCAAATAATAATAGAGGATTTTTGTTCCGTTGTTGTTCTTGTCAAAAGACTATATGAAAGAAAACACAGATTGAGTTGAGCTTTTAGGGCTAAACATATAATTAACAACAATATGCAATAATAAATGGAAACATTAGCCATCTATGAATTATAAAATAATTATAAAAATGGTATTTTAAAACTAGATAACACAAGGAATAGTAGTTTGATCATTAGTATTACTTTGGGAGTGAATAAGTTAACCATACTCCTTGGTTGAAGTCTTTCGGTGCCAATGACTCAAACCGCTCAATAGAATTGAAATGTTGACTCGTTCAACTCATGCACTGACTTAGTTGGTGATGCCAGCCCCCCAAGTTTTAATGAATTTGGTGTTTTAATCCCCATCCGTAAGGGCGAAATGGTTAAATCAGGGGTGTCAAACTCATCTATGTTGCGGAGCTATTATGGCTGCCAACTGGGACTCTAATAATCTATGATCAAACGAATTGTAATTGCTTTCAGAGTTTTTTGATTGAATTTTTCGATTGGTTATTCACAAAGGGTGAAAAAATTTTTTTTTTTTTTTTTTTTTATTCAAGTCTAGGGAAAAAAACTTATTTTTTAATCTTGACCTTTTTTTCCACCTGTAAAAATGTTTTTCTTAAACCTCATCTCATTTTCTGAACCGCTTTATCCTCACTCACTATGGTCGCGGGGGGTGCGGGAGTCTATCCCAGCTCACTTCAGGCTGACAATTGGTGGCCAGCCAATCGCAGGGCACAAAGAGACTACTCTCTATCTAGGGGCAATTTGGAGTGTCTTGTCAGCCTACCATGTATGTCTTTGGAATGTGGGAGGAAACCGGAGTACCCGGAGAAAACCCACGCAGGCCCAGGGAGAACATGCAAACACCACACAGGTGGACCGACCTGGATTTGAACCCAGGTCCCCCACTGTGAGGCCGACGCGATAACTACTCAGCTGCCGGGCTGCCCATCTTAAACCTTTTTATCTAAAAAAAAAATCAAATTCTCTAATCCTCAGTCTTTCGTTGACCTCTACATAAATTGTATTAAAATTGTATTTTCACTAGATGTTAGTGCATACAATTCAGATCTGGCCCTGGGCCCTTGAATTTGAACCCTTGTGGGTTAAAACACTAAAATGATCTTGTAAATTTGACCAAAAAAATGGCTTGTCCAGACACGTACATCATTTCTCTTCTTTATTCTTACCCCAGACGTACAAGAAGTACAAGAGAGAACTCAGGAACGGCGCTTCCCTGTCCACCAATGGACACATGGTGCACAAAACAAAGACAAACTGAGATTTTCCTAACCAACTCCGTTGTCACTCGTAGCTTTCGGGCTAACGCTGCTGGGGAAAAAAAGATATGTCTCGTATGCCATTGGCCAAACCTTCCTTTTTTGCGTGTGTGTGTGAGTTCAAGTCAAACAAACTGACAAGAGTGCTTTTTATTTAGGTGACCTGCTAAGGAATCCAGACGGTTTCTGGACCAGCAAGACCACTATCAAAACAACAGGCATTCAGGAATTTTCTCCCAGTGGTCTTGTTGGTTTAGAAACCATCACGTGATGGATTATTTAGCAGGACGGCGCAAAGACAAAAAGCTCAGGTGAACATGCTGTAAATTTTCAGGCACGCAGCATTTTAGCTCGTCCTTTGTGTGTAACAAGAGTGCAGTTCTCCAGTCCTGACTCTGCTGTTGCGTAATCTTTAAATACCGTGTGTCCTTTGCAAAAATGCAGGGACATCGCAAGATGCTTATGCTCAAATATTTGCACAGCAGACGCACCGATGTGATTTGACATTCAATTTTAACGGGTTATTGAAAATATGTATTTAATTTGTTGTCAAGGGTGACATTTGGAGGCTTATTTCTAGAAATGCAGTGCCTTTATGGACCTATTTATTTGGTTGCTAATCCTGACGTCGCCGCATTGATGGTCCATGCCACTTTTGTGTCGAGCTAAGTAATCAATTATGCCCCCAAAAAAGGCTTTTTAGTGTATGTGGTGATGTTTCATTATACAGAGGAAGTCATGCACATCCGATGCGAGAGTAATAAATCTGACTGATCCACTTCCCGTCTTTGTACAATGAATTGGTTGAAATATGGCACAAAATGTTCATGTTAAAATTGAGTTAAACACATTATTCCCAGAAATAAATTGCACCTATGATGAAAACATTCTTCTGTTTACATTATCATTAAGCCATGTTTGTGGTGGAAGCCAATTATCGGGAAAGATATTGATAATTTGTTGACACGCAAAAGGGCAGACGAGGGATCGATGACACGGGAACACACGCGAGCATTTTTAGCTTCTGCGCGGTTGCCACTTTGCACTTACATTTGAGAGCTTTGAAATAATCATAGTAGAATTTAAAGCCATTTATAAATCTAGCTATAAATCAGGGGTGTCAGACTTGGGTTGGTTCGCGGGCCGCATTAACGTCAACTCGATTTCATGTGGGCCGGACCATTTTAGATGTGATATTAGTTGTTTTTTTATAAATCTTAAAAGCCCTGAATATTCAGTTTTTTTTAGATCTAAAACAGTTGTTATTTTAGCTTTTTTTAAATATATTTTTAGATTTTACAAAATGATTTTTGAACTAAAAACAGAAAAAAATGATTAAAAAATTACAATTATTGATTTAAAAAGGGGAAAAAAAATCAGGAAATTTAATATACATCTATACTATTCATTTTAATTTGATCCTAAAACAGAAAGTCGGCACTCATGATTTACTTTCCCGGGCCACACAAAATGACACGGCGGGCCAGATTTGGCCCCTGGGCCGCCACTTTGACACATGCTATAAATCTTGTTCATGTTTAAAAAAAAAAAGGTCTACCATAAGAGCTGACATGTTCATTTTTCATAACAGTGATGTGACATGCAGTATGTAATATTCATGATGCCAAAGGAACTGGTTTGATGACTGTTTATTTGAAGCAGAAAGTGCATTATGAGACCAAAACAGAATAAACATTCATTGCTGGGACGTGCTCAATTGCGTGAACTCTTAACCACATTTGGGAAAATCACGATTAAATGTAGTTATTCTAGCGTGGTACTGTTTTGAGTTTTGATATTGTGCGAATGAACTAAGCTTTTAGAGCGCTTGATCTGAGAAAGCCGTGTAACTCTTGACTCGTCCGAAGATGAAGGGTGTGTACATCTTGTTCAGGTCGAACGCGCTGATGACCGTCTCCCCGGTCAGCCTAGGACAACAAACATGAATTAGGTTAATGTTAATTATGATCTCTTTTAAGCATTTTCCCCCAAAAAATTGCTCAGTCTATTTTCTTTGCAGCAGCTCTTACTTGTAAGTAATGTGACAGGAATGATGCATCCACGTCAGTTTATTAAAACTCTGGCGCCCCGCAGAGGACAGAAGGAGTCCAATGTGGAAGGTGTGCTCGGCCTCCGGGGCTTGGTTCCGCCTGTAGAAACGATTCTTTTGCAGGTCTGATGATTTCTGGACAAAAGTGGAATTTATTTTATCCATCAATGTCCTAAATTGTCTTTCAAGTTATAAAAATAAAAAAAATCCCTCATGGACCGCTATTCAAAAGTGGAATTTGAAGATGTTAAGTGATTATTTTTTTGGAAAAGCAATTAGCATCATTTTAAATTAGTAATCATTGAGCTTTTTATACAATTATAATTACATCTATAAATTAATATATGTCAAGACAAAGTTGAATGAATAAAAACAGAAACATAGCAGTCTAAAGTACGGTCTTCCCTCGATTATCGCGAGCTCACTTTTCGCAAATTCAGTTGTTTGCGATTTTTTTTCCCCGCTATTTAAATATATATATATATATATATATTTTTAAGTTCATAAAATGTGAAAAGCCACGCTGAAACTCGTAAGCAGAAGCCACTTTGCTACTAGGACTCGGCACTGAAGAAAAAAAAAGGTAGTTATAATAGGGGTGGACCCTACTTGGCGATTTTTTGATTATCGCAGCCATGTCTGGTTAACTGCGATATGTGAGCGATTAATGTAGATTTCTTTTCAATTTCTCATTCATTTAAACTTGAGGACAAGCTGTGAATGCACCATTGACGGTGCTAGACGACCAATCCATTTGGCGCGGAGGTTGTTCATTCGCCACTACCAATCAAAATGGTTTGGACGACTAACATCGTCAACGTGAGTTAAATGAAAAAGAAAAAAAAAAGAAATCATAAGAAGCCCTGAAATGCTCTCACCTCTTCTTTCCTCTTGCGGATGACCGCGTAAACTTTGGTTTGATTGTCCGTTTCCTGGGACAGACGATAGTGGCCGACCTTGACAGCGTCCATTCTACGGAGGAACCAAAAAGTTCAAAAAATTGGAAAACCATCCTTGACGTTAAGGCCGTACTCTTTTCAGTTCATTAAAAAAAAAAAAAAGGCCTCACCTGACGTTTTGAGTGCGTAAGCGCGACACAACAGAGTGGGGCTCTTCAGGTGTGGTCAGCATGACCACGCTGCCGTCGGGGAAGAAGCGCAGGTACCTGACAGGACACGCACATGGGAAATAGAGCCACCATGAACGGGTGTCGGAGCAGTCTACCTATAGAAATCGACATGGTGCCAAGGTCGGTAGAAGCCGTCCAGAGACTGCTCTCCTTGACGAATGTATGACGTTCTGCTGATGTAAATGCCTGTTCAGACCATACAAGTGTTCAGTTGAGTGAAAAATATATTTAAAAAAAAAGACAAGTATGGTCAAACTGCTTAGTTACCGTCAAAACGAACGCGGGGCCTCTGTAAGAACATCTCTCTCCAGGACAGGTAGTGTCCCAGCTTGGTGCAACTGTGTCCCCACACTCTTTGACATGCTGAACGCCAAATTTCTGGGTCCCTATATCAGAAAGATGGGAAAAAAATATGTACTGGATGAAATGGACAGAACGTGATTATCTGCTAGCACAGTGTTCCCAACCTTTTTTGAGCTGTGGCATTTTTTGCATTGAAAAAATCTCAAGGGACACCACCATCTGACAATCTTTTCATTTAAAACTATGTCGCCTATATTAACAATAGTCATTCTCATCAAAGTTTTATCAGCAGGAATCACATAAACCTCCACAATTATTCAAAAATCTAATTTTTCACACTGAACTAATGTCACCAAAAGTTGATGTCGACGGAACTTGAACAACTTTCGGTTCGAGTGATGCAAAAATAAGTAATGTTTTTAATCACATTATTTTAGGACTTCACCAAATATTACTTTAAGCTTCTAATATTAAGCAAAAAAAATATGCTCAGAGTTTACTTCGGCAAAAGTTGAGGCCCTAGAAACCAAACACTAATTATATGAACTTATTTTTTTACTATTAAAATTCTAATTAAAAAAAAAACTAAAACCATATATATTCCCTGATTTCTGTAATGTAAACAGTAAATAAATTGATTTATATATGAACCAATTAGAGTCAAAATAATCTTTTGTCGCACGCAAAAAAAATACAAAATACTGTTAAATCTAATTCTTTAGAGATAGCGATAGCATTCTTGTGAAAAAAAGTTCCAGACGATTCACTTTGTTTTCTCACGTTCAAATAATTTGGACGTCAATTGCTGTCAACGGCAGCCGATGAGTAAATCAACGTTTTATGACCTCGGAGTTGACTGACCTTGCGCAAAGGTAAAAGCCGCGGCAAACCGCTGACAGCTGCTCCAGGGCACGCATGTCCAAGTGGCTCGACACCACCCACCGAAATATGTACATGAGGATCTCCCTTGGCAAGGCTACAAGGAGGCATAAGCACAACAGAAAAGTCAGCGGGGGGGCTCAAAATCCCCCGGGGAAAAGTCATGAAACGGCAAGGAGGCGTTCCACCTGATACGTGCATCTGAGACGTCTCCGACGCGGGAGAGCAAATCTTGGGAAAGCAACTTCCAAACGTGACTTGATGCTCAAAGTAGGCGACCAGATCTTCAATCTCGCCATCTGCGTCCCTCTCCTCTCTGCTATGATACGATAACAAGTTAGAAACAAAAGAGCAATTTTTTTTTTTTACAGAATCAAAGAGCTTCACGTGAATATGCAACATTTTGGCGATGGGTTTAAACGCAGTAATATGTGCAAATCTGTTAGGAGCACTTATTGACTCTTTTTTTTTTACACCTGAACAGCATTTAAAAATATCTTACTAGTTTTCTTCAGTTTGATCAGCATCAGAGTGGCTGTAGTTGATCTTTGATTCAATATCAGGCACCATCTGCATAGCCAGCCGATAGAACTTGATAGCTACCAACAACAACAACAACAAAAATGACACCTTAAGAACGGACTTTTACGTTCTATGGCAAATAAATGGACTCACCTTCATAAAATGCACCATTCTGCTCTTCCTTAACCGCTCTCAAGTACAACTCTGCAGCCTGAGAAGCGAAGTTGTAAGAGCGACCACTCATATTCAATTCAGTGACCGTCCCATACGCACCTTCTCCTCCCGGGCTATATCTTGTGTCTTCCTCTGGGCCGAAGCTCGTGGCGGTCTTGCGGTGTAGCTCGGTTTGAGTTCAGACATCCACCTTGTTCGGAATGCGTCGAGCTGCAGCTGCAATTGAATGATTACGTTGATCGAGAACGGACAAATCTTAAACAACCGCCTATTAGAATGGGAGCTAAATAACTGCTGAATCAATCACCTCCAGATTTGGGTCATCAGAACTCTCATCTTCCTCCTCCAGTGTAGCATCAATGTTCAAATTTTCTTCTGCCTGGTGAAAGTCAATATTCATTGGTCAAAGCTTTTTTTAATAAAAAATAAAAATGTTATTATCTGCACTATAAGGCACACACACCTTCAATTTATGACTCATCTTAAAATTAGTTTCAAAGCTTTTTTTTTTTAATAAAAAATAAAAATTGTATTATCTGCACTATAAGGAACACACCAATTTATGGCCCAGCTTAAAATTAGTTTTATATACAGTCCCATATTTGTCTTTGAAATAAAAATTCATTAATAGGCATTGAAATAAATCATTCCAAATTACAGAGAAATTAAACTAATTTGTGAATTAAAAACTAAAAAGGCTAAGAAAACCAACATTGATAATAAACATTAATTGTTTGTGGCTCCCAATTAAACTGTAAAGTTATTAAATTAAATTATAAAATAAATAATAATAATGATAAAAATGATAATTATAATAACGATAATAATAATAATAATAATGATAATCACAATCATAATAACTCGCTGCTTTTACAAGGACTGCTTGTGTATGCTCCTATATTTGTGCCATTGACGGCGCTAGAAGTCCAATCCTATTGGTTCGCTTCCAGCCCCTCCCATTCCAAATCGGTTTGGACGTCTATTGCAATGCCAGCTCATAAATTAAATGTGTTATATATAGCAAATACTAGACAAAAACGTTTCAGTGTTTGACGGTAACTACAGACAAGCCGAGCAACGTGTTGGCTAAAGTTAGCTAAGTGCTATCACGTTGACGTCAAAGCTAGCTTGCTAACAGCTAACCAGCGCGGTGACATACCATGACAACTTGGCCGAGTGAGTCTATTTGCGTACGATGCGCCCCCTCTTCACAAACGTTGGTCGTGGCGTTTACAGGTCACGGTCGGAGAAACGGACAACGCAACGAACATATTTACGAGCTCGCAAGAACGCAGCCATGTCGGCGGTAGTTCCGAGACGAGCTCGAGTGTCAGCAATACGGAAGTGACTGTCCTTATTTGGCTTCTCACTGTACGCCTTTATTTATACTACACGTCAGTCTTAAAAAATAAACAATAATAATAAGTTATTTGGGTTTTTTAAACTAAAAAACACAGATATGCTACATTCAGTAACCTTTGATCACTAACTGGGCAAACAAATGTAATTTATTAACTTCTAACTGCAGGAATACATATTATTAACCAATATATTATTTTTTTGACATATACAATTTAGATAACTTACATTTGTACTGAGATAATTTGGTAATATGCTTATTATAAACAATTACCGAACGCCAAAAAACAATTCTCTCCCTCAACTTCCACATTTGTGCCATCAAAACCCAAATTTTATTCGTATAATTCTTATTATTTTAATTTTTTTCTTGTATAAAATCTTACACTCCAACATTTACCAGTGCGTGCTACATTTTCGTAACTAAAGAAACTTTGAACGATTATTATTAATTAACTAAAAAGAGAAAAGTGGAGCACACCGAAACGTTAAACATTACAATTGAATTTAAGGTTGTACTATTTTTTTCGCCAATTAATATAAAATATATAAACCTTTTTCACAACAATCCAAACACACGTGTAAAAACAAGGGATGCACAGATATCAGACACACAGCACAACTAAAAAATAAATTAAATAATACTAATAATGATAAAAATGATAATTATAATAATAACGATAATAATAATAATGATATGACAATAATAATAATGATGATAATCACAATAATAATAATAATAAATGAACTATGCTTTGGTTTGTTATTTAAAAAAATGTTGGTAAATCCGTCAAGAATTCAGTAAATCGAAAGTACTCAGTTAATTTTAGACATGTAGTTTATTGTATGCGATTATTTTTTTGCCTATGAGGAGCCGTGATTTGTTGTGAAGGCGGTTCAAATGTTGGTCAAGTATCGCGAGATTTAGATGATTACTGTCGAGAACGGGATTGGGCCTGCCTGGTTGTGATTACATTCATGTTTAGCGAGAACACACAGAAGATGGAGATACTGTTAGTTCACCACTAAATGTGTCATTTTGATGGTCGTCTGCTCATGTTTCACCATGTCTGCTGGCGAAATTGAAGCAAGGAGGGTGAGAGTTGTTTTCTTTTGATTTTAAACATCTCTCGGGCTCCGTTCGCTCCTCCCGCATACTAAATGTATTTTGTTTGGCCAAAACATTGCCAAACATTTCGTGCGTTGTATTTTGCTTCAAAAAAAAGAAAAAAAAGCAATATAATTGATACGTAAAGTTAGTGCAAGTAAAAAAAAACGACCGATATGTAATCAGAATTTTTTTTGGTGCGGATCATCGCGCCTGTGCTAATTGCAAGCTGGAACTGTAAACAATGTCTATACAAATATCATGTGTGTATTATGCTCATTAGCATGTGTCTTTTTCTATTTTGGGATACACGCAAATGACGTTAAACAGCGCCACATTTTATTAAGCGAAAGAACCAAAAGTCCTCGCTGCAACCGATTTAGGAAAATGTGGACATAGTAATCCCTTCGAAAAGATGTTTAGATGCCTGGCTGATGCAGTGAACAATAATTGGTTAAAATAATAAATAATAAGAAGTTGCAGTATTGTTTGTCTCGATAACAACAGCTTGTCATATATGTGCACGTGAGCTAAAAGTAGAAATTGTATTCTTGAAAAGTACCTTAAAAATTGTTCATTCATTCATTTTCTGAACCACTTTATCCTCATTAGGCTCGCGGGGGGTGCTGGAGCCTATCCCAGCTGACTTCTGCCCAGAGGCAGGGGACACCCTGAATCGGTGGGCACCCGATCGCAGGGCACAAGGAGACAAACAACCATTCACGCACACACTCATACCTAGGGGCAATGCAGTGTCCAAACAGCCTACCTTGCATGTTTTTGCAATGTGGGAGGAAACTGGAGAAAACCCACACAAGCAACATGCAAACTCCACACAGGTGTACCGACCTGGAGTAGGAACCCAGAACCCCAGAGCTGTGAGGCCGACGGGCTGCCTCCTTAAAAACATTGAATGATTTAAATTGAGAACAAGGGAAGTGGATTTTAAAGTTTTCATTGACAACGAGTGTAATGGTTTGAAAGATGATCACAGAGTAATATAAAGTGTATTTTTACCTGCTTTCAGCTCACCCTGTGTATTTTCAATAACAAATCATTTCTCTCTTCTATTTGCCCCAAGGTGGGGGGAGTCAAACCCATGACACCATGAGTCCTCCATCTCCAGGCGTGGACTTGCGGTGTTGTTACAGGAAATTCGACTGTATTCAGGAGCAGGAATCAGGAAAACAACTTGAGGGTCCCCACCCAATTAACTTTTGCCCCCGGGAGATGTTATGGGAGGCCGAGCACAATGAACAGATACAGCAATCTCAAACAGCTCGGAGATGGCACTTACGGATCGGTCATCCTCGGGCGCAATCTGGAGTCCGGAGAACTTGTTGCCATTAAGAAGTGAGTCTGTATTACTCTGTCGTCTAACTGTGGAGTGCATACCTGGCAACTCGTACGGATTGCCTGTATTTCTAAAGGGTTCCAAAAAAAAAGTCTAGAAAATCCTAAAGATAAAAGTTTAAAAAAAATAAAAATAAACATAGTATATATCGTAGCGTCTAGCATTAACACCTATATTTAGGGTTTCCAATGGGTTGTTTGCGCTCGTGGTGCGTTTACAGACAGCATGTAGAACACAACACTCCACAAATCAACATTGCAACCCGATTTGTTACAACACATACAAAACAAGTTTACAAGTTTCGACAAACCGCTACTTCTGTGTACAGCAGAAATGCATATGATCAGTAAAATACATTTTGTTCGCCGTAGTTATGCGTGTTGCAGAGTGGATTTCAGGATCTAAAAAGCTAATATCAAGGTCCTCTAAAGACAAATGAAAACGAATATTGTTTTAGATTGACCTAAACTAAACACTGTTGTTAACAACGCTGAAATATTTGAATTAATAATAATCATAAAAAAACAGGAGTACATGTAACAAGGCTTTCAAAATGGCGGGTTTTAAAATTATGAACTGTAAAACAAACAAAGGTTAATGTCAATTATATATCATTTCAAATGTGAAAGGGTTTGTTTTAAGTCTTCCGATAATTTGAGATGTTTCATAAGGAAAACCTTGGGCTGAGATTGACAGCTATGAAAGTGTACTTGAAAGACTGGAATCAAGTATCCAAGTAAGCTGAAATATGTACTTTTTTTTTTTAGGATGAAAAGAAAGTTCTACTCGTGGGAAGAATGCATGAACCTTCGGGAAGTTAAGGTCTGTAATATATCCTGTACATACGATACTATGATACATAAATCTGGTAAAACATTCAACAATTCAAGCTGCTATAGAGATGTCCAATCTATTTGGACTGGGAGAGCTGTCAACCCTCCCAGTTAAAATGGAATGGACATCTAGGGCTGTAACCATAGTATATTTCTGTTTGTAGTCTTTTTATTTTATTTTTAAAACCGTTTAATTAATGTTTAATTTTGTTTATTCATTAAAAATATGAAAAATGAACGTACACAAAGCACATTGATTGTGTATTAGTACAAATGTGTTTACCATTTAAATATAATGTATTATAATTTTACAGGAACCTTTTTTTCAGGAAACCTCACTTTCAGCAGAACAAACTTTTTTTTAAGGAGTAAGGCAAATACAGCATGGCTAGCGCAATAAACGGCAAGGAGATTTTAAGTAGTAAAATGGCACTGTGTTAGGTGCAACTTCTTTTGAAAGAAGTGAAAGCGTACATATTGGTTTTGACGGACAGTTGGTAACGTGAAACACTCAGCTTGTTGTCCTTTGTTTTCACACTCAGACCCAATTTCACACTCACCACAGCAGCTCTTAAGATTGAAAGGTGATTCATGAGTACAATTATGTCAGCTACTTCCCCCACCTCGAACTCAAATGTCCCGTTTTAGAGTTTGACTTTTTAAATCAGTATAAAATACAGCATGTTAAGGGCTAAAAATCCCAAATCCCAGTTTGGCCTCTGTGCTAAAATGTAGCATGATGAATCCCGAAGCATCCCTGTTTATCCTGCTGACTGCCTGACACTTTTACCTTGTTTTTTTTCTTCTTTTTTTTCCCTACATTTTATTGGACATCCCACAACCCTTGTGAGGATTACCAGTGCAAAAAAATGACTGAATTTAATTGGACATATTTGTCATTTTGTCCCAAATGACTTATCTTTTCATTTCAGTCTTTAAAGAAGCTCAACCATGCCAATGTGATCAAGCTGAAGGAGGTCATCAGAGAGAATGATCACTTGTATTTTGTTTTTGAGTACATGAAGGAAAATCTGTATCAGCTAATGAAAGATAGGTACTCTACGCGTACTTGATTTGGAACACCCCCTTTCTAGAGATTGACTCTTTAATTTCCCTTCCCTTTTGCCAGGACTCGTTTGTTTCCAGAATCTGCTGTTAGAAATATCATGTTTCAAATCCTCCAGGGTCTTGCATTCATTCATAAACATGGTATGTATCACCACTGGACTGTCAAAGTATTCAATCAATGCGGACATACAGTATTTTCCGAACTATAAGTCGCAATTTTTTTTTCATATCTTGGCTGAGTCTGCAATATATATATATATATTTATTTATTTATTTTCTCTCCGACCCCCAACAGCCTGACACGTAGTTTTTTTATAGGCTATATTAATCTGAAAAAATGCCATCTTAACAGATGCTTATTTAGCCTATTGTTCCCTATCTCACTATTATTTTAACTTATAATTTTGATCTAGGTTGCTGATAAAATAAAAAATTGCCCTCCAAAAAATGCGTCTTATATATTGTTATTTTCCTCTTCTTTATGTATTCTTTGGCTGGTGCAAATGATAGTCTGAAAAATACAGTAATGTAAGTATATAATCGGTTATTTCTTTTAGGGTTTTTCCACAGAGACATGAAGCCCGAGAATCTTCTGTGCATGGGTCCGGAATTGGTGAAGATAGCCGACTTTGGCCTCGCCCGTGAGATAAGATCGCGACCACCGTACACCGACTACGTCTCAACCAGATGGTAAGTTGCACCAAAATTGTACAACTTCATAGAAACTCCCTCATGAACATGCTGAAATTGTATATTTCAAACAAAGAGACATTGGTAGGGATAGCCCATTGCCGATTTTTGGACTTTTGATCTGATTTTTTACTCAAGATATGTTTTGTCGATGCCGCTACGATATCTATGTTTTTATACCAGTGAAAACTAGAAAAAATAATGTCACCGTGAATGGAAAATCCAAATTTTTGTGTTACAGTGAGGCCAATAAACACTTTGTTTACAGCTGTTACACGATGCTCTGTTTAGATCATTAGTTACTGAAGAGAAGTAGTCCCACTCAGTGGACATGTTTGCCTAGTGCTTTAATTTACAGTACCCGAAAAGCCCCATTGTACCAAATACACTCATAGTGACTGCAAAATCGTATTTGATCTTGTATCCAGAACCGATACTGTCTGATACTCCAAAATTAAGCATATCAGGCACCGATTCCGACGCGACTACACGTTATACTCTGAAAAGGAGACATGATAGTATTTATTTGTGTACAGGTATCGCGCTCCAGAGGTCCTCCTCAGATCCATATCCTACAGTTCCCCCATTGACCAGTGGGCGGTGGGCTGCATTATGGCCGAACTTTATACACTCAGGCCTTTATTTCCCGGCTCGAGCGAGGTGGACACCATATTCAAGATTTGCCAAGTTTTGGGTACACCAAAGAAGGTAACCTTGTGCAAGTAGGATCTTAGTTCAGATAGAGTAACCTTTTCATGCACAAATTGAGATTTTGTTTACATAACTCATCAGCTGGCATTGACAACGCTCGACGTCCAATCCATTTTGACCGGGATGCGGCAAATGAATGTCTGGTTAAAATGTTTTGGACGTTTTGCGCTGTCAATGGCACTCAAGCATGAGCATTCACAATCAGTCTATAATACCTTTAAATGAACTGGGCATCTATTACCATTAATGGAATGGAAAGAGTTTATAATACTATGAAAGAAAAACACTTTAGAGTTTTACTTGGGATGTAGGCAGATTAACATAAAATAAGCTAATAAAGTTGATATTTCACTGTTTTTTAATAACGAATAATAATCACTTGTCCATTTTTGAAAAACTGTCTATAGTGCCCAGATTCCGTAGTAACAGAGATTTTTGTCGTTTGTCATCTAGAATGATTGGTCGGAGGGATTCCAGCTGGCAAGTGCCATGTATTTCCGTTGGCCCCAGTGCGTTCCCAGTAACCTAAAGACACTGATTCCTAACGCTAGTCCTGAAGCCATTCACCTGATGACTGACCTGCTCCAATGGGACCACAAGAAAAGACCAACTTCTGCACAGGTCAGCTCTAATGGCAATAACTGTTAAGTTGACAAACATTTGGGAATGATGACTTACAATGTGGTATCGTAAGTCATTTATTAACAAAAGTTCAAATGCAAAATACATCTTTAAAAAGGCACCTTGAGCTAGCAGATGGCGAGCTAGATATCAAGGTTGTTTTATTTTTCCTACAATATGAACATTTTGTAGACATGTCTGTTCTTTGTTTTGAATTGTATCAAAAAAAAATCTCCACAAAATACGACTTAGACTCCAGTGCGACTTATACGTTTTCCCCCTCCTTTCAGTTAGCATTTTTTTTTGCTAGTGCGACTTAGAATCCGAAAAATACGGAACATAATTTATGTTGCCGGTTACATATTTCAAACTCTTCCCGCTCAGTAAAAATCAAAACCATCCCCAAGATGTTGATGTAATGCTTAAAGTGAAAGCATATACCTCTGCAACGTCACTTCTTCAATCTAACCTTTTTTTTTTTACATGTCTTACAAAATGCATTAAAAATGGGCAAATCTCACACAATATATGACAATTGCTTTAATTGTCCAACAGCATGTGAAAACATGTCAAATGAGCTCGAGCCATACATCGACAGCAATAAATGATAGCACACATTGAAGCAATATTAATTACCAAACGACCACACTGAGGAATCATTTTCAATGCCAAGGGAACAATGTTTCAAATGCAATTTAATAATTCATGTGCTCAAATGAAGTCCAAACTGTATTGACAAGTAGTGTATGAGGACTTTAATGTCCACTGCCTAGTTTTGCCTAACGTTAAGTTCGCCATGGACGCTCATGATACTGCGTGCAGGCTCTCAGGTACTCGTACTTCCACGTGGGCCAGGCTTTGGGCACGCCTCAGCAGATCCTGGAGCAGGGCAGACCCCGGCCTCATCCGGTGCCCCCGCAACTGCCGATATTGCAGCCCCAGCAGACTTCACAGCAGCAAGCCTTACATCCGAGGCCCGCGCCCCCCTCTTGGCCGCCAGCGCCGCCGCACAACAAACACTGCGTCACCCCCAGGCCTATCCAGCAGCTGCCGGCCTCCCCTGTTCCTGCCCCTCCGGCGGCGTACCCGCGGCACGTGGAGCTGATTCGGGAGCAGCAAACTAAGCACCATCTCAAGCAGGAAGCCAGAGAAAATACATCACAGACACGTCTACCTTTCATTCCAGACAAGAGCAAGGTGATTTTTCTTCTTAATATTCATATTTTATTGCACTTTATCAGCCATGTCTTGATCAGATATTTTTGCACGTCACCTTATTTTCAGAATCTGCCGATACTGAGCAAATGTGTTGCGGGGAAAAAAAAGTACATCCAAATTTCTTTGAATAAAGCTACTTCAACATAATAATTCATATAATAGATGGTGATTTTAAAGAAACAACCCAAAAAAAACAATCATCAAATTGCTATTTTACAAATTAGCTGTGTAGCACCAAAAAAGGTTGCATACAAATTGTTTAAACAATGTATTCTACATAAATTAACTTATACAGCAAATAAAGTGATTAATTGAGCTATTTTAGTTGTAATTTCTTGAATTTTTTTGCGTCGCTTGACTTTCTCTCTTTTCTGCGATGTTTTTGCCAATAGTGGAAATAATTATAATGAAATATAAAACTACTGTATAAATATAATTTTTTGCATTCTACTTTTGGATGATTTTGTTACTTTTCATCTTAATTCGGTAACTGCTATAGAAAGTGAATATATTTTACCGCCATTGAGAGATGTCCAATCCATTTTGACTGGGAGGGCTAGCAGTGATCGTGCGATAGCTAATGAGGGAATACTTCAAAATGTCAACGAATACATTTTAATAAAACAATCTTTGTACCCTATTCCGATTCTCTGATAGGATGACGTGATCGGCTAAACTTTCTGATTGCGTTCACAGACGAGGCAGGATGGCGACAACGCCACCCCGCTGAACTACCAGATCAAAGCCAAGGGAGGGCGCCGCCGCTGGGGTCACCCGAGAGGGGACGAGTGGGACGACTACGAAGAGGCCGGACTGACTGCGGCGATCGTGGCGGGAAAAAACAACTTCTTCAAAGAGAAGACGAGGCTGCCCGAAGAGCCGCTTAGAAGGCGAGATGAATCATTGATTGTTCTTTATGCTCAGGATTGGGGTTAAACATTGTGTTCCCGTCCTAAAAAGCTTTAGCTTCATGATTACACGTTGTCATGTGTCCCCTTTGCCTCAGATATAGTGACGTTGTGGACTTTAGTCGGCCCAGCTGCAAAGAAGAAGCACCTTTAAACCTGAACAAGGCATCGGGATACCAGGAAGCATCGAGGTCTGCGTCTGCCAAACAACACTACCTGAGGCAGTCGCGATATTTACCAGGTAATAATTGATCACTGGCCAGCTTGAAATAGCATTTAGCCTTGCCTGCCATAAACTGGAAGGACAGGTTGCCAATGTTCACGTTTGAATTCCACTCATCCCAGTCAAAATGAATTGGATGCCTATGAATGAATTAATGTAGATACTTATACTAGCAATCTGTGGGGCGAGTGGTTAGCGCGTCGGCCTCACAGCTCTGGGGTCCTGGGTTCAAATCCAGGTCGGTCCACCGGTGTCGAGTTTGCTTGTTCTCGCCGGGCCTGCGTGAGTTTCCTCTGGGTACTCTGGTTTCCTCCCACATTCCAAAGACATGCATGGTAGGCTGATTTCACACTGAAAATTGCCCCTAGGTATTTATGTGAGTGTGCATGGCTGTGACCGGCTGGCTACCGATTCAGGGTGTCCCCCGCCTCTGGTCATCTTCGATAGGCTCCAGCACCCCCTGTGACCCTAATGAGGATAAAGCGGTTCAAAAAAAGGGCTTTTTTTTCTATTTTAACATATATAATTTTTACTTGTATAATGTAGTTTTAAATGTTAAATGTTTTAACTCTTTAGAAAAATGAGAAATGTGAAAATAATTTTAAAAAAATCATTTAGGGAAAATTTTTACTGTTAATTCTTACTGCATACTGCACTTGCTGCCACATTTCCCACTCAAAATGAATTGGACATCTCTCGCTGTCAATGGCAGCCGACAAGTTAAGATAGATACTAGCAATCTGTTTACCAGAAACTAAAAGTATATGCTTACAGATTTAAAAAAAAATATATTGACAGGTTTTAAAAAATTCTAATAAAATACAACTAAAAATTATAAATATATAAAAATATTTGTACTTTTTTGTTTGCATTTAAAAATGTAAAAATATATATTTTTTTAAATTAAACAGGGAAATTATTGACTGTTAATGCTTTAGCAATGCCTGCTGCCCTAACGGTCAAAATGAAGTGGACATCTAGTGCTATCAATGACAGCCAGCCAGTTAATATTTTATTCTAGCGGAACATTTTGGTGGCAACCTGTTTTCCAAAATAAATTTAAAAAAAAAGAGAGAGAGAATTGGAGAGAGAGAAAAAAACAACGGATTCACTTGTTCATTTTCTTTTTAACAATTCAAAACCTAAAAGAGGGAGAGTATTCTTTTTCGTCATTAAAATCTTTTTAATTTTTTCATTAATTTTCCTTAATGGCAGCCAATGAGCAATGAGTTCATCTTTCTTTCTCCGTGTCCTTCAAGGTATTAGCACAAAGAAAAATGTGGAACTAAACATGAATAAAGACTTGTCCGGGAGCCATCTGTGGGGAAACAGCAGTATTCCGTTTGGTGGTACGCTACCAAGCAGAGGTCTTCACGGTACTTTTCCATCAAGAGTCACATTTTCTGACACAATTTGTAGCATTCTTTATTCATTTCTGGTTTGTTTTTGTCATCTAAAAAGGCACAAATACAAACCTTGGAGGATACATGCCAACCCTCTACACAAAAAATGTCGAGTTTTCTGGTCACAGAGTTCAGAAGGGTCCACGTTTGGAGTCAACAGCATCAAGTTAGGATGTCTTTTCTTTCATTTACACATTTCTATCTTTTAACAACGCATTCATGGATGGTCTGCTTGCTTTTTTTCTCCTTGTTATTAAGATTATGCAACATGGCGATCAGGTCGGAGCCAGAAGAGCGCCTCCACCAATGCGGCCAATAAAAGCCCCCCTTGTTCGTTACCACGTGCACCAGTACAGACCATTCACGGGCGAATAGACTGGTCTGCCA
This sequence comes from Stigmatopora argus, assembly GCF_051989625.1. Taxonomy (NCBI): domain Eukaryota; kingdom Metazoa; phylum Chordata; class Actinopteri; order Syngnathiformes; family Syngnathidae; genus Stigmatopora; species Stigmatopora argus. Next base: position 13,138,369 of record NC_135397.1, on the reverse strand, counting down.
AATATGGACACCGCTAGTGGCCTGAAAAACTCTCTTTAATGTACCTTCCAAAGAGTAGGTAGGTCCCGACTAGTAATTGAAGGCATTCTGTTGGTTTCACTACATGAACCGTGGCTGTTTTGCGTATGTTTGTGTGCCAAAAAGAATACACCTCTGGAATATAATGATACTTATTTAGTCTCTGGCTGTGGTTACACGTTTTGTATAGTTCACGACTGGACCTGTTTCCGAACGTGCGTATGATTTGTTTACAACCATTTATGTTGTTGCTGTATATGAATATAAATATGTTGCTGTTTTTTTACTCTGTAATGCTAATGTTTACATTTGCATGTTTTTTTTTAAAATTAAAATCATGATCCTAGTAGTTCATATGTAAACGTTTTGCACTTAATAGACAGTTGTCATCCAAAATATTTAACATTCAAAATGGACTGTTTTTATAACTTAAAGGGAATAAAAAACAGCTCATATAAAAGACTATGAAAAATGGTTGATGATGTTTATATACCAACAAAAGCATGCGATAACAGACAGTCTTTTTCTTTATATGCTCTCAATTCACGTGACATAAATAGATTCATAGGAATCTTTATGTAATACGCAAAATATCATTTATGTTGTGTACCATGTATCCTCACAAGGGTCGTGGGGGGTGCTGGAGCCAATCCCCAGTCATTTACAGAGCACAGTGAGATCATCAACCAATCGCACTCACACCAATGTAGAGTGTTCAACTATGTGCGTTTTGGGAGTGTGGGAGGAATCCGGAGTACCCGGAGAAAACCCACGTGGGAACAGCACTGTGAGGCTTGACATGCTCACCTCTCGTCCACCAGTGTAACGAATAGTATTATTCTATTATAATAGTAAACACCTCGAAATATGGGCTTAATTCGTTCCGGGACTGAGCTCGTATGTCGATTTTCTCGTAACTCAAACGAACGTCTAGCATTGAAATGAACTAAAAACAAATTAATTCGTTCCAACCCTCTTAAAAAACACCAAAAAACAGGATAATGGATTGGAAAAAATGTTTTATTTGTTCTAATTCGCCATCTATTAACGAAGTAACACATAATTAGTGGTTTAATATTACTAAAATATGTTTAATAGTACTAAAATTCTATGGATTTCGAAGGGGGAGAGAGACAAACAATTTTAAACCAACTTGGATTACGATGCAGACACGCTCAAAAAGAAGTTTAATCCAACCTAACACTAAACTTAATTCTAATTTAGTTTGGCATTTTGATACCTTTAGTCTCCCGGGTTGGCTCTTTTTGCCCCGCCTCTACACTGACTTTCAGTCAATATTGAGGGTTATTTGAGTTTGTCTTCCCTTCAAAATGTTCCCAAAATGATGCACACAAATGTCCTCACGATAGGATAACGCACGACCACTTGCCAACGAGAAGCTAACGGGAAAAAACACTGAAAAAATGCAACGCAACATATGTCGAGGTACAAGTCTAGATAGATATTTATTAGTTTAGTATTTTTCTAAAAGGAAGGCAAACTGCCACATGCAGCGCCGCAATTGGATGTGTCTGAAGCTTGGAGCTTGACTTCCCTACGTTTCTCCTACAAATGGGCCTTGAGCTTGTTTGGAGGTTCTAGCAGGGGAGCGCAGCTACTGGTATACCGATGAGTAGTCGTCCGTCGGGGGGACGTCGTCCGCTGCCACCGAGCGCTGAGCTTCGGGAGGGACACACACGGAACGGTGAGGGAGGAAGGGGACACCCGCCTAGCCAGCCAGATCAGCCGAATCAACCCTAGCGATCAATGGGGTGACAGATGTCGCAGCCAGATCGCCCTCACATCCACCAAATTGTAGGCGTACCAGAAGTATAAATACCCCAGCTACAGTGAACGTTTCACGCTCACGGTTTCTCAGCTTCTTTGCGTGTGGTCGTAAAGACCATACAAAAGACGCATCTCTTTTTCATGTTATCATCAACAATCAAACTAACTAAATCAAAAGACGCATCTCTTTTTCATGTTATCATCAACAATCAAACTAACTAAATCAAATATACTTTAAACTAAATAAAATATACTTTAAACTCTCGCCACGAGAATACTTTCCCAGCATGCTTGCAGGCAATATGCAAATGTTAAGCTTCTCTATTGGCTAGACTACACTAATCGTCATCTTCTTTCACGCCTCATTTTTCCCAGCATTTATGGGACGTGAAGTGGCACCAAGTTCCCACTTCACATTATCCACGCTGAAAAGGTGAGGTAAGGACAAGAAATTCTTTTATATTGCAAAATTTCATTCTAGGAGATAGGATTTCCTTCATCTCTCCTTTTTTCAACTTTTCAGAGGAACAACATTGCACATAATCATGGCTGAAAGGGTAAAGCTGCACTACTTCAATGGGCGAGGGAGAATGGAGTCAATTCGTTGGTTACTTACTGTTGCAGAAGTGGAGGTCAGTGAATGCAACTAATTTTCTAACAAACTATCACGGCCATGAGCTTCAGAACATCACTTTTTTTGTTGTTATAGTGTGTTTGATCCTAATCTGAAATGAAAACACACAATTAAATCCACTATTGCATATGTATGGAATACATTTACGAATAAATCTTTACGTATTATAAACTAATTAACTATTTACAGGTCGATAATTTAACTCATTGGCTGCAAGCCTTCGCAATCAAACCGGATTGGACGGCCACTTGTCAATGGTTGCTAAAGAGTAAATAGTAAATATTTAAATTAATAGCATTTTAAATGATTTTTTTCTTTTTAAAACATTTTCAAAAAGGAGTAAATTAGATCTTTTTTCACTTGTAAAAAATAGAAAATATATATTTAAAGCTTCACCACAAAGTGCCCAATCAATCAATATAATGTAATTTAAAAGTTAGTATCCACAAAAATAGCAACTCAAGTGAAGACTTGACAGGCTTTCACCCTTTTAAATAAATACAATAAAATGTAGTCCAAGAATGTAAACACCTAGGAATCACAATTGACTCAACTTGCCTTCAAACAACAGAAAAAAAACACGCTAGATAAAATTAAATGCAATTTGTCCAATTTTAGGTTCATTAGAAACAATCTAACACCTGATTCAGCAAAATTATATTTTGACACAATGATCATATCACACATGATTTGCTGCCTAACAAGTTGGTCATTAGATTAGATTAGATAACTTTATTCAACCGGGAGACTTTTTGCGGTGAATCGTAATATAACATAAACAAATTTAAATGAACTTGGATTACGATGCAGACACACTAAACTTAATTTTTTTTAACATTTTTATATAATTCTCCCGGCCGGGTTGGCTCTGTTTGCCCCGCCTCCATACTGACTTTCAATTAATATTGAGGGTGGTTTGAGTTTGTATTCCCTTCAAAATATTCCGAAAATGATGCACACAAATGTCCTCACAATAGGATAACGCACGACCACTTGCCAACAAAGTAGTCTTGAATTAGCGATCACTCCGCCAACGGGAGCTGACAGGCTAAGGGGGAAAAAACACTGAAAAAAATGCAATGCTCCGCCCAGTGCTCCCAGAGACATTACAAAGAGGGAGTTGCGACCAGAGACATTACACGAGGGAGTTGCAGGGAGAGAGCCAGTGCCCCTGATGTTCTTATGAACAGCCAACGAGAAGTAATATATAGTCCTCGTAGCGATCGCTTCGCCCAGTGCTCGTAGATATCTGTTATTAAAGAAACACAAACTCCTGAACTGGAACAATACTGTTAAATATGCAGATGCCACCTTTGTTTACAAAATCTTCCAACACAAAGCTGCTCCTCCACTTTGCACAAAAGAAATTCCAACACATCAACAAGGGCTGGCTCTAGAGGTGACTGTGTAGTTCCCTCAAAAAGAGTGCTTTCAGCCAAAGCACCCTCTCTGCCCGTGCCGCACATACCTGGAACTCAATACCAATTAACATATGTGAACTCCCGTCTCTGAACCTCTTCGCCAATCCCCTTAAAACCTGGCTGTTAGACGTACAAAATTGCGATCACAACTCTGTCGAAAATTGTGCTACGTGTGTGTCTATATATATCTACTGTGTGTTTTTGTTTATATTGTACCTACACAAGGGACTAAAGATGGAAATTAGCCGGCAGCTACAATCTTACATATTTATATATAATATGTTCATTAACATGAATATAAATATGTTCATTAACATGAATATAAATATGTTCATTAATATGTGCTGTCCCTTATCAAATCAATCAATAATTTTGACCTGTTGTCATATATGGACATTAATTTTGGGGGGGGGATGTAGACCACATATGTAGATGTAGTTCTTTTAAAATGACCAAAAAAATAGGTGTTATTTTAACACTCCATTTATGGAAACTGCTGTGTTGGTCGTAAAGAAGACAAGTTAGGGCAAGTGGAGTAATGCTTGATTCTTTTAAAGCTTCTACTTTGCTCTGAATTACTAAACCTTGTGTTGTCAACACTGTTTTCAACTTCTAATTGGAGCATTCAAAAAATATTGATTGTGTACTCCTGCACCCTCTCACCTCTGCTGTACAACTTGATATCCACAGTTTGATGAGTTCCATATGACCACTCGGGATCAGTACCTGAAAATGTTGGAAGGTGAGTTTGAATCCCTCTGAAATGAACTTGGAGTCGAGTCAATGTGGCTTTGCCACGCCTAACTAACCTGCCGATGAAGCAGAACGATAAAGCGTCCCAGCACGACCTTTGCACAGGTTTATTTACGTTGTCACGGTGATTCGGCTGGTTTGACTGGGAGTGGCCGACGTAACGCATTTTTCTTTTCAGACGGGGACCTCTTGTTCCAGCAAGTGCCCATGGTGGAAATTGACGGAATGAAAATCGTTCAGACAAAGGCCATCTTGAACTACATTGCTGAGAAGTACAACCTGCATGGGAAAGATGTCAAAGATCGAGTCAAGTATGAACTTTCAAACGTAAAAAAACAGCATACTGTGCTGCTCCTTCCCTGCACAGACGACCTTTTCGCAATATTTATATCTTGTAATTTAGCAATGTTGGGATTTTTATGATTTCCTATCAACTTCATGGTTATTATAAGTTTGGCGTTTGAAGATGCAAGGCAATGCAAAAGCATTTTAATCGGAATTTCAATGAAAAAGTGAGGATTACAGAAATGCGCAAATCTGTTTTGTTTAGTTTTGAAACAATTTTATTCAAAGAAAGAAAATATTCCGTTTTTTTTCTTCATTTTTTAAAACAAAAAATGAAGTGGAGAGAACATTAGTGTTTTCCTTTTTATTATAAATTTAAATGTAATGAAAAATACTAAACTAACATGTATGTATGTATATATATATATATATATATATATATATATATATATATATATATATATATATATATATATATATATATATATATATATATATATATATATATATATATATATATATATATATATACCTGTTCCCCTTTTTATTAAAAAAAAATAAATCAAAGTCAGTGTTTTTCCATTTATTTTATAATGTAAATTGGAGATAAAATTAGGCAATATTTAATCACCCCTTTATGTTGAAGCCTAAGTAAATAAAAATAGTATTCATAAAAAAACTAAAGGTAGAAAAATAGGGCTCCAAATCCTAAATGTCACAAATTTAACCAGATAAAAAGTAAAAGTTAAGAAAATTAATTAAAAATATCTTTTTAAAATTCTAAAGTAAAAATGGCTGGATAAATTACTCCTTTTCAATTGTTTGAAATTTTAAAATGTAATAAAAAAAAATTCTTATGTTGCTTTTTATTCATTACTTTTGAAAATGCTTTTTTTGTGTATAATTGATTTCCCAACAAGTTGTACTTTTCAATCTTTTTACGTCGTAATTATTTTTATTTCAATTACTGTAAATATTTCACCAAAGCGTTATCATATACATTTAACTCATTTACTGCCATTGACGGCAATAGATGCCCAAAATATATTTGACTGGGGGGGCTGACAGCAATTCCCCTCAGTAAAACTGGACCGGACGTCTATTGTCGTCATTGGCAGTGCATGTGTGGGATGTAAAAAAAAAAAGTTGATAGTCGATTAATGGTGGCTGTTGAGCAGTAATGGCCCGCCAAAGGGAAGCTTGAAAAAAGCTTGAATTGGACATCCCGATTTTGTTTTAATGCTCATTCAACTGACTTGACCTATCGGAATAAAATAGAAGAACTTCCTTGGATGTCGTGGATTTTAGGGGTTTCATTGAATGCTTTTGCATGCTTCATTTACAACCTTGTCAACATTGGTCCTCAGGATCAACATGTATGCAGAAGGAATGATGGACCTCATGGAAATGATCATGATTCTGCCCTTTACCAAAGACGTGAAGCCCAAACTGGACAACATTGAACAGAAAGCAAAAGAGCGCTACCTACCTGTGTATGAAAAGGTACTTGACCCCGCCCACAAAAAAACCCAAATATTATGCTGTTCTGCGCTGCCCTTTAAGATTTAAGGTTGTGCGCAGCAATTGAAAGATCACATTTACCTGGTGGGAGGACAGCTGAGCCTCGCCGATGTACTGCTGATGGAATGCTCCCTCATGCTGGAGGAGAAGTTCACGGGGATACTGGGAGACTTCCGTAACGTCAAGGTGGGCAAAAGACTAACTACCGTATTTTCCGGACTATAAGTCGCATATTTTTTTGTTAGTGTGACTAACACAAGTGTGACTTGTTTTTTTTCTTCTTTCTAACCACAGTTAGCCTGTTTTAGGCTATAGTTTTAAAAAAACAACTGTAAATGTTACATTAACAAGTGCCTATTTAGCCTGTTGTTCTCCATCTAACATGTTTTACTTCAAAGTAAGGTGGCTTGAGTGGTTAGCACGTCGGTCTCAGAGCTCTGGGGTCCTGGGTTCAAATCCAGGTTGGTCCACCTGTGTGAAGTTTGCATGTTCTCTCTGGGCCTGCGTGGGTTTTCTGCTTTCCTCCCATATTCCAAAAATATGCATGGTAGGCTGATTGGACACTCTAAATTGCCCCTAGGGATGGGTGTGAGTGTGTATGGTTGTCCATCTCCTCGTGCCCTGCGATTGGCTGCCCACCGATTCAGGGTGCCCCCCGCCTCTGGCCCAGAGTCAGCTGGGATAGGCTCCAGCACCCCACTCTGGCCTGAAATCAGCTTTTAAAGTCTCGACAACGCGATCCTACACCGCACACACGGTGATGTGTATGTGCCAAATGTAAATTTAAGTTGAAAACCAACCATGCTTTTATAAAAAAAAATCTTCCTGATCGTACACTTTTCCCATAAAAAATGCATTTGTTCATTTTTTAAATTTTTTATTTATCTTGCAGGCTTTTCAGGGGCGCATGAAGTCCAGACCGGCCATCGCCCGATTTCTGCAGCCGGGAAGCAAGAGGAAGCCTCAACCCGATGACGTTTACGTCAAAACTATCAGGGAAATCTTTGACTTAAAAATAGTACTCTAAATTCCCCCAACTTTTGAAATGACATGAAAGGTGTTCAATCAGAATCTTATGCACACTGAACATCTATTAAAAAAAATAGCCTCTTGTATTAATTTCTAAATTTAACTTGGTTGGGTCAAGATCTATATTATTTTTTTGTCCTTTAGGAGATAACCGGTGGAGTTACTTATGTCATTTCCAGAACTATATCTTCACTTTTTCTGCCATATGGAAAAACAATTCAAAACCATCTCATTCTTTGTCTAATTTTCCTATCATCTATAGTTATGCATAAAGTGCATGACTATATTTTTCAGTACCAATTAAAGTTTTGTGCCTTTGTACAATCAGTGGGATCAGTTGCAATGCATATTTGTGAATGATAAAAGTCAATTGCACATTTGTCTAAGGAAATATGAGGTGTTTCATGAAATGTTTTGAGAAAGGATAGTTCATTCAATTTCAATATTTTCCTAATGTTCTTGTGCTTCTTTACACCAAAACAAAGGAAAGACATGATATTTGGGTTATTTATAGCAGAGCATGGTATAATTTTAATGGTCCGGCCCACTTGACATCTCCCTAGGCCGTATGTGGCCCACGATGCCAAATGAGTTTGACACCCCTGGTATATAGTAAGGCTTTTTTGCTTTAAAAAACGACATAGTATAGTAAGGCTTTTTTTCTTAAAATACGACATAGTATATAGTAAGGCTTTTTAATTTGTAAAAAATGACCATGTATAGTAAGGCTTTTTTCTTTAAAAAATGACCATGTATAGTAAGGCTTTTTATTTTTTTAAAATGACCATGCAAAGTAAGGCTTTTTATATAAAAAAAAAAACGAACACACTCTTTTACAGCATCAAGACTACAAAAATGGCGAATATAGTACGTCATCTTCCAAACATGGTCATTGAGTCGGGAGGACAAATCACATCCTATGGGCGTGGTTACGCCCATTGGTGACGCAGGTACTTAAATTATGCGCCTGCGCAGCATCGCGTCCCTTTAGCAGCTATTTCCATGCCGTCGGTCGAACGACTAGCACCCAAACGAGGTAAGCCCTAGACTAGAGCAATTTACTGGCCTATGTGCATTTTTAACACCCTACCGGGAGATTTTTTTAGGAATCAATTGAGCCAAAACGCCAACAAATCTGTTAGTTTATTGCCAGGTCGAACACACCGTCGACATTTGAAGTATGGGCTCCTTGGCATGTCACTAGCTAGCTTGGCATTAGCCTCACGACATTTGACTTCAAAAGTATTTTGTCCGTATTCTCTCCATTATTGAGTCGTGGGGGAAGACTTCATTTTATCAAACAAAGCCGAGATATCAACGGTCAGTTTGCCAGGTGAAGGTGTGTTGAATGTAATGATAGTTTTCACTGCGATTGCTAAACGCCCTTTTCCAATTTGTAATTCTGTTTTAAACAAAAAATCATTGATACCAAAATGGTTAAGCCGACTTTCTCCTAGTTTTTAACATCAGTCTGTATATTGAAAGGGGAAATTAGCACCGAGCACTAACTAACTTATTTTCATTCTTTATCTTGATCATTTACTTTAAGATTTCTCTTTCCTGTAATAATTGTTTGCACTTCCCAAATAGCTTGGTTAAATCAAGATGAAGCTTTTCCCGTGTGTCCAGAACCATGCACACCCTTGAGGGGAGAGGAGACTGGGCCAAGGTATCAAGGTAATACTAAATACCCCCCCCCCCCCCCCCAAAAAAACCCCACCTAAACCTATTGTTGATACTCCAGTCTCTGTATATGATAACTTTTGCTCTATTTTTTGCATACACCAGGTCCATGGTGATGTCCAGACCCTGGAGGACCAGGTGATCTTCCCAGGTTGCCCACTTGAAGATGATGCATCGTCTCTGAACTCTGCTCTGAGGTTAATACCGTATTTTCACGCCTATTTGGCGCATCGTTTCTTACGCCGCAGTGTCAGTAACGAGTGCTATTTCTGTATTTTAGACACACAAAGCATGCACTATTTCGTCAGATGCATATATATTTCATATGGATTAAGATCGAAATGCGATAGCGCTGGCTACCGGAAGCAGCTTATTTCCGGGTTATATTGTAATGCATCCAAGTCAAAACATTCCAATCTCACATTATTTTATTGACTAAAGTTGCAATTTACTAACCCCCTCTTATTTTATAGGTGATGTCCCAATCCCTAAGGTGAGGAGGATTTCTTTTTTTTTTTTTTCAATCAGAAATTTCAATAAAAGAGATTTGAGTGTCATTTGTCTTTGTTAAAACACTTGGAGAAAAAAGACCCAGGACCCTCAATGGTCTTTTTTTTTTGGTGTTTATTCTAAATGTTGCTTTTGTCTACAGGTGGAGAACACTAGCTATGCCAATGTGATACTAAGTGTGCAAATGTATTTCTTTGAATAAAAATTCTAAAATGTCATGTTGCTTGCATTCCTTTGCTAGTTCTATGAAGAAAAATACATGAGTATATTTCAAAGGTTTTATTTTCCCACAAAATGGGGTATTTGAAAAGTTCACGTAGATCTTCCAGCATTTAAAGATGAGGTGGTGTTTCCATTGATGAATCTCTTTTTGGCACTGGATGGAATTCTGGGGAGAAAAGAAAGAGGGTCAAAGCACAATAGACTAAGTCCAACATTAAAAAAAATAGACTGGGGGCCAGTTAGGTCAAAAGATTTGACCAAAAAACAACACTAAGTTAGGTTTTACCAACATGAGAAAGACCCATCTCTCTTTTCAGATGTGGTGGGAGATATGGAAAACATACTGGATAGGGGCCCTCAAGATGTTAGTGTCAAAGGCTGTGCCACGCTCCAAAGTCATCTTTCTTTAGCGTTGATTTGGTAAACTTGGGTGGACCTTGAAGAGAAGCAAAATAGAGTATTTTTAGTACACATGACATGAAAATAATAAATCAAATGACATGAAAATAAATCAAATAACCTGAAAAACAGGTCTTCCATCATACACGACTTCTTTGGTCTTGTAGATTTGGACAGCTTCCACCATCTCCGTGGCTTTAAACCTCTGCAAAACACCACAGCATGATTATGTCATTGCTTATTTAACCATTTTGATGCACAAATGACTCCCATTCAATCAAAAAAATAAAATAGGTCTCACAAAGCTCTTAGACGGAGGAAAAATGGTTGTTTAAACGAGTCAAAAATGACCCCTGCGCTACGGTTGAATGAATGTCTCGCTTAGGTTTTGTCAAAACCACAATTAAAAATCAAAAGGTCCAAGCCCTGAAGTCTTCCTTTAGGAAAGGGAAGGGCAAAGGTATATACCTATTATAGAAGTGTACCGTTTATTCCTTACACCTCCACTTGATGGCACTAGTGAGAGTGTGAGTTACCCACACAGGATCTTGCTATTAAAAATCAACGCCAACCCAGTTAAAGTGTCTTCATTCAAAATTGGAGTGTAACATGATGCTAAACAAGCTAATTTAGGAAAGCCGTGAACACTGGTCGCTGATGTCTAAACATTACTGTGACAACAAAATTTCCCGAATACGGGAATAATAAAGTTATCCAATCCAATTACACGGGTAGAGGAATTAGAAGCTATTAAAAAAAGACTCACTTTGCCGACAAACTGCTCCTTTTTGGCCGTTATGGCCACATTATTGATGTTTCCCAGCAGTCTGTCCTCGTTGAGGGACTGAAACACACAATGGAAGGGTTTCTTTTTAAACATTAAGAGCAATAGGTGACGCAATGTAGCCAACTTGCTAGCAAACATTTGTGTTTGCATCCACGTCGGGGCTACATCACGCCAATGAAGCACGTTCCCGTCAAAAAGCACTCTTGAAATGAGAACTGGGGCTACGAAATCCCCAAAAGACAAAGTACCGAACGCGCTGCATTGTCCTGGAAGAAGTTTGTCGGGTCTTTCTTCGAGAAATCGTCAATTCTGAGCAGCTCAGCAGTCCAACGCGCCAGACCTCCGGCTCATCCGCCATTTTGAAAAATGGCGGCGTGGAGGCGGGTCTTTTGAACTCTGACCACAGCCACGCCTCGGCCACGCCTATTACACATAGACACAAAAAAAGAGATCGTTTTCATCATAGAGTGCATTAGTCAGGGGGCTGGGGCTGCAAATACTTTTAGGTTGGGCATTAATACTTCAAAACAAATACATTGTTTTCATAATAACGTACTGTAAATACTTTTTGGTTGGGCTTTAATACTTTAAGATACAATATTGCACATTATGAACATTGCGGTGACATGCACTTCAGTGTTTGTTTTTGACTTCTAAGGTTACATACTTGGATATGCTTTTTCAATTGGGATTCATTTGGCTAAAGCAGGGGTGTCAAACATACGGCCCGCGGGCCGGAACCGGCCCCCAAGGAGGACAGCTGAGCCTCGCCGATGTGCTGCTGATGGAATGCACCCTCATGCTGGAGGAGAAGTTCACGGGCATAATGGGAGACTTCCGTAATGTCAAGGTGGGCAAAAGACTAACTACCGTATTTTCCGGACTATAAGTCGCATATTTTTTTGTTGGTGTGACTAACACAAGTGTGACTTGTTTTTCTTCTTCTTTCTAACCACAGTTAGCCTGTTTTAGGCTATAGTTTAAAAAAAACCTGTAAATGTTACATTAACAAGTGCCTATTTAGCCTGTTGTTCTCCATTTAACATGTTTGACTTCAAAGTAAGGTGGCTTGAGTGGTTAGCACGTCGGTCTCAGAGCTCTGGGGTCCTGGGTTCAAATCCAGGTTGGTCCACCTGTGTGAAGTTTGCATGTTTTCTCTGGGTACTGCGCTATCCTCCCTCATTCCAAAGACATGCATGGTGGGCTGATTGGACACTCTAAATTGCCCCTAGGTATGGGTGTGAGTGTGTATGGTTGTCCATCTCCTCGTGCCCTGCGATTGGCTGCCCACCGATTCAGGGTGTCCCCCGCCTCTGGCCCGGAGTCAGCTGGGATAGGCTCCAGCACCCCTCTCTGGCCTGAAATCAGCTTTTAAAGTCTCGACAACGCGATGCTACACCGCACACACGGTGATGTGTATGTGCCAAATGTAAATTAAGTTGAAAACCAACCATGCTTTTATAAGAAAAAATCTTCCTGATCGTACACTTTTCCCATAAAAAATGCATTTGTTCATTTTTTAAATTTTTTATTTATCTTGCAGGCTTTTCAGGGGCGCATGAAGTCCAGACCGGCCATCGCCCGATTTCTGCAGCCGGGAAGCAAGAGGAAGCCTCAACCCGATGACGTTTACGTCAAAACTATCAGGGAAATCTTTGACTTAAAAATAGTACTATAAATTCCCCCAACTTTTGAAATGACATGAAAGGTGTTCAATCAGAATCTTATGCACACTGAACATCTCTTTAAAAAAAATAGCCTCTTGTATTAATTTCTAAATTTAACTTGGTTGGGTCAAGATCTGTATTATTTTTTTGTCCGTTAGGAGATAAATGGTGGAGTTACTTATGCTATTTCCAGAACTATCTTCACTTTTTCTGCCATATGAAAAGCAATTTAAAACTATCTCATTCTTTGTCTAATTTTCCTATCATCTATAGTTATGTGTTCTAGTCATGTTTTAAGGTCTGGCAAATCTTTTTTCATGATGGCATGTAACAATAAAAATAGTGCACTTTTTTCATACAAATTTTTTATTTATTTTGCGGTTTTGCATAACAGGCAGAATGAAATGCTCCCACCTTAGATTGTGAAAAAAAGTGGTCCTAACTTCAACCCGTTTCTTTCCAATTACTCTGGATTGGTCGCCCGCGTCCGCTCTTCTGTCACATCACCAGGAGCAAAAGTCGGAACACCATCAATAAACTGCAAAAGGGAAGCATCCATTCGATAAAAATGTGAATCCTATTTGCGTAGACCTTATTCCTCATTCAGACCAAGTCTGACCTTAGAATTGTCATCATTCCAGCTGGCATCAGCTTGCCTGACTTCTTGTACCTTGTCCCCATCACCACAGAAAGAAGCCCAGAGGCAACTGCAACAACCATTTGGAGAACATCAACAAAATGACAACACAGGTACTACATTTTGTCACCTCAAACACTTACACAGTAAAACCTTGATATCAGCGGGCTTATTGGAGATGTTATAGGCGCCATAAAAAGACAGTCCACCAAAGACCAAACCAGCCATCAGAGACATGACGCTGCCTTTAACGGAGACGTGTCAGGATTACAACTCATTTTTGTTGTTGTTGCGATTTTGTTAGCCCCTTGAAAAAAATTACACCCATGAAGCTTACTGCTCTCGACCTTTTCTCTTGTATCCCATATATCCTCCCAGCAAGATTGCTGCCGCGTACCCGTATCCGATCCAATCGATTGCCATCGAACAGCTGGGGACCAAGAGTTTGAAGTTTAATAATTATGTCAAATCGTAAACATGAAATACAAAGGCAGTGGCTCCTTAGCCGGTAACCGGTCAAATAGTCCCAGGGGCTATTTAGCCGGTAACCTATTATTTAACATTGAGTAAATAGGGGATTTTCTAAACCATTCAACCAATCTTATTGAAATTTGATGTGTTATTGCCAATTGATAGATTTTAACATTAAGTGAATAGGGATTTAATGACTACTATTTAGGCAGTGGCTTCGTAGCCATAGTTTCTTACTATTAACCCCACACAGAATTCTTAGCGGCTAAATAGCCATATGGGGCCATATAGGCTATTTGACCGGTTACCGGCTAAGGAGCCACTGCCAAATACAAATTAAAAATGAGAATCTTTTAGTACTGTTATTCATAGGCAACCGTGACCTGTGAAGATGAGCAGTATGGAAAAATGAGAATTAGAATATAACTACAATTGGACTGAATTTAAAATGAATGGATGGACAGTTTTTTAATGTATAAGTGCACTGGTCATGCTTGAACTGAAGAATGTTAATGTGGCCTCAGCCTTAAAAAACATTTTTGATCGCTTAGGTGTACTGCATGTTAGTTAGGAGACTTGGAGACCATTAGTTTGATAACAAAAAAAAATATTCTCCTGACATGAACCAGTATAAAGTGTGGTTAACTCATTTACTGCAATTGACGGCACCAGGTTATTCCTTAGCTTTAGTATTTTTAGCTTCAAAAACTGCAGCAAAGAAGTTTGTCAACAAAACACGAATCAAATAATAAAAGTTATCTTATACAATAATTCAATATATATTGTGACCAAGGAGAAGTCCGTATATATATTACATACAAGTGTACTGTAAACGAGCACTTTCTAGTAGTTACACTTCTCAAATTGGCCACTAGATGTTGATATCGACCTAACATTTTAACCTGGAGCTAATCACTGCACAATGGGGATCTTTACAATCCATTCGGCATTTGTTTACAACGTTAATGTCCTATATGCTAAGGACCTTTCAGCCCATCAAATTTACAATAACTTACATTGCGTTTAAATGATGTACAAATCCAGGGAAGATCTCGTAGACTAGCACACTTCCTCGTTCCTACTCCTCAAGGACGCGCATGCGTTCTTTCGCCCGTGTTACCTTCAAATGTCGGTAGTAAAGTAGAACAGTATGTGTCGCAGGTGTAGCTGCAGTAAAGGTTTTATAGCCATAAAATAGTTATTGAGGGTTAGATTGACTCAGACATAGCAATACTAAAGGCGTAGAAGTTAAATGCACGGCCTGCCACTGACTAATACACGTTATTATGAAAACAATTATTTTTTTGTGTCTACGTATTTTTAATAGGCGTGACCGAGGTTAGAGTTCAAACCGCCGCCGCTAACCTTCTAAATGGCGGATGAGCCAGCTGTTGTTACGGCAGTGGCCTGCAGAGCAGCTCAGAAGTGACGATTTACTGAAGAAAGACCTGATAAAGTTCTTCTAGGACAATGCAGCGCATTCGGTACGTTGTCATATGGGGATTTCGAAGCCCCAGTTCTCATTTTAAGAGTGCTTTTTGACGGTAGCATGCTTCGTTCGCGTGATGTAGCCCCTCGTGGATGGAGACAGCAAAATGTTTGCAAACAAATTGGCTACATCGCGTTACCTCTAGCTCTTTATCTTTCAAAAGAAATCATTCCTTAGTGTGTTTTAGTTCCTCAACGAGCACGGACTGCTGGGAAACATCGAGAATGTGGCCAAAACGACCAAAAAGGACCAGCTTGTCGATGCCATAACGAGCTGTTTGTCAGCAAAGTAAGTAGTTTTTAAAAAAAATACTAGTTTCTTCTCTCTGTGTGTGTGTAATAATTAAATGTCAGCGTTCAGCATTCACTGCGTTGCTAAAGTAGCTTATTTTTCATTATGATACATTCAAATTTCGAGTGAAAACACTCAAACTGGTGCTGAATTTTTAATAGCAAGAGCCTGCATAGATAACTAACACACACACGAGTGTCATCAGTGGAGGGGTAAGTAATAAACAGTATACTTATAGAATATATCTATTCTTTTACTGTGCGGCTTGTTTTCCCCTCACTTTCTGAAAGGAAGACCTCAGGGTTTGGACCTTTTTCATTTTTAGTTTTAAATGTGGTTTTGACAAAACCTAAGTAAGACCTTTTAACAATGTGCAGGGGTCATTTTTGACTCAAGTTTAAACATGGTAAAATAGCCATTTTTTTCCTCAGTGTCTGAAGAGAAAAATGGAAGCAATGATGACTTTTTGGATTATTTATTTAAAAAAAAATGGATTTGAAATGCTTAACTGAAACTCATTCAGGATGAAATAACATGGGAAATGAATGTGGGTCTTTGTGCATCCAAGTGGCTAAATAAGCAATTACAAAATCACACTGGTGTTTTGTAGAGGTTTAAAGCCACGGAGACGGTGGAAGAGGTGACAAAGCAGGTGAAAGCTGTCAAAATCGACGAAGACTAAAGAAGTCAAGGCAGAAGATGTTGATGAGGTAAGAATCAAGCGTTTAAGTTATTTTATTATTTTCATGTAATGTGCACTAAACTTACTCATTTTGTGTCTTGCTTCTCTTCAGGGTCCAGCCAAGTTTTATCAAATCAACGCTAAATAAAGGGTGACATGGTGAGCTGCTGGTATATGGGGACATCGAAGGACGACAGTCTTTGACACCAACATCCCCCTCACTGGTACTTGTCGTTATAGAGCAGGGATCGTCGATTCTGGTCCTCGAGGGCCCCTATGCCGTATATTTTCCATATCTCCCACCACATCTGAATCAAATGATCAACTCATCAGCAAGCTGTCCTGGAGCTTGATCATGATTATTTGATTTTTGTTTGTTGGTGGAGGAAGACATGGAAAAAAAAAAGACTGCAGCGGTTATCAGGAGTATGTCTAATATTTCCATTTTACCCCTTCCTGTTGCTTGCCTTTTCCAGTGGGATGAAGGCCTGCTGAAAGGAGAGATGGCACTTATGTGGTATTATGGGAAGGAGCCTTCCTGGTAAGTATCCTTTTGATGTTGATAAGAGTTACCTCACTTAGTAGTTTTTTTTTTCCTCAACTTTTTTGACTTGATCCCCAGTCTGTTTTTTTTTCCTTCCAGAATTCAAATGCCAAGAAGAGATTATTGTCCATTTACTGGGGGACGTTTGCATCGCTCCATTTTTAAATGCTGGACAGCCTTCACGTGGAAAAATAAATGTTTTAAATTGTATACATTTCTTATTATTCATTTACTTTGCAGAAGAATGCAAGTAACATGACAGGATAAAGTTTATATTAACAGGAAAACAGCACATTTTGAAGTGTTGATTGGTATGGCCAGTCTTTTCTCTACCTGCAGACATACAAAAATAGATACATAGAGATTTCTACACTTGGAATTAAATCTTGCCAAAAAAAATGCTGCTCCAAAACTACTCCAAACTTGACTAAAATAATATCCTTACCTTAAATATCTCACTTTGCCAGCACAAGCCAGAGAGCTGTGGACTTGACCTATATAGGAAGGGGAGACAGTAACATTACATGGCAACTTATGTTTAGTGACACTTCAGAATGGTGATATAATTCATAAAATAGATATCAGAGTTACACAAGATAATAATGATGTAAGATGTTATTTAATTTGGATGAAAACCTGCATATTCTACAATAAACATTTACCTCCCAAACACCTGCCAGCATTCTTTAAAGTGCAGAATTTAGCGACACATCTTCAAGCACGCAACCTGTGAAGAAGATCACTGATGCAGGCCTGATGTGTGCAAAAAAAGCAAAAGTTATTATGTATACAGACTGGAGATTCAACAGATTTTATTTTTTTTAAACTAGTTTTACCTTTATCTGGCCAAGTCTCCTCTCCTGTAAGCTCAAGGGTGAGTGTTCTGGGCACACAGGAAGAGCTGAATGTTGATCCTAAAGAGGGAAAACTTGCAACAAAAAAACAGCAAATGTTATCATATATAGAGACTGGAGATTCAACAGGATCAACATGTTTTTTTTTAAACTCGTTTTACCTTGATTTGGCCCAGTCTCCTCTCCTGTAACCTCAAGGGTGTGTTCGGAGCACACAGGAAGAGCTAAATCTTGATGCGAAACGGGGAAAACCTAATTTAACCAAGCTATTTGGGAGTTGGCAAACTATTACAGGAAAGAGAAATATTACAAGAAATTTAATAAACGATCAAAATATGTTAAAATGAATGTTAATTACAAATCTAACTTTTGGCAGGTTCGCACGCTTTCATTGTTTTATTCAAACCCGTAAGTAAGTGATCACTCATGACCTCGTATACATTTCAAGATGAGCAGATAAATGCTTTTATATTATAGTTATTTAAAATCACCGCGCGCCACTCTGAATCCTGAGCGACTAACAACCATCAAAAACAATCAACCACATGACTAGAAGCACCAAAAAATGATCAACTATGGTCAAATTGTGGAACTCGAGTGGTAGCATGAAGGACAAAATCATATTAAGTTACATTTTAAATGGAAAAATTAAAGCAATTTTAAAGTGCTTTAGAGTGCTCCGTGCTTTACCCCTTTTCCAGACAAGGCAATTAAATATACAGAGTGACGTTAACAGCTAGGAGAAAGTTGGCTTAATGTTTTTTGTGAAAATGGAACAATTACACATTGGAAACGGGTGTTTAGCACTCGTAGTAAAAACTATCATTACATACATCACACCAGGAACTAAGTCGTGCCTCTATATGTCATTTTTGAGTGAGCCCTTACACAGCAAACTGCCCGTTGATGTCTCGGATTTGTTTGATTACATTAAATGTCTTTCTACACGACTCAATAATGGAGAGAAAACGGGCAACATACTTTTTAAATCAAATGGCCAGTGGCGCTAATGCTAAGATAACTAGTCACATGTGGCACACAGCCGGTGGGGAAAAGGAGCCCAAACTTAAATTGTAGACGGTGTGTTCAACCTGGCATTAAACTAAAGGATTTGTCAGTGTTTTTGGCTCAATTGATTCCTAAAAATCTCCCAGTAGCGTGATAAAAATGCACTTTAGCCAGTAAATTGCTCTATGCCTTACCTCGTATGCATGCTAATTGTCCCTCAGTATAGATAAGGCTGTTCAAAAGGAGGAGATACTGCGCATGTGCTTAATTTACGCAGCTGCGTCAACAATAGGTGTAACCACGCCCATGTTGTTGCGCCATATTGAATGTGGAAAAGATGGTGGCTTGCTTACCATGCTCCACGGGGTGGTTTGTTCTCCCACTCAATGTCCATGTTTTGAAAATGACGTAGAATGGTCGTGATTTTTGTGGTCTTGATGCTATAAAACAGCATGTGTTAGTACACTTAAAAAAAACTAATATTGAAAAGATTTTTACTTGGTATTTTACATTAACTCACCTTTATTTCAGGCCACCTGACTCCATTAAAAGGTTAACATTTGAAACGCAAAGAATCCTTCATTGTATTGTATACAATAACTCAGTGGTGGGCCGCCAAGGCCTGCAAGACCTTCTCTGCTGGCCTAAAAATATCTGAATCACAGACTGATGTAAATTATATTTTGTCCGTGAATATTTATTAAGTAATTCCAAATTGTCTGTCAGCTCCCTTTCATTGCTTTCCCACTGGTTGCGCTTCTTCCAGGTGTGATTTCATATTTAAGCATTTAACCAATCATATATACATATACACATATATACACACTAACTTATTAACCACACATACATACATACATACACAAACACACACATTCACACACATATTTACATACATATACACATATATATATATATACATACACACATATACATATATATATACATATATACATACACATATACATACATACACACATGTATATATACATACACATGCACATATACACATACATAGTATAGTATATATATAGTATATTTCTTTTTTCCAGGCATGTGTGCGCACTAGACACTAGAGGGCACTCATGTTCTTGGGATTAAGGGCTTCACCTAGCAAATATAGTATACATATTTTCATATTTATTCTACCATAGTAAAGTAATTGCTGAAAGTGTAATAATAACAGTTCATATGGATGAATATTGTGCTAGGAATTATATCATTAAAGACACCTAGGCCTTTATTTACATTTTTATTTAGATTTATTTTCTAGTATTTTTCTGTATAATTAAAATACATTGCCGATAATTGTTTTTCCACATACCTAGAATACTCAAATGTTGAGAACTAAAAAGAGGGACTGTTATTGGCCTGGCTGGCTGACTCCTGGCCCCTTTTTTTTCAGTCAATTGGCAACCCGCGCTGGATCTGATCCTAACTAACAATGGGCAGTAGGCGGGGTACACCCTAAATTGGTGGACAGCCAATCTCAGGGGACAAGGAGACGAACAACCATGCACGAACATACTCATAATTGAGTGTTCAATCAATCTACCATGCAGGTTTTGGGGATGTGAAAGGAAAATGGAGCATGTGGCAAAAAAACATGACTTTTTGATGAATGAATTCCTTTTTTTTTGTTTTTCTTTAACAAATGTTATGATATGCTAGTGCGTTTGTTGCATCATTTCGTGACTGGACGTTTCGTCGCCGGACAGTTCGTCGCCGGACATTTCGTCGCCGGACATTTCGTCACCGGAAAATTCGTCGCCGGATACGCTTGCTCTCAAAATTATAATCATGAGAAAGACAGAAAGTTTACTGTTGAAAGCGATCAACCAGGTAATCTCTCGCTCTCAAAATTATAATCATGAGAGTTTGTCATTGCATTGACAATGTCAGAGCATTAATATCTAAATATCTGATATCAAAATTATCAATAAGTTGCGTATTATTGGCATGTGTGTACATGTTTTTCAATTTATGTGTTCCTGGGTGACAGAACGAAACGTCCTGTTCTCGTGTACGGCGACAAAATGTCTGTTTCCGGCGACGAAACGTCCGGGGACGAAATGTCCGGGTACCATTTGAGATAATGGCATCAAGTTTTTGCCATTACCTCAATTATATCAATCCTGAAAATCGATATACAGGCGACTTACAGAATACATGTTGTCAGACATTTCATTGCTACGCTGATGAGTGAGATACTCTTGCCAGCTTGCAAATAAGATCACGGCTTAAATCAGAAAAGTAAATACATCGCAGAGAGTTGCAGAAATAATGAAAATAGTCATTAGTAATCAATTTATCCCTGGAAAGACCTACTTAATTAGCAGAGTGCCAAAGAATTCCTCTATGCTTTTATTCCAGGAAGATTTGGTACCTCCAGTGTAAAATCTACTAAATCCTGGTAAAATAGCCATGCAATAACAGCATATGATTAGATAGCGGACTCATCTTACTTAAAACTCCACTGAAAATCTATTAGGTATTGTCAAGACAAAGATGAGATAACAAAAATGCCAAAACACAAAGTGAAAAACCAATATCAAAGCAAGCCTTGAGACAGATGTGCAAACCACTTGAGCGCAGTGCTACTTCAACAGTAATTTCAGTAATCCTTAAAAAAAAAATCAACAAAAAAACAACTAAGAAAGTTTATGGAGCATGGCAAAATGGTGCATTTAACGGAGTGTCTTTCGAGGGCAGAACATAAAGCAACTCATTAGTCCAGCCAGCTGAGACAGAGAGTGGCGAAACGGGCATTTTAATAAAAGTGACCATCTGGCGGGTTTGCATTTTTACTCCGAATACACAAAAAAACACACAAATTTGACGCTCTCAAAGGGGGAAAAAACCAACATCTTTATTTTACTCATTATCCCATACTCACAACACATCAAATTGAGTCCTGTAAACCTGTAAATCATGCCACATTTTCAAGCAAAAGAAGCCACCATGAGCGCATAGGGCCGCTGAACGCCTCTATGGCATCAACATTGCAAAGAGCTGCCAAGGTCCTCCTGGAGAGGGACGAAGAACCTGCTCCTCCAAAGGAGAAGGCACACGTTTGCATGTTTAAATGCTGTCTTACAGAAAACAATCCCTGACACAATAAAAGTCAACCCATGAAATATGAGGAGAAAGTAGGATCAAGAGCGATGACTCTACCGAGTGAGGTATTGCAGCATGGTGTAAAAACGGAAGATTTACCTTAAAATAGACATCTCACTAACCCTAGCATTGCAAATGTGCAAAGTCATTTTCAGGGAAACGGCTAAACGCAAAAACATAATTCACAGACAGGTGTATACATGTATAATACAAATGGCTTTCATTATGGCTTTGTAAGCTTTTTTGCTTGGAGCTAGGTAGATGTTTAGAAATGAGGAGTAAAATGGAAAGAAAAGAAAGTAAAGCATAAAATGAATGTAGATTCAAGTCAAAGGGCTGGCATTGTCAAAGTATTGCTTAATGTAAGATACAGAATACTGTGGGAAAGATAACAGGTTTGGCAATATCCATTTTGCCCACAAGCTCATAGCCATCTTTGAATTTTCGTCAAGTGGTGGGGAACATTTGTTCACACCATTAATTTATAAAAGCTCCCTGGGGGATAGATGAAATTTAGGACCATATCTGATTATGATTGGGTCAGCTCTCGTTGGTTGTATATAGTGGTATGAAAAGGCTTGGGGACCCTCTGATTTTTAAAGTTTTCTTTTATAATCATTGGTTGCTGGATGGGTATCAGTGATGTTTATCATACAGCAGGCAAACAGTAATATTGGAAAAGTATGGAATTTTTTATTGAAGGTACAAAAAGTGTGCCATAATTATTTAAACAATAGAAGCCAGTTACACATCACACGAATATTTATTCACCTTTAGGAAAAATAACAACTAAACACTTTCTGTTTCCAATGAGGATCTGAATTCTGGTTGGACCTTATTCTTGATGGAAAATTTTCAGTTGAGCAAGGTTCGCTGGTTTACGAGTATGATTTAAAACAACTCAGGTTTTTGATGATATTCAGCTCTGGGGGCGGTGATTGCCAATCCAAAACGCTGTCCCATTTCCTTCGCATAAATAAATGCCTTTGTTGATTTTGAGTGGAGCTTTATCGGCTTGTCACTGATTCTTGAAGATTATTCTCAAGAATTAGCTGATATTGACAGGAATCCATGCAACCGTCAACTTGAATAAGATTGCCACTATCTCAGCTGGGCACACGGTTTCACAGTACGATGAAACCGCCACTAAAATATCTTGGAACGGTGTGTTCTTCGTCCTGGCGAGAAGATAAAAATGGGGGGGCCCTATTTGATGCAACGATTGCAGAATGAGTCTTCTGTTTTGGCTGCACGTCAAACGAAAGCAAATGCCTTTTCTGAAATTATAGACCGTGAATACTCGCGCTTAAGAGTCAGAGGAAATTAGCTCACGTGGCGACCTCAAAAACGTGAGGAAAAATAGTATCTTATGTTTTCATGAACATGGGCTACAAAATAGTATATATTTTTTGTGTTATCAGGGGTGCGCTAACCTTTTCATACCACTATATGACCCAGTCATGACCGGTCCTACACCACCCGAACAATATATGCGGTAAAATGACCTCTTTTACACTGTCAAGTTGCCTTTACTTCATGTTAAACAACACGGTGCATATATTTTTATACTGCTACATTCATTTTCCATATAATGACACTATAGTTTTGTAAAAAAAAGTGCAGCAGGTGTCAGGATGATGACCAACGTCGATTAGAATCATCACGCACCGAGCCAAAATGTTCTGGCAAATATATCTGACATTTGGCGAATATTTGTGCAATTTTGGCTCTGTGAGCATTCAAATGAACACTTCAAGAATAGTTTTATAAAAGGAGGGAGACATGGGAAGCTACCGATTCGTGTATATTTTATCACCGTTAACCTCAAAACTGTCGCATTTGAGCTCGAGCCTATCCCAGCAGACTTTTAGCAGTGGACTTGTTGTCAGTTCATCACAAGGAACAGCTCCATTTAAAATTTATCAACCCTCACAGCAAAAAAATGTTGTCACATGATATTTTTTAAAAAAAATATCCTATTCTAATCAGGACAAATGAAGACTTTACATCGACATTTGCATTTGTTTTTCCAGTATTTTTTTTATCACCATCAGTAGGTGAAACCTAAGGAAGTTGGAGGTCATGTAAACAAATAAAGGGATGGTCATTAAACCTGCAGCATGTCTGTAATCCGAAAAAATGAGGGCAAAGATCATAGAGGTGAGAAAAGGAATGCTGCGATAACTTCATAACAGATAAACCTATACGAGACAAATGGCAGAAATTGGTCAATGTTTATAATGTGGCTGCTTAGGCGAGGGTCTGCTCTCCGAGTACAATTTCTAGTCTGTTTATATTTTTTTTTATGTCGAACTTGGTACAACAACATGTTGCAATGGGGGTTGATTCATTTTGTACAAAACTGTATTTGTAGAAAAACAGCCATACAACTACTTTCACACAACCAATTGAGAGGCTTTTAACGCACCTGCAAGTATTTTTGTTAAGTGAGAGGAAAAAAAAGATTACCCGAAGAAAAATCATCCAATATGAATTAGACAGATTATATAAACACTTAGTATACAGCTTTCAATTCCACTGCATGTTTCAAGTCATGCATTTTGATTTCAACTTTCATCACATAGAGGTTAGCTTTATGTATGACAATTAGGATGGTTATATTTGACTTAAAACACTGATGTACAGTTACTTAAGGTTTGATAATGGTAAAAGAATTAAACTAATGAATTTACGTTGTTTAGGGGGAAAGGTTTGGACATTTCTATAAATGAATAGATGTCGGATTTTCTGCTGAGGCAGAAAAACCTAAGGAAGGTGAAGATTATGCATACAGAATGCCAACTTCATAGATCACCAAAATTATGCAAATTTGAAGAATGACTGGAGATTGCGAGTTTGCCTGGAGTAACAAAAATGAAAAGCATGAGTAAAAAAAAATTGGCCAATATCTACTGGAAAAATGAGGAGCATATGAGGATATATGTTTGGCTGGTGAGAGCAAAGTAGGAAGGGGAGATGGCGGGTTGATTATGTGACTATTTTTAGACCGTCTGAGGAATTACATACAATACTTTCTATTGGGGAAAAAAACACCCCGCCCCCTCCAATGCTTGATCTTTCTAGAAAACACAAGACAAATAATTCTTTGCGTGGGTTCGGCACAGTGAGGTGTGAACGTATACACATACCATAGTATCCTGGTTCTGGAAGAAAACCTTCTTGGTTTACAACATGGCACCGCTTTTGTGCATCTTCAGGCCGTGTTTTAAGGAAGCACATTGACCCACAGCCAACCTAGGAGCGTCCCGTAAACCCAGGTCCTCCAGTACACTTTCCTGCCTTGGTCCGTGAGTAGAAGAGGCAGTGTCAGCCCCCCCAAGATGAGCACGGCCGGGAGGGTTTTGGATAGGCCCAGAGATGAACGTCTTCCCTCCCCAGGGAAGCTGCATAGTTTGTCGTTGTCGTCGTGCTCATAGAAATCCCCCAGCAGCCTGTGAAAGGACACGTCTGATGAATTGTTCTCGGTTCACAAAAAAAGATGCAATTTACAGCCTTAAAATTCCTTCTAATCATTTGTGTAACGCCACCATTTTCACATCTTTTGATTCTGATACACTCTCCTATTCACAGAGAACTCAAGGAAGCGATTGATAAATCATCCTGGGACACACACACCGTCTGATCTGCAGAAACGATTGAATGGATTGTTGCTAGGCGACCAACTTTGAGTAACTTCTCTCATCTGGTCGATTTAATTCCATTTCTTTCTTGTTACCATCGCAGGGCTTTTACTGCCGTGTCTACTTTCTCCACTGTACAATTATCCATCCATCCATCCATTCTCTACAGCAGTGTTTCCCAACTTTTTTTGAGCTGCAGCACACTTTTTGCATTGAAAAAATCTCAAGGCACACCACTAGCTGAAAATCGAATTTGAAACTATGCCGCCTTTATAAAATCGTTCACATCAAAGTTATATTAACAGGAATTAAATAATCCTCCCCAAACCGATCTAACATCAATAAAGTTGATGTCCGCAGAACCCAAGCAGCTTTCTGTTCAACTGATGTTAAAATAATTAATGCAAGGTTTAAGGCTTAACGTCGACAAAAGTTGAAGCCCGGAAAACCAAAGAGCTTCCGGTTTACTTTAAAAATAAGCAACAAAATGACTTTAATCTCATATTATGATTTGAATCTTGTTATAGTACAATCTATGATTTCATATTTCAATTGTAACCTGATAATAGTTCAATTTTAATCTCTTAATATTGAGATTTCTCTCTTGGATTATTACGATGTATGATTTCTTGTAATTTCCCGTGGCACACCTGAGCATCGCTTACGACACACTGGTTGGGAAACACTGCTTGGTGCCGTGAATCGTGGATGAGCTTTAGAGGTTACATATAATGGACAAACATTCACACTTTTAGAGTACTAGCAAGAAATCCAATAACATCAAGGAAATTTCTCGAAAAGAGGCCAGAACAGATATTACAATCCTTACCTCATGCAAGCATAATTTTCCATCCTGTTGCTTATGTAAAATATCTTTTACACCTTAATAGGATAACTGACTATTTTTTATCTTAACACATTCTTCTAAAAACTTCAAAGATCTAGCATCTATCATATGTATATGTAGACATTGCAATTTGATGGAATGAAAGGCCAAAATATTAACAGTCGATAAACAGCCTACTTGATCCAAAATGTGATCTCCACATAAGAGCACAACAGGTCTAAATAATTGTTATATAAAAAATATATTTGTATTTAATGTATTTGTTGAATTGTCAGTGGTTTTTACTTTTAATGAAAAAATTATAAAAAGAAAATATGTAAAAATAAATAAATAAAACAGAAATACATTGTTGCCCCAAATTATACTCTTTTGTCAATGTATTAATTTTAAAAAATTGAACCCATTGACTGACACAGGCAACAATGAATGTCCAATACATTTAATATAGGAGGACTAGAGTAAATGCTTTTTTACTGTTCTACTGTCATTGATGGTGCAAGATGTCCGATCCAATTCGACAGGGAATCATGGAAGTGACCATTCCAAACCTTCTCCCAGTCAAAATGGATTGGACATTTAGTGCAGTGAATGGCAGCTAATGAGTTAAATGTTTCCCCGATAGCAGTTAAAGTAAAATCTCCACTAGAAATTAATTAAAAAATATGTTTTAAATTGGGCAGCCGAGTGGTTAGCATGCCGGGTTCACAGTTCTGGGGCCGAGGGTTCAATCCCAGGTCGGTCCTCACTGTATGGAGTTTGAATGTTCTCCCCGGGCTTGTGTGGGTTTTCTCCTGGTACGCCCATTGCATCCCACATCCCCCCAATAATGCAGGGTAGGCTGGTTGAACGCTCTAAATTGCTCTTAGGTGTGAGTGTGACCGTGAATGGCTGTCCTTGTGTTCTGTGATTGGCCCGCCACTGATTCCACCACCTGGTGCCTCTCGTTGGCTGGGATAGGCTCTAACACCCCCCACGACTCTTGTAAGGATAAGTGCTTCAGAAAATGAATGAATGACCTAAATTTATTTTCGTAAATGTTCCTGTTGTAAAATTTACAAAATGAAAATGCCTCATTTAATTATTTAATAAAATATATAAATAACTAAGTCCAGGAGGAAAATAAACAGATAATGTACGGAAGAAAATATTACAGAACTGTGAGTAATGAACGTGTTAATGTTATTCTAAGGGTAGTGCATTTATCATTCATGTAGCGCATGGAAGGATTTGACCCATTTGGTTTGTTTGATGTTGTTTGAGTTGGCGGTTAGTCGCGGCGGACGGATGCTTCATTGGGGAAGCGTGCGAGTAAAACAGGAGGGTTGCTTTGCTGATTGATTGAATTCGCCCCACGCACACTCACCGGTCCTTGATTTCAAAGCGCTCGTGCAACCACCTGCGGAAGAAGTGCGGCTCTGGAGGAATTTCCTTGACATCCACACGCTCGAAGTATATGTGGACTCTCGGACATTCTTTGCACAGGAATTCTGCAAACCGAAAAAAAACCAAAGAATAATAAGAAGACTAAACAAAAACAGGAAGAGGCTTTCAGCAAAGTGGCACGTAACGAGTGAGTCAGTTGCTTTTGCATGCAGGGCGCTTGTGCAGCGTCTGAAATGACTGGCCGTAAATGGAGAACAATCTATGGTTGGATTCGCATCATCAAACTACTAATGCACTCATCACTTGGAAAGTCAATGAGGGAAATACAAAGCATCTAGCTTTTAAAAGCTAAGAGAGTGACGTGCATTCACTACTATAAATAAGGAAATGAATGTAATGAGCAATGCATGACTGATTTGATGAGACGTGAGGGCAATACAAGTGACTTCATTCAGACTCAAGAATTTGAGGACAGCTTGTTTCATAATTCTTGAAAAAAGAGCCTTCTATTATCTGGTAGTTATTCATCAATAGGACATTATAAACTATGAAAGGCTCATCTGAAAGAGCATTGAAACAAGCATTTTGCTCCCAGGTTCTTAGCTTAGTTTGCTTTTGTTTCCCCAAATGTTTGTTTTTTCAAGGCAAACTAATCCAGCATTAAAACATCTCAAATGTCACATTTTCTTACAGTTGTACTTTATAATTAATAAATACTCTTTTCCTCCTTATTTTATAGACTTAATTTGACTGGAAACAAAGAAATGTATCTAACAAATATTTTCTGCATGACTAAGACATAAGATGGGAAATTTCTGAAAATTATATATACACATTCACACATGCATATATATACAGACGCTCCCCTACTTACGAACGAGTTAGGTTCCGAGCGATTGTTCATAAGTTGAATTTGTTTGTAAGTTGATTCAGTGCTATATTTTGTATTATAATTTATGTTTAAGGCCTATATAAGTATACTGAAGGTTTATATAAGTGCATTTGTATGTTTAAGGCTTGTATAAGTAACACACATTGGTTTGTACTGAAAAAAACATTTAATAAAATGGAGAGAATATGTACAGTACTGTATAGAGAGAGAGAGAGAGAGATTTATGTATTAGAAACTGGCCGAAAGAAGCGATCTAACGACGATAGCACAGTTTTCTTCTTCTTTTCATCATAAATGATGCGGTAGCACTGTATGGCATCATTCAATTGATTTGCAAACTTTGTGCAACGTTCAATATTTGGGTCCTGCTGCTCGATCGTTCTGTTTATAAATGGTACTGACGGTCGAACGATTCAAGTTGTATATGTGCAACGCTCACCACTCTCACGTCCATCAAGCTTCGTTATTATTGCCACTCGTTTCAAATGAAATGGCTTGCCTCTTCCTGGCAGCTCCCTCAATAGAAGCCTTTCGCTTTTTACCAACCATATTCAATAATGGATGCACGAGATATTTAATGATACAAATGAAAAAGGTTCTTTGCGCACTGGAGATACGTTCGCGCACTTCCGCATTGCAACGAATTGGACAGAAGAAGGTAGATGCTGGGTGAGCTGAGCCCTCACAGCACCAGGCGTCGGTATTAGCGGTGGAAAGAAGCACTACTCGGGAAAAAAATAGAAAATCGAACTTATGAACATTTTTCGACATAAACGCAATTTGCAGACATGTTCGTATGTACCGTTGTTCATAAGTCGTATGTTCGTAAGTAGGGGAGCGTCTGTATATGCATATATAAATACATACATAGATGCATATGTATAGATATACATTTTAATATACTAATTTTCAGGGGATTCAAGTGTAGCCTTGAGTGTTCACACTTGCTCGGTCCCTTCTGCCGTTCTTTGTGTTGTTTTGAATGATTTTATTTGAACTCAGACTTAATAGGACCTCATTGTTTGTCTTGTTTATTTATTGGGCCATACATGGATCCAACGAGATAAAAAAAGGTGTATGTATATATATATATATATATATATATATACACATATATGCATATATAGATGCATATGTATGTATGTATGTATATATATATATATATATATATATATATATATATATATATATATATATATATACACACACACACATTTGCATATATAGATGCATGTGTGTATATATATATATATATATATATATAAATATATATATATATATATACACATACATACGCATATATATACAGACGCTCCCCTACTTACGAACATTCAACTTACGAACAACGGTACATACGAACATGTCTGCAAATTGCGTTTAAGTCCAAAAATGTTCGCAAGTCCAATTTTGTATTTCGCGCCTTTTTCGGAGTAGTACTTCTTTCCGCCGCTAATACCGACGCCTGGCGCTGTGCGAGCGCTGTGAGAGCTTAGCTCACCCAGCGTCTGTACACACACATGCATATACAGACGCTCCCCTACTTACGAACGCAATTGGTTCCGAGCGATTGTTCATAAGTTGAATTTGTTTATAAGTTGATTCAGTGCTATATTTTGTATTATAATTTATGTTTAAGGCCGATATAAGTATATTGAAGGTTTATATAAGTGCATTTGTATGTTTAAGGCTTGTATAAGTAACACGCATTGGTTTGTACTGAAAAAAAAAAAAAATTAATAAAATGGAGAGAATATGTACAGTACTGTAGAGAGAGAGAGAGATTTATGTATTAGAAACTGGCCAAAAGAAGCGACCTAATGACGATTGCACAGTTTTCTTCTTTTTTTCATCATAAATGATGCGGTAGCACTGTATGGCATCATTCAATTGATTTGCAAACTTTGTGCAACGTTCAATATTTGGGTCCTGCTGCTCGATCTTTCTGTTTATAAATGGTGTTGAATGTGCAACGCTCACCACTCTCACGCGCATCAAGCTTCGTTATTATTGCCACTCGTTTCAAATGAAATGGCTTGCCTCTTCCTTGCAACTCCCTCAATAGAAGCCTTTAGCTTTTTACAAACCATGTTCAATATTGGATGCATGAGATATTTAATGATACAAATGAAAAAGGTTCTTTGCACACTGGAGATACATTCACGCACTTCCGCATTGCAACGAAGAAGGTAGATGCTGGGTGAGCTGAGCTCTCACAGCGCCAGGCGTCGGTATTAGCGGCGGAAAGAAGTACTACTCCGAAAAAGGCGCGAAATACAAAATTGGACCTGCGAACATTTTTGGACTTAAACGCAATTTGCAGACATGTTCGTATGTACCGTTGTTCGTAAGTTGAATGTTCGTAAGTAGGGGAGCGTCTGTATACACACATTTATGCATATATATACACATACACATCTTTTTTTTATCTCGTTGGATCCATGTATGGCCCAATAAATAAACAAGACAAGCAATGAGGTCCTATTAAGTCTGAGTTCAAATAAAATCATTCAAAACAACACAAAGAACGGCAGAAAGGACCGAGCAAGTGTGAACACTCAAGGCTACACGTAAATCCCCTGAGAATTTAAACTTCCTGTTTCCACAACATCCAATCATATCCGGAAAACTTGGTGCAGCGGCCAAGAGGGGAAACCTAGTCGAAGTCAACAGCAGAATGCCATTTTACTTTGTGCCTGACATGAATAATAGGCTGCAAATAAGCCCTTTCAGCTCAGTTAGAGTGAAAAAATATATAGTCTTGAAAATCATTTCTTTAAATGGGGAAGGGTTTTTTAGTTGTAAAGTTGCTGAACTTTTAGCATATGTTTGCCATTGCGGAATTAGATTTTTTTTTTTTATGGCCACATAGAAGGCTACTATAATACAACTAGGCAGTTGTGCCAAAATGTGACTTTCCTGATTTACAAAAGACCTAAAATATTATTTTCAGAAATTGCATTTTGACCTTGAAGTCACTTTGGCTATTGACTTTTGCTGAATAATATTTGAAACCGTCAGTTTAACAATAAATAAATAAATTTAGAGGAAGAATGGTTGTTTTTCTTACCGCAAAACTGAAAATAATCAACAAATAGTAAATGTTACTTTGCCGATATCTACTGGTGAAAAAGAGGTGCAAGTATTGTGCATATAAGCCGTACCCTTGATTCAGTCATCATTTTTTGGAGTAACAAATATGGCTTATATGCGAGAAAATGTTTTTTCACTACTCAAAGTTGAATATTAAAATGAATTTAGATAATTATTGTAACTTTAAAAAGGTTTAAATGACAAAGAAATGGTCATTTATTTTTACTTTTAAATTGTGGACCTGGCTCTTAAGGAATTACAATTAAAAATAGGAATTATTTATGTCTTTCTCGGTCAAAAAGGTTCCCAAGCCCTGCTCTAAATGATAAAACCATTTACAAGTGAAAACAACATTGTTTATTATTCTTTGATTAGACCACTTGTGCTTGTACAACAAGCACACAGTGTGTCAGTGTCAGACATCTTCGCCACATGATGTTGGGAAGTGCGTGAGAACACATCTTACTATCGGTTTGGTCTTTCTGTCACTTCGTGTTCCCGACAGTGAAGGGGGATGTTTTTTTTCTAAACAGTACTGATGCACACACTAAATAACAGTAAATTGGGGCCGGGGGTCCAAAACAGGGAGCCATGCTGTTTACAGGAAGCCACCAAATGGCAGTGGGTAATGTTAGCTTTGTGATTAATTCCGGGGGGCCTTGTTAAAATGTTGAAAATTGCCGAATTGATCACATAATACAAATGTTACTACCGGCAAGCTGATTAACAAAGAATGGTTGGCAGATGTTTATTCCTAGCGGGTTTGAAAGTGGCTGTTAAAATCACGTAACAGCCAATATTTGCAAGCATTCTTTTCTTAGCTGATATTAAACTATGAGTGAGGTTCATCTGTAGATTTCTGCTTATTAAAGAGCTAGTTTAAAAACAATGCAAATAATAAATCAATTGATGAGAATCAATGCGGCAATACAGGGGGTCCTTGGGCTATTATATGTCCTCGGCTTACAACGTAAGCCCCCTGATAAGTCCTCTGTACAGTAATACCTTGAGATACAGGCTTAATGCGTGCCGGGACCGAGCTCGTATATCGATTTTACTCGTACTTCAAATCGTTTCCCATTGAAATGAACTAAATGCAAATTAATTCGTTCCCACCCTCTGAAAAAACACAAAAAGGGGTATTACAATGGAAAAGCATATTTTTATTGGTTCTACTTCTCCATCTACTAACGGAGTAACAAATAACGAGTGGTTATGATGTTTAATATTAAACTGACATTATATTCAGTACAACGCGGGGTGTGCGCAGGGGAGAGAGAGAGTAAGAAAGAGACACTTGTTGGACAGCAACGCGCTTGTAACATAACATACATAAACATAAATGTAATTTAAATGAAGCTATCTGGTGGTGTTGAAGGCATCCATTTTTCAGATGCTTGCTTTGCTTTTAAATTCATGTAAATTCCACTGGCTTTTTTGCATATTATCGACTCGGTCACGCTATCTCCCACTAACTGTTTATCTTTTAGCCATATTAAAAGAAGGCTCTCCATCTTGTTATGAATTTCACTGTGCAGCTTGGAAATTATGGCTAGTCTTTGGAAGGCTTGATATTCTTAATAGCATCCTTCTGATTCAAGATGGTGCATATTGTTGAAAAACTCCTCTCGTATTGGCGAGCCAGCTCCGTCACGCGTACACCACTCATGGGAAAAAATTCAACGCTTCACCCAGTGCTCGTAGTGGCGCTGAAATCATAAACAGCCTCTTGCCTCGAGACGTATGCTCGTATCTCAAAATTTGTCTTGTATCGCAAGGTAAATATTTGCTCTGATTTTTACCCGTATCTCAAATTCCTCATATATCAAGGTATTACTGTACCACAGTTTCTCTTTAGGTAGTGCATAGTCCTTGTCTGTCTTTGTATGGCAGGGTATATACGTTTGTTGAGGATCTTTGTTTCTTTTCTTAGTTGGCTCCAAGAAGAAAGTAGATCTTTTAGCTGGCTCCAAAAGAAAAGGAATTGCCAGGGAAACAATGTTTAACATCATAAAGAACGGAGAGAGGAGAGACATCCTGTATCCAGACCAAAGTTAAACTGCTGCGCCAAAATTTCTTGTTTGTTGACAAAAGCTGTTTTGCTTCAGGTTGCAAAGTAGATTGGCTGAATGTTGTTTTCTATGGTATCCCTAAACACACCGCGTGTCTGACTGGAGTAAGACAAGGAGGCATGGGACGACTTGGCCGGAGCGTTAAGGCACTTTTGATTTCGTTTTGCTGGCTTTGGCTACTTTCCGGGAAAACCCCGACGCAGTTACAGGACCAACAGTGTTCCTGATGTACTTTAATGTTGTAATTTTAGTATTTTTTTCTTGCATTATTTCACCTTCCCCAAATTATGCCAAAAGGAGTTTCCATTGACCTACTAGTAATGGTAAGTATAGCAACTGATTTACTTTTTGATGTATTTTACTTTTTTGAAACCAAAGTAGTTTGACGTGAATTTGGAGATCCGGCTACGGAAATTTGGGTTACATCATCAGCGTAGGAACGTAACTTGTACATAACTCGTGGACTGTCTGTATACTATACCTGGCATCGTAGGCGCTGGTTTTCTTTGGCGGTCGGAGCCAAGTGTTCCCTCGTAGGCAACTGTGATGTCATACACTGCCTCCAAGTGATCCCTCATAGTCTCAAGGGCAATGTGAGAAGCTTTCATTCGGGGTGTGAGGGTGTGTCTCAGAACAGCAAGCCCTGCAGGACATGCATGTACTTTAAAAATCGTTCCACATCTCTGGTAGGACACCATACGTATTTAATAAGAACAATAATAAATCGTACAGAGAAATCTTCCACTTTGAACACCATGCAATTTTCTGATAGATTACCAAATTGTTTTAAATCCAGATTTTACTTTTTTTTTTTTTTAAATCACTTAATATAGTGTGCACGCTGCTTGACTAGCAACCAGTCCAGTGGATGAGTGGTACTGAATTATCACATTTTAGTGCCATTGATGGGAATAGACGTTTAATACGTTTTGTCTCAGAGAGTCCATGGTATTATAAGTTATACAGTTATAATCAACTTATGGTACAAGGTACATTTAGCGATGGACTCTGTAGTAACAAATGACTGTTGTCATCCCCCCCGTAAAATAAAAATGGTTGGGAAAATTACCTCTGTCCAAATGGATGGGAAATTTACGTCTGTCAATGGCAACCAAGTTGTTAATGTATGAAATAGCATTTAAGTCATTAGGAAACTGTTAGTAGTTACAGGTGTTCCTTTTATGTTTGTATGGTTCATATCACATTATTTTTACCATAGTTTCCCCAAAAAGATGTTTTATGCGTAGGGAAAAATCAAGAGTGGGAGATTATTTTAAATTGCTTTTGTTTTTTAATACAGGAGTGCATTTTGACTTGTTCAATTCACATCACAAAATTAATGAATGTGTTGAAGGCTAAAAAAGAACATAACCTTCTCTAATGAAAGTTTTTTGGTTTGTTTCAGGGTATTTTTCTCTATTTATAATGCATCACATTAATCTTGACTTTATTTTTGACAGGTTGTTCAGGTTTAAGTTGTTCTGCAGTCAAAAATTTACATTTTTTTAGCCTAATGACTAGAAAACAGGAAAAAAAATGCTTAGGCTGAGTTGTCACTAAAATGTGAGTTCAGCATGGAAGTGGCACGCTCATCTGCTCACTAAAACCTCACTAATAACAGATAATGTCATGTGCTCATGTCAGCTTCTGTGAGTGAGTAGGATTAATGTGGGGGAGGTAACATAAAGCTGGGACTAGAAGATACAATCCATTGCCACAGAGTGAGTGGGCAAGACCCTGGCACATTTTTCAACAGGATCAGTGTTAATGCAGAAAACTATCAAATGCAAAGTTACAAAAAGTAAATATTTCATTTTTTAAAAACCCATTCCTTTTCATTTAAAGTTTTTGTGTTTTCAGTGAGGAAAAGAGTGAATTAACTATAGTTATGCAGCAGCCAATTAACATGTCGCACAAGGCTGATTTAAGAAACAGCTCCAGAAATACACGCCTGACTAGCATTTTTTAATAAGTGTGGAGTATGGGCTGTTTCAATTTCATGTCAAAGATAGGAACCAGTTTTGGCAAAAAGAAAATGTGTAATTACAAACCTCGAAATGCATACATTTAAGGTTCACACCAGTATGTAATATAATTTTATGTAGTTTTTTTAGAGCATGTCACTGGTCAAAGCAGTTTGTTTACATGACCACAGCTTTGAGTCAGCTTCTGACAGATTTTGTGTGTCATCAACATGCGGCAATGCAGCGTGGCAGCTTGCTCTAAAGTCAGTACCTTCCTTAGTCGCATAGTCCTGACTCTCCGAGATAACATTCTTGAGCTCGGGATTATATCGCGTTCCTTCTGGAAAGATGACGAGGTACATCTGTGGTAACAGAACATGCTAAATGAAATGCTTTAACTTTCGACCTTTGGGGTTAAAAAAAAAAGGCAAAGGAAAAAAAAAATCATTAGGGTGATCCATTTCTATTGTAAGAGCACTTAACGTGGTCTCCAGGGCAATTTTTGCACAATACACTACAGACGTGCACACTCATGCACAAACAAACTGTGACATAAGAAGAAAATAAGCAATCACAACATGCTATGCAATAATACAAAACAAAAGGACCTTAATAGGGAGGCATTGATCTGGATTCAGAAGGCTTTCTATACAAATGCTTGTAATTTAACCGGTAAAATCTTAGTAAATTGGTTTAGTAGGTGGAACAAATCTTTCAATTCCAGTAGGAAAATCACAGGGAAGCAATACAAGATGGCACACTGCCATAACAGCATTACATTATACACTATTGTGCACAATAATAAATCATTAGAACATCCCTGTTGCTATATGCTTGGGATTTTTTTGGGAACATGCAAACTTTTGTTTTGCGTCAGAAAAGCCTTGTGGATCCCTTTTATATTTAGCAATCGTTATCAATCACAGATAAACCCCCTTAGCATGGATTACACGAACGGTAT
Source organism: Stigmatopora argus (assembly GCF_051989625.1). NCBI lineage: Eukaryota > Metazoa > Chordata > Actinopteri > Syngnathiformes > Syngnathidae > Stigmatopora > Stigmatopora argus. The sequence goes on along the minus strand of NC_135397.1, from coordinate 13,101,712 downwards.
GAATACAATGTGGTTATGGTGAGTCAGCTAAAGTCTTCCTAAACAGAGATATTCAAGTCATCTAGTGTAAAAGCTCCAATTTTTAACACAGTAATATACGTCACAAAGCCCCCTAGAGTGCGAATGTCATGTGTTTTCTCATTTTGTTCAGCCCTACTGCGTTGGGAAATTAAGTTGGACATCCTATTAGAGACAATATAATTAACTTACTGGTGCTCCTGACTGAATCTGAGAGACAAGTTTCTTCTTTATACCGTCCTCGTTAAACTTGGGTTTTCGTTTCACATAGATCCCTCCATGCTGAAATGAAAAGTGTGTCATGACAACTCTGTATTAAAGTGAAATTAATGCACTCACTGGATACTACCTGAGAGAAATACCATCCGTAAAGTGGAAGCCACTTGAGTCCATCTTTGAGAACATATCTGACGTGACCGAGGGCACTCTGTCGAATGGCTAACATGTCAGCAATGATCCAGTCCGCTATCAAAGACATCCAAAATCATATAAATTGTGAGCTACATCACATATACATCTTCAATCAACATGTGTGTGGACGGATGTTCTACCTGTACATTGATGATTGGATATATAAATTACATTCTCTTTGTTTTTGGGTATATCTCCATATATGATGACCTAAAGTGGAAGTAGAAAGAGCAGTTTAGTGGGTTTTTTTTCATTCTTTTCTTCTTCAAAATAACCGAAATACAAGACTTTATAAATCACATTACAAGCAACGGAAAAGCACAGAAGAAAACAGTAGTAATTTAATGACTTGGAGCTTGTTGAATGTGCTAGTAATGTGTGCGTGACATCAAAATATTCAATGCATTGCCATTTATTATGTCTCGTTTGTTTATTCACTTTGCATTACTTAGAGTTGAAAATGACTATTTGACACATGTTTTGTTCACCTACTTAAAAAGTGCTGGATAATGAGATATAAAAATTGTACCAGACGCCTCAATTCAACCAGCATTATGAAGTCTAAAAATATTTCTCGTTTACTTTGGCTTTTACTGGCCGTTTTTTAATAAAGAAACTCATAGTGGGAGAAAAAAAAATCTTTAAAGGAAGCAGACTGATTTAGGAAAAGACTAATAATGGCTATACTACATTTCTGTAGTGTTACCGACTGATCTAGGGATTGTTGACAAAGACTGAATATAGATAAAGGGGAAAGCTTCTCTGTTGTGTCACCTGCTCTGTCACCTGTTTTGGATGTTTTTTACTTGAAACATTTTAAACAAAATGAGGAATATACATTGTTTCCTTCAGCCTCCTCATTAGCCATTCATCAATGTACTAGTTAAAATGCTTATGTGGGCAGCACAGTGAAAAATGGTTAGAACTTGTGCCAGACAGTTTTGAATCGCCACACCTTCTTGAGTTGCCGGAGTTACATTGGCCCACTCTTTGTGAGCAAACTGCTACATCTGCATCAGGGCCAATTGATGCTTTCTCCAAGTGGCATGTTTAAGAAAAGTTTATGGGTAATTGTATAATATATCCCATAAAGCAACATTTTGCCCTTAGCTATTTTTGTAGTTTTGGAACACTATCCCCGTTAAAGACCCCTGAACTGCATGTAAGAGCAAGCTTTTTCCCTTCCAAAACTCCTTGATGATTTTAAGACAATCTGTGTAAAACACAACTGGGCCATCTTCCATGCTTTACAGTGATACCGACATACGTCAAATTGCCAAGTATCAGACACATACATCGTTGATCACTAATTTGTAGTGTTGCTTTTGTTTTATGATTCACTTTCTACGGTGTTATCGTTCCTCTACCACTGAGCCATTATTTGTTAAAACAAGGAGGGACTAGGCACGGATGTACCTAATTACCGTATTTTTCGGACTATAAGTCACACCAACCAAATAATGCACAATGAAGGGGAAATATATATATATATATATATATATATATATATATATATATATATATATATATATACACATAAGCCGTGGTCAACGATAAAAAAAACACAAGTTACACTTGAGTATTAGTCGCAGGCCAAGCCAAACTATGAGAAAGTGAGTTAAAGTAATGAAAATTCTGTATTTTTTTTTGCAATTGTTCTAGGGAATTTTAATTACCATTTGGAGTAGCAGGTGACAACAGACCCTGGTTCATTAAACATTATTATTTCTTCTGTCAGTTTATAATTGTTTCAGGAACCATTTGGGGTTTTTATTTCATTAACAGAGGGGTAGTAACAATTCAGCCAGCATGTAGCCCCGCGTCATGAGATTGGCTGCAAGCAGATAGATGGATGCTCGCGTTCCTCCACTTTGTGGCTTAAAAAGAACCACAGTTGGAGCCCAAATTTATTAGCTTGTTCTGAATGAAACACTTTCATTGTATTCCCGGCGTGCATTTGATTACGGCTGCTTAGGTGGCATGGTGATCAACCAGGGAGCACATTGGCATCATAGTTCTAAGGATTTAAATTCAAGTGGAAGTTTAGACCAGGGGCGCCCATTACGTAGATCGCATAGGAACTATGAACATTTCAGGTTAGGAAATGTTTTATATGCAAATGAATGACTCGAAATACAAAAAAGATCCAAGTTACGAACTCGCTACCCTCTACTGGGCTCTCATTGGCTGTCTCACAACAACCACTATCTATGTTTCAAGATTCTTTCTTACCTGTCCACCTCGGCCAAATGCTCCCTTTATTAATGATTGCAATTCCCATTATTAAGCGATTAAAAACCGTACAAATGCAACGCGGCAGTTTCACAAACACACACACACAGGCCACACGTAAAAGTCTAAAATGTACTAAAAAGTGGACGGCTTTCGTCCCTGGTAGAACGGGATTTTGCCGTCATCTGGCGGACAAACATGGGTATTACATCTCCCGCAGAGGGAACTATTTCAGCAGCGCGGGGCAGATTTTCACCGGGATTTTTGTCCATTATATTCATTTTAAGACATTAATAAATCACTGTTTTGTATAATTTTCTCTCATCTTTCAGACAAAATTTTGACATTTTGACCAATTTTAAAGGGTTTAGTTGGTAGTTGTTTGAGGACCGTGGAAAGAAGAGATAATTTACATAAAAAGTAAAGTTCTACTTACGAAATTTTCAAGTTACAAAAAAAGTTCTGGAACCAATTAATTTCGTAAGTAGAGGTACGACTTTAGATAAATATATAATTGCTGAGCTTTGTCAGTGGCCTTTAAAAAAGGTAGATCATGGGAGGTTAACTCCTTGAAAAGTAGATCTTGGAGGAAAAAAGTTTGAACACCCCTGATTTAGACGGTTCCTCATGCCTGCATGGTACTTTAATCAGGTACAATAAATAGACTTTGGGTGTAAACATGAGGAGGAAAGGCAGTCTATTTTTGCCCTGCTAATACTCTGACTTCTGGCAAGAAAAGTATGACAAATATTGACCTTAACTGCATGTATTATTATTATTGTAGTTGTCTTTGGCCTTGGGTGTACAGATTAATAATGGCCAAAGCATACCTGTCAACCTCTGCCGATAACTGCCCTTATAAATGATTATGATTCCCCTTACAAACCCCCAAAAAACCTTACAAACACCGTACGAGTCGTACGGTGTTTGTAAGTTTTTTGGGGGGTTTGTAAGGGGAATCATAATCATTTATAAGGGCAGTTATCGGCAGAGGTTGACAGGTATGCCAAAGTTTTGACTGTGGAAGTAATCTTAGTTGTTATACTCTGCAAGTGTTCTCTCAAAAGGTGTGGCCACAAACTGCCATGGAATGCAAACTTTCTTGACCGGTTCATCTGCTTCTGTTTAAAGACAAGAGTCAAAACGTGCAACCTTCAACTGTGTTGGTGGGCCATCCATAACTCATACTCACCTCTACTCCAGTGTAATTCTCGAAGAAGAAAAGCACCATACTCTGGTAGATGCAGTACATCCTGTCGTCTAACCCATGGTACAGTCTGGCCGGTAGAAGAGTGGAAAGGAAGCGCCAGACCCCCCACGAGAGCAGGTAAGCCGGAGCCGTCCCCAGCATGACCGTGGCAGGAAACCAGTACCGGAGCGAATACGTGTGAACAACGAGGGAGAGCAGCATGTTGCCAGCTAACAGCTCAATTAATAAACACAAAAAAAGCTCCCTAACTGTTTCACTCCACTTTTTGTCCCTCTCCCGCCTCTGGCCTACGTAATCAAGCACACCTAACCGCACCAATCAGCATAAATAGAAATTAAATGAAGTGAGTAGTAGGCTAAAGCTAGCTTTAACCTTGTGTGCATGACTTATTCGCTTAAACCGGCGTCAACTAGATATTTAGAAAACAATGTAAATCATCTAAACGAGTGTTTAACGGTAGAAAACTAACCTGTCATCCCAAGAAATGAGTGTTTGCTGTGCCAATTAGTCCTGAACGTTAGCATACTAAACAAACTGTCTCCAAAGGAGAAAAAGTTTGGAAATGTAAGGCTGCAATAAGACGTGGTGTAGCGTGGGTGGGTAGGAAAGCTAGTCCAAATATTAGTTTAGCGGTTACAAAGGAGGAATTGCTGGATACGAACTAGTTTTTCCTCTCCTAAAGTTAGCTGTCAGGACCTAGCTCATGGCACCAAATGTCACACAGATCTCTCTCCTACGTAACATCACCACTTCCTAACATGAACGAAGATGATTGGCCCGAATCATTTATGGGCGTGTCTAACCGAAAAGTAACACAATGTACTGTAAATGAACATAACGCAGTCCATCGGGTGTTTTCGCGAATAGTAATCTTTCATATTTTACATTAGATTAAACTTTATTCATCCCGAACTCCGGAAATATCTTGATCAATTAAAACTAAAATTTTACAATTTACATGTCAAAATCATGAATGTGCAACATCGAAAATGTGATACTAACTAATCTACTGATTCTACACTTGTTTTATCCATCACTTCATAGCTATGAATACTATTTCATGGTTGATTTTATAATATTGGGTTTGAAATCTTTTGTTCAGACAATTTTTCATCAGCCAATAAAATAAATCAATAATTTGTAAGTTAAAAACTAATATTCTATCCACCAGTTGGTGTTTTTACATTGTGAACATTTTTTATCCTAAGCTTTTATTACAAATGTTGTATGTATAAAATATTTAATGTGTAGGTACACACACCTAGATTATAAACATATAGCCATACGCTGTGTCCATGGTAGTGCAACTCAACGTTTTAATTCTTGTGATTTTTATGAAAGACGATCTTCACCTCTATGCTGATAAAAAAAAACTTGTTTTTAATTTACATTTCACCAAGCTCATTATTTTACACTGACAGGCTGATTTATTTAACGGTTTAAAAATCATTCATTCATCACTCAGAGATATAGCACTACTTTCAGATATGCTTTTTTAAACACAACAACAGACATTTTGATTAATCTGTTTAATTTCCCTAGTGACAACCAGACATCATTATATAATAAGAATATTTATTAACAATGAAATGGGCTAGGTCTTTTGAAGCCCATATTGGTTAGGGTTAGAGAATCTGGTACATATTCCAAAAAAAATTAAAACACAACTTTTACTATAATTGAAAAATACTAGTAGTTGTATATTTGTAGTTGCCAAAAGGTTAAGAGAAACTGTGCCAATTACTCTTGTTATGGTTGCGGGGCACTAGAGCCTATTCAATCTCATTTAAGGCAAGAGCGGGGTTGCACCATAAACTGCTTACACATGTTACACATTGGGAAAAACTCACAAATTAAAATATACCTACAATAATCAAAAGGGAAGTCACATTTCATTTTACAAACAGTATTTGTTTGTTACCATGTATACCAGGGGTCGGGAACCTATGGCTCGCGAGCCATATATGGCTGTTTTGATGATTGCAGATGGCTCGCAGACAAAACAAAATACTCTCACTTCTTTTAATCCATCCATCGATTTTTCACTGCGGATGTCCTGTTCAGGGCTGCAGGAGCAATTGTCAATTATTTTAATTGGATGATACTGGCCTACGTTTGCCGTTGCTGGGTAAAACAGGTAAACTCCCCTTTTGAATCAGTCTCGGTCATTAGCTCAAAATTAACCCTTCGACGAAGAAGATGGCGAAAAGAAAAAAAAGACGACCAGTATCGTACATTTCAGGACGAATGGACCGAAGAATTCGCCTTTGTGGAGACAGCGGGTTCTGCCTTGTGTCTAATTTGCAATGACAAAATTACATCGTTAAAACGGTCAAATGTACAGCGGCACTTCGACACGCGCCACGCCACCTTTGCATCAAAATACCCCGCGGGAGATACCCGAAAGAAAGCGTGCCAAGAGCGTCTGAGCAGGGTGCAAGCTAGCCAGCCGCAACTTCGCGCATGGACGGGGCAAGGTGACTATAATTCGGCTAGCTTTGCTGGTTCTTTAGCAATAGTGAGGAACGGGAAACCATTCACAGATGGCGAGTATGGTAAAACGTTCATGCTGGATGTAGCCAATGAACTTTTTGATGATCTTCCGAATAAAGACAAGATAATCATGTGGGTGAATAAGTTCAAGTCACTGAATGAAGATTTGGAAAGAATCACACGACAGAAAGCGGAGTTGGCGAGCAAGCACATGGACAGAAATGAAAAAACTCCAACCCGAAGACCAGCTGATTCTCAAAACTTGGAACGCGCTTCCTGTCACATACCATACACTGCAGCGTGTGAGTATTGCTGTATTGACCATGTTTGGATCTACGTATGCATGTGAGCAGTCATTCTCACATCTTAAAAACATCAAGTCCAACATACGATCACGTTTAACGGATGAAAGCCTCAACGCTTGCATGAAGCTTAACCTCACCAAGTACCAACCTGACTACAAAGACATCAGCAAATCCATGCAGCACCAGAAGTCGCATTAATGGTGAGTGTTATAACAACATTATTTAAAAGAATACATTCAGAGGCTTATTATACTGACATTTAGTTGAATTCACTTTTAAAAATATTATATGGCTCTCACTGAAATAAATTTTCAATTTTTTTGCTTTCATGGCTCTCTTAGTCAAAAAGGTTCCCGACCCCTTATGTATACAGTCCATCTCAGTATTGAAACCATGTATACTTACATTTGTTCTTAAGAGGTAGTAGGTATTTATTAGAAAGACAATTTTAAAAAAGTTCATATCTAGCATAAGCACAAAGTTCAAAAGAAAGATTAGGAGCAGACACTTAAAATGTGCATGCGGAAACTCCACACTTTTTACGCCAAGTCATAGTCATCATATGACAGCTGCTTCAAACTTGTGATGCTGTCTGAAATGGAAACAAAGAAATAGGCAATAATTAAAATGGGATTTACTATCAGGTCTTCATACAGCTCTATGTAGAAAGAGAGCATCTTACCAAGCACCCACTGCTCAGACAGGATTCTATTTCCCAGTGGTCTTCTGCCGTTGTATTTCCCTATGCAGATTCCAGCCTGACGGACAGTTTTGCAGACCGTCCCCCCGCAAAGCTGGATCAGCTCCATCAAAATGGGAGCAGGCGGTTGGGAATTCTGGGACACAAACATAGGCGGTCTGTCCTGGAACAGGTCCTGCTGGTGGTGTTTCCCGGAAGATAGATGTCTCTGAAGACGGCATATCTGAAAAGAGCATTTGAAATATAAAATGATCTGCATTTTTTTAAGAAAAATAGTGCAATAAAAAAAACAATTATCTCATGTTTTTCTTGCTGGTTTTTCTAATGAAAAGGTTTTTCTACTCTTCTTTTAAATGCTCCATCATTTATTTCAACAAAAAAAACATCTAGTGCCATCAGTTAAGATGAGGATAAACAAAAAATTGGGAATATATTCAAGGAAGCGGTCATGGGATTAGTGAAAGTCTTTTCACAGGCTTGTCTGGTATCCAGCAGGGGTCATTTACTAAACTGAATGGGACAATTTGAGCCAGAATGCCAGGAAACAAGCGTTAGGCTTTTAGCCCTTTGTAAATGTTCACACCAGTTTTATTTTACACCAAGTAATCAGGGATAGACCTGACAAGTTCATGGACAGGGTCAGGTTAACATGAACCCATATTGTGTACTTGCAGGGGAGCAACCGAACACTTAATGTGTGTCCTATTGTGTGACTAAACGGCCTTAAAAGGACTCTAGCTCATAATAGGAAGACAGGGAACATAATAAAACTTTTTTTGTTACAAAACACACAAACGTGCTACCGCTGGAGCAGGAAAAACATGTTTTGTGTGTAACCGTGGCACTTGAAATTGGGGTTGTTTGTGCTTGTGGAAAAAAAGGTCAGGCTATTGATTTAACAGCTGTAAGGTAAAAACAAAAAACATTTTTTTGTAGATGATTGTATCAGCTTACACATTATTTAACTGCAGTTACAGTAATCCCTCGATTATCGCGTCTTCACTTATTGCGAATTCACTACCTTGCGATTTTTTCCCCGCTATTAATTATTTAAAATTAAAAAAATTTACGTTTATAAAAACTCGTAAGCGGAAGCCACTTTTGCTACTAGGACTCAGCATTGGAAAAAATAAGTTATAATAAGGGTGACCTTACTTCGCGATTTTTCGATTATCGAGGCCATATCTGGTCTAGATTAACCGCGATATTCGAGGGTTTACTGTACATTCATTTTCCATATCGCTAATCCTCACAAGTGTCACGGGGCTGCTGGAGCCTATCCCAACTAATTCTGAGCACCAGGTGGGGGAAAGCCTGAATCGGTGGCGAGCCAATCGCAGAGCACAATGAGACAGTCAACCATTCATGCTCACACACATACCCAGGGGAAATTTAAAGTGTTCAACCAGCCAACAATACTTGTGTTTGGGATCTTGGAGGAAACCGGAGCACCCAAAGAAAACCCATGCAAGCCTGGAAAAAACATGCAAACTCCACAGAGGAAGGTCCAAACCTGGGATTGAACCCTCGATTTCAGAACTGTGAGACCGGCACATTAAACACTCGTCCACCAAGATTCAACTGCTTTCACATAAAAATAAACTGTTTAAATAGGTAATTCGGGCCCATAGAAATTGAAACTGGCAGTTTTCAATATATATTACAAACATATTTGACCTCATCAGCTAGTAAAAAGGCCGCTGTTGTGGCTGCAATGTCAATCAGCAATTTTGTTTTGGCCCGGCACAATGGATTTTTAGATAACGAGTCTGGTACTTCAGGAGCGTTCACAACGTTTCCACATTCATGCAGGCAACGTTGCCATGCCAATTAATTTGCTCATTGACCGTGAATCGAACCAAAGTTCCAATTGCATGCTTACCACTGTACCATTTTTGCCAAATTGACAAAAACAATGTATTGCATATTTCCATTCTTACCATTAGAGTGAAATACAATGACAATGAGCATATACTGACCAGTTTAGTCTGGCAGGGTTTGTTTGAAAAGCGTACATTGCATTCATCATATTCACTAAGCGTATATACCCATGTACATAAATGTTTACACAGGGAACTAGAGGTGAATGCTGTCTAATTTGAGCAAAATCAAGACTTTCTAGGTAACACTAACGACATTGTAACAATTTGGATTTGTTTTAGGGCAAGCCGAAAGCCGTAAAAACAGAAATCACCCGCAACGTCATAGTTTTAGAGGAATGACGGCATGTTCTTCCCGGGCTGTGATGTGCCTGAATTATTTAGCATTTCCCTTCCACAGAAAAATATTGCGTAATATTACATCAGCCTGTTTCCTGCAATTCTTTTACAGATTCAAACTGTTTGTGGAGCTTTTCAGATAAAAATGAGGTTGTGTTGAAGGCTGATGCTGATGCAAAGAGTGAAACTAAATAGAAAACACAATACGCGTCATGTGTGAAACATTCACAAAATGAGCGACTTCCAAATCTCCTAAAGCCAAACAATATATAATGTGTGATGGCATATTTCCGCAATATGTGACAAAACGTTCTCATTAGTCTTTCCTGCATTGTCTCCAAATGTGACACAAGTGCCCACAGGCGGACAACTTGACTCATAAAATGGCCGCATTAGCAGTACAAATGCGGTAAAGTGCAGGATTTGTTTTTCTGAGGATTCACCTGGTGAAAAGAAAACAAGTGTGATTCCATTTAAAAAATGCTAGTGACAAGTTCTTAAAATATGTTTCAAAACATAACCACATTTTTAAAGGATCTGGCATTTGATCTTTAGACAGCTGTATGTGTGCGTGTTGGGAGTTAAATAATTTATGAACATCTATTAAATTATTTTTTCCTGTAACAAAAATTATTCTGTTTGAATTATTTATTATGCCCTGTCTATCAAATGTAAAAATGCCAATGAAGTTGCAGCACAAAAAAATAAAATAAGCATTGAGCTTCCTGACACTAAGGCAAAATTATGGTATTATTTTAAGTGTACAAAGTGTACTTCTCTTTCTTTTATATTTAAGATTAACATTAAACTGTAAGATGCAATAAACAGCTTATACCCAGTTTAAAAAAAAGTTCCACCATACAATGCTGCTTGCAGAAAAGTCAGTGGATTTCATTGCCAACACCACCATCAGTGCTGCTCTTAAGTTTGTGCTCTAAAGGTCACAGAAATAAAATCCTCTACAAACTAAGGCTGAAATTGTAAAAAGAACGGAAAAGTAGGTTATTTCCAAGCAGTAAATATCAATGAGTACCCAAAAATAGGCGAAATGGAGAAATTACATCGTTATTCAGCAGCCATGGTTGAGAAAAATGCCCAACTGTCACAATACAGTGGTACCCCGACATACGAGCAATTTGAGATACGAGTAAAATTTCGGGCAAATATTTATCTTGAGGTAAGAGACAAATTTTGCTATACGAGCATACAGCGGACGCGAGAGGCTGCTCATAAGACAATCATGGGCACTGTCTCTCTACGTGCAACTCCCTCGTGTAATGTCTCTACGAGCACTAGGCGGAGCGCTGCATTTTTTTCAGTGTTTTTTTCTCTCTTCCCATTAGCCCGTTAGCTCCCGTTGGCAGAGCGATCTCTATTACGAGGCTACTTCTCGTTGGCAAGTGGCCGGGCGTTATCCTATTGTGAGGACATTTGTGTGCATCATTTGCGGAATATTTTAAAGGGAATACAAAAGCAAATAACCCTCGATAGGTTGCATCTGAAAGTCAGGGTGGAGGCGGGGCAAATAGAGCCAACCCGGGAGAAGAAAGGTATCAAATTTTAAAACAAAATTAGAATTAAGTTTAGTGTAAAGTTAGATTAAATTTATTGTTGAGTGTGTCTGCATCGTAATCCAAGTTCATTTAAATTTGTTTGTTATGTTACGAGCGCGTTGCCGTGCAAAAAGTCCCCCCCTCTCTCTGTCCCTCTCTCTCCCCTCCGCGAAACCCGTCTAATTTTAGTAATATTAAACATATTTCTATTAAACCACTAGTTTATTGTTACTTTGTTAATAGATGGCGAATTAGAACAAATAAAAATGTTTTTCCAATCCAATATCCTGTTTTTGGTGTTTTGTCAGAGGGTTGGAACGAATTAATTTGTTTTTAGTTCATTTCTATGGGAAACGTTCATTTGAGTTACGAGTAAATCGACATACGAGCTCAGGCTCGGAATGCATTAAGCTTATATCTCGATGTACCACTGTACTTTAAAACCATATTTTACAAAGTTTCTGTTATGTATGAAATAATATTTTTGAACTGATTATCATCATTAAAATCAAGCATGAACAATATCGCCTCTTTAAAAAACTCTTTTTTTAAAGGAAAATTCTTCCAAAGTTAGATTGTAATAAAAACAGACTTTCAATCTGTCATGTAAAAACAAAACCATTAACCAAAATCATACATCACAAAAACTGTTTTCTGAAGGACTCGCAAATATTTTTCAATGGACTGTTGGCTGCCACTGTGAATATAACAGTGCAGGAGGTAGACAGCTGCATCCTGCATAGATGTTGAACCAGTGGAGGGAAAAACACGTGGGCATTGTGTAGGACATAGTAGAGAATGTGTAGTTTGTGCATCTGCCTCTGTGTTGTTGGTGTGCATTGCAATAGATTCTGAACTTCACTGAGTGGACACACGGAAGGGGGAGTGGCTTTCAGTCACAGTTAACGAATCGGGGGGTGTCGAGGGCAGCTCAAACAAGTGGTTGGAGCGTAGATGAAAATCGCACACATGCAGTGTGGTACCGGTGAACTGCGGCACTGATCCTTAGATTTGTTGTTGGTTTTTTTTGTGTTGTTCTAACTAAATGATTCTAGAAGGATTCTCCACGGAACTGAGTTTGGATGCATTCAGAAAAGTAGCATTTTAAAGTATTTTTTTTCCCAGCTTTGTAAAATCTGAAGAGGAAAATTGAAAATGTTGCACGTTGTTTTGTTCATTTTAAGTGTCTGTCTGAATGTGGGGACAGGGTATCGGACAAATTCGGACAGCAATGTGGGCAAGAGACAGTATCAGATCCAAAATGGCCCGTGCAGCTACACTTTTCTGCTGCCTGAGCAGGAGAATTGCCAAAGTCCGAGCAGCAGCTACAATTATCCAGTTCAGAAGGACGGGCCCTCAGACAATGACGAGTCAGCTCACAGGCTGCAACAGCTGGAGATGGTCATGGAGAACAACACACAGTGGCTACTTAAGGTAAAGTGCCGTCTGCCCATCATTTCACAAGGCCCACCACACTCTGTGCGTAGAACTAGAACAGTTAAAGGGGCTAAAGCTTTGGTACTTGAATGGACAAAAATTAGCATTCCATAAGCTAAAGAATGTCAGATTCTACTAGTTAATTTATTGATGACATAATTGGCAGGTTAAGGCAAATTTCAAGTGAAACCTATTAGAAAATACACACATGCACAGGGTTCCTGGACAGGAAGAATGTGTATCAGCTATTTTTTTTCATCATTTGCTTAAAAAAAACCTGACAATTCTCTGATGAGCACTTTTTTAACATTGCTGTATTGGATGGACAATAAAAGAAATTATAAAAATAGAGGAGTTTATTCTTTCAAGGCACCAATGGCCTTTAAAGGGACACTCTTAACAGGTGTCTAATTGAGGGATGGAAAGGTCCCCTTTGAGTTTGACGAGTAATTTCTTGAGGCATAAAAGAGCAGGACTCTTTTCGCACTCCGTCTTTAGAGGGTTTTATAATCAAGGGAACCAGACAAGAGTCCTTCACCGTTGGAGTACACAATTGCATTCTTGTGTTGTAACACAAGAGACGATGCTTGTCAAAAAAGAGCTCAGCAGAGAATTCTTTTGATGCTTTTTAGGGATGTACACCTCGGTCGCTCATCAAATAGTGTCTGGGTTCCTCCAAATGCTTAGCAGTTCTACCAAACATTATAAAAATATTTAGGAGGGATGCTCTTTGCGGCATCAGCTTTGTCAAAGGCATGATTTCCAATTATTTGACCAACTTAGCAAATGAGGAAAATAAACTAGACCAGTGTTTCCCAAGCTTTTTTGAGCTGCTTCTTGCATTGAAAAAATCTCAAGGCACACCACTAGCTGAAAATCTTCTAATTTCAAACTATGTCACCTATATTATCATTATAAAGTCGTTCTCATCAAAGTTTTATTAACAGGTATTAAATAATCCCCACCAAGTTATTCCAAAATCAATTTTTTTCATACCGATCTAACGTCATCAAAGTTGATGTCCGCAGCTTTCAGTTCGACTGATGTTAAAATAATTAATGCAATGTTTTTTAACCTTATTTTTATTTTTGACTTTTACTCCAAATATTACGCAAAATGTTATGTGCTCACAGAGACTTTACGTCGCCAAAAGTTGATGCCCATGAATGCAAACAACTTCCGGTTCGCATACCGTAAAAACAGGAAAATGACTTAAATCTCATAATATTACGTCATGTTTTCCTCCCAATATTAGTTCAACCACCTAACATTACGAGAAAAGCCGTTTTGTGCTCACACAAACTTAACGTTGACAAAAGTTGAAGCCCAGAAAACCAAAGACATTCCAGTTTACTTTACATAAAACTAAGCAACAGAATGACTTTAATCTCATAATATTGCGATTTGAATCTTGTTATAGTACAATCTATGAATTCATATTTTAATTTTAACCTCGTTTAAGATCGATTTTAATCTTTTAATATTGAGATTTCTCTCTTGGATTATTACGATGTTTGACTCCTTATAAATTCCCGGGGTACACCTGAGCACCGCTCACGGCACACTGGTTGGGAAACACTGAACTAGACCACTCAAGTACACAAAGAAAGAACTTGATAAAGCCTCCCATGAATGAAGAAATGGAAAGGGCTCAAGTGAGATGTTATTTCACATGCGAGTTTTATGGTGGCTGTCAATATAAGGTCAATAATGAATTATTTCTAAAGCCTGTCTCTGCAGTTTAACAGCTCGGGGAATGTGATGTCACTTTTTTTGTGATTGTGGAACAGACATTTTTTTACTCGATGACTCAGAAGCCAACGGAATCAACAACTGATTAGATCCTTAGCTTTAGACACGGCACCCGAAAACAATTCAAATGGCTGCTCGTCCACTGTCAAAACGGACATGCCAAAACGGACGTCTTTGTCGCCAGGAAATGACAAACTGAATATGTCCTAATTGTAGCTTCAAGACATAGTTGTAACATTGTTATGCAAGCTATGTGCATATATTCAGCTGAGGTGAGCTTCCAGCTAACACGTCATAGTGTCATGAAGGATGTAACTCCTCACTCAACACTTCCATCCTGTTTACGAGTCGTGTGACCTGATTGGCACTCAGGAACACTGTGCAGGAAATAACTTAATGATTGGTCTTGGTCTAAATCTGGAATACCGTAAGGTGCGTAAGAACTTATCGAGTTAAATTTAAAATAGTGACCTTTTCTCATGTTGAGTTAGGACTATTGTGATAAGCCTTAGGTTAAAATGTTTGACATAGAACCGACAAAGCGTGTCATGATGGCAACCAATATAGTAATTATGCCTGATCATCGTGCTTTAGACATTGATATTGTTAAAAATTGGTACAGTGGTTGCTCAAAGACTTTGCTAACACTAGAATATGAAGGAAAAATGGTCAATAACGAAATTGAGATTTGTTGCTTGAGTGATGATCCCTGCCATCGGAGCATTACTTATGTGCCTTTGAGCATAACATTACAATACATGTTTGTTTGTTATCTCCACTAGTAGGTAAAACCTAAGGAAGACAAAAGTTATGTGTTTGTGTTCGTATATGTCTGTCTGTTTGTTTGCATGTTTGTGTTCAAAATAACTAAAAAACAAAAAGGTAATTAATATTTTTTAACATGAAACTGAAGAGGTAATTACATTTTGGGGAATGAGGTTACTTGATGATGGATTAGACTATTTAACTAAGATTTGTATCTTAGGTGATATAATTAGAAGAAAAAGTGTCATGAATTTGAGGGCACGAGTTACAGTCACCAAACACAGCATTGGATCTGCTCTCTCAGGGTGTTTCTCTGGTTTTAAGTTCATTTGTCCTCAAAAGGAATAACTCAACATTTGCCCTAAAACACCTTTCATTTGTGTCACAGCTACAGAATTACATCCAAGAGAGCATGAAGCAGGACATGTTCCAATTCCAACAGAACGCCGTGCAAAATCACACAGCCACAATGATTGAAATTGGAACAAACCTGCTTAGTCAAACTGCAGAGCAAACAAGAAAACTGACTAATGTGGAGGCACAGGTAAGCCTACTCTGACTGCTAGTGAATGTCACCGTTAAGCTTGTGTGCGCGCGCCATGGAAAAATGTCAACCTTTCCATCATAGGGCAGTCAGAACGATGCACTAAAACGCGCTACATTGAGATTTGATGTGAATCGGGGCTACTACTTGGGAAAAAAGTATGGATTTGGGTATTACACTATGTATGTTTCAGCAAATTGAATTACAGTTTATATTAATAGAAAGGGACAATCAAAGTTTGACTCAAAATTAAATTGTCAGGATATGCTTTTCAGAGGTGCGGAAAAAATATAATGGATGTTTCAGTTTATTATTGTGGCTTAACATCGATGACCTTATGTGAACCAACAGTACAGCATTTCCTGTTATTAGCACACTTGTATTCCCAAAGAAAGTCTATCAGTTTGTCACAATCAGACATCCGTCTGTTCAAAGAAATAAAGAGATCTATTGGCAGAATCCACATAAACAAGCAACATTTAGCTGAGCTCAGTTTCCCCTGAAATGGAAATTAGAGACATAGTACTCAACCAGAAAATTGATGTCAATATGTTCGGTGCTGATACATGGATTTAGAAACTTTTCCGAACATTCATGTTTAATACATCTGCTTCATTGGAATTTCGTTGCTTTCCTGCCATATTTTTCCATTTCGCAAGTTTGTTCACTCCAGGAGTGCAAAAAAAGTTTGTGTTGGAATAATTCTACAAAGACTTGATATACCACTAGAAGGACGAGAGTTTTGAATTGAAAATTCAGTTGTGCAGAAATCACCTAAAACGTACTTCAAGGCAATAGCATTGCAGAATGTGCTGTACTCTTTTGGATGAGACAATTTCAAATGTCCTATTTTTGGAACGACGTGGCGTCCGATAATAACATGCCCTTTCCCTAGTGGCTAGCACGTTGAGGTTTGTCTCATCACACACGGGACTAGCGAGTTTACTTTGATATGCACATCACCATAAGCAACATCGGTGCAGTGAAAATGTTTGTGTTGAAAAAGACGAGGGCCTTTACAGGTTGATGCAATCACACATTTACAACCTTTTACTATTTAAAAATGCACGGCGAACTCTGTTTATCAGAACTGATCTTACGTATTTTTCTCTTGTACTTCTAGGTAATCAATCACACAACTCGACTCGAGCGGCAACTGCTGGAGAATTCTTTGTCAACCAATAAACTCGAAAAGCAAGTTATTGTCCAAACAAATGAAATAAACAAGCTGAATGACAAAAACAGGTGAGGATCGGGACAAAACTCATGACAATTTGAAGTGTGTGACTACAAACACTTTCTGAACTATTCACATTACCACTACTTGCCCTCAGCTTATTGGAGAAGAAAGTAAAGGAGTTGGAGGAGCAGAGGCAGCTTGAGCAGAAATTGCTTCAAGTAGAAAAAGAGCAGCTTCAGAATCTAATACAGAGGCAGACAACTATCATTGGTGAGCTGGAGCAAAAGTTACTCAGGGTGTCATCCAATAATAGTGTCCTGCAGCATCAGCAACAGGAGCTCCTGGAAACAGTGAACCAGCTAATTCACACCTTCTCAACTGGTACAGTCCAAGGTGTGCCTACCTTATTCAGTAAGAAAAAAAATCTATTTCCCCCCCCACAATATTGCCTGAAAAGTCCTGTAACCACTCGCTTGTTCAAAGAATATATACAGAATATATCACTCTCATTTTAACTCACATAGAGGTACTTAGAGTAGACACCTCACATTTAATTAATTCATCTTAAATAATAAATTCAAATTAATTTAAAATACATTTCATTGGGTGAAACTAAAGACTTCACTAGCATGCACTACACGTACTCAGCGCCATTGATGCATGCATTGATTCTTAAGATGCCTCTTTTCAGCGACTACAATGCACTGCAAAAAAGTGTCATTTCCACACTTCTCTGATAAAAAAAATATACATTTACAAACATGTGAAAGATGCAGTCACTTTTGTGAGGGATTTCTATGAGATACATAGCCAGTTGAACAATCAAGATCTTGTTTTCTATATTTCAGAGACAAAAACCGCTATGATGCAAGATACTCCCTCCACATTCGTAGATTGTGCGGCTGTCTTCAAGTCAGGAAACACAAAGAATGGTGTCTATACCCTCACTTTACCCAATACTACAGTCGAGGTTAAGGTGAAGTATATTCTGTTTTATGATGGAGCTGTCAAATGAAAACCCCATGTGAAACATAAAGATAAGCACTCTAATAATAAAGTGGACAAGCAAATGAAACTAATGCTTTATTGCATTAGGTTTATAACTGACTCTTGCCGACAGTCGTTGCTCTTGGATCAAATCTCAAATGTCTGTGACTGATGTGAGCAAGTCAGCAAGACAACATTTTGCGCCATGAATAGCACAGATTTTAATGTATAATTATAAACTGTGTGCCTGCCGATCCTTGATTACGGAAACAGTAATGCAATGAAAGGCAATCTTGTATACGTTTATGTGCCAACAGTATTGCTGAGCAACAACTTCTTCTGGACTAGCTGACAATTCTAAAAGTGGAACACACACATTGACATTGGATTAACTGTTCAAATAGCAGAGAAACTAAAACGTCCTGACAACCCCATGACAGTATGCATGCTTTAGCTGAAACTGCGATCTCCTTAGATACCTGCTACTTTTCAGCAAGCACGTGTAATAACCTTTAACTTCTTCACGTCCCGTGAAATTGACTACACCTTGAAACAAAATAATGTCATTGTCAAATTCCCAATTGCAGCAACTTATATTCTAATTTGGAATATTTGACTAACCACCTTTTGCAGGCATTTTGTGACATGGAGCTGGAAGCAGGTGGCTGGACAGTTATACAGAAACGCTTTGATGGCAGTGTTGACTTTCACCGTACGTGGGAAGAGTATAAAAAGGTATGGAGAAATGAGAAACCTATACGGTCTAGGCTATGGCTCGGCAACCTAATTTATCCACTCAAAACGATTTTGAGTCCAAAGAATGGACAAGACTGGGAGTCGAGCACACATTTTGATATCTGAGACAAACACAGCCCAGATACTATATTCGGCTTAATTCTTTAATAATGGTAAACTAAATTTCTTCATCAGATTGTGTAAGCTAAGCCAAACATTTCAATCAAATATTGACTTTTTGTATCAAAACTGAGGCACATGGAGTCCGGAAGCCACAAGTTGCTGACCCATGGTCTAGACCGGGGGTAGGTAACACATGTCACATGTGGCTCTTTTGATGGGTGCATCTGGTTCTTCGCCAACCAGTGAGCTAAAATTTGGAAAAAACTAGTGACAGAGGTGAGATACTAGGCCGAGAGCTACTTTAATCTTCATTTTTTTGCATTAGTCTCTTCTGGAATGCATACTCTCGTTGATTGGCAACTGCATGAAAATGTTGTCAAAAGTATTCAGAGATTTTTTACTAAAAAAAAGACACCCATTTACATGTATTTTGAATTTTAAATTCAGAATATGGCTCTCAGGGAATAACATTAGAAAATATGAATTGTTTATGGCTCTCTTCGTCAAAAAGGTTCCCAACCCCTGGTCTAGACTATACAATTCTCAATGTAGCTACTCTGTTGATGTAAAGCGGAAGAAATGCCCTCATTGAAGTACATTTTGCTTAAAGGTGTGTGTGTGTGTGTGTGTGTGTGTGTGTGTGTGTGTGTGTGTGTGTGTGTGACTTTACACAGGGTTTTGGAGATCCATCAGGTGAATTTTGGTTGGGAAATGAATTTGTTTCTAAGCTGACTAGTGAAGGTTCCTACAGCCTCAGGATCCAATTGAGTGACTGGGAGGATAATTCTGCATTCTCCCTGTATGACCAGTTCTCACTTGATGGTGAGGGACAAAACTACAGGTGCGTTCAGTTCATGACATCAATTTCCTATCATGCAAATATAAAGTGGCATTGTGTCGGACATTGGTTATACTTTAAAGCTACCGTGACATCGCTCATCCAACAAGGGAAAAATAGAAAACAGCTTCAGAAATCACCCTCACGTTGTTGAACACTGACATAAATTACAAGTAAATATTAAGAAGAAAAAAAACTAAACAGTATGCGTCTGGGCAGAAAGTATTGATAGAACATGTTTTAAAAAAAATGGCTCAATCGCAGAAGTTTGTCCATTGGTAGTGTTTTAAATTATTTAGATAGTTAAAGATTTCAAATAAAAAGCTCCACTGCTTGAAGTCAAAATTATTTGTGCCCTACATTTAACAAGTTATACTGGTATCAGTTTGGTCATTTGTTTTGAATGAACTGTAGAAAGATTTTTTTTTAGACTTGCACGTATAAACTTATTTGTTAGTTATCAGGAGGTATGTCAGTTGTATTTTGAGGAACAAGGTTATTGACTTCCTTTTTCTACTTCCTTAATTTTTCCTTTTCCACTCTACAGGATACACCTTAAGGGCTACAGTGGAACGGCAGGCAAAATAAGCAGCATTGGTCAGCCAGGAAGTGATTTCAGTACAAAAGATGCAGACAATGACAAATGTGTTTGCAAATGCTCACAACTGACAACAGGGGGTAAGAAACCTGCTCTGATAAAAATGTGTGGTTGAAAGCATGAGACAAAATACAATAATCACAATGCAAGCTATTTTTAAAATTCTCTCCTAAATGTATCTTGGCACTTCCCTAAAAACTTGGAAGGACATTATAAGGATTCCTGTTTTTTTTCTGCTCAGGCCAAAGAGCACAATTAGACAGAGTTAATCACTGATCAACTCTTGAGGGAATTCAGTCACTACAAATGCTGACATTAAAAAGCCTGGGAACAGAGCTTTCTTTTTGTCCTTTTGTAGCCTAAAAGTCCTCCCTTCATTGCCTTGTAAGTGACTCTGCGGCCAGATTTTTTTGTCAGCCTCTGCATTAGGGCCCTGTCAAGTGAGCATAAAAGCAAAAAAATCTCAACACTGTCCTTTTTCCCATGAGGGGTCTCTCGCAGGGGACTTTCTCAGTACATATCATTCACAACACCACTGGGAGAGAGGCACACAACATAGAACAGTCTGACAATATCAAGCTGTCCATCAGGAAAGACCAAATCCCCCCAAAAATTAATCCTCAAATAAATGACAAGTTCTAAAAGCAGATCGGCACTGTGCAAATAGCAGACTATTTTCTAGGACTGCAAAGAATACTCACAAAAGATGCTAGAAGTGAATTGCATTTAAAGCTACTACTTCTGCTAAAATGAATTTAGTGCCAAGGACCAAGTAAAATTATTTTATTCAAAATCCTACAATTTTGTATTTAATTTGGGATAAAGAAGTAATTTTTCCAATGTCCTATTTCTATCAAACCTCTGAAAATACAACTCAAAAGTCAACCGTTTTATTAAAACCCAAATATTTCTGGACCCATGAATATTTTAAGACTAACCATTATAACTTTAATAAGTATATACACACAAGGGAGAGTTAGAATGGAGCAAGTGAGTTTTTGGATAACACCTATATCCTTACTAGGGTCGCAGGGGGTGCTGGAGCCTATCCGAGCTGATATTGGGACAGAGGGAGGGGACACCCTGAATCGGTGGCCAGCCGATCGCAGGGCACGAGAAGGACAACCATTCATTCTCACTCATACCTAGGAGCAATTTAGAGTGTCCAATCAGCCGACCATTCATGTTTTTGGAATGTGGGAGGAACCCGGAGTACCCGGAGAAAACCCACGCAGGCCCGGAGAGAACATGCGGAATCCACACAGGTGGACCGACCGAGATTAGTTTTCGTTTTTTTCCACGACAACGCACTCGTAAACGGAACAAACAAATTTAAATTAACTTGGATTAATATATACAGATACTCAAACATACGTTTAATGTAACTTTACACAAAACTGAATTCTAATTTTGTTGTAATCTTTTGTTACCTTCGTTTTCCGGGTTGGCGGTTTGCCACGGCTCCACCCTCACGTTCGCTATCGATGGACTGTTTGCTGTTGCATTGCCTTCAAAATATTCCCAAAATGATGCACACAAATGTCCTCACAATAGGATAACGCACGACCACTTGTCAACGAGAAATAGTCTTTAAAGAACGATCGCGGGAGCTTCTTTCCTTAGAAAGAATAACAGGAAATACAATAGTTGAGCGCACCCACGTATTGATTGTGGGTAATGAAGTTTTATTCTGAGAAAGGTTGCCATTGCCTATGGGTGTTGTGTGCACGTGTATACTTCATTACCCAGAAAGCCCTATTTTTGCCCGCGCATGCACGTTGTGCGTTTCCTGGTCGTAGGAGAAACTCGTCTGAATTAATCGTTCCGTGCTCGTAGATATTGTTATACACGAAAGATATGCAAAAAAGACAAGTGCCATGGCCACCTGGCTTGGTCGCATCACGAAATTTTGATCGCATGACGGGCGAATTATTCGTTCGAAATTTCCGCCGTAAGACGAGAGAATTTTGTATGACGAGCGGTCGTATGACGAGGTACCACTGTATATATATACACAGATTTTTTTTATAATACATTTTTTATATATTTATATGTATGTGCTCTTTAGAAATACATGTCTATAAAACCTACTGTAATTTCTGGACTATAAGTTACACTGGAAGATAAGTGGAACTAATGCGAGGGCAATTTTTTTATTTCATCAGAAACAAAGAACAAACATTACGTAACAGTTTATCTGATAAACTTTATCAGATAAATATAACTTAAATAAAACAACATAACAGGCTGTCAGGGGTTAGACTAGAGAGAAGATAAAAAAAAAAAGTCGCACTTAGGTAATAGTCGCAGGCCCAGGCGAATTATGAAAAGAGTATGACTTATAGTCCAAAAATTACAGTAATAGAACATAAAGACAAATAAATCTAAATTAATAAAATAGGACACTCTAGTTATTGCCCCCAAATAATATTCTAAGTTGGATTTTCCCCATACGTTTATCAAATTAAAAAAATCTAAACAAAACCAAATCAATAGGAGCCTAAGAGAATAAAAGAGAAACAGATTGGGGTTGTAGTCAGTAATAACACTCTAAAGTAGTTTACCCCCCAAAAAAATTCTGGTCATTGACAACGATAGACACTTCAATTCATTTAAACGGTGAGGACTATCTGTGAATGCTTGTTTTAAAATAAGTGGCCAATAAAAGGTTAAAATCAAAACCATCACTGAATGTGGCCTACAGTTGTTCTGTATTTCTGTTTTAGGTTGGTGGTTTGATGCTTGTGGGCCATCCAATTTAAATGGAATGTATTACCAAGAAGGCCAAAACTCCAATCGCTTCAATGGCATAAAATGGTACTACTGGAAGGGATCAGGATATTCCCTGAGAGCTACGTCTATAATGATCAGGCCAGCAGACTTCTAAGTTAACCCATTTTAATGGGGACTGAACAAGATGGATCCCAAAGCACTTCATGACATTCCAGAAAGGACTAACTGGGAAAGTCCTATTAAGTTAACTAATCTTAAAACAAAAAGAACTGAAAATGACCAAACCAAGGCACGCCGCACAATGAGCGATGCGGACGACCCCCACGTAACTGTTATGCAGTGTGGTGGTTACTGCAATTACTTTTCATGACTGGAAAACTAGTTTTAATGAATATGTTTCTTCCCAGCGATTGTTAAGCATGTGACAGAAATGAAGGGGTAAGTCGCTGACTTTAACATTTCAGCCGCTTCCGGACGGATCGCTCAATGTGCGGTAGGCCTATCAAAAGAAAATGTGGGATGTCTTAACAAAGTTAGCTTTTTGAAATTACACTGCAAGTTTACCGTGTGGTAAATTGTTTTTGTTTTTATTTGCGTGTTGGCAGTGTTCTGCTTTTCAACCAGTTGCCAATGACACTTCGCAAAGAGAGGCCGTGGTACAACATGAACAATGAGGGAAAAACAATTGACTATTTATTATGGTTTCTCTTATAGATGTCTATGAAGCTAATTATGAATTAAACTGAGAATTTCAGTTAAAATAACATCTTGTAGCAAATGTAATTACTACAGTGTATTCACGGTATGTATGAAACAATATTTGGGGAATTATTTTACTTTCCTATTCGTAGATCACCAAGAAGATTAGGTGCTCTTTATTTATATATGAAAGTTGCATTCCTTCTAGAAATAGTTTTTTAATGAATCTGTACATATTCAAGGATTAGTTTGTCTATTGTGTTACCTCAATGGTCACTTATCATTTTTCGCATTTCAAATTTGATCGCACAACTTTAGAGGTTTGGCGTAGCTGTAGCGGGTTATATTCTGTAATTTAAAGGGAGGGGGTTCACTTATATTTCACAATTTTACCTTGAATTGATTTGTGAAAGCTACATATTTCTTAAAAAACATCTAAATTTGTCTTTGCGTCTCAAATGGACTTGTCTCTAAGAAACTTGTTACCTCCCTACGTTCCTTCCCGACGGACCCCTTTCACTAAGTCATTCTTATTTTTTTTACGAGGTCTGATGTTTGAGGATATTATAGAAAATTATGTTTTACACTGTAAGACTACATTATGGCCTATCTTTTGTAAAATCATGGAAACGTAATCTTTTCATTAGCATGGCAAAATTAACTTCATCTTAACTGTTTGGTGCTTGTAAGAGTTGGAATAACATCATGTTAAAGCGATAATCTATGCATAGGTCTGCTATCAAAATATTTTTGTTTAGAAATCAGTCCTAAATGAAATTGGGTATAGGGTGGTTTTCAAATGTAAAGTTCAGCCCTTTCTGAGGACCCCCATAATTCTTTGGGAGTATTGCGAAAAGAGGACACTCTGAACACAGCCATGTGTTTTTTTCCTCAAAATTGGAGTCTGCCCAAGCACTAAGTGTAGCTAAACTGCAGCCTGCCTTGAAGGAAAGTGGGGCGCGGGGGCAGGGAGCAGCATGACATACATCAAGGCAGCGGAGGGATGAAAAAAAAAAAAAAGGTGGGGATCATTGGTATCTCCAACCGTTTGCGCTGCCACTACCAGCAGATGAAAAATGCACTGATTTCTAAAACAGCGGTGAATGGGTTACAAAACCACTGTGACTGTTTTTATCAGGGAATGACCGTATAGCATAAGTAAATTAGCATGCAATCTCCTTAAATTTATACAGAATTCATCACAATAACAATTAAGTATTTTTTGTGGTGTGGTCGGAGCTCATATTTTAGCAAGGACAAGCATGCCATTGCAGGCAATGATGGTAAAATGATACTAAACCATACACACAGCGATTATAAATGTGCGTCTGTATACAACAATGTACAAGAGCACCAGCAGAAATGTGCTGACATTTGTCTACGTCAAGAGGCTGTCTCTATTCACTGTGGCAGGAGAGGAGCACAGTGACTCATGAGTTCAGGAAGAGGCAACATCCACATTTCTCACAGGATACTTCAGGAAAAACAAGTTGACTGAAAATGGATGGCTGGCAGTAAAAACGAGCAGGCGGCCAACTGGCTTCCTCCGCTTTTGCATTTATGAGCAATTACTGGGATGAATGTCAGTGAAGGAAGAAACGCAAATGCTTTGCATTGTAAACTGCATTAATAACAGCGGACGCTAGACAATGCAAAATATTTCACAAGTATTTGTCTGAGAGTAAACAATACGCAGTAAATTCAAAGTTGATTGAAAGTTGGATTAGGGGTTACACGATACAACAATTTAGATAAATATATAGGGACGGGATAGCCGCAGTTGGAACTAAATTGATCATCTTCTAAAAGTGAGTTTTACTCAAATATCTGGTGTTCCAAATCAAAACGGTTGGAAACACCAAAACATGCTTTTTATTTCAATTCCTTAATGTAAAATTTAATTCTCATTAAACATGTACTTACCATTAATAAGAGCAAAGGCCTTTTAATAGAAGGGTTGTTGCAAATACGTGTCGGTGTCTTACTACTGAGTACATCTAGTTGTTAACTCCCAGTAGGCAAAAGCTCAAACCAAAGTAGAACTTCTACATACCTGCGCTGCCGGAAACTGCTCAGAAAGCTCATACGGTTCCTCTGGAATCCATTGCCTTTGCTCCAAGCACCACAAGATCTATTCAGGAATATTGAAAATTCATTTGAAATCTATAATTGTCTCTAATCTGAATTTGATTATGTAGTGATTAGTCATGGACAAAAATATACCCATTCGAACGAGAGGATCCAGCAGCCTCGAGCAATGCCCAACAAAATATTCAGCGTCCTCCGGTGTTCCCCAGAAACAACGTGAGTCGTGCTCTCACAAACTTGATCAGCAATAGAAAAGCCACCCAGGGCCTTTACCACCTGAACTACCGTGTTCTGTTTCCTAGGAGAGTAGGACACATTTATTCATATTTTAATTACATTTCGAATGCTTAATGGTCTAACGCACATATGGAGATATTAAGTGCTACTTACTCACTGGGCAAGCTCGTCATGACCAATGTTCTCACTAACTGCAACAGACAAACAAGAGAGGAAAATATAATTATAATTATTCCAGATCCATCACAAACATCAAGCTTATAAAAATGTATGAGTGAGACATTTTACACCTCATGTTCAAGAATCACATAACCGTCTGTTTGATTCTCTGCCGCCCTAACCACAATGAAAATGTTTTGTGGTTATCTAACAAGACCAGATTGCGTGCATACGTACTAGTATATAACAACTTTGTCAGAATTAGTTGAACGTGGACACAAAGGCATGAGAAGTGACACTGAGGGAAAAACTGTGAACTTGTCACCCGGGGGCTGACAAATTGGTCTTTCCGCATTATACACCAATCTAAATCAGTTACAAACAGTTCTCTGATATCTGGTCTCCCAGCTGGAAGGGTCAAAAGCAACCTGTCAATCAAAGGGTAGTATCCACTCTCACCTCTTCCCCAACATCCCATTCAAACTGATAAGATGGGAAGAATTTATCACCAACAAACCACAATTGTTACTTCACTGTACTGTGATGTGTGATGCCGACCAACAGCAGGGTCGTTTATAATGACTCTTTCGAACTAACGGTTCTACAAAGAGATCTCCTGCAGATCTCATGCACGGGAAGTCACTGCGTTGCAGATAATGAGCCTACAATAAAGTGTCCCTGAGCACTATCACAGCGAGATGATCACTGCGTGACAAGGTCATATTGACGTTTTGAAAATAAGACCATTCAAGTAAATGAAAGAAAAAGAAGATGCAGGGCCTGCGAAAAGCAACCCAATGGCTTTGTTACAGGAGTTGTCATCAGTGCGTCCATTTTCTGCCCCATTAGAAGATGAAATCACATTTGAAGAATAGTGGAGGGGAAAATAACGTTGTGAACCCTGATAACCCTGGCTGCAATTATGGAACGAAAAGAACATTAGTAGTTTATGGGGTTTTGTTTTGAATTCCCTAAAACAGTCACCTATACAATGTATTAATGTACATTTAAGTGAACACCTCACCTCATATCTTTTCCCTCCCTCTATTTTGTGCTGTCAGCCTCTAAATGACATTACGGCAATAACAAAACAGTAATGAAAAATACAAAAACTCTCGGGGTATAATCAATCAACTATTAACTAACTGGTTGCCAGATTTTCTTTTTGACAAACAAAAAACTTGCATTACTGTATTTTCTCGCATATAAGCCATACCCCTAAAATTGCCTTTAAATCATTGAATCTTAAAATGTCTCTCGTACAAGACGCCTCCTGATTTACAATATTCATCTCCATATTCATGGTTATAATATGGAGTGCAAATGTGTTACTTTGAAGGGAAAATCTTAAGAAAAATCACCACACGTGGTTTTTCTGGGATACTGTATGAATCGAAAGGATCATCTGCTGGATTGCACATTTCGGCTAATGTCATAAGGAAGTTAATATGCCTGTCTTTGTAAATGCAAAATATTAAATTATTCAAAGTCTATCTTAACGAAAACCTGATGCTTTTTAATGACAGAAATTACAATTTTCTTACCAGAAGTTTAAGATGTTGTGTCGGCCATATTGCTTCTAATGTTGAAATATCTCGATTCTTTCAATGGTTCATAGAAATGCAATAGTCGTCACTTTCGAACAAGATATAAAAAATAAAAATAAAATCAAAGCAGAATTTAGTTTTATTTCATAATCACAAATGTAAAATCATGCAGCTAAACATTCAAAATCATTGCCTGCACGTAGACGAATTAATAAAGAGAGTCACGTGAGCAGTGCTGACATGGTAAACACTATGAACACATGTATCAAGACTATTTGCGTCTGGCCAATCAGAGCACCTTTAGCTACGGTAAGATGGCGGCGCCCAGAGTGAGCAATGGCAGGCACAACTCTTGAGTTTTTTCACATTTTATGCAAGATACGTTTTTTCCTTAAATTTCATTCCTAGACGTCAAAATAAATTTTGTTTAGCATATCTGTTTATTCTGTATTTTTAAATAAATGAACGTATCGTTCGCACTGTCTTGCATTATGGCGTTTCGTCTTTGTCACCTTGCAGTTTCTTGCATGTCAAATCTAATTTGTGCGCATGTAAGCCGTGCCCTTGATTCAGTTATCATTTTTTTAGCGACAAATACGGTGTATGTACGAGAAAATACGGTAATTATATTTTTAATCATCTCCAAAAAAAATGAATTCATAAAATCAACTTAATGTTCAGGCCTACTACACATTTTAAAATTTGAATCTGAAACAACCCTGTCGTCCTGTACCAATCTTTACAGGGCAGACAACAAAAACTTCCTTGCTATGACCAGATTAGATTTTTAAGTTACCATTTATTTTTAGAAAACAAAAGCCAGGTGCATTACACAAATGAGGAAGTTATTATATATATACTATCATCACAGAAGCAGAACACAGGAAGACCCCAAAGACCAGACAAACAGAAGCCCCTTGGTGAGATGCAGCCATAATGAGGAAATACTATACCTAAACACGGCTAGTATGCATCCTAAATTGCCTGCATCAAGGAACACAATGGATGACATAACAATGAGCAGCAAGAAAAACTACCTCCAAAACATTATGAAAAACCGGTCTAATGTCCTATTTATCTGACTTGTGTCAAAACATTGCTGTTTTAAAAATGATAATTCCAATGTTACCTTTTCTTTGCCTATTTTCTGGAAAATAGAGTAGGTGCGCTTATTAGACATCTTCTGGCCTTCAGCTGGCATCTCTGTTGAAGCAGCTTTTGTACTTTTACATCCCATGCCTAAATTGGTAACAAAGAAAAAATGGAAAACATTCAGTAAGTCATAGTGTGATATATATGGACAAGACTCAAAACTCTGGAACAGCTGTGGCGAAAACGTGGCTCCTGGCCAAAATGAATGCGGCTCTTCTTCCCCCCCTTTTTTATTCTCTCTTAAAATACACTCAAATTCATCAGGGCCCATTAAGAACTAATAATCAATTATATTCAAAAAAGCGGAAGAACCACCGCACCATCGGGTGGCTACAAGGGCATATCAAAACAAATATTCATTCAACAATTCCATATCATAAACATATGTATCTAACTGTACTGAAAATGTGCAAAATATGGGTATTAAGTCATGTACGTGACCTAAAGATAAAGCAAACCACCAGCATGTTCAAGTATACAGAAGTTTGCTTTTATTCCAGTTATTGATACTTTCAAAGTTTTAGTTCCTCTACTACTCACTGTGAAATGCCTGAGGTAATGGACAAACAACAGGGTTAATTTCCATATCCAAGGTTGTTGTCTTCTCCGTTAATATTGCTGGATGAGATTTCTTTTCATGTTCCGATTCACTGTCACTGCTTCCAACATTTGGTAACGTGCTTTGGTTTCTGGTGCCGGCATTCAGACTTCCGGTACGATTTGAATGATCAAAAGCAGGGAGACTTTCGTCCTCTTTTTGTGGACAAATATTGGCAACAGATTGCAGACTAGAACCGCAATCTCTATTCCCTAGTTTCATTTTCTTGAAGCTCTTGGCGCTTTCGCTTCTCTGTTTTCTTTTCCCCGGGACGTAGTTAAACTCAGAGGGGATGGCGAGAGCTGACAGGTCAAACGGAACGGACGAGAGAGGTCGATCGGGCTTCTTGTGGTGATTGGCTGAGGCAAAGTAGTCATCAAACACATTATCCTTTCCATCAGTGGACCTCGAAGTAACAATACTAGACGCGCAGGGGGAACTAAAAGAACGTTGAAGAGCAAACAATCTACCTCGCATTTGTTTTCTGTCTTCCAGCATGGGAGGAGGGGAGCTCACAGCATCAGGATAATTACCAGTAGTTCTTTTTGTATCCGTCAAGGACTCTGCCCAGTTGATATTTGGCCTTCCCTTTTCAGACATGCTGTTTGGCAGTTCCAATGTTTTATCTAGTGAACTGCAGGGTTTCATTTGTAACGTCAGCTTTATTTCGCTAGGGTCCTCGCCATCCTTGTTGCTCACTTCCCCGACAGGGATTTGTGCAGCAAGACCGGATTCGTATTTCTCTGACAGCACATTTGTTAGCCTTCGCTTTTCTGGTGTCTGTCTTTCCTCCTCATTTATCGTAAAGTCAGGACATTTTAAAGGGCTAATTGACAGTCGTGTTGAAACGTCACGGCAGGGTGAGAGCCAAGGCTTGTCAAAGTCTTTGCAGAGGAGTTTGTCAAGATTGTTATGCTCGGGAGCGTCACTGTCTTCAACATTCTTTTTCTTCACATGGGAGGGACAAAGCTCTGAAATAGTTGCACTGGAATCTTCGTCAGTGTTTTCATCTACTGGAAGAAGGGGGGGGAGAGAGATGACAAATATTGCAAATTTTAAATTAGTCAAAGAAAGCCAAATGTGAATGGAGTTATTTTTCAACACTTTCCACTCAAACAGATTGTCTGCCACCCACTCAGTGTGAGAAAGCAAATTAAAATTAGGCATAAGGATAATGTATTCCATCACCAGAGAATAAAGTGCTATAACAAGCCAACAAACAATTATTCAGTTCTTTGTTAGCTTACAAATAAAATTGAAGACAGTCGGTGAATTTCCCAGGGAGGGCTTCGCTTCCAATGAAGACGTTTGAGAGGCTGAAAAATTCAAAAGCATACTGGTGATATCCTGGCACAAAATTGATGAAATGTTTTAATTTTTTTTTACATAAACGACCACGCCACATGATTTACCTGTTGGGGAGATATTTTCATTTTCTTCTTTCATTTGTTTCAAGCGCTCGGCCATATATTCTGACCTTTTATATGACGGGCTGTACACAACCCTACCATCTTCGTCAGTAAAGAAAGGCGAATCATCTCGGACTGTGTGGAAGAGAAACATTTCTTAGATAAATGTACCAAAAGGTCCCAAAAATGTGTGGTGCTTTATTTTTACCGATTGATTGCTTGGGAGCTATTGCTTTCATCATTTCGTCTAACTTTTTTTTCATGCGTCTGTCATTCTTGGGCGTCCTCTCTGGAGTTTCTTTGGGCAGCATACAACGATGCTGCACCAAACAAACACCAAATCAATCCAATAGCAGTTGAACACCTCGTCTGTTAGCTGTTGGTCAAACTCAGGGGTGTCAAACATGCGGCCCGCGTTCTTGTTCAGCCTGACAGACATTGTGCCTTGTCTGTATATATATACATATAGAATTACGTGTTTTTATTTTGAAATCAGGGTTGTGGAACCTGAAATGTGCGAGTTGTGTGATTTACTACATGCACTACTGCGCTTTGCTCAGATTGGTGTCCGCAGTCACATTTATTCATTCGTCCTCTCCCAGTCTAAATGGCGCAGTTAATGGCACCCAATGTGTTAACAAGGAGCTAAAAAAAGCCCCAAAAAACACAGGAAGTGTCACAGAGTCAACAGGAAGTAACCTGAATGTGCCCCAAAATCAACAGGAAGCAGAATGGAAATGCTCAAAAAAACAACAACAAAATATCTATAGAAAATTATCGAAAATTTACAGGAAGGGAACCATGAGTACCTTAAAATTACAAGGAATTCATGCAAAATTAACTGATTGACTGCCATTAACAACAAGAGGTGCAATTTAAACTGGTAAGGCTGGCTGTGGATGCTCATCTTTCAGTGCCATTGACGGCGCTAGGCGTCCAATCCATTTTGACTCCCAGCTTGAGTTAACCCTTTCAAGGCTTAAAGCACATCTTTGTGAAAATTAAAACAGTCGCATGACAGGCCTAATTATCAAAAATGCACCAGATGCCAAAATTTTCTAATTTTGAAGTGAGCTTAACTCTGTAGAAACGAGCAATAACGTTTAGACCCTGTTAGGAGCTGTCATCTCTTGTCAGCTTGAAGAGAGAAAACACCTGCCGCAAAAAAGTTGTTCAAATGTAAACAAAACCGGACAGACATTTTTTTGGGCTTTTAAATTCCAAAAAGTATAAATTTTTCAATAGAAAATATTCATAATAAATGTATGAATTCTCTCAGAAAGCTAATATTAGGATATTTGGATGGAAAATGGTCTTCACAACATCAGAAAATTAGGATTAAAAAAATGAAATAGAACCTTGAGCCGTTATAAATAAATGCATTTTTGCTAGCATAATTCCTCCCAGCATCGAGCAGCTAAAGGGTTAATTTATTTGGCAAAAATAAATAAAAAATGATCCGGCCACATGAGATCAAATTGCCACTAATATGGCTAGCAAACCAAAATGAGTTTGACACCCCTGGTCTGACCGTCACAGAAATATAGGTAAATAAAAATGACTAACACCTAAAAGAATTGTTTTTTTTTTGTGATTTGACTTACTCTCCTGTTTAAAAATGGATCGCTTTCATCGTTTAAGGCAGGATACAACTCTTCATCCACCAACACACCATCCTCGTGACATCTGAACATTACAGCAACATTAAAACTCATACAATAATGAAAATATCACAATTCAGAGCCCTTAGTACGTACCTGCCAACCCACAGCACAGAAACGAGCTTCACCTTACTTGTTTTAGCTTTCCTCCACGTGGCGAGATGACCGTTGTGAAAAACAACGTGCGTGACTTGCTTATTAAATCTTTGTGAAACCTGCGATCAATAAAATTGTGTTGATTACTTGTGAGGAAATTTACTGGCTGTGTATCATCAAACATAATTGTATGAATGCTGAGAAACAAAACATTACAGTCATGCAACCACAACCCACCAGTACACCTCCTGTTTGTTGCCGTTTTTTTCCCAATTTTAGGCTATACACAAACTGGAAAATGCAATTTTGCATGGAGATTCCTTGCCATGATGGTCGGTATAATACTGCTGGTCACTCCCTATTGAATTTGGGGCATTTTCCGAATAAAGCTTGTAGATACTGGGTCGCTTCCTACCCCGTGGTTTTTTTTTTACCCATCGCTTCTTGTTGATTTTAGTTTTTTTGGGTCACTTCTTGATGATTTTAGAGAATTTTGAAATGCATAGGAATACATTAAGCTTCTGCAGAAGTGATTTTAAAACAGATCACAACTTTTAACGTTTACTATGGTTAAATTCTGATGTTAATCACTTTGGAGGCATTTATTTGATTTGACAAAGTTCCACTTAAGTTTGTTACATCCAAATGATTTTCTTGTACATTTTTTTTCACCGCTTAAAAATGCAGCAAAAACAATTGTGGCCGATTTGAAACATTCAAGCTTTTTGTCAATTAGAAAATCTTGGCAGTTTTCTGCAAACCCAGAGACAGAAAGTCAATGATGGCTGCTGGTTGATGACAAATGGACTCATGGCAAAGATCTGATATAATAATTATGCTGTAATACAAAACATTACCAAGAAAAGTAGCTTTTTTTTTGCAATTGAAAAATTCATAGTGCCATTTCTTGTTACGTGAATAACAGATTACCTGAGCACCCATTTGTAGTAGCTGCTGTATAAAAGGTTTCGAACAATTGGCCCTCTTGTCAGATGACCACACATCCACATAGGCTCTGACGTCTAGAAAAGACATTTATTGAGGACACAAACATGAGGCATGAGCTTCCACACTGTGTATTTCTTATTCAGCGCAGAGCCGATGATGCATTACCTTGAAGAACTGCGCAACTATTGCTTTTGGTCATTACTGCCATCTCCAGAGTCTCCTATTGCCCTTGAGAAAAACAATTACAAAGCATGTTTCTTTATAACTGTTTACTTTAACTTGAGTAAAAAATAATGAGTTATAAAAGTTGTGTTCAAATCGTCTGTATCATTTTAATGAAACCAAACTTAAATAATGCAGTGAACCAAAAATGAACTCAAATGAAATGTTTTGATTGTGCATTGTTTTTTTTTTTCTTGCAATCTTGTTACACAGGTAATGTTCAACATTTTATAATACAAAATTGATCAGAATATTAAAAATGCAAGCTGGAGTTTATGATAAAATCAGAATTTGTGGAGTTTGCATGTTCTCCCCCAGCCTTCATGGGTTTTCTCCGGGTACTCCGGGTTTCCCCCCACATTCCAAAGATATGCATGGTAGGCTGATTGGACACTCTAAATTGCCCCTCGGTATGAGTATGAGCGTTAGGGTCGTTTGTCTCCTGGTGCCCTGCGATTAGCTGGCCACCAATTCTGGGTGTCACCCGCCTCTCTCCCGAAGTCAGCTGGGGTAGGCTCCAGCACCCCCCACGACCCTAGTGAGGATAAACCGGTTCAGAAAATGAAATGAAAAAAATGAATAGGTAGTTACAAAATACAGCAGCATTATCTCTATAACTATGCACAATGAGAACACGTTAATGTTCCTGTCCTGGAGCATTACATCAATGCACAGCTGACCTATGTGCACATTAAAGTCAAAATATCAAATTTACGTTTCATTTCGATTTCATACATGATATGGGTGCGATTGAGAGCGTGATTAAGGTAAATAAAAAATAAATGGCCATAATACAATAATACCGTAAGTAAAACTACAGCATTAACTTCTGGTAAACACTTGAAAACATTAAAATTGCATGTACTACGTACCTGTATGTAGCACGTAACCGCATCAATGATTTTTGTCCATTTTTTCGAAAGGCTAACCTTCACGTAATGGACTAAAATGACGACATCCCTGATGTAAACAAAGAGGGGAAACAATCAGAAACAAACATTCAACATGCATAGAGTTCAACGTTAACCATCATGATTTAACGTTTTATTCGACATTTTTTGTCTAGCGTTATTAGTTTGCTCTCTTGGCCTGAGTGAACTTTCAATGGAGTTAGCTCTGGAGCTAACGAATAATAATAAATAGCTTATCACACCATATGGTTGTGGAGTATTTACTTTAAATGGTAGTATAAAGTTATACTTCAAAACGCCATCGCTTATCAAAACGTGCAATGGTTCGCGCCTGTTGTTTGTTGCGCTAAGCATTGTGGGATACGATCACGTAATTGGCCCACGTGTGGTGACGTCACATTTTTAAAAAATCATAGTACGTACATAATCGAGAAACAAAATACATATACGCCACAGATGTGATAATTATTTGTTCTTTGGTGTGCAGATATCCCACTTTACAAAATAAACGTTTCCAAAATAAAATATTATATTTTATCTATGTAGTGTATTGCTCTATTGTTCTTACGTCACTTTTGTAAAGTGCAAGGGCGAAGATGAATGACGTGTTATTAGAAAGAAATTGAGAACGACGACGGTCGAAATACAAAAATAAGCGTTTGTTGGGAAGAGAAAAAGGAAAAAAACCGTCCCCTCTTTTCATTCAAAGGTGGAGGGTACTGTTACCAACTTTAATATTTTGTCTGGATTTTTTTTTACGCTTCTAATCATTTTTTTCCATGTCCAACCTCGGAACTGTCATTTGAATGGCATTGTTGATACTCTTTTTATTTATCATTGTGTCTATAATTACAAATGTCTAATTAAAATGTGTCAATTTGAAAATTAACATGTACTTTTTTTGCTATATTAAAAAAAAAAAAAAACATTAAAAATCACCCGCACAATCTGGCAGCCGAGTGATTATGCACACAACGGTTTTGGGGGGTGCTGGAGCCTATCCCAGTTAACTTCAGGCACCAGGCGGGGAGTCTCAGACAATGTTGGAGGAAACCAGAGTACCCGGAGATGACCCATGAAAGCCTGGGTGAGGAACAACCTGGGATTAAACCCTCAACCCCAGAAGTTCGGCACCAACATGCTAACTACTCAGTCGCCGGATCATCTCAGTGTCTATTCATTAATTTCCATTTAATCCCTCAATTGATCCATTTAATGTATCATCGCCACAATAGTACTTGCGCTTATGCCTGCATGGGTTGGGGAATGAATAGAAATTTGAAAGACGACAAGGTACAGCAGTTATTTTTTAATCTCACAGATGTTTTATTCATCAATACTAAAACCTCCCGAGAAGCCTTGATTTTGGAATGGAAATAAAATGTGTGTCACTTTTTCATACACAGCCACATTTTTTCCTTATAATGCATATTTCACAGCACAGATGCTATGCAAAACAAACTAAACAAATCTGAGGGTATTTACAAGCAAATAAAAATGTTTTTCTCTGTCTTTTTATCTACCCAAATGCACTTGTGTTAACCTTGCATCAAATAGCACATGCCAATGAAAAAATACATGCAGCAATTTCTTACAAGGAAGCATTTAAAAAGCAGGCTTAAGAATCCTTTTGTTCATTTCAGTTATTAGAAAATGTGGATGCATTATCCAAAGGGGAAAGGGATATTGTACATGGCACTACCTAATATTTTGATCCCAGTTGCAGTCCCATTTTGGCTTCTTTAAACGCACATTAGGTTAAATTAAGTGTTGGTACTGTGTCTCTTGCCATGCTTTAGTGAAACTACTTTTATGGTGACATGCATTCTAAGACTAATTCTTATTTGCCTTTTCATTTTCAGGTCATATGCAAAATCATGCTATATTTACATTTTAAATGATATGCCATTCTATGAAATATGAGGTAGGGGTGTAAATCACTAATTTCATGACTACACACAATGATTCTTTGGAAAGATATAGAACATTTGTTCATATTACAAAATCTGCCACAAATTGATCTTGATTGGATTCAAGGGCTTTTTGATTGGTTTAATACAAGATGAAGTACAGATTTTGCACAATAAGTCACTTTGCACCTAAAGCAGAGATAAATTCAAAGGTTGAATGGTTGATCATGTTGTTGCTGAAACATTTCCAACATTTGAATGAAACTCTTTCTTTTGAACAAAACAGTATTTCTCAAAGATGACAATATTGATCGATGCATTGCGTTTTGTTGCTGCCTAACGTGGCAATGTACAGGTTCAGATTGAGGAATCTTAAAAACCTTCACTTTAACTAGGGATGCACATCAGATATTTCATAACATTATGATATTCATTGTACAACCATGCGATATTTTTCAAAACAACAAAGTATGCCAAGATGAGATTCGATTAATATCTGAAGAGGCACAAATAGGTTGACAAATTAAGGTTTCATGAAAAAACATGAGATAATTTTGAATAAATATAAATAAAAATTTATATATATATATATATATATATATATATATATATATATATATATATATATATATACACATTTATGTACATATATGTATACAAATATATATATATAGTCTAACATGTGTTCATTTCCCATCACTGTGGGTAAATATACATGTATTTGGTGCATTTAAGTCATTAATATGGAAATGAATGCAATTAGCTTAACTCTTGAGAAATTAAATAAAAGAGATACACTAGCATTACATTTTCATTAAGGCAAGTTGTAACTATCTAGTAGTACACAATTGATAAAGTAAACATTGCTAATCTTCATTCAATATATTTCCCACCTGTTCTTTTTTATTTTTAATTGGCACGAAGAAGAAAATAATGGGTATTTTGATGCAAATGTGGGATAACAGCATTGGTTGTCACAGTTTTTACTTTTTAATATCTTCGCATCAATCGAGCTTCGTCAATTGTCAATCATTTATTATAAAGCAGCTTAATGTTTTAGGTTGAATATGACATACTTTTCATTTTTCAACTTTAAAAAAATCATACAGTAATTCATTATCAAAGACAACCTGGTATTTTGTGACAACCACCTTGCCACTAAATTGTGAATTTCTTTAAATCAATGACAATCATCTGAGTGAAAGATTTAAAAATAAATACATAAATTCATCTGATTAAAAAAACATTCACAAAATTACAATTTAACATTACAATTCAAATAGAACAGGGTTGCACTACTGCCTCAACAGAACTTGTGATTATTTTTCCATGGCATTCAATAAAAACAAAGTCATTGCACTCAAGAATTCCTTTAAAAGTTTAAAGGCATCCAACATAAAATAAAAAAATATATTTTCTGATACAATGAATAACAGGCTATGCTCTCCACATAAAAAGTTGTTGTATTTTTTTTAAATTATTTTATTCTGTTTGTACGATATCCACAATTGAAAACTGTTGGAAAACAATTTCACAATATACTGTAAACTGACAATAACACCATATGAATCATTTGAACTGTTGATGTGACAACCAACCATAGCTCACGTTTTTGGCTAAAAACCTAAACTAGCAGCTAGCAAGCAACTGGCTAACGAGAGAATGAGAATCAAAACTGTAGCTTCATCCTCACTTTATAATGGTAGAATTTTCATATAAGAAAACAATTGTGTAAAAGCATATCAAAAGAATAGTGCAGACGTTAAAATCGAACCTTAAAAAAAAAGTAATCACTTCCTACCTTGAAGTAAAGACAATATTAAATTTTACTCACATTGCGCAACATCGCCTTGTAGTGGTAAAGTGTGACAACCAACCCCATTTTCCCCTATCACTTGACTTGTGCAAAGTGGGCTGTTTGCAAATCTCACCCATATAATGGAACTAGATGAAACATCTAATATGGCTTGAGGTGACTTTTTTTTCATAATTTTGCAGTCAATTGAAATGAGTTTATCACATTATAAGCAGTAGACATTCATTCAATCCTGTTGAACTGCCAGCTCAAATGGACTGGATGTCTTATCGCCATCAATAGCAGCCAATGAGTCGAAACCTTGGAAACAAAAGTCAATCGTTGTGACTGAAAGCCCATTAAAGACTGCAAAGGAAAAGCGAGCCCCTTTTGAGTCTCACACAGAGTTACTCCTGCAAGGAAGTGGCACTGAAGTACGAGACACCTCCATGTGCACGGTGGACATGGGTAGGGGCTCACACTCCTCCTCTAAAGGGCAGCAGCACCAGTACTGAAGTATTTCCTTAACCTCCTGCCTGAAGTTCGAGTTGAGGAAGCCATAGATGATAGGGTTGATGCAGGTGGACGACATAGCCAGGAGATGGCAAAGGGAGAAGAGGAGGTTGTGGTGGCAAACGGGCAGAGCGTCCTGTTTCCAGTCGGACACGGCGTTGAAGATATTCAGCGGCAGCCAACAAAGCGCGAAGGCCGTGATCAGGGCCACCAACATGATGTTGACGCGACGGCTGTGACTCATGCGCTGGCTCTCCGACGCCCTGGCGCGGTCCAGCATGTCTTTGCGGTGGCGCAGGCGCACGTACACCCGCACGTAACAGAGCAGGACGAGAATCAAAGGGCCGCAGTACTGGAAAAGCAGTAGCCACGTGGTGTAAGTCAGCCGCTGATGCTGGGAGGGCCAGTGCTCCAGACAGGCCTCCATGTGCAAGGACGTGTAAAGGTTGTGATAATGGAGGGAATTGTGAAGCGCGGATAAGTTGGCGAGAGAGACGCGGTAGAAGGCGGGCTGCGGTGGAATCACGTTGGCGTAGGGCTCGTTCGTGAGCAGCTGAAAGGCCAGGAAAGGTGAGGACGTAAAGCAGGCCAGAATCCAGATGATGCCGACGGCCGCGT
Source organism: Stigmatopora argus (assembly GCF_051989625.1). Classification (NCBI taxonomy): domain Eukaryota; kingdom Metazoa; phylum Chordata; class Actinopteri; order Syngnathiformes; family Syngnathidae; genus Stigmatopora; species Stigmatopora argus. Next base: position 13,062,316 of record NC_135397.1, on the reverse strand, counting down.
AGGCTTGCGGAACGCTGGGTTTCCAGCCGGCCGGGTTAATGATGAGCTGGTGTCTCTCCAGGGCGATGAAAACCAGCGAGAGGATGGAGACTGTCACGGACATGCATTGAATGAAGGGCACCAGGCGGCAAAGCAGCGAGCCGAACACCCAGTGGTCCATGAACGTGTATACGAGAGTGAATGGGAGGCAGAAGACGCACACTAGGATGTCAGAGAATGACAGATTACAAATAAAAATGCTGGTGACGTTGGCTTTCTCCCGGCGTCGGGTAATTATGCAGATGAGGCCGACGTTGCCCAGCAGGCCCAGCACCATTGTGATGCTGTACCACACCACCAGAAACGCCGTGAGGGCGGGAGAAGTGTGACATTGCTCGTCGTGGCTCAGACCCGACAAGTCTGGGAGCAGGGTCTCATTTGAGCGATCCCCCTCCCACGGCGGTGACCGTGAGGGTGACGCGGAAGGTGGAGGCTGGCTGGTGTCGCCGCTGAAGGACATCTCGCCGGCGCTTAAGGGTCTCCGACCCCTGGGATCAAGCCATCCATCTTAACCCTTAACTGGTCACCGGCATCTGGGGATGGAAGGGGAAGAACATGAAATCAATTACAGAGCAAGCAATACTCCACATCAGGACTGAGCTGCCTTTGATTTTCATATCGCGTCTTCTGTGAAGCAGTTTGATGAAAAATCTCAAATTACTTTTAAGAAGCGGCTTGATATTCATTCGATTTATCCACTAGTTCATCACCATGGTGATTTGAGCCTTTTTGCGGGGTTACAAAATAGGCCAGTGCTAAAATTACTTTGGACACTTGTGTGCAATTCTTATGTAGAGCAAATCGAAGTTGAGTCATAAGTGTTTAGTTACCTTTGGTGGAAAAGTTACAGTAGAAGATTAGTAATAGGAATTTCAAATATAGGTAAGATCACCAAATTTATCAATATTGGCTCAAGTCACAAATACTTTGCATCAGAGTAATTGTTCACCATATACTGTAATTTATTTATTACTTTTTATTATTATATATATATATATAATTAATTATTATTACTATTATTATGTATTTATTTATTTATTTATTAACTTATTTATTACCTATTTATTTATGTCTAAAATTTATTTTCCTGTGTCTGTATTCTCACCCTCTTGCTAGTGAAATTTCCCGAATACGGGATGAATAAAGTTATCTAATCTAATCAAACACCTTGAGATACGAGCTTAATGCGTTTCAGGACCCGAGCTTGTATGTCAATTCACTTGTATCTCGAATGCATTTTTCACATACAAAATAACTAAATACAAATTCATCCGTTGCCACCCTCTGGAAAAAAAAGGATATCACAATGGAAAAACATGTTTTTAATCCTTCTTATTCACCACCTACACTCACAAAGTAACAAATACCTATATAGTGGTTATGATCTACAATAAAATGGGACATTATTATGTACAGTACTGTATGGAGTTCTGACCTTCGAGACAGACGGTTCCGGCTAAGGGCGAACGAGAGAGACTTGACATCTTCGGTTTGTATGTTGGGACACTCGAATGTCAAGGTATTACTGTATAGGGCGCTCATTTAACTCATTGGCTGCCAGTCACAGGGCTAAAGGTCCAATCCATTTCATCTAGGAGGAACAATCATCCTTCCTTAAAGACCAATTTACCCCATTTACACTCCAAGTTTAAGTTGCCAACTATTGCCAACATTTTTACTGTATTCCCTCACATTGAGCTAAAAAAAAGCTTCCATCTAGAAATGTACATTTGTCATTGTGTAATAGTACACATTCTCATCCATCCGAATATTAAGTGTAATGCGCAATTCCTCAGTCAGGCTCAAGAAGAAAAGCATGATGACAGTTAACAGACCGTGTACACAATCAAAATAAAGGAGACTTTTATGTCAAAACAAAAAGGGCATGACTTTGTCAGACCCCTCGCTAAAAATGGATTGTAGCGCTCCGTCTACCCCAAAACCATTCCAACGATAATTCTCCATGGCACATACAGTGAGCCTGTCATTTTTTGTTAAAGGCGCATACAACTCACTATCAGTCACTTCACAGTGCATCATTACTAATGCACTGTGTCAGTGTGTTGAGCGAGCTGCAGGCGAGGTGGCAGAACATTGATGTATCTTCCCTACTTTCACACACATAAAACACCCAATCACTGAGCAGACGGCAAAAGTCCAGAAAGCAAAAAAAAACATTATTTAACAACCTTGGAAATGCTCTCCTCCAATAACGTGGCATTCTCTAGAACACCCAAACAAGCGAATACTGTACACTATTTCAGAGCAATATGACCAGGCACACCTGCGTCCACCATATTCTTTCCTTCTAGTTTAAACTACAGTCATTACTCACCAATAAATTGAACTGCAATGACTGAAAATTAAATGAAGATAAATGAGGATGAAATTCAGACGAGGACAAATTGCCCTCTGCCCAACTGCACATTCATCACACAGCCAATTTGTTCCACCGCTTGTTGAACTCACGAGTTGAGTGGCAGACATATTTAATCTATTTACATTTTAATTGAAACTGGCAGCCAAGTGCAAACCATGCTGGTACCGATCACTTCACACCAAGGGCTATAAGACTAAACATATTTTAAACGTGACAGGAATGTTACAAAAGGGTTTTTATTGTGCTTCTCTGAAAGTGGAAAATGAAAAAAAAATAGCAAATATTAACTAAAGAACTAATTTTAATCAGTTTAGCTCAAAAGAGGGAGCAATACAAATACAAAATTGAATGTCAACTCAACTAGGAATTACAACGTGAAGAAGATAATTAAAGTTTGACGTCAATTGGTTAGTAAAGGTATCTCAGATGTAAATCAAAGGGTTAAGAGAAAAAAGGTAAGAAATCGATCGAATGGAATAGATTTTTTCACGACTGCATCTTTTTGTTCTTGATCTAGTATGTATTTTGTGATAGCAGTGTTTTAATAGACCGAGAGATAGGATGAATATGGTTCGCAATTGTCTTACTGAAAGAGAAGACATTAAAAAGACATTGCTTGAATGGCAGCATATGATGCTCTAAATTCCCTATGTCGCTTTCAGTAAAAATGGTGCCTTCAAAGACATTCTAGTTGCTCATGCTCTGGTGACTAACGCATGCAAAATAACATCAAAAATGATGACTTTTGAACTTTGTGCCTAATATGCAATCTGCTGTTGTTTTACTCTTTTGCTTGACGAACACAATGACAAGATTTGACCCTAAATTTGAAATGCGGACTCTCAAATAAATGTCAGACCACCTTAGATGGTTCTATTTTGTATCAGTGTTAATTAACAATGCTTATCTAAAGTGTTCCAACCCTACAAGAAAACATCAATATCATTAACATAATGACGGTACCTTTAATTATTTTAAGGCTTGATACTCATGTTCAGGAATTGCTCAAAATGATCTGATTCTTTTGATCATATCACAGTCAGTCGATGGTAAATTCTGAAAAATCCTTGCAACTGGCTGTTGAAAAACTTTGTTTTCAATCATTTGAATATTTCATTGAGCTCAAGCAGTTGTCCACAAAGTTGTGTACCATGCCCCACCCTTAAGTGCAAATACTTGCTGCTCAATTCCTGTGGAATGTTTAAAACATTTTCCAAAACACAAGAGTTTCAGCCTACAGCTGACTCTGAAACAAGTCAATTACTGGAATATGGTCATGTAGGCTACACTATGCTGACTGTGACCATATTTTTCTTCCACTTTCACTGCACGGCTGATCTGTGTATTCATGTGCACACGCATCCAACTCTTCCTCACAGGCTTTGCAAATGCATGCTCAGTATTCACATACTGTGACTCTCGATACAAGCAGTACTCAACCCGAGATAATGATCCCAACCTCATTATACATGGTTGGGCGGTTATTGCCTGTGTGTGTTAGTCCATCCCTGTAGCTGCCTGACCACACAGTTCAATGACATTTCATCACATTATGCATAACTTATGGCAAAAATACATTTCTGCAGTCTATTCTTAAAAAAGTATCCATTCAAATATTGTCATCTTGCACTAAACACTTAATATTTCATGAGTTGTACATATAGTTTTTATCTTAACTCTCTAATAATACACAAGAAATAAATATGACTATTTTACGTGGGAGAGGGGGAAAAAACAAGACTCACGTGGGGGATTTGACGTTCCAAGCAGGTGTGAATCCACAGAGAGGAGTTGAAGAAGGAGAAGAAGGAGCATCTTGAAGAGCGCAATGCCTTAGTGAGAGGCAGAGCTGAGAGGAGTTTGGCTATTATTGGTCTGATGGAGCCCTCCGGCTTTGCCGAGACCCTCAGTGTACCGAGCTCTGCTGGCACACTGTGGTGATTTTATTCAATTGCATCTCAGAATCAACTGTAAAATTTGAAGAAAACAAGTGAGGGACAACATGTGTGTGCATGGGTGCCCAAAATTCATTAATTATTTAGATGTTAGCCGTTGTGGGATCAGTCAGGTATGGTTAGGGTTCTAGATATACACCTTAAATCACTCCTCAGACATCAATTGGATCTATGCTTAAGAAAGATTGTGTACAGGAACAAGATTTAATGGAAAAATTTATACATTTACATACATATCTTTTCTCCACTTGATAGGCGAGCCCAGTGGTTCAACGTACTTCATAATATACAAGAATGTGTGCAATAGTAAATAACACGAGTGAAAAATGAGCAGCCAAGCGGTAAATGAACACTCCCATCGATTTATCAATAAACTAATTATGAACAAAAGAGGGATGTCACATTGTTTGTGTAAAACATGTTATTGAATAAAAAAAGGTGCTATCAAATGGTGACAATTAAAAAAAGAAATTTACCACATCCATGTAGAAAACAAATTGAAACTCATTTGTTTAACCATAATTATTTCATAGTTATCATTCTATCCAAAGCAATGCACTTTTTTGACATTACCTTTTGTTTTGAGTTTTTTTTTTTTGGGTGGGCCGGGCCAACACACCTGAGAAAGAAAAACTTTAAAAGATCAAATATCAATATTAAACATTTCTGCCACTTTTCTGGTTGTATTTGTGTCACAATAGGGTTGCTATCATTTTAAAGTCACAATGTAGTATTTTGTAGCATGTTTAATGCTAACACATAAGGTCTACATTATGGTCCCAGAATCCTCTGCATAAAATATATTAGAAGGCAAAGAGTGACGTAACACATGACGAAAGATAAGATAATATTGATAGGAATATATTCTTTATCCTCTACAAAGAATAACTATAGTGATTTTAAGATCTGAATTAGTATATTGTTAACATGTGGCCAACAGCCTATTAATTGAGACAAAAAGTGAGGAAAAGTTTGATCATTTACATTCAGTTTAATTTGGCTACAATGGCATGATTTCTAATTGTCACTGTTTGATTGGTGTGTTTTGCTTTGGGTTCATTCTGGTTTGTTCCTGTTTCTCATACTTGTGATTACCAATTCATGACACATGTCGTCTGCTCCTGATGTTTTCTGACCAATCAGTTCTTCCTTGTCTTCTCTTGTCTATCTGCCCATTTGTCTCGTTACTCTGTCTGTGTATTTAAGTTCCCCGTTTCAGTCCTTGTTCATCAATTGTCATTGGCAATGCCACATCTTGTTTGTGCATCTACACGTCCAACTTACCTGCTTTTGTAAGTGAATGGGGCTTTAATACTGTCTTTGTTTGAAACCTGAGTTTTTGGATGATTTATAAAAACATTATCAATTCCATCTACTGCGTTTTGATTTCTACCACGCCATGCATCCGTGCTTGCCCACACTTGGGTACACAGGGGGGGAGCATTATTAGCATTTCCAATCATTTTAATGAGGGAAAAGGGAAAAATGTGTACTGTTTTGAATCAGAGTTTGGGTTATTAAACTCATATCTCACGTCTCTTATGTAATCAAATTTTTTTTAAAGTGGACTATAACTATGAATACTGGAGATGCACAGTATCATAGTACAAGTTTAGGCAAGCTAAAAGGGAGCTTATAAAGTTTACATAACCTGTTACATGATAAGCATTCCTATAATGTTCACACTAGTCTTATAGATACGATTTGCTTACATAATCACCATATGCTAATATGTAAAGCGTCTATTTTTGCACCTCGGAGTGTGACACATTTTACTTAAGGCTAATTATGCATAAAATTGCGTTTGTTTGTAATAGCTACAATTGGGATGAAGACAAACTAAAAACCAATTTATCCACTGTGGGCGACAAAAGGGGGGAATTGAGCTTTCAATCACAGGACACAAATAGCTACGCTGCTGCTGTATCACACACACCTAATGGTGGTTGTCATGGCAACGCACCTTTTGGAGGGGTTTTCAAAAAAAGAAAAATCTTTGATCAACATCAGGAGCGGCACGAAGAAGACGGAATGCGTATCGTGGAAGGATAACACGGCAAGCCCTTGAAACATTTGTAGGAAGGACGAAGAGAATAGACGTCAGAACCAGCAGGCACGTTTCCGCACGTTTGTTGTCACACTACACACAGACACCTGTCTTAACAGATCCTTTCAGAGCTTCTCGCTATTGTCAGGGAATGGGATGTTTTATTCCTCAGTTGCTGAAGCGATGCGCGCACACAAATGTCAGTGAAATTCAGTCAAGCATTTAACATTGAGCTCTCGCTCGTTCCCTTTCCCGCCTTCACTTGGTTTCATCTGATCTTTTTCCCCAAACTGTACCGTGAAAGCGTTAAGAACTTTAAAGAAGTTCCCGTTCATAAGATGCCAACTGTAGTATGATAGGGTGACATTGGAATAGGTTGTCATTGCCATGGCAACAAAGCATCAAAAGCTATAGTGGTTTAAACTTCAGTGGTCTATGTTTGGGATACAATGTCTACAGAACCCACGGTGGAGGATTTGTCACTTTAAAAGATAACATAACCAATGAACCATAGAACTAGATTACCTGATGGTTCAGTGGTATCGCTCAGCACAAGGGCCCAAAACAATTTCCAAAACCTTAAACAAAAGGAAGAACAGGGTGTGTTGTCACATGGGTTGGCTGTCACACTTGATATAACTTGACCACCAGTGTTGCATAACGTCAGCATTAAAAAAAGGTTGTTCCAAAAAACAGGAGCACAAAATGCTTTGTTATTTCTCATGAAAAAAATCTAAATATATATCGTGACTAGGCCGCCCCACTTATGATAACGAGATATACCATAATTACTCGCATATAAGCCCCGCTTGTATAAGCTACACCCTTAAAATTGCCGTATAATCTTTGAATTTTACAATTTCTCGCGTATAAGCCGCCCCCTGATTGACAATTTTCACCTCTATATTCATGGTTTTAATAGAGAGTACAAATGTGTTACTTTGAAGGGAAAATCTTTTTAAAAAAGCATCACGGGGTATTTCTGAGATACTGTATGAATCAAAAGCACATTATTAGGGGCAATATCATAAGGAATTAATTCATCAAGTAATGGTTGTTTCCTTATTGAAAAACAGAAAATAACCAACAAATAGTAAATGTTACTTTGCCAAAATCTACTGGTGAAAAAGAGTATATCAAGTCTTGTGCGCAGATAAGCTGTACCCTTGATTCAGTCATAATTTTTTGGAGTTACAAATACAGCTTATATGCAAGAAAAAAATATGGTACTTCTTTCAAACAATATAATTTGGTACGTATATTTAATTAAAAGAAAATCAACAAATTATTTAAAATCAACTATAGTATATAACGGAAGTAAGAACAAATGTCAGTCCGTATAAAGTATCTTTACAAAAAACATCCTTCAGTTGTAAACATTGGGTAGTTGAGCCAAAAGGCATTTAGATATTCCCTTGCAGGTCATATAATTAGCACAAATTGTAAACAATCATAGTAAATGCATACGCATCATCGTTGCATAGTTTGTTTTTCAAACCCTAACTAAGTAAACATTTACCTGTGAGCTGCTGAGTCGGTGCCGCGCTACCTGACTTAAGACATAAAAGCCTCTCATGCCGTATTATTACATTACACAAATAAATTAGTAATTGAACATCAGATCAGTCAACAGGAAGTGTCTTCATGACTACAAGAGTGAAATCCCACACAGTTAATGCTGAGGATAAACTAGAATACCCCAGTGGTAATAATATACTATATAGTACATTATTAGTAAGGCAAACCCATACCTGTGAACTTCATCCACAGTGTTTAATGTGTGCATCCAAAACTATTCCCTATAATGTGTGCAAAAAGACGGTATTAGTTAATATCTTTAAATGTACAAATACCTTTGGTTTCCTTTGGCGAACACCTTTCATCGCAGTCTTTATGCATACCGCTACTAACTAATGAGCGTCTTCATGAAGACAGGCTTGCTGAAGGGCCAGTGATACTGGTTGGGGACGGGTCCATTTACGTTGCACTCAAAGAAGGAAAACATTGGGAACCAGATGCGTGCCCTGCGGCTCTGTTGGTAGGCGCGAGTGTTGGCCAAGGTGTGGTAATAGAGGAAGAGGCGCGTGGTAATGTAGAAGGCGATGAAGACGTCGATAGAGTAATGCTCGTGCGCCGCCAAGATGAAGAAGATCCCAAATAGGTTCAACACCCATGAGATAGTGTGAATCAAATTCCATGTTCTTGGAGTGTCTGCCAAAGGGTAAAAAGGGAGAAGATGAGGATATTTTTTATAGCTACTTAGGCATCTGAACTCATTACCAATACCATAGCAAATCAAGACTTACATTTGTGTGTTCAAAGCTAAAATAAAGTTGATGTAAACTGTTCTAAAACTAATTTAATTTGTAATACATTCATGAGTCAAAACTATAGATCAGATTAGATCAAACGTTATTCATCCTGTATTCAGCATTGCAGCCCACACATGCACACACGCACACACACACACCATCTGGTTGAATGTAAACCGTCATTTTCACACCAAATGTGTGTTATTCCACACTAGGAATAGTCCCCTCACAACAAATACTTGAATGTTTCAACAAGGACCAGATGACTGTTTTATATGAACTGAATGTCTAAATAAATACTCAAAAACTACAAATAAAATACTAAACTACAGTAATCCCCCGAATATCGCGGTTAATGAGGACCAGACATGGCTGCGATAATCGAAAAATCGCGAAATAAGGTCACCCCTATTATAACTACCTTTTTTTTGTTTAGTGCTGAGTCCTCGTAGCAAGAGTGGCTTCCGCTTCTGAGTTTCAGCATGGATTTTCACATTTTTATGAACTTAAAAAATAATCTTCAGTGCGGAGTACTAGTAGCAAAGTGGCTTCCGTTTACGAGTTTCAGCGTGCATTTTCACATTTTTCTGAACTTAAAATGTAAAAATAATTAAATAAATAAATTAATAGGGGGAAACAAATTTGCGATAAGTGAAGAAGAGATAATCAAGGGATTACTGCAAAGTTTAAATGCAGTTTTGAAGGTTTTGCTTAAGAGAAATATTAATGAATGGAAATAGAATCTATAATAAAATCAAAATGCAGAAGGTAAAAATAACAAGCTCAATGGCATTTTCAAAGGAATATGTTTCTACAAGTGGCTGGTCTTTAATTGCTAATTACTGAGGCCTCATTAAAAAATAAAATGGCTGCTTATTAAAAATTTATGTCTTGAGAACAAACATTTCCAGAACGACTGGCGCAAGGAAATGTGATATTGAGATGCTCTTGTTTGTTTTCATCGGATTGGTAAAAAGCAAAATGTATTAATTTGTGGTTTATTTATTAATATCAACAAAGCATTCATTTAATAGTTGCTGTAGCTTTTCTAGGAGTCAAAATCCAAATATGTTATAGTAATTTGTAATGCCTGTGTGGATCCAAACAAACCAGTATGTTTATTGACTTAAGTGTTTAACTCAGGGGTGTCAGACTCGGGTTGGTTCGCGGGCCGCGTTAATGTCAACTTGATTTCATGTGGGCCGGACCATTTTAGATATAATATTTAGATTTTTTTTAATAAATGGATTAAAAGAACTGGATTAAAAGCCCTGAATATTCAGTTTTTTATAGATCTAAAACAATGTTTATTTTAGCTTTTTTTATATATATTTTTAGATTTTACAAAATGATTTTTGAACTAAAAACACAGAAAAAAATGATTAAAAAATGACAATTATTGATTTCAAAGGGGGAAAATCAGGAAATTTAATATACAGCTATACTCTTTAATTTAATTTGATCCTAAAACGTAAAGTCGGCACTCATGATTTACTTTCCCGGGCCACACAAAATGATGCGGCGGGCCAGAATTGGCCCCCGGGCCGCCACTTTGACATATATGTATTTATTTCTTGACCTACTTATTACCTATCTACTCATGCCTAAAATGCCTTTCCTATTCCTGCATCCTCACCCTCTTGTCACTGGAACAACGAAATTTCCCGAATACGGGATGAATAAAGTTATCCAAGCCAATCCAATCCAATCCAATGGTTTAACTCATTCAGTGTCATTGGCGGCCGGAGGTATCCAACGGGAGGAGAGGAAATACTGGTGTATGAGAGAGCAAGCACGAGAGAAATTCTTGTTGATGCCGTAAGTCGGGAAAAATGCCGTAAAAAAGGGCTGAAAAATACGCCATATTCCACTTCGAAACTTGAAAAAAAACTAAGTTATGGCCGCCGTCCACTGCAAATCAGAATTAAATGGTGGCATAATTTATAATATCGGCAGATATTTTATCAGTCTCCAAAGAATTGATATTGTATCATATCATCTTGAAATTTGTGATTTATTAGACCCACACACCGGCAACACAAACTGTGGGCCTATGACAGATTTACCAATTGATATCTTCTATACTCACATTCTGTCACAAAAAAGTTGAGCAAGGTAATGACGACAGTGTGTCCACTGAACATGTAGTCTCCGCAGGTCTGAACGCCGGTGAGCGTCATTCCGAATCCGACCCAGATTGTCAACACCCTCTGTATCTTTTCCAGCGAATTGCCGTACGTCTGAGGGAACGAGAGCCCAGTTTACGTCAGCCGAGCGATGATTCACAACTGAATTAAAGCTTCTCTTGGCGACAATTCACAAGCTCTCTAAATTGGGTTGATCGAATGTGCGTGGAAACTTCTCACCTTACTGGCACACTTGAGGTGCTGGCCGGGTACGGAGAGTGAGGTGACAAACATGGTGCAGCACCGAAGCAAAAACACAGTTCCCATCAGTGAACACAACCGCCTAATAAGAATGGATCTAAATGGAACACACACAAAAAAAAGGAGTTGTAAGGCGGAACTGTGATTGTGATGATTACCTTGGCATACTCAGGGGTGTTGTAAAATGACTGATTGTTGATGGCCTTGTGCGTGCACTTATAGTGAACTTTTCAATCTCATTGTACTTGTAGAATGACAATAATGCATTCAACTCAATTCAAATTTGCCTTGACACAACTGACACAAAGCACAATGGGTGAAAGCATAGATTTGCTGATGATTCAGTTTATAGTTTGATCAATCTGCAGCTAAACCTGAGCCTCATTCACAGTCAAGACGAGAAAAATATGTATTAGCTGCACCACCAGAGAATTGAGGAATTGTTGCTTTAATATTTCATTGCAGATTTTTAAGACATTCAAAATGTTTTGCATTATTGAAAGCATCAGGATGCACAAGTGAGCTGCCGGAGCCCACCTGTTCATAATGTAAAATTCATTGTTTCAAGTTTTTATAGCTTTAAAAAAAACTTTAGATCCAAATATTTTAGTTTAAAAATTGTGAATTTCTTAGACCCCTGGCAAACGAAATTGCGTACAGGCGTAGTCATTTTGTGAAGTTAATTATACTTGCGAGCATACACAATGAAAACTCCAGGGCAGGTGCATGTGAAAATGAGTATTAATGATGCCAAGAGGGGCAGAGATTTTGGGATCCCCGTATTTGATTGGCTGAAATTATACCAGCATTGCCAAACTGTCTTCCCCCGTATCGGGCTGCCATTTCCACAAAATGGTGATTTTAATTTCGTTTTTCGCAAAATTTTATAAATCTTTTTTTTTCTAAACGGCTTTTCCTCACAAGGATTGCGGGGGTGCCTGAGGCTACCCCAGCCAACTGTGTGCGTGTAAGCGGAGGACACCCCGAAAAGGTTGTGAGCCAATCACAAGGCACAAGGAGAGTGGCTCTGACCTGGTGATTGATGTGGGCTCTGAAGTGGAGTTAGCTATCTGAAATGCATGTTGAGTGCTTATTATGCATCACTTTTGTCAAAAAAGAGAGAGACTGAAAGGCCGCTGCCCATTCATGGGTAGCCTTGGCTACTTCTAAGTGGCATGACGATATATTCTGACAACTAATGCTCGAATAGATCAAATTCCTGTTTGGCTCAAGTTTTTTTTTACCTAGGTCTACAATGTCTTGTGTCTATGCTTGCCACTGCAACCAAGGGAATTTCCCAAATAAGGGATGAAATAAAGTTCTGTTCTAATCTAATCTAATATAATCTAACCTAATCTAACAACCTAACCTAATCTAACCTACCAACCTAACCTAATCTAACCTACCAACCTAACCTAATCTAACCTAACAACCTAACCTAACAACCTAACCTAACAACCTAACCTAACAACCTAACCTAACCTAACAACCTAACCTAACCTAACAACCTAACCTAACCTAACAACCTAACCTAACCTAACAACCTAACCTAACAACCTAACCTAACCTAACAACCTAACCTAACAACCTAATCTAACAACATAACCTAACAACCTAACCTAACAACCTAACCTAACAACCTAACCACCTAACCTAACAACCTAACCTAACAACCAAACCTAACAACCTAACCTAACAACCTAACCTAACCTAACCTAACCTAAAAGTGCTACTGCAGTAGATATTGCTTCAAATCTTCCTGTAAAAGTGTGAAATAATCCCAACATTAACCATGCTTTTATTTTCCTCGTTGTGCGATCTCTTTAAAATTTGAGAAATCGGTTGAGAAGTTAAAAATGAGTAGGCATGCAACCTGCTTTTTTCATAAGTCAAAATTCTAAAAAGTCCAAGTCTCGACCACTTCTTTCGCCTTGTTGGTTTTAGAAAAATTGTCAGCCTACACTAATGTAAAATACCATGATGATGCTGGCATCATCAAATTATCCGAATGTACTGTCGCCACAGTGAAGGCAATATCCCGCTTGGCTAGCTTGTGTAAAAGGCACAGGCAGATAAATGCTTCTTTATGGCTCTGGTGTTCCCACTTTGTGGGTTGTAAGTGGGAAAGCGGCTTTCGCTGTGAGCAAGAAAGCATTCTATTTCTAAATCCGGATAGAGGACTTTATCCTTCCTTTTTGCTGTTGAGCCTCAGTTGAAGGGTTCACCCCACGTCGTGGTTGTCCCATCGTTCAAATTCGTAACACATTTTGTTGAAAGTAGCCTGCTATCTAACAAATAGAAATAGAAAACATGGGAGACCCCAAATTTTACCATTTGATAGAGAACTGCAAGTATTCATCAATAATCAATTATTTTAAGGAATAATTGGAATTTGTGCCTATTTTCTGATAAAATTGTTTTTACCTTTTTGTCACAGTCAATTATTACTAATGTCCTGGATTTTATCAAAGGGATTCATTTTTGGGGAATAAGTATGTAATTTGTCAATCCATTTTAAAAGGTTGATTTAATTATTTAAATATCCAATCCAATGTAATCAAATGCGTTGTTCTTCAAGCTATACTAGAATCCAAATTTGGATGGCACTGTCACCAATCCCAGGCGCCGGACAAAAACAAACAAACAAACACAGATTTTTGTTAGAATAATTTGTTTTATCTTTTATTAAGTGAGTGCTATTAGAGAGTCATGAAGTAGTTTTACCTAACCACCTTCAGAAGTTGAACAAAAAAAGGCAATTCATCTATTGTCTGAGAATAATGTGCTATTCTACAGCAGCATCTAACAATACTTCATAGGTAATTCAGCGTTAATATTGAATAGTAAGTTTCTGATGGAGGAAAACCAAATTAAAATGTGTGGTAGTGCTTGTATTGAAGTGATCTTATGACAGTCAGAGTAGTGTCTTACCTGTGTTTATGGAGTAGCAGGATCAACATAAGCATGTAGCACAGAATGAGGCCACAGGCTTCAGCCATTGCAAAAGCCCAAGGGATTCTTGGAACACTGGAAGTGAGGAAAATACATTATAATTAAGATGCAGATTAGATAGGAGGACAAAGTCAACAATGGGCCGGAGAATGTGAAATGTTCTGAAAGCACGTGGAAAGCTCATACCTGTCTAAGAAGATGTCAGGGAGTGGTGGATAGGTCCCCATGTCTGGTACACGCTCGTGTACAATCACCATAACAAAGGAAGTAAAACCAAAAACTAAAAAGACATAAATGATACTCAAAATGGTCTTCCAAACCTCCGGGTCCAGTCGCCCGGCCGGCTGCCGACATTTCCCGTTGGAGTGTGCGTTACACTGCGTCGTGACAGATCCGTATTCAGAACGAGCGCCATTCCTCAGTCGGAGTTCAGTGCCATTCCCGGAGCAGTCGCCAGCATTGCAGCGCCTGATGGCTCGGTCGCAATCCCACCCGGCCGCCGCCGAGGGCTCCGACTGGCTACTGTCTCTGCGTTGGAGACCGAGCTCCTCCAGCTGGGTTTGGTTTCGTCTCTGGAGTTGGCGGAGCGATATAGCCAAACGCTTGATGTCTCCCAGCACTTTCAGGCTCAGAGGAGGCCCACGCAAGTCGGCTTCAGTCAGAGCCAGAAGACTGGGTCCATCTAGGCGGTGGACTTCACACAGGAGACCCACATACTGATCAAACCCCTGCGTCTGCAACCACTGGGCCACTTGTTCGTAGCTCCAAGCAGTCACACTGCTCTCTGATGCCATGCTGCTGCGGAAAAACAAACAGTCTTTGTTATTAAGTATTGAAAGAAAGCTCAAGGATGTAGATTAATTCATGATTAAGTGGATGCTTTAAAAAGAGGGCCTACAGTCTTCCCTTGGTTATCGCGACTTCACTTCGCAATTTTTTCTATTATTTAATTTTTTTTTTTTTTTTAAAGTTCATAAAAATGTGAAAATCCATGCCAAAACTCATAGCAGAAGCCACTCTCCTGTCTTCCGCTTGCTACTAGGACTCAGCACTTAGGGTAAAAAAGGTAGTTATAATAGTGGTGACCCTACTTCGTGATTTTTCGATTATCACGGCCATGTCTGGTCTACATGAACCGCGATATTCGAGGGATTACTGTAAATAATCAAAGCTTCTTAAAGCCTTATAGCGTCATTACCACTTGACCAGAACAACCAATTTATTACATCACTTAAATGAGCTACACTGCTATTTTATGACTTTCATTTAATAACGCAAACTAACTGGAT
Organism: Stigmatopora argus; assembly: GCF_051989625.1. Taxonomy (NCBI): domain Eukaryota; kingdom Metazoa; phylum Chordata; class Actinopteri; order Syngnathiformes; family Syngnathidae; genus Stigmatopora; species Stigmatopora argus. Next base: position 13,046,955 of record NC_135397.1, on the reverse strand, counting down.
AGTAAAGCCCATAATTTAGACTTTAATCAGAATAAAGTTGCAGATGCAACAGTGAGCAAGCACTGTTTTCATTTGTATATGTTAATACTCTACATCCAAGACAGGTCGCCAGCCAGCCGTAGGGCACACAGAGAGACTTGTGAGCAAAGAATTGAGACATTGAGCACAGGATGTTGACAAACTCAACTGACATAATCAGGAATATGCTGGTCAAATTTAACGTAATGTCATTAGAGACGCTTTGGTTGAGCTGTCTGACATGATTACTAGCAGCTTATGTATAATGACGCAGGACAACTGCAGGCAAGATATCTTCTCTCGATTGTGATGACTCCATATTGGCTGTATGCAAGCGGAAAAAAAACATAACACATGGACAGATTAAACAAACTGTCCTCGCCCTTTGACCTGCAGATAAGACAACTGCAGCACAGCCAGTTGAGTTCCTCTCTTGAACTCAAAGGTCAATAACACCCAGATATCATAAAAAGCTGAATTACAAATTCTGGGCTGTGCATGCTAATATAGATAAAGTCAATGTAAGGTGTCAGTATACTTGGTCATGAAGATATATTTCACTGTGACAGCTGTTTTTGCAAGACACGAATCGCATGACAACGCCAAATTGGCAGACAGTTACGTTTATCTGGAGTGTAATTATATTCGTCATAGTTCTACTTGAGTTGCTATTCCATTTTTAACATAGGCACATTTCATGAGCCTCAGTATTGTCTCTTGAATGAAAAAGTCTATCATAGCTGTGGGGTAAAATCACAATTGTAAATGAGTGTTTTTGACAGACAAAATGGTACTGCATACTTGAATCCAGACTGGGATTTCAAATCTGTCTTCCCAAAAAATAAGTTCTGTTATGCGCCAAATAATGTCACATGAACATTCAGCTAAAAAAATAGCAGAAGCAAAAAACAAGCAAAAACAACAACAACAACTTACTGCCTAATATGTTGGTCGTGCAAAACAGCACTAAACTCAATAGAAACCATTTATAAGAAAGCTTTGAAAGTATTGGACAGAAAGCCAAAAACGCACCACCACTGTCAGATATTTAAAAAAAAACACACACACAAACATGACCTGGGACAATACTGTTAAATATGCAGATGCCACTTTAGTTTACAAACTCTTCTAACACAAAGCCCTTCTCCACTTTGCACAAAAAAAATCCAACACATCAACAAGGGCTGGCTCTAGAGGTGACTGTGTAGTTCCCTCAAAAAGAGTGCATTCAGCCAAAGCACCTTCTCTGTCCGTGCCGCACATACCTGGGACACAATACCAATTGAATATGTGTACTCCCGTCTCTGAACCTCGCCAATCATCTTAAAGCCTGGCTGGTAGACGGACAAAATTGGGATCACACCGCTGTCAAAAACTGTGCTCCATGTGTGTATGTCTAGTATGTGTCATTGTTTATCTTCCACCTACACAAGGTAAAGATGAAAATTAGCCCTTGGCTACAATCTTACATATTAACACATATATGTTCATTAACATGAATATAAATATGTTCATTAATATGTGCTGTCCCTTATTAAATAAATCAAATCAAAGGTTAGATTTCCGACTGGGTAAAATAAAAAAGACAAAACCATAGAAATAACCACAAAAGTTACCAGTAGAGTAAGGTTTATAGTTCAATAAGACCATTCTAAAAGGACAAAAAAAGTATATTTGGATCGATGATTGAAAAATGATTGGGCAAAAAGTGTTTTAAGTAAAAAGTTAAACTTAATCACGTTCTGATGACTTTCTCAATTCATTCGGGATGAGCTGAGATAAGTGTGACAAGTCAGCGTGTTTTGTTTGTTGAGTCACACGCTGACACACAAGAAGTGATGGGAAACCTTGCACAATATTGGCCTTTCAGCCTGTAAAATATCATAGAAGACTACAGCAAACGGAATAATTCAGGAAAACCGCAATCATGCCGTCAGGGTGAATAATTAATTAGAATACTCAGTAACAGAGCCATTTTAATACTAGTTTCCCCCCTGTTTAAACACAAACAACTGTATTCAAAATCAAGGCAAAATTTTGTGGAAATTAAGTGAGGCCAAGACAAGAATAAAAGACTTGAATGAATATAAATAAGTTCTTACTTACCAAAGTACCGGTTGTTAGTGTTTGTGTCAGAAGAGAGAGGAGACGGCGACCATTCTTCCTTTCGCATTGCAGAAGTGTAGCGGGACCAGCATGCCCTCTGCTTTCACAACAACTAGGCAACGGTAAACAGGAAGTGGCAATAACCAACGAGAGCAGACAAGAGGACGCCGCTTCAGTGTCTCACCAAGCTACACTGCCATCTGCTGGCCAAATGAAGAAGAAGGATTCCCATATTGGAGCGTTGACAGTAGGGAGAGACGAAAACTCAATTTGGACTGAGACGGCTGACATTGACCATCTTTCACTGCCAGTAAGGGCCTTCGATTTCTTCCAGGCTTCCCAGTCCAAAGGGATTGGACGTCTTGCTCCATCAATGGAGTTAGAATTTTTTTTTTTTTAAGTTTAATATCCGAGACCAGGCAACTGAGTGGTTAGTGTATCGGCCTCACAGTTCTGGGGTCCTGGGTTTAAATCCAGGTCGGTCTACCTGTGTGGAGTTTGCATGTTCTCCCTGGACCTGTGTGGGTTTCCTCCAGGTACTCCGGTTTCCTCCAACATTCTAAAGACATGCATGGTAGGCTGGACACTCTAAAATTGTTGTCTGTCTCAACTGGGATAGGCTCCAGGACCCCCGCGACCCTTGTGAGGATAAAGCGGTTCAGAAAATGAATGAATGTTTAATATTAAAGAAGTATATTTGTATGGGCCAATGGATGACATAGCATGCCGGCCTCACAGTTCTGAGATCAAGTGTTCAATCCCAGGTTCGGACCTTCCTATGTGGGGTTTTTATGTTCTTCCCGGGCTTACGTGGGTTTTTCTCCGGGTACTCAGTTTCCTCTCGCATTCCAAAAACATGCATGGTAGGCTGGTTGAATGCTATGTATGAGTGTGTGCATGAAACTGACTGCACATATATGTAAAATGAATGAAAACTACAGAAACAGTACATTTGACCAACTTTTGTTGACATTAAGTCAGTGTGAAAAATTTGATTTTGGAATAATTTTGAAGGTTTATGTGATTCCCGCTGATAAAACTTTGATGAGAATGACTATTGTTAATGTAGGCGACATAGTTTTAAATGAAAAGATTTTCAGATGATGGTGTCCCTGAGATTTTGTCAATGCAAAAAGTGTGCCACATCTCAAAAAAGGTTGGGAAACACTGCTCTCTATCTGGGACCTAAATTTTATTCAAATTGTAGAGACAAAACCTGGGAATAAAAATGCCCAACCATTGCTCAAATGACATCTTTTTGAATTAAGGCTAGCATCCGACATCAAATAGTGACACGGAGCCAAAGGGAGAACAGGGAGCTAATTTTGGACGTCAGGGGCATCCAGATGAGCAGCTGCTGGCGTCCTTCAGTGAGGAGTGAGCACCCTTTGGCAGTGACTATGCACATTACACCCTCTCTGCTTTCCTTCTCTCTCTCTCTCACTCACAAACATAGGCATGCACACACACACATGTATACACTCACGTTGTTGTGGACCTTGTGGCTGTGTGAAAAGCATGTCAGAACGCAAGCAGCAACAGGACCTGGCGCTCATTAAACAACTGGAGCTGATTCTGGATTCCTGCACACTGGAGCTCCACGCAGTGGATGAAGTCTGGCCAAACCTCTACATAGGAAACATGTGAGTGAGGGCATATTAGATTCTTGGAGCCATTCAAGTCTGAAACTCCATTAAACAAAATACTATTACAAAGAAGTTATGCTTAAATGTAAAATGATTAGAAACTCATTCAATTACAATGCGAAGACTAGTACATAGCAGCTGTACCAATACATAACTGATGATAATTAGCATTCTGGAACAGGAATGCATATAACAAACTGTCCTAAACTCATTGCCTCTTAGTTAAAAGGAATTGAATAACTAGCACCATCAATGGCAGCCAATGAGTTACGCTGTCTCAACACAATGTAAAATAATCGTTCATTCCACATTGAATTTCAAAGAACTGCTCCATTGTGAACATTTAAGCAATTTTAATTATTATCTTTTCTTTGAAAACGTAACTTAAATAGTCATTTTCATTATGTTTTATTGATGCTCAAACTGTGCACAATGGTAGAGCGGTGAAGCATAAACCACTCATTATATAATGTTAAATAATTGATTTGCTCATTTGAAAACAGATTGTTCATTTAAATCCCCACAGGCACTATTCTCTTATTAACTGTGAAGAGAGGAACACTGGTTAGAGTCCCATCAAATTATCAGAAGATAGTTTGGTTTGAAAGCGCTCAAACACAATCTAATGTGGTCAATTAACAGGGTTATTACATCAAAGTTCTGAAAATGGTCTGTAGGCCATTTTCCATCTAAAATCTTCTGGTGGGAATCACCCATCCCACACTGTAAAAGAGGTCACTTGGGTAGGGGGCAGCACACCACATTGTTGCCATGACGATCAATCTTTATGTGGGCTGATACCGAAACCAAACCACACAAGACAAAAATAAATGAGATAGAATAAAACATATAACCTTGAATACCATGGAGGTTGGACACAATGATGGTACTTAGAAGAGCCACATACGCAATATTTAATGTGGTAATTGTAAAATAAGTAGGCAAAGCCCTACTTTAACCGACTATTGCAGAGGTCTCCAAGGTCGCAGTGGGTACAGGATTTCATTCCAACCAAACAAGTCGACACATTTTCACCAAACCAGGACCCACACCGGCCTTTGAGGACTGGTCTAGAGACCCCTTCTTTAATCTTTTACTATAACTTATTGGGTTGGATTGAATTGAGTCAGAGCTGAGACACGAGGATTCACAACCAGTCCTTAACATGAATTCAATGTCTATCATTGTTAATGACAGGTAATGAATTAAATACTATGAAATAATAATAAAAGAAACTTTAAAGGGTTATTGGGGGCAATAAGAGCCTCACAAGGGTCGCGGGGGGTGCTGGAGCCTTTCCCAGCTGACTTTGGTCACCAGGTGAATTGTTGGCCAGCCAAACGTAGGCCACGAGGAGAAGGACAAACATTCACACTCACACTAATACCTGGGGCCATTTAGAGTGGACAATGAGGCGGCCGATACGCTAACTAGTCACCCACCGGGTCACCCTTTTTTAGATATATATTTTTTATAAATGATAACTGAGACATGGTGTCCAAATATGCGTGACCGGACGTTTGGTCGACCGGACGTTTGGTAGAACGGACGTTTGGTAGAACGGGCGTTTGGTAGAACGGACGTTTGGTAGAACGGACATTTGGTCGCTGGGTTCGCTCGCTGTCAAATTATGACAAATAGTTTACTGTTGATATTTTGATATTAGATATTTAGATATTAAACTCACTCTCTCTCTCTCATGATTATAATTTTGAGAGCTGGTTTCAACAGTAACAACCCGGCGACCAAACGTCCATTCGACCAAACGTCCGTTCGACCAAACGTCCGGTCGACCAAACGTCCGGTCGACCAAACGTCCGGGGACCAAACGTCCGGGGACCAAACGTCTTTCGACGAAACGTCCAAGTACCCAAATATGTGGGCACCACATTTGGGTACATGACCTAGAATTTGATGTAAATATGGAAGCCAAGTTAAGTTTATTTTGAAAAGATCAAAAAAGTCACTTGGCCTATCATCAGGAAATGAGTGCTGAGTTGTATCTTTTTTTATGCTTTTTTTCTAGAGCTGTAGCACAGAACAAAAAAACGTTACTACAGCTCGGCATCACTCACGTCCTGAACGCAGCGCACTCTAAGCAGGGAAGCATCGGGAACCAAGATTTCTATGGCGACACTTGTCTTTACTGCGGTATACCAGCGGAAGACTCAAACCACTTTGACCTCGGCCAGTACTTCAAAGCGGCGTCAGACTTTATCCACAAAGGCCTGAAGTATGACCAAGGTGAGCATGTCTCCACCCTGTCCGTATTTTTAGTATTGACCTCTAACTTCTTTACTCCTGTGACTTTTCAGGAAAGGTTCTGGTGCACTGCATTATGGGTGTGAGCCGCTCAGCCACCCTGGCATTAGCCTACTTGATTTTGCGTCACCGGCTCTCGCTCGAAGATGCTCTGAAGCAGCTGGTGCAAAAAAGGGCCATTTACCCCAATCGGAACTTTTTGATGCTCCTTCACAAGCTTAGCGATGGGTTGGCATTAAAGAGGAAGTTTTGTCCGCTCTTCTAAAACCATTTGTCCTTGAAAATGAAAATAATATTTCAAGGTAATCTTTCAATTCCCACATTTCTTCAACATTTAATGTCAGTTGTACATACACCACACTTCAAACCTTTAAGAAAAACACTGGAAACTATTTTGTGAATGTATTTACAAACAATATATTCTATATATTCATGAACTCATTATCCATACCGCTTATCCTCACAAGGGTCACGTGGGGTGCTGAAGCCTGTCTGGCTAACTACGGGCATCAGGTGGGAGACAGACAACAATCCACGCTCACGCTCATGGCTACGGACAATTTAGAGTCTCCAACCAACGATGCATGTCTTTGGGATGTGGGAGGAAACCAGAGTACCCAGAGAAAACCCACACAAGCCCAGGGAGAATATGCAGACTCCACACAGGAAGGTCCAAACCACTCGGCCACCGGGTTGCATATAGTATATATATATATATATTTATTTGTTTAACTATAATACAGTACAAGCCTTTGCCATAACTTACTTGGTGTTATTGTAAATTGTATTACACTGTCAATCAATAAATCTATATTTACTGTTCTTACTGTTCTATTTAAAAGTGGACTACCCCCGAAACTGGTCGCTCAACAAATCTATTTTCATAAAATTGCCTCAAAACATTGTTATTTCTATTTAAAAGGAAAATGCTGTAATGGTAAGTAAAAAAAATGAAATCCTTGATAAATATTTTGCTATAAATAAATAAATGATTCTTTGATCACGATTATTTGTCGTAAAACAAGAATAAAATTAGTAATGCACTGTAATAAATGCAATACTCGATTTTTTTCTTTAATTGCGGTCAATTTTCTATCTTAATTCTAAATGCATATAACAAAGTTACATTATTTTGATTATTATTGTTATCATTAAATCACTGGCTGCCATTGCGGGTGAAAGATGTTCAATCCAATGTGACTCACTCACTCAAAATGGATTGGACATCTTTCACCTGCAATAGGAGTAAATGAAGATCACTCAATGCTACCTTTTCCAATTCAAATGGATTTGATAAAAAAATTATAATAATAATTAAACACGAACTAAGCTATTTCATATAATTATAGCGATCAATACAAAAGAAATTATTCAAAAAGTGCCCAAAAAAGTAATTTCACAATTCAAATCTCGCATAGTGCTGGTAAATAATGCCAGTGTTCTTCAAGGATCCGTGATTTCCTCAGAGAGCAATGTTATGCAACAGCAGTGTGCATTCGTGGAACTAAGCGAGCCAGCAAATGTTAAAGTTCACTGGATAATGCCACATTGTTTTTCCATTAGGCAGGATCTGACCTGGAGCAGGTTGTCACACTGGATTTGTGGGATGCTTGTTTTTACGATGAGTGTACTCCTGCACTTTATGAAGAAACTGTGTGACAGAATGTTTAAACATGAACGTGAAAAAAAATGTGGGTCATCATTAACAGGCATCCAAATTCACATTCACTATAATGATATCCTCTTGCACGTCCCCTACAGTGAAGATCCGAGATTACTCACACGGGTGAGGACGGTCTCGACGTCAAGTGACAATTTTTTGTTTATAAAGCACAATAGTAAAGTACACCTTGTCTTATTTTAGAGGCACTAGACTCTGTGGGACCTACTTTATGGACCTCCCTCAGTGAAAGAGCTCGAGGAGATGCTGCTAAATGTCACACGGCTTGCTGAGCATGTCAATCTAGTGTCTTCACAATTGCACCGAGAAGGCACATAATGTACACCCACAGGACTATATATATATACTAGTACCCTGGAAATGCCACAGAATCCAAAGGAGAAAGCTAAAAATCAACAGGAAGTGAGCCGGACCTGCTAGAAAATCAACAGAAAGTGTATGCGATGCAACAGATAAATAGGAGTATACTGACCATTATTGATTCAAAGCATCATATTTCTCCAGAAATTGTATTTTCTAGTTAAACTACATATAATTTATAGGCCAGCTGTACATATACATAACCCCGTGATGATAAAATTCAAAGCTGATTGAGAGAAAAGTGGTGGTATTGTTTAGGTCAGGGGCTCAGGTTGGCAACCACACAAAAAACAGGCTTGTCTCTCCATTTGCCACCTCAATCATTGCGAATTTATTCCTCTTCCATATACCGCTTATCCTCACACGGATAACGGGGGGTGCTGGAGCCTATCCCGGCCAACCACTGGCAGCAGAAATGGGAGACCCTGAATTGGTTGGCAGCCAATCGCATGGCATCGTTGCCAATGGAAAAAAAAACTAAGGAAAAACCCAATTCACATCTGCCACATGTTGACATTAGGGTTATAACAATTTAACCGTGACCGGACGTTTCGTCGACGGACAATTCGTTGCCGGACACTTTGTCGCCAGACAGTTCGTCGACCGGACATTTCGTTGCTGGCGTTTCGTCGCCGGACATTTCGTCGATGGACAATTCGTAAGGTTAGTGGTTAGAATTAGGGTTAGGGGATAGTGGTTAAGGTTAGCGGTTAGAATTAGGGTTAGGGGATAGTGGTTAAAGTTAGTGGTTAGGATTAGGGTATAGTGGTTAAGGTTAGGGTTAACCTAACCTCAACCTCATGGATTGTTTTGTTGCATAAATAATTTGTTGAAAGCGATCAACCAGGTAATCTCTCAAAATTATAATCATGAGAGTTTTTACTTCAGATTTTTTAAAGGAACTTTGACATTAAAATAAAAGGCAATAAATAAAACGAAAATTGTCCGTCTACGAAATGTCCGTCGACGAAATGTCCGGGTACACAATTAACCACTCTGGATTCATATAATGACTTGTTAAGCACAATTGGATCTAAGTCCATCAAAATGCAAAATTATGACAATGTTGATATGCCAATTTGGTAAAAAAAAAATCTGATGTTTCATCAAAATTAGTATTTTTTTATGCTTGGCCAGGCGTCCTATTCATTAGTTGGCCATGAAAAAAATGTTGACAACCCTGGTTTAAGTTAGAGCAGCAATTAAGTATGTTAGCTAAGTAAGTCAGTAAGTATGTTAAGTATGTAAGCAATTAAAGCAGTTAGGTGGTTAGCGCGTCGGCCTCACAGTTCTTGCGTCCTGGGTTCGAATCCAGGTCGGTCCTCTTGTGTTTCCAAAATACATGCATGGTAGGCTGATTGGACACTCAAAATTGCCCATAGGTATGAGTGTGAACATGAATGGTTTTCGGCTGGACATCGATTCAGGGTGCCCCCGGCCTCTGGCCCGAAGTCAGCTGGGATAGGCTCCAGCTCCCCCCGCGACCCTTGTGAAGATAAGTGGTTCAGAAAATGAATGAATGATGGCCACAATGATGGTTGCATGCACACTATACAACTCAAAATGTGGTCGTTGAGCTATTAAGACAAAGAGGTCAACCTCACACATGACCGTAATGTGAGATCCTAAATATGACAGTGATGTAATAATACCATTATCGTTTCCAAATGTATCCAAGACTCAGTAAGTCACTCCTGACTTTTTGTATACGAGTTGTCTCAAGGTCCTAAAGAAGCAAACGCATGTGTCACGCTGATGTGGTGCCAAAGCAGGCCTAAAAATATCATGGGAAGCAGAGTGAATTTAGTATGCATTCTCATGCCGAGTGTGACAGAACACATGCAAACATTGAGGAGATCATTGCTCTTAAATCCAGCTTGTAGGTGAATTACAAATTTCATAAAGAGGTAAGGGATGTATTTTTTTCTGCTGTTCCATTAAAGCGAATTCCATATTCCAAAATATGGTAAAAACAGCTGTCAGATCTAACTCTCTAATGTAAAGGTCAAATTTATCGTATTCTATGGGGATGAGTTATGTGCTGAAGTTTATGTATAGTACAACATGGTACTTTCCCTGCAATTGAGGTTAAGTCTAGTGTGCTGTCTGTTAGATAGAATTAGCTGGGATAGACTTAAATTTCTCAAAATGCTCTCTATCAAGGGTGTGAGACTCGGGTTGGTTCGCGGGCCGCTTTAACGTCAACTTGATTTCACGTGGGCCGGACCATTTTAGATATAATATTTAGATTTTTTTTATATATAAATGTATTAAAAGAACTGGATTAAAATCCCTGAATATTCAGTTTTTTATAGATCTAAAACAATGTTTATTTTAGCTTTTTTTAAATATATTTTTAGATTTTACACAATGATTTTTGAATTAAAAACACAGAAAAAAATGATTAAAAAATTACAATTATTGATTTAAAAGGGGGAAAATCAGGAAATTTCATATGCATCTATACTCTTCATTTTAATTTGGCCCCCGGTACGCCACTTTGACACATGTTCTATATTCTTCTCAACTAAATTTAAAAAAAAAAAAAAAGAAGCAATTTCTTATGAAATTGCTTGGGAATGTTTTCGTGCCGGTCGCTAAATCGTTGTAAAGTCACTTCCTCTTTGATTTCCTTGTGGGTTAGAATTCAATATGAATGGAAACCAATAGATTGCTTTTTTCCATTCAGTATTGTTCACCATTTCCCTGTGTAATTTTTCCCCATTTTTTCCCTAAAGAAACAAGCAATAGACTTACAGTAATCCCTCAATTATCACAGTTAATGTAGACCAGACATGGCCGTGATAAACTGTTAAAAAATAAATACATATATTATTTATTATATATTATAATTATATATATAATAAATAATATATGTATTTATTTTATATATATATCCCCAGAAAAAAAAGTGATGTAGTGAAGCCGCAATAATCGAGGGATTACTGTATTCATATTGCTTGTCATGTTTTTTGGTGCCTTCAGGTGAACTATGTCCTCCTGTGTGGTGAAGGCAAGGGGAAAGAACCCCTACGTGTCTGTACAGGTAGACCCGGACAGTAAATACGCAACACCAGGTACACTTGAACTGGAGCAGCTTTTTTGGACTGGCCCCAGTGTCCAATATGCACATGTCAACCAAGTCTGGCCCAATATATTCATTGGTGATGAGTAAGTAAAAATGAGAAAAATATATAAATGACAAATCAAACAAACCCAAACAAAAGTATTGTACTATTTGGGTACAGGAAGACCGCCTTGGAGCGACCTGGTCTAGAGGAACTAGGTATTACACACGTGCTGAATGCTGCAGAGGGGAAGTACAATAACGTGCTGACTGGTGCAGATTACTACTCAGATTCTGACATCCAATATTTTGGAGTAGAGGCTGACGACAAACCCACATTTGACATCTCCCAGTTCTTTTGCCCGGCGACACAGTTCATCAAAGAGGCCTTGAGCAACGCACACAGTATGTCAATTGTGTTGTTGTTTTTTTGACTGAGTACCAATGGTTGGAAGTCTCACAAAACTAGAGTTACTCATTGGTGGTGATCGCTTTCTAATAATTATATTTTAAATCGCTCCAGACAAGGTCCTCGTGCACTGTGTGATGGGTCGCAGCCGGTCAGCGTCATTGGTCTTAGCCTACCTGATGATGGAGCGGGGCTTAACCGTGGTGGAGGCCATCGAGCACGTGCGAGGCCGCCGTTGCGTCCTCCCTAACCATGGTTTCCTCAAGCAGCTCAGAGCTCTGGACATTGCACTGCAAGAGGAGAAGCTGAGACAAAAACAACTAAAGATACAAGATCAAAGGTCATGATGGAGAGTCATCAACAGCAACATATGAACATTGGAGTGAAAGCCATTTTGAGAACAATTATTGAAAAGTGGTGTGATAATTCAGTTGGAATGATGTTCTCTCAGAGGACATCAAGAGCAAAATGAAACACAGATGATTTAAGTAGTGTGTTGCTAAGATCACAATAATGCTACAGTTTGATAAAAAAAATGTCTTTTTTTTAATAAACTCTCAGTTATAACATAAAATATAGTATTTCAAACATTGCCCAAGAAATTTGAGTAGTGTTTTGTCGAATTCTCTTAAAATATTTGTATTTTGTCCTGGTTTTCCCTTGTTCATTCAGAATTTTATGCAACCGGAGGCAACATTTTTAAATGTGATAGTTCCCGATGCTTCACTGAGGAAGTAAAGATACATTTTTTCACCTCCGCTCACACTTACTGATTTTGTTTTAATCAAAAAGTGGTGACATGTACTACTTGTTGATGAGTGGCATTTATCTCAACATGTTTGTACTCCAGAGGTGTTGGACAGACACTGGATTCTTATCCACATATGAATGAGCCCAGGTCAGAAGTGAAAAAAACTAATGGGACTAGATTTTTCATACTACATGAAAAAAAAGATTTAAGTGTCAGCTTTGACCCCCCAAAAATGGCATTAATCTACAGTGTGAACGTAAGCATAGATGACCAGATAAGGATTTAACTGAAACAGGGATCTAAAATTTATGGGGCATTAGACAATTGGAAATAGGTGGGTGGCACAAGAGGCAGCAATAAACAAAAATTAAACCAAACCAAAACAAGGCATGAAAAAAAAAATAAACCAAACCAAAATAGACTAAACACAAATCCTGAGAGAAAAAGAACCAACACTTGTGGTATCCTGTGGTTTTATTTGTCCACATTAGACAAAGTACGGACAAAAGCAGACCAAAGAGTCATTTAGGCCATATCGAGGAACAATATAGGACAGCTCAGTAAATCCGTGATTTAAAAAAATCGTTATCCACCATCAACAAATGGTTTCAACTGTATTCAAGTATTGATAAATTCAAATTAAACATCAAGGAGGTCTAAACTGAATCTTGCATTATATAACAATGTGAAAAAATACATTGTTGTATTTAACAATACTTGCTGTTCTTGGAAAAAAAGGGGATGAAGAATATCTTTGAAATGTCTACTCATGATCATTTCATCGTTAGTCTTTTTTTGAAGCAATACTGGACAATTATTACACTCATTTTTGCTTACTGATGACAAAAGTAGCCTCGTCCGAAACCATTTTAACAAAGAATAAAAGGCACTCATGCAAATTCTGATACATCACATTTCTTTCATGTGGACAATGGCATTAACGCTTTGTAAATTATGCATTTTGTATGGAAAATGCTTTAAAAATTGAACTTTTTTAGTTGTTGTGTTTCTTACAATTGCAACCAAGTGCAACAAACAGTCATGTTCATGAGAGGTGACACAAAGCTGACAATTAAAAATCAATCAAAGAGGTTAAAAAAATAAATCTTATCGGGGGGAAAGACTTTGAAGTAAAATATTCAGGGTGATATTTTATCAAATGGACATTAAGGGGGCGAAAACTAACAAGAATTAAAATACATCAAACAAAATCTGGCTTTTCAGGGAAAGTGCAACCTGATCTTCTAATTACCACATTGGCAGCGTAGTGAGCTGCCCTCACACATTCGTCCAATGGTTTTTCTCGGACAAGCCCAGACAAGAAGCCTGCGCGAGGAACGGAAATCGTTTGAAAACTGAAGAAGAACAAAAAACATGAGAAGTACTTACCTCCGACAAATGCGTCACCCGCGCCATTAGTGTCCACGAGATCTTTGGGATCTATGGCCATCACTGGAAAAGTCTCAATTTTGTCATCTAAATGCAAAGGAAAAAGAATGAACACATTTGGCTTGTATTTGAGGAGTAAATAAAAAGACATGGAAATCTTACTGAGCGCCATCACAGTTTCCTCTTTTCCCTGAGTCAAGACAACAATTCGTTGTCTCTTAGTGTTGACTTTGGTCAGAGCTTGCGCTTTCTCGGCAATCTCCTTAATGTCTTTGGTCTGCAGAGACGTGACCACATGTTTTAGGCAAAATGCAGAAAAGTGCGGCGGAGATTAGAGGGTGGAGTTTGAGTCACCTCAAATTCTTGCTCTTTAGCGAATGCAGCCGCCTCCTGTAAGATGGAATCATACAAAAATCATAATTTAGTGCAGAAGTAGGGAACCTATGGCTCGGGAGCCATATGTGGCTCTTTTGGTGAGTTCATGCAGGTTTTTGCAAACATTTTCAGGAGGAAAGATTTATTCAATTCATTGGTGACGTAGGAAGCTGCTAAGCCTGTTTGGACCCGCATTTCAGAATTATTATATTTGTATGTATGGTGTGCATTACTGTTAAACCTTCAGGATTGTTGTTCCATAAAATATTGGTGTTATTGCAATTTAAGTAAAATATTTTGCACATTTAGAAACATCGATTTTGGTATCAAAGTTTGGGTCAAGAATCATGGCACGCATCATAAAATTTCCCCCCAATCTTTGTGTATGTATGTTCGATAACATATGTTAGTTACATTTATGTTCATTTTCTTTCTAAATTGATTTTGGTAAGAAATGTTATCTTCAGATACGTAATTCAAGTGCAAAAATTGTGAAGGGCCATTATAGGAAGATGCTAATAAAATCAAAAACTGTCATGCAAAAGTCATCAATAAGGATCATGGATGTGAAAAAAAGAAGAACCAAGATATAAATCCCATACATAATGGAACACACGCTAAAAATATTTGAACATAACATTAAATAAAGCATTTTGAAATAGGCCACCATTTTTAATTCACCCTGTATATATTTTAAACCAATTGCATTTAAAATGACGTCTAAGACAAATCTGCACAAAACTAACTTAAGATGAGTAGACATATTCCCTGTTCTAAAAATATAATTCTTTGGATTTAGGTCTAATCTGTGATCATCACAACCATAGACCAGTTATTTTTTAGTGGGAGGATTTGACTAATCTGTTATACAAAACAACAGAAGAAGGTATAATTTGTTTCTGAAACTTTTTACTTGAATGCAAATAGAATTTCTCCTTTGAATATTCTTCAAGTGCTTGCTAAAAGATGCACATTTTCCCTTGACAGGTCAACAATGGGGAAGTCTTGAGAGCACCAAATTGAAGTCCTGATGTCGAAATAAAAACGGAGGCGCTGAAGAGGCAGCAATTTACCAAAAGAGACCTTGGACGTCTTAAGAGCAAAAGTGAGCAATTTTGTCGACTGATGTGACAAAATTGCTCTTTGTGGACCTAGTAGGGGCTACAGAAGAAAAGTACAAGCCAGACCTTATTATATGATATTGGCCCGATGTATATATTAGGTTAGTGATTATTCACTTCACGTGCTATATGTTTGACTTTTAAACCCTCTGTAGGGCACTCAAATGGTTTCTTTTTACAGTGGTACCTCGACCTACGATCAGCCTCTACCTACAACATGCTCGAGGTACGATGAAAATTTCGATCGAATAATTCGCCCTAGATACGATCAAAATTTCGAGATACCACCAAGCCAGGTGGCCATGACATGAAAGGCTGTTTATCATTGTAGCGCACTGTCTTTTTTTTGCCGCATTTTTTTCGTGTATAACAGATATCTACGACCACTGAACAGTTTCTTCACACGAGTTTCTCCTACACGTGGACCAGAAAACGCGCATGCGCGGGCAAAAAGAGGGCTTTCTGGGTAATGAAGTATACTCGTGCACACAACACCGATAGCCAATGGCACCCTTTCTCAGAATAAAACTTCATTACCCACAATCAATACGTGGGTAAGCTCAGCTGTTGCATTTCCTGTTATTCCTTCCTTAGCCTTAGCTCCCGCGATCGCTCATTCAAGACTACTTCTCGTTGGGAAGTGGTTGTGCGTTATCCTATTGTGAGGACATTTGTGTGCATCATTTTCGGAATATTTTGAAGGGAATACAACAGGAAACAACCCATCGATAGCGAACGTGAGGGTGGAGGCGTGGCAAACAGCTAACCCGGCCAGAACGAAGGTAAAAAAAAATGAAAACAAAATTAGAGTTCAGTTTTGTGTAAAGTTACGTTAAACGTATGTTTGAGTGTGTCTGTATATATTAATCCAAGTTAATTTAAATTTGTTTGTTGCGTTATGAGTGCGTTGTCGTTCATTTTGAACCTGTTGGGCAAGGAATCCAAAACTAATCTCAGTAATTATCTATTATGTCAAGTTTTTTTCATCATAAATTGATTCCCCATTATATTTTTTTTATATAAAACTAGAACAAAGACTCATACTATACAATATAAAAGGAACAGGCATGACAACAATGTTAATTTCACTCCCTCGTTTATAAACAAAGGATACGGCTACTTTAATTTTAACATAGTTAATAGATAAGCTGTTGTGAAAAATTGTTTACGTGCTAGAAAAATAAAAACCCCACGGCAATTTTGGAATCAACCGACCATTTTCCCCACCAAATAAATAATCTGGAATCTGCTTTACCGTCTCATTTCCAAAGAGCACGTCTACGTAGGGCATGAGCTGCATGAGGTGGTCCTTGAAGAACTGGCAGATGAAGGGTGCGGACAGGTTGAGGCAGAACAGTTTGTTGTTTTCTGACGCGTGTTTGGCCACTTTCAACATGGACTCCAAAGACACTGTGAGGAAGAAACCCTGGAAAGAAAACAGTTAACAAATGCATCGATACAAGCGCAATCACATTGCAATGCTGTGTATTTTCTTCACATTGATTAAAAATGTCGCAACTTAAGTCAAGTGACATTGTTAGTTTTATCACTCACGGCAATGTAATAAACTTTAGCGCTCTCCACCAGCTTCCAATTTTCCTTCAGGTCCAGATGTTTCTCCTTCTTGTAACAATTAGCAGCAGCTAAGTTAGCAACCAGAGACCTTAAGGAAAAGAAAAAAACATGGGATCAACAAACCATGTAAGCTACCATATAACGGGTTCTTACAGGTTTCATCAAATAGAATTGAAGACACTTTAAAAGCAATTCAAGTAGAATTCAATGTCCTAAACACTTAAACCAAGGGTGTCTCGATTTGATGTGGGCTGGACCATTTTAGATATAATATTTAGATTTTTTTTTAAATAAATGGATTAAAAGAACTGGATCAAAAGCCCTAACTATTCCATTTTTTATAGATCTAAAACAATGTTTATTTGAGCTTTTTTTCTTACTAAAGGAAAATCTCTTAATCATTATGTTCCATATTAAAGTGGAAAACAGAAAATATTTGTATATATTTTTAGATTTTACAAAATGATTTTTGAACTAAAAACACAGATAAAAATGATTAAAAAATTACAATTATTGATTTAAAAGGGGGAAAATCAGGAAATAGAATATACATCTATAATCTTCATTTGAATTTGATCCTAAAACAGAAAGTCAGCACTTATGATTTACTTTCTCTGGCCACACAAAATGATGTGGCGGGCCAGATTTGGCCCCCGGGCCGCCACTTTGACACCTGTGTCTTAAACCTTATTTATAGAAAAAAATAATGTAAAACTGCACTAGTATGGAAATGGATTACAGTAATAGCTCATTTACCATGATGAATAGGTTCCAAGACCTGCCGCAACCGGCATAATGTCGGGACAGTGTTTTTATGGTGGTAGACACTAACCTCTAGTTGCCAGTGAAATAATCTCCAACTGTAACCTGTTTTCACACTATAAAGTTTTCATATATATTTGGTGGATCCAAGCGCGATGTGGTAAATTGTTTATTATCACCATGAAGTCACGAGGTATAATTATAAAAGGATCAGGTAGTTATTATATGTACATTTTTAAGTATTGATTCATTGGCTACCAGTGACGACGATAGATATCGAATCCATTTTGACTGTGCTATCTTTTGCATTTAAATCATAAAAAATACTAATTGTAATTTAACTATGTACTCTCTGCGACTAATTGTGATTACAAATTTTAATATTGCTTGAAAGCAGTAATCTGTATATATTTACACTTACAACATTGAAACAAACTGCAGAAAAGTCAATAAAATCAATTTTGTAAAAATACAAAACAAATGAAAAACCATCTGTACCTAAAAAAATAAAGTAAAAATGGATAATATTCCCCAAACCTAAGAAAGAAAACCCAATTACAGTCAAACCAGTCTATCTTGTGCGTGAACCTTACCGGTTGGCTCCAGTGATGCATGCAGCACACGAGCCTGTTGGCTCCTGGTCTTGCTCATAGTAGTGAGCGTCAATGTGGGCATCTTCTGCCTTCTTCTTCAGAATCTCTCCAAATTTATCTTGGCCGATACATCCGAAGAAGGTGCCGACCTTGTGAGGCTCCTGGATCATCCACTACAAAAGGTAATAGCGCAAATGAGCGTTCCATTTGGAAGAAAAAAAACAGAACTGTGGTGGTAATTGTATCAGGAAGCCAAAGTGTGTGACTGACCTGAGCGATCTTAATGGAGTTCTGAGTGGCTCCCCCAGCGTGGTATTCTGCTTTGAACTTGTTCACGAGTTCATCAAATCTGCATGGCACAGATTAGCAAATATGGGAAAAGGGAAGGTTAGACTTGATCAGTTCTAGAATATTCCAGATGGTGTTTGTTAACCCATTAAAACAATGGATTTGGTCATCACCAGAACACCATATTTATATTCTGGCATGGACTCTGTCTGATAGATGGTCTCTCCTAAATCATGCAGGCCAATTACTACTGTACTTGTGTGAATTCCTCTTATAAATCAGACAGCTATGGCGTGTCGATACTGAACTCTAGGGGCAGTATACACGCATTACAACACGATTAGCAAGGCCTGTATAAACTGAGAACTCTCCACCTAACCGTATTTTGACAGTAGAGCTAAAACAACCAAATGTACTATGTTAGATGAACTGCAAGAGCAGGATGACGGTTAAATGCTCTGTGAAAGAGCCAGATGCTGAAGGGTGGAGCCCACAGATTACACCGGGTTGTTTATCATGAGGAAAAGAAAGCAACGGTTATCCTACAAGAACTGATTAGTCAAGGGTTTCAGACTCGGGTTGTTTCGCAGGCCGCTTTAACGTCAACTCGATTTCACGTGGGCCGGACCATTTTAGATAAAATACTTAGATTTTTTTTTTATATAAATGGATTAAAAGAACTGGATTAAAAGTCCTGAATATTCTGTTATTTATATACATCTAAAACAATGTTTATTTTAGCTTTTTTTTTAAATATATTTTTAGATTTTACAAAATGATTTTTGAACTAAAAACAGAGAAAAAAAATGGATTAAAAAATTACAATTATTGATTTAAAAGGGGGAAAATCAGGAAATTCAATATACATCTATACTCTTCATTTTAATTTGATCCTAAAACAGAAAGTCGGCACTGATGATTTACTTTCCCGGGCCACACAAAATGATGCGGCGGGCCAGATTTGGCCCCCGGGCCGCCACTTTGACACATGTGGATTAGGTCAAGGGTTAAAAACATTTCATATGTATGTATTTTTATATACACAATTTAGGAACATTTAATGGATGTGAGTCTTTCAGTCTGGGAATACAGTTCATGCGTCAGGACTGCAATAATGATTCCCTTCTTGACAACTTATTTCTCATCTCTTGAAAACTAATTTGAATAGGACGGCGCTGAATATGCGCAGATATTTTTTTTTGTTAAATTGTGTAAAAATGTATAATTGCAGGCATTTTCAGCCCTTTTTCTACAGAGATTCTACCTCAGTGGAGGAAGAGAAATGCAATCTTTAATAGAGCTGATGGTCCCACTTTGAAAATCAACAAGGGGAGCAAAGGTTTCAAGACAAAACACTTGTCACTATTGCACTTTTATCACTATGTTGTGTTGAAACAAACTCTGTGTGAAAAAACATCTTTTATGTTTGACTTCTGAACTAATGTCAATTACAGGGCATCATGCTAATAGCCCCCCTTTGCTGTGTGCTAACACACAAGATGCAGCTGTGTTTTTTCCCTGTAAAACTGCTTAAATGAACAAATATGGGAGAAAAATCTGCACTGCAATGACTTCCTGACCTCATTTTAGGGTAATCTTGCATAAGCACTGTTACATAGGTCATGAGTTTCATCTTGCATTTGCAACAACTCCCTATGGATAGTTCACAATTCCTTTAAAGTTTACTTAATGGATGAACTAGTGTTTATGCTGTGTCTGTACAACTTTTTGATGCATAACTAACGCGAGATTGAATGCACAACTTTGTTATCTAGTGCTGTTTGCTTTGTGGCTCTTGTCTCAGAGGAACTGGGAGGTGAAAAGTCCTGCTCTGCTATTGGCTCATACTAACATTCCCTGTGTGTGCGAGATCTGACGCCCTACTACTGCTTTTTGAGAAGGGAATGGAGTTCAAAACAGGCGATTCACAAAGCTGACTGGCCTTGAGAGGTCAGAATGTCCATGTAACAGTGAGAAAGAGGCACGTGAAATCAAAAGGTCAATAATCTACAAGAGGCATCGTGATGAGGGAGATACGCACAAGGCTTTGTGCTTGTCCTCAGCTAGGATCTGGTCGTTTGGCTTCAGTGTGTATCTGTAAAAACAGAGCACAAAAAAGCATGTTATTGGCGTGCACTCAAAAGATTTACATTATAGCTCGCATCCAAGACTGGGTTTGTCTTTGCATAGTCTGGAGACACTGTCATAGTGCTAGCACCGTTTGTTGATCATCATTTTTTAATGCAGAAGTAGTGCAGTTTCATGTCTTCTTTTCATCTCCCAAAATGAGGCTGAATTAGATGCGCGTGTTTGGCTGACTTCAAAATAATCCTGGAGTTTACGCAAGGCTGTTCTTGCAGTTTGGACTCTGTACTGGAAGCCACATGAGCCCTTTGCTCTGGTCACTTTTCCGCAGCTGAGAGAAAATGGATTTTTATTCTCTATGACAGAAAATCAATGAAATAAAGATATATATATATTTAACTGGTGCTAAATGGTGGTTGAACTTCTACTAAAATCCTTGTTCTATCTGACAGTTATGGAGGTATTGAAGAAAACAGGGTAAAAATGTCTAATCATTTTACAGTTTGCAGTCTGCACTAGAAGATGCCACTTTATACTTAAATGTTTTGCATCTTAGCTTACGCTCCGACACAACAACCATTTAGATAGTGCCATATGTATCAGTCTATAAGGTTACGTTCATACTCCTTTTCCCCCCCAAAATCAGACCTGGACTCATTTGTATGTGGATAAAAATCGGTACACGGTCGATTGGTCGCCGGTCTTTTGGTCGCCGATCTTTTGGTCGCCGGTCTTTTGGTCGCCCGGAAGGTAAGTGATAATTACCATTTAAATCGTTACTCAAATTGCCCAAATACAAACTGCGAATTACTATTTAGTCATACTTAATGCCCTAGTAATTATTAGGCTAAAGAAAAGCTCCAAATTTCCCGGACTTTTATTGTTTTTTGTTGGAGAACTTGTTAAGACCCTGACTGACGTAGCTTCTTAAAGGGACAATGCATGTACATACAAACTCTTATACACTCACACGTTGGCTCAGTGAAACTGCTCATGGCCATTGTTGGCTTTTATTGATGCGTAGACCGTGTTGTTTTACCTTGTTTTGTCGCCGGTCTTTTGGTCGCCGGTCATTTGGTCACCCGTTGTTGCGGTCGGGGCGACCAAAAGACCGCGACCAAAAGACCGACGACCAATTGACCGCACACGATAAAAATCTGACATCTATCTGACTGTGCAGTGTGAACGCATTTCGGTTTGAGTAGGATCCATATGTCATGAAGCCTGTGACCAATCGAAAGGAACATTAATTTCCGTAAACACTGTCACACATTAATTTCACTGTGTGCATACATGTCAATTTGTAGCCGCACTGGAAGTAGTATATCTTTTGAAATAGTAACATCTAATGAAAAAAAAAAATCGGATTTGAATTAGGCACCATGTCCTGTGGTGTAAACAGAGCCTAATAGTCCAGAAATACAGTATAGTTATTAAAGGAGCACTGATTGATCGGCTGATTTCACAAATTTGGGGGATCGGTGACATGTGGAGCACAAAAAAATAGAACTGATCTTATTTGCAGATTGTATCCAGAGCCAGGTATCGTCATTAGCCTGCTCGCATATTTTTATACTTTCTGAACCCAACATAACACTTAAAAATGTAATGTTTGCCGCTCTTTGTGGCATCAATGTGTGAAGGGAGTGGATTTTGTATTGGCATTCCATTTAGTCATTGTGTGGTAATTGATTTAAGGCCACTAGATGGCCACAGTATACTGTCTATCCTTTGTTATTAAATTCACAGTTGTATGATACCTGTTTAGTTCATGCACATATTTGGCTAACATTCAAAATCTTTTAGCATCGTAAAACAGGGGTCTCAAACCGATTCCTCAAACAGCCGTAGTGGGTCCTGGTCTTTGCTTCAACCGATTTACTGATCCTTGCAGCCCTAACATTACATTTTGAACTTACTTATCGAGGAAGTCTTTGTCCACCACGGCACAAATGTCCAATAAGGGGTTCCCCATCCCAAAGAGTGAATTGCAGCTGCAATAAAAGAGAAGATTTAGCCATCTTTACTTAAAGTAAACATGTTGCATCATAAATATTAAATGGCATGTAATCATGTTTGTTTTCTTGGAGTCTACTCAGAATATGACAAGAATTGAGTGAGAATATTTGCCTTGAGCAAATTTGCGATTTGTGTATATCAACAACTCATTTGAAAAAGTCAGTTTTGTGTGAAAACAACGGTGAAAACCATGCATAGACGGGGAGAAATAGTGCACACCAGTGACATAGTGTTCTAATTGTATAAAGACAGACCTCAGGCGACCACGCATTAAGATTCCATTAAGATTGGGAGCAAGAGGCTTTTTTAGGACGACGCTGCAGTGCACTGGAATATATCAGAAAAGGCAGGGGTGTGAAACCCACAACCCACAAATTCTGGTTTGACACAATAATGACCTTTTTTAAAAAGCCAATTTTCAACATTTCATTAAATTGGAACAATAACATAATAATAACAATTTAATTTCCAAGGAAAATGGCTGCTATACCTTAACACTGCTGGAAATTGTTGATGTGCTCAGCTTTAAGGACATTGTTTACAACCCGCACGTAAGCTGTTTCCAGACTTCCATGTCTTGTGTCAGTGAATAACATCCACGAGCAAAACCTTAGCCAACAGCTGTCACATAACTTTTGTCTTTCCTAATCCACAAAAGCCAACAATCTCAAGTACATAGCCTCAATTCACCAACAACAGACAAGAATAAACCACACTTGTGTATTCTACAGGCAATGTATGCACCTCAGTGGACACCACACCTTCATGACCTTTTCCTGCAGCACAATAGTACACCTTCCTTTTATGCAAGTGGGTTGATAACTTCTGCAGCTAATTACACAAGCATTACACCAAATCCTCTTTGCCACTGGGTCTTACCTCAGAGCAGACATCTCTCTCTCTCTCTTGCCTTCTGGGTGCTAGAGACCTGTTGATCGAGCTACACGTCAATGAGAAAGGAGCAAAGAATTCCCAAACTCCTCAATTTCAGCACAAATGTGTGTCAGATCGATGCTTCCCCCTGCAACGCCAGCTCCTCCTCCTCCTTCTGAATGGATGAGTGGTGGGCATCTCGAGGAGGAAGGGCCACGACATGAGCTCTCCGCTTAGCTATTGGCTCGAATCCATCGCCTCAACACATCTCTTGAAAAGATACTAGAAGACGTGACGGGCATGCTGATAAGCGCTTCAAAGAAGCTGGGTTAATACGTGTGAAGGATCGTGGTGCATTCAAGTGCAGGGGGGTGCTACCACGAGGTACTAAAAGCAATTCAAAGTCACGTGACATGCGAACCACCCGTTGCTATGACGCGTTCAGGTGTCGCTCCAACAAACCTGGCACCAGGACAGCAATTCACTGACACAGCGTGAACTATTTATTTCTACATACCGAGGGTCACCTTGAACAAGCAGTTGGAACTCGTAGGACAATGACATTGAAGAAACGTGTTTGTAGAGTGCTACTAAAAACTATTAATTCAGTTTTTGTGAGTTTTAAAGATTTCCAGTCATTTACACCGAGAAGTTCACACAGTCACTTCTTAATTCTACTGCGTCCATAATCGTGCACTAAAAAAACAACTGCACGTGAAGCTCACATTTAGGATTTGAACAGAATTGCGCATTTTATCAACAAACTATAATCGATTTTTCACCCCCACGCACAGATTTGTGGTCACCTTAATTTCACAGGAGATGCTTTGGCAACAGAGTCCGTCTTCTCTTGTGCAGAAATTTTGAGTTTCTTTGCTTTAGGTTCCTCGGAGGAGGCCATGGTTGATCAAGCAAGGCACGATACTTTCACCTTTCACCGGCGAGACAAACGCATGTGCCGTTATTAAAAAAATAATAATGGGATGAATATTTACCCTGATCGTGGGCTTGCAGGTGGTTGAGGCGGGACTTGATAAGAGAGGTCCGCCTATCACAAGCACGAATGATTATATGGACTTGGAAAAGTGTATATTCAATTGAAGTGCTAGAATTAAAAAAAACACTTTTGCATTTGCAGTTTACTGAAATAAACGTTCGTGGCTGGTTGAAGACAATGCATTCTGCTTCCATTTATAAAATGTCTTTGCTTCTTCACACTTTTTTCTATTCGTTTTCAGCTAATAAAATAAGCACTAAGGGATACAGTTCACACGAAAGGGAGGTAGTGTCTAAACACGTGATTCTTCGGATTTTATGCAACATCAAGTTTCAACATTTCCGCGAGTGTCTATTTTTAATAGAGTCCAAGTTAATAATTACCCTCCGAACAGGGGGGCGCAGAAATAACATAAATATGCAGTTCAAACGTCACATTATTGCAGTTTACTTATTGCTTAGACGAGCTTTTTTTATTTTATTTTTATCAATCCTGATAGACGAAAATGAGGGCAACAATATCATTGACGTCAAGTAAAGTGAGGTTAGCTGTCTTTAAATACGCCTGATAAAAATATTTGAAAATAGTCTCCAACGCCACAAAATACTCATGCAATTATTTTAGGTGGTTACATATCATAATGCAACACACTTTAAGTGTTTTGTTTTTCATGAATTAGCAAAAGAACTAAAAACCTTTAGTCAATTTAATTACGCGCAACATTTGAGCAGGCATCCCACCGGCCCAGTTTGCCGAGTGGCAACATCACAGTTTGTCGAAGTAATACCAGTCAGCAGGTAAAAGTGAAATTTTTCATCTGAACTATTATTATTCTTAATCTTCTTTCTGTGTATTCATCAATTTTGTTATGCATACACATTTTCTACTCGTTGTATATAATAACACATAACTGAGTGGGTTGTTCAGATTTAAAAGTGAGATTCTTATATCTCACTAAGAACCAATAAGGACAATTGAATGATGTATTAGTCTGAATACTTTAAAAGTACTGGCGTGAGGCATTGTTACCATGTTGTAGCTATTGTTGACAACATGACTAAAAGCATTCTTTTATCATTTCAGCTGAAATGATCCACAGCGTGTTCTTTATTAATCACACGGGAGACATCCTCCTGGAAAAACATTGGAAAAGCGTCATTAATCGCAGCGTGTGCGACTACTTCTTCGAAGCCAAGGAGAAGGCGCTCGAACCTGAAAATGTGCCCCCCATCCTGCAGACCCCGCATCATTATCTCATTAATATATACAGAGGAAAGATCTTCTTCCTCGCTGTCATTCAGACTGAAGTGCCTCCACTGTTTGTCATTGAATTCCTGCACAGAGTTGCAGACACACTCCAGGTAAGACAAAATAGTGGTGGAAGACTCCAGGTGATTTAACATGTAGAATTCAATCATAAATATGTACTGCAAGTTTGTGATGACCCGATCCGATACTCAATATCGGTACCTGCCCCCGATATAGCTATTTTTGGTGTACAGTGGTCCCCCAATTTACGACATTAATCCATTCCATAGTTGTGATCGTAAGGGGAAATCGTCGGATGGTCAGCAATAGAAATTATTGTTATAGTTAAAGAAATTAAGTTTGGATTCAGCATGCTAGATTCTAAACTGAGTGAGTGATAAGCAGCATCTCTCTCAGGCATTGTGGGAGAGATTTTGGACAATCTTCAGCCATCTTAGTGACGTCGACCAATAGTAGGCCAGCATCTGAGCGACGACCCGATGCTGACCAATAGAAAACCAGCATCGTAGTAACACGGAGATGCACACTGACCGCGCAGTTTGAATTTTGAAATATTTCGGCCACGCAAGAGAAATTCTTGTTGATGCCGTAAGCTGGGAAAAATTCCCTATAGAGGGGACGAAAAAACGTCATAATCCACTTTGAAACGTGAGAAAAACACAAGGTAGAGCTGCCGTGATCCGGTGGTCTCGAGATTGGATCCGACTCGTGGCATGTTTTTAGTACCGTTGTGCTTTTTGGATGCTGTAACTCAAACAAACCAATAGGCAAACATGTCTGCTAAGTGGATCTACTTCGCTTTAGAAACTAGTGATAGTAACTGAGCATTACCCTAATACAAAAAATATGATTAGTCATTTACAGGTTAACATTATTTTCTGCATTATGTTTACTGGATTAAAAAGATGGTTATCGGTATCAGGAAAAGATACGGTCATTGCAACAATGCTCAAACGCCGTTCAATGCCATAGGACTATTTTGGCGGATGCTCGGAGAGCGTGATCAAAGACAACTTGGTGACGGTGTACGAGATCCTTGAAGAGATGCTTGACAATGGCTTTCCGCTGGCAACAGAGTCCAACGTCCTCAAGGAAATGATCAGGCCGCCCACCATCCTGCGATCGGTGGTCAATACTCTCACGGGTAAACACGTGGTTGCTTGTCTTCACCTCAAAATGTATTGGTGTAAGGTTCAAAACCCTTGTTGGTCTACTCAGGTGGGAGCAACGTTGGAGACACACTACCCACGGGTCAGTTGTCCAATATCCCCTGGAGGCGCGCTGGCGTTAAATACACCAACAATGAAGCCTACTTTGATGTCATTGAGGAAATAGATGCCATTTTGGACAAATCAGGTTTGAGATCTCCATTTACGGTTTAGTTTTTTACAGACATAATTTCTTTCATTATTTTTTTCAGTCTTTTGAACTTCCTCAGTTTCAAACAGGCAGCACGCTGACTTTATTACTTGCGGAGTCAATATTTTCTAAACATTTTAGACTTTTCTTGCAAACTATACTAAAACATTCTTAAACTGTTGTCGTTCATGCCAAACTTAAAGTCTACTTTGTTAGAGCAATAAATATCATTATTTATAACGTGGTGCCAAACAGTTGTAAAATGTAAAGCCCTAAAAACTAACCATTATGACTGACCAATTGTCAAAATCTAATTATTGGCTTTACTTCGTGCTGGGTGATACTGAAAAAAAAACCTTTCACAATAAGTCATGACATAATATCTGTTTAAAACTTCAACAAGCATTCCGTCTTTACTTCCTTTATTTTGAATTGACATTAAGCAGATAATTGTGAAATGCATCAAATATGGCCACAATATAAAAGTATATCATTTAAACATAAGCAACATAGTACATTGTGAAGATAAGCGGTTCAAAATGAATGAATATTTATTATCTTTGTCAAGGTCTGTTCTCCTAACATATTTGATTTATATTTTTTGTTGTGTTTATTATTATATTTTGATATATTACACATCTGCTTTGCTAATTCAGGGACACCTTGTACCCTTTCCCCTGCTTTCTTCATTACAGTTAACATATATAATTATAAAATTGACGATTTGAGTCCATGATGACACAGATTTGTGATTAGAATACAAGTCTGCTGATTTCACCCCAACCTTCTTATGTACCGTAGATATTTCTTCTCATTTGTCTACCAACTATGATGGGCCTACTTAATGATGCGTTAACTCTGGTGTTCAGGTTCTACAGTGTTTGCCGAGATTCAAGGTGTGATTGAAGCCTGCGTCAGGCTCACGGGGATGCCGGACCTGACTCTGTCCTTTATGGTGAGTGCTCAATTTACATTGATAGATAGTTTAGCTCAAGTCATCGATTTAAGGTCAACCCCACTATTCTAACTTTAATTAATCTTCGTGTTAAACTGAGACTCTTGTTTGTTGCATTCAAGAATCCCCGTCTCCTGGACGACGTCAGCTTTCACCCTTGTGTGCGGTTCAAGCGCTGGGAGTCCGAGCACGTCCTCTCTTTCATCCCGCCCGATGGCAACTTCACCCTTATGACGTATCACGTCAGCTCACAAAAGTAAGACCGATTGCCCACAATGGCAGTCAAGACTTAATATGTTTCATCGTGAATTCTATTGGACGATACTAGGCAGTTGTTGTCAAAAGTATCAAAGTACAGTGGTACCTCGAGATACGAGCTTAATCCGTTCCGGAACTGAGCTCGTATGACGAGATTCTCGTAACTCGAGCGGACGTTTTCCATTGAAATGAATGGAAAACATATTAATTTGTTCCAGCCCTCTGAAAAAACACCAAAAACAGGATATTGGATTGGAAAAAAAATTCTATTTCTTCTAATTCGCCATCTATTAACAAAGTAACACATAACTAGTGGTTTAATAGTAATAAAATGTGTTTAATCTAACTAAAATTGGGCAGATTTCGCCGACGGGAGACAGAGACGTTTGGGGGGGGGGGTGTTTTTTTTTCCCCGACAACGCACTCGTAAACGGAACAAACTAATTTAAATTAACTTGGATTAATATATACAGACACTCAAACATACGTTTAATGTAACTTTACACAAAACTGAATTCTAATTTTGTTGTATTCTTTTGTTACCTTCGTTTTCCGGGTTGGCGGTTTGCCACGCCTCCACCCTCACGTTCGCTATCGATGGACTGTTTGCTGTTGTATTGCCTTCAAAATATTCCCAAAATGATGCACACAAATGTCCTCACAATAGGATAACGCACGACCACTTGCCAACGAGAAATAGTCTTTAAAGAACGATCGCGGGAGCTTCTTTCCTTAGAAAGAATAACAGGAAATACAATAGTTGAGTTTACCCACGTATTGATTGTGGGTAATGAAGTTTTATTCTGAGAAAGGTTGCCATTGCCTATGGGTGTTGTGTGCACGAGTATACTTCATTACCCAGAAAGCCCTCTTTTTGCCCACGCATGCGCGTTGTGCGTTTCCTGGTCTTAGGAGAAACTCGTCTGAATTAATCGTTCCGTGCTCGTAGATATTCACGTCTGGTACATTATTGGACATTACGGGTCGTTTTCTGTACATTTTGGATCATTTCATTTTCATTTTATGGCGTTTCCAGGTCAATTAAAGGCATTTTCTAGTGATTTGGGATACTTTCTGATGCTATTGGAGCTTTTTAAGGTCACTTGCAACAGCAATTATTTGGACAATTTGAAGAAGTATTATTTTTCAAAAATAATGACCACTAATAGAGAACTACTCAAACAGTTAACATTCAATTTTGACTTTTTCTTTATTTATGTGGTATCCAAAATACAGTATTTTTTGGGAGTATCCATATCGAGTTGAGACCTTTCGCATCATGACAACAATACTAAGCCGAAATTGTCGTTCATCTTTGCAGTTTTATTTTCAGTTCGTGTAAATTGTGGTTTGTCTGTCCAGAAAGTCTGAATTTGTTGGCCAAAAAAATCTATTTGCCTTCCTCAGTCTGGTAGCGATTCCTGTGTATGTGAAGCAAAACATCAGCTTCATGGAGACGGGCTCTTGCGGCCGTCTGGACATCACAATTGGGCCCAAGCAGACAATGGGGAAGACGGTGGAGGGCTTACTGGTTACCATCCACATGCCTAAGGCTGTGCTAAGTGCCAACCTCACTGCAACGCAAGGCAACTACACGTACGACGTCACCACAAAGGTAAACGCCTGCTCGGCTCACAACAGCAAATACATTTGTGCCCCGCTAGTGAATTAAGGACTGAAAAGTCAATTGTATTTCACTGAGGAATTTACAATGGACGCACAGTTGTTTGCTTGCGATCATCAGATCGCGTCTCATTATTAACAAAGGGCACCGAGTTGCAGCATAGTTGCAGCAAGCATCTGTATACAACATCAAAACCTCCAATTAAGGAGCAGCTGTGACAGGTTGTTTATGTTAGGTGATGCTGTGTGTGATAGAGCATGAGACAGCAGGCAAGAGAGAGAGGACAGAGGGGCAGCTGCATCTGCACCGAAATAACCCACTTTTAAATTGATTTCTTCATATCGGCTGGTTGGATTAGAGGAAAAAAAAAAGACCATACGATATACAGTGGTACCTCGAGAGACGAGCTTAATTCGTTCCGGGACTGAGATCGTATGTCGATTTACTCGTAACTCAAATGAACGTTTCCCATAGAATTGAGCTAAAAACAAATTCATTCGTTCTAACCCTCTGAATAAAAACCAAAAACAGGATATTGGATTGGAATTTTTTTTTTAGTTGTTCTAATTCACCATCTATTAACAAAGTAACAAATAACTAGTGGTTTAATACTACTAAAATGTGTTTAATATTAAAATTAGATGGATTTCGCGGAGGGGAGAGAGACGGACGGGGGGGGGGGACTTTTTGAACGGCAACGCGCTCGTAACATAACAAACAAATTTAAATGAACTTGGATTACGATGCAGAGACACTCAAAAATAAATGTAATCTAACCTTACACTAAACTTAATTCTAATTTTGTTTTAAATTTTTTCACCTTCTCCCGAGTTGGCTCTATTTGCCCCGCCTCCACCCTGACTTTCAGATTCAACCTATCGAGGGTTGTTTGCTGTTGTACTATTATTCCCTTCAAAATATTCCGAAAATGATGCACACAAATGTCCTCACAATAAGATAACGCACGACCAATTTGCGAACAAGAAGTAGTATATACGCCATTCGCACTGACGACCGGTATAAAAAAAATCACTGAAAAAAATGCAACGCTCCGCCCAGTGCTCGTAGAGATATTTCACGAGGGAGTTGCGACCAGAAAGACATGTTCTTATGAGCAGCCTCTCGCGTCCGCTGTATCTCAAGATAAATATTTGCCCAAAACTTTACTCATGTCTCAAATTGCTCGTATGTGCACCGCATATGTGGACGTACCTCTGTACGTAAAATTTTCAAATATTGGCGCTGATAATCGGTCGATCTTTAATCGATATATTTTGTGTAGGTCCTTGTTTGGAACATCGGTAAGCTTAACCCTCAGAAGCTTCCCAACCTGCGAGGAAGCCTGAGCGTCCAATCGGGCGCTCCGAAACCTGAAGACAACCCCTCGCTCAACATTGACATGAAGATTCAGCAGCTGGCCATATCAGGTAATACAAATCTTGGGTGAATATCACATTGTGAAGGTTGGAAAAACAAACCCTTTTTGTTGCCAGGCCTGAAGGTGAACCGTCTGGACATGTACGGAGAAAAGTACAAACCCTTTAAGGGGGTCAAATACCTCACAAAAGCGGGAAAGTTCCAAGTGCGGACCTGACTTAATCATTCCTGGATAAGCACGCTCCAGATTCAGCGCTCCAAATTTTTCCAAACCTCAGAATTATTAACGAAAGACTTGGCATTCTAACAGTTAATTTATTGCAGTACCTATTATAGCTATAGCATTCCAGACACTGTATATAAAGATATATCAAACGGCTAGTTTATGGCCTTTAAGGGAATCCAAAAAAAATGGTAAAACAATAACATGTCGTACACTTCTAAGTGACCTTTTCTATTTTCATTCAATTCCACCAAATGCCTATGTGCCGAAGGGAATATGTTCCTTTGGAACTGAGCCTGCACAATCATGTGAACTTTGTGAATTATTGCTTGCGCGTTGCCTTTCTGCACATCAATGTCTTTGCACAGCTTTACTCTGTAATGTAGCCCTGTTAGGTGCCTTCGTTCAGGACTTTTGAACAATCCCTTTTAAAGATATGGTGCGATAAGATAAGGTATTATCTCCAATCTATGATTAGCACAGCATTTGCACAAACCTCGACGTGAACAAATATTCTTGTATCGCTCTTAATGTCAGTGCACAAGAAGTCTTATAAAAGCATTTGAGAATACTAAACAGTGTTTGCTTCTTTTATGTGGATGTGCATGTCACTTAACTATTTTGAAGTACTAGGTATATTCTCTTGAACTCACTTAGAAGAAGACCTTTGGTTTTCATTCGTAAGCATTCTTTTTTTTATTCTTGCAAGGCACAAACAGCGCATGTATTTCCATGGGCATGAGCTCTCAGGATGCATTCGGGGTACATGGGAAAAGTGAGACGAGTATTGTATTATAATGCAAATACACCCTGCATTTTAGGCAAGCAACATGCGCACTACTCTCTTCAATGCTCATTTATATCCACAATCGCACAAATTCTCCGTTTCACAGTTTGCCCAGCAATCATACAACATCGTGGTGATGAAACTATAAAGCGGTAGCTCAAAATGTCTGTTAAATGGTGATAAAACCGTCAAATACATGACTTCCACCAAACAGTTCAACTGTTGGGATTATACAGGAAAATAAATGTGATGTGAAAATACCATTGGCACCGTAAAACGTCCAATCCATTTTCCAATTCAAATGGATTGGATGTCTACTGGTGACAAGCTCATTAAGATTCACAGCCACATGATTGGTTGAAATAGTTAAATGTGTGATAGTGCTCTTTAAAAACATTTTAAAATGCAGTTTTGGATAGTGAAATGCATCATTTGGATTCAGTATATATTTAAAAAAAACACAGCAGCCACACAAACTTCATATTTAAATAAGGATGGGCATTTCAGTAGGGTTAAAAAATGTTTTAACTATCTGAATATTCATAACTCCTGTTTTCATGCCAGTAATGTCCTGCTGTATTAAAGCTTCCACAGATTAGTGGTGTTGGTCTCATTTACGCAGCAAACTAGTTGAGTGTAAAGGAAAAACCAATTAAAATCGTTCATGAACAATAAATTCCATGTAATTAAAAGCTCTTTCTGAACCCAAACCTACAACTCACGAGTTCCATCATCCTTTCAAACAAAAATCGATGGAAATATGTGATTGTCAACCTAAAAAAAAATCAACACTGCCACACATTTATGAAATTATACACTTCATCACCAAGCACTTCCCATCGAGAAGACAACCGAGTTCAAGTATACATGTCACCAAATGCGAACCTCTTTAAAATTGACACACAGGTGAGTTTTCATTCACTTAAGAGCAGCGTTAATTATCAAAGTAAACATCAGGCAAGCTCTGCCCTTATGTGTTTTAAACACAGTCAGTATTGCTTACACGTGAGTGCACGCCCACAGACACAACTTGATTAAAACCACTTGATACCTGAATTTACATTTAACAAATATACATGAAAAAGAATCAGGGAATACATTGGTATATGAAGATATTAATAATAATAATAAATATAATATATAAAATATGATATATAGAAAATATTTTAAAATAATTTTCATTTTAAGTGATTCCATCCTCACAAAGGGTCGCGGTGGGTGCTGGGGACGATTCCAGTCAACTATTGGTAGCAGGTGCGGGTCCCCCTGAATTGGTCACCAACCAATTGCATGATTTTTAATTTAAATCATTTAATATTTTTATTTTTAAATCATTTTCCATAGGGTCACTGATGGTGTAGTGGTTCATTTGCCTGACTTTGGTGTGGGCAGCCATTGGGTGGGATTGATTCCCCCTCAACGCCTGTGTGATCGTGAGTGTGATTTTGTCGGTTTCTGTGTGTGCTCTGACTGGGGACCAGTTTTTGGGTTTATTAGTGCCTGTCACCTCTAGTCAACTGGGATAGGCTCCAGCACGCCGCAACCCTGACACGAATAAGCGATAGTATGTTTTTTTTTTTCTTCTAAAAATGTTCTATATCTAGCCATTTTTAAATCAATACTATTTTTGTATTCCTCCAATGCTTCATTTATATTTGTTAACTGCCATTGACGGTGATAGATGCACATTCGTTCATTCGCTGCCAGGCCTCCCACTCTAAATGGATTTAACGTCTACTAGACACAAACTCATTTGAATTCACAGCAGACAGTGGATTGGACGCCGCCCGATTGCAAGGTCACTGGCACTGAAAGAGTTAAATGTAAACCCGGACATGAAAGGGTTAAGAAGCGAAGCTTAACATAAAACTCCTATCACAATGTCTTAAGTCGCCTTTTAGAAAATAGAAAAACTCTTCATGCAAAAAATATATAGCTACCTGCAATCAACATACCAAAAATATATATTAATAGAAACGGCTTCCTTGCGTCCACTTAAAAAAGGGACTTGGAGAGCTTTAAACCAAGCACGTCTACGGTGGATGATGGAGAATCATCTACAGTAAGTCTATGTCGCTACTTTTCCTT
The DNA here is from genome assembly GCF_051989625.1 of Stigmatopora argus. Classification (NCBI taxonomy): domain Eukaryota; kingdom Metazoa; phylum Chordata; class Actinopteri; order Syngnathiformes; family Syngnathidae; genus Stigmatopora; species Stigmatopora argus. The sequence continues at coordinate 13,012,638 of NC_135397.1, read as the reverse complement.
TTGTACTCTTTGCACGTTTGTTCAGAAAGTCACAGCTGCGTTCACTGGTACCACGGTGTCTTGCGAACCCAGCGGAGGGTGCAGCCCGCATCCGTGCGGATCTTGATGGAGGCCGCCTCTGCTTCCCTCACCGTCTCCTTTACGGACTGCATCAGGTTCTGAGCATTGTGGACCAGCATCTCCGTGGCCTACACAAAGAAAGTGACGAGAAGGCTCTTGTTGCAACGGTTTGTATGCTAACAATAAAAGTTGTGGAATTAAACAAACCACTGTATATCTGAAGAAGAAAAAATCATTCATTTTATTAACCGCTTTAACCTTACAGGGGTCGCAGGGGGTGCTGGAGCCTATCCCAGCTGACTTCGGGCACAAGGTGAGGGACACCCTGAATTCTGAATTGGTGGCCAGCCAATCGGAGGGTAGGGGGAGACACAGTCATTCACTCTCACACTCATACATAGGGGCAATTTAGAGTGCCCAACCAGCCTACCATGCATGTCTTTGGAATGTGGGAGGAAACTAGAGAACCCGGAGGAAACCCACGCAGAACATGCAAACTCCACACAGGTGGGCTGACCAGGATCCCAGAATTGTGAGGCCGACCTGCTAACGACTCATCCGCCGGGCCGCAACGTTGAGAAAATGTTCACTTAAAATTAAGTGTTCATAAAAGATTCAGGGCGGCAGAGTAGATGAGCGGTTAGCGTGTCGGCCTCAGGCTGTTTGAACAATCTAAATTGCTCGTTGATACGAGTGTGAGAGTAAATGGTTGTCACCATTGTCAAATAATTTGACCAATAGCTTTAAAAATAGAAATACCGTATTGGGTCGAATATAAGATGTTTTCTGTATTGAAATAAGACTGGAAAAGTGTCGGTCCTCTTAAAATTGGGGTCTAGACATTGTAGTTAGGCAAAATAACTTATAGCTTTTTCTCTCAAATGTATTGATATAATCATTTGTTTCAGATGTAGTGTCATTATTTTGTGTATAAAAATAGAATTTGACATTCAAAATGTTTTTTTTCAAACTTGGGTCTTGAAAAATGGGGGGTCGTCTTATATTCAGGCCAATATGGTATTTAAATAAACTCTTCCCTCTGCCTAAGCTGAATCGCCCACAAAGTTCAACGACCACGCAATACTTCGTCTACAAATAAAACCGGTGAATTCCGGTAATTATAGTTTGATATATGTAACTCTCATATTTAAAAAAAAATGGATAGTATTACCTGCTCTGACTCCTCTTCACTAATATTAGTTCTACCCAACATGGTTGCTTTCACCGTGGAGAGAATCTTCAACTGAGTGCTGATGGTTGGGATTCGCTCGCACACCTTCAATAACAAAGAGATTTATCATTTGCATTTCACATTTCCCAGTACATATTTTACATTGAAGGTGAGTAGACAACTGTAAAAGGCAAAGATAAATCCAATTCTTTGATTAAACTAAGCAATCTTTCACCTCCCAGCCTCCCAGAAAAACAAACCTGCAGAAGATTCGTCCTGATGCGTCTGTCCGTGCACTGCTTTGCCACTTCCTTGGCGAGTCTCGTCACCTCGTCCGATGCCTTGGCGATATCCTTGGCGCACTGGATCAGGGCTCGCTTGTTGCCGCTGCCGCCGCGCACCAGCCGGGACATCTCAGCCATCAGCAGCGCCATACGCTTGGCGGCCGCGATGATGTCATTGCCCTGGGACCAGGAGGTGAAAGAGGAATTAGAGTTCGAGGATGGATCCACTTTTCAGGATTGACCAGGATGTGATAGAGAAAGAGGATATGGACTAAAGTACTGGGACACATCATTGACATGGATAGATATCCATTCAATTTTAACTGGCAGTGAATGATGTTATTTAAGGGACATTCATGCTAATATCATTCAATTGTCGTCAATGGAAGCCAATGAGTCACAAGCTATTTATGTGTAGGGCCGGATGTACCAAATACTGTATTTTCCGGACTATAAGTCGCAGTTATTTTTTTTTTTTATATTTTGGCAAAGGGGGCGACTTATACTCCAGTACGACTTTTGTGTGAAATTGTTCACACATTATTATATTACTTCACGTTATTTTTAAACGGATCCACCAGAAGGCGCTCTAGACGTCTATTGATCATTTCAATAATGGTGGTGGGCGGACTTTTGGCTTATCCCCCACGGCGAACTTGTAGAATTTCTGTTATTTATGAAAATAGAAGAGAAGGATTTGGCAAAAATGTTTTTGTAAAATATTATATTTAGTCCTTTGTTGCCTCGATTCCTGTTTTGATCATTATTAATGTAATTTTAAATGCCTTTCAAGATGGCATGTCTGTTTTTTGTTTTGGATTTTATCAAATAAAATTCCCCCCAAAATGCGACTTATACTCAGGTGCGACTTCTGGTCAAAAAAAATATGGTAACCTGAAACCTATGTTCAAGTCTACCATGGTTTATGGGCTGGGTCATAAGCGGTTTCATTTTCTGTTTCAACTTCCGTTATCAGAGATCTAAGAAATTCACGATTTGCAGTCTTCATTTTACATTTTGACATTTTGTGCAGTATGTGTTCTTATAACGTAGTTCCGCCGTGGCGCAGCAAGGCAACCGTTAGTCACCCTTCAAAAATGGTGGAAAGTCATTTTTATGCCCCCAATGTCAATAATAGCCATGTGTCCCCAATACTTTTGAATGATATTGATATACTGCATGAGCTTTCCAAGCATTGTTTTGTTAATATCAATGGTGGGTTAACATGAACATAACATGAAGAGCAGCAAAAATGTAAGTTTCATGCAGTGTACAGACAGAATCCCATCACATTCATGCTTACCCATTTCTTAGTGCTTTAAAGTTAGTAACCGTGAGGGCCACAACTAAGTCACCCAGAAGTCTTAGGGAAACTGTCATCCTGACATCACAGGTTACCCTGACAACTGCTCTAAATGGACGTGAGGGAGGGAAATCCTGAAGCTATTTTGTCATAGTGGTGCATCAACTTAAAAGAAAAAGCCATTCCAATAACTGTCAACCTTTAGTACAACTTTAGCGCCATCTGAGCAGCCACAGCTGGTTGGAGGTTGCCACGGTAGCGGTAGATGCAGTTTGTTTGAGTGACGCCTTTTGTTTGTTTATTTTTGCATGCGTGTGTGGAGAGAAGTGGTGGAGTCAAATAATCCAGTGGCAAAAATGCGCTTGTGACATCATTGTCAGACCTTGCTGGACCACTTGCGCGCCTCCTGATGAAGAGCCTGGGCGGCGGCCAGCATGGGTTGATTGACAGGTTGATTGGAAGGCATCAGCAGCAGCTCTGGCTCAAAGTCATCCTCACCATCAGTAAACTCATCTTCCTCCTCTACCTCTACTGCCTCCTGGCAGGGGAAGGGGATATTTGGCGGCGGATGGCGGAGGATCGATTGGGGAGGGGAGGAAAGGGGGGAGAGAGGCAGGAATGGCGGGGGGAGGAGGCGTTTAGTACACTATGAGAAGCAGTAGGTGGAAGAACAGTTGTAGCATCATGGAGGAGCACGGGGAAGGAGGGGGGGACTGGTAAATGCAGGCGAGGAGGAGATAAATAAAAGGGATGGAGCCGATCACGATGTAGCCACCCAACAGGAATTAGGGCTCTGTTCGATATTTGGAAATACAGATGCGTGGGACGCGACTTTTTGATGACGGTTTATGAAGACTGATGTGCAGGGACCACGGGATGTACAATTACTGCTTGAATTTCAGATAAGAAGGAATGATGACCTTGACATTGAAAGTAAAATGTTGTAAACAATACTACATACTATACACCAAACGACATTACTGTACGTGATAATCAAAGCGCACATATAGATAAACATTCACAATGAGAAATGTATGAATGTTAAGACCAACCGTATGTATACATGTGAATCTATGTGTATGTATGAATATGTATGTTTATATATATATATATATATATATGTATATATGTGTATGTATGAATATGTATGTTTATATAAATGTATGTGTATGTATGAATATGTATGTTTATATATATGTATATATGTGTATGTATGAATATGTATGTTTATATATATGTATATGTGTATGTATGAATATGTATGTTTATATAAATGTATATATGTGTATGTATGAATATGTATGTTTATATATATGTATATATATAAACACAGAACCCTTGAGGCAGAAATGATTATGCTAGTTGCCTCAAATCACTAATGTGTCAAATCAGTTGGTTTTCCCCATCGCAAAATTATGTTTCAAAACTACAAATTCCTATATAAGACAAAAAACAAACGGTTTCTGCGTGAGGATTTCAGGCTGCTAGCAATTTTGCATTGTGCCATTATGCGAACCAATGTTAAACCCTAAGAACTGAGTCATTTAAAACTGTCAAAATGTGAACTCTGAAAATTTAGAATATAGTAGACCCTTAGGAAAAGATTGATCTGTCGAACAATATTTGAAAGTACCAAGAAAAAGAGCATAAATTCAACGATTGACCAGTTGCCAGGCCAATAACAGCACACAATTACAAAGACAAACACAAATACTCACTCACATTCACATCAACAGGGAATTAGGAGCCATCAATTAATGTATAATATGATTGTGGGAGGTGCATGGAGATGTTCAATCGAGATTTAAACCCAGATGTAATGACATGAGGCGTATTTGCTAACCACTACTCGACCCCGTCAAGCAAATAATGGAAATTTGATGCACATTTTCACAATCTAGTAAAGTCAATTTCTGGTTGACGACTTTAACAGTATGTTTATTGTTATGGTTGTAATTTGCATTAGTACAGAACTGCACTATATCATGTCTGGTTAGCGCATTTAACTTCAATATGCAAAAAGGGCAATTTATAGGAAAATGCTATCAGAAGGATTAAAGTATAGTTCTGTATTCTTGCAAATAACAAAAGTAAACATACAGTTAAATAAACTTAACTGATTCTTAATTCATCAATCATATAACTCTTTAGATTGCGAAAGTGTACTTAATGAATTGTGTGTGCACCACTATTGTGTCTTTTTTTGGTTGCTGTTTACCAGATGACAGTTTCCAGTTTCCTTCTGAAATTGGAAGCGAGCCACTGATGATATTCACATTCCAGCATCAACATGATTGACAAAGTAGAAATTCACAATCAACAGAGAGAATCTGTTCCGTGGTTGCAATAATGAAAGTCAGTTTGGCAAAAGTGGGCAAATGTGCATTCGGAAACCGACCTTGCTGGACCACTTGCGAGCCTCGTCGTGCAGCTGTTTGGCGGCCACCATCATGGGCTCGCTGACGACCTCTCCTGCTTTCTGCGCCGGGAACTCTTCATCCTTTTCTTCAGGGGGTGGGGGACGAGGGGGTGGCACTTCGCCCTCTGGCAAGGGAGGCTTGGGTGGCGCTTGCTCATCGCTTACCTGCATATGAAACACATGGTAAATGGGGTCGTACAATTTTACATAATGGAAAACGTCTTTAATGGGTAAAAATTTGTAATGCAATAATTTTTTTGAAAATGTGTATTATTGTATTTGTATTATTATTGTTAAAAAAATCATATATTGCGGTATCTCAATAAAGTCAGAGAAGAGTTTATGTATCACCATAAAAATAAACAAATTATACTGGGGAAAAAATTGCAACAACGATATTAGCTGTTTTAGATATGATAGTTATCTTTCACTAATTCTTGGGTGCGGGTCAAAAACTGATCACAGGTATCACGTCAATTTTGTTTTAATAGTTTACCTACTTAGGTTTATTAATATTTTACTTTAATATATATAATATAATATATAATAATATATATTTTACTTGCACACAATCATAATTACAGTAGGCATATACTTTGTAAAAACAACAGCTTTAAATACACATTTCAGGTCAATCCCTTCATATTTAATTGTATGTCAATATTTGATTTTTTTTCTTACAAAACAAGCATAATGCAGTATTTTTTTCATCAAATTTTGTAAAACATGCATTCATTCATTTTCTGAACCACTTATCCTCACAGTGCATGCAGGGGGTGCTGGAGCCTATCCTTGTCATTTTAGAGAATAAGTGAGCTCTGTTTTTAATCCTGCAACTAGAAAAAATACTTTTTTCAAGAATCTACACGGTGGTCTAATACATTGTGTGAGCAATGGAGATAAGTACATCCGGTTTTTATAAATTATGATCCAAAATAGGGTTCCTTGGCCAATGGTGGCACGGGTGCTGGAGCCTATCCCAGTCAACTGTGGGGAATTGGTTGCCAGACTATGGCAGGGGACAATGATATGAACAACCATTCGAATATGGACAATTTGGAGTGATCATTCAGCCTACAATGCATGTTTTGGGGATGTGGGAGGAAACAGGAGTACCAAGAGAAAACCCACGCAGGCAAAGGGAGGCCATGCTCCACACGGGAATGCTGGAAGCCACCAGAGATTGAACACTCAATTTCAGAACTGTGAGATGGAGGTGCATATTCCGCCAATATTACTGCACTTAATGAGAACTAATGGGCAAATAAATGAAAAGAGTGACTATGCGCTAGACCAGGGGTGGGCAAGTCCGGTCCTCGAGAGCCCCTATCCAGTCTGTTTTCTATGTCTCCCTCTACCAACACACCTGAATCAAATAATCGGGATCTGTATGAAGCTTCTGGACCGCTTGCTGATGAGTTGTACACTTGATTCAGGTGTGGCAGAGGAGGGAGATATGGAAAACAGACTGGATAGGGGCTCTCGAGGACCAGACTTGGCCACCCCTGCGCTAGGGGGGTGTCAATCTCATTCCAGAAAGGGTCGAGTGGGTGCAGGTTTTCGTTCCAACCCACCAACACGATACCCTTTCACAAATCTGCTCTCTTACAACGGTAATCTTTTGATTGCAGTCAGGTGATGCTTCTTCCAGCAGACCTCCTGGTCTAAAGGACAGTTTAGGCTTAAGGACAGTTTTTTCCCACTACCATCAGGACTCTGAACTTGCGGTAGCATGACACACAATCCCTTCTGTGTAATAACTTCGGGGTGAGGTAACATGAATGACGTTGGGTGGTGATCTGTCTCCTACTGGCTGACTGAAGGTAAGTGAGGAGACAGTGAGAGATAAGTGATCCGTTTTTTTGGTTTTTTTTTTCCTTTGTTGGCATCTGCGAGGCAAACTTTTTCTGCAGTCGCCAGGATTTGGTTGCGCTCGGGGGGTGATGCGATGTATCCATCACGGCAGAATGCCAACAAGTCTGAAATTATCACTTATTTGCCGGGAAAGCGCACCTTGTGGAGAAGCACTACCAATTTCGTCATACGCAGCAGGGTATGATGACAATTAGGCTTTTGTCGAGTCAATGATGATGACAAAGCCTATGTCCGATTATTATTATTATTATTTTAATAACTCTGCGCTGTTGCAGTAGAGAGGAAAACCTGCATCCTCTTGGCCCTTTCTGGAATCAGTTTGACACCTGTGCGCTAGACTTACTTGGAGCTGATCCAGATCAGGTGGTGGAGGTGGGAAGTCCAGCTCCTGAGGTTGGAAGGCCTCCCTGACTTTTCCCACAGCAGCCAGGATCCTCAGACAGGAGTCCAAATAGGCCTTCTGCAGCCCTGCGGAAGGGTCAAAGGTCAACATGTGTGATCAATAAATTGTAAATGAATTTTACTGAATGTATCTACCTTTATCCTGTATGTTGCCAGCAACCGCCTTGGCGTCCATGACCATTGGAGAGATAGTGTGCGACAGGACGTCCGAGGCATGTTTGACCAAGTCCCTGAAACGCGGATCTTCCGAGTTTTCCACTTCCCGCTTGGCCACCAGCAGAACCCGATTGGCTCGCCTTGCAATACTGGTCGCCCCGGCAACAAGCATTTGGGGCTGAACATTGGCCATGGCAACTCGGCACTTGTCGATGTCTTTCTTGATGGCTTCCTCAGAGGCATCGAGCAGTGACTTGGTGTCTATGGCCTCATCCACCAGACCTGGACAGCAATAAAACCAAATTGGCTAAGGCACTAAGCAATGAAATGTGCTTGAAATTAAGATTTAATGAATTGAAAACATTTTTTACACATCATGTATTTACGCTCCCATCCAACCTGAACAGTAAATCTACATTCAACACATCGTGATTATGTACAGAATCTTGCAGATTAAAGTGAAAAGACACAGTATTTCATTTTTAAGATCTACCTGCATAATAGTGGAGAATAAACCAATATTTGCCTGCTTTGTCAGACATTTAAAACAAGTAGCCATAGTACAGTACTTAAAGTATTTAAAACATTTTTATTTAGATTTTATTTGTATATAATTATATTAAAAGTCTTTTCATACGCCTATAACTTTAATGTTTAATATATACACTTCTTGATAATTTTGCGCGTGTATTATAGTATGAATTAATAATAGGGGTGATCTTACTTTTTATTATTATGATTATCACAGCCATGTCTGGTCTACATTATCTGCGATATTGGAGGGATTACTCCATACCTCTTTCCAGCATGTCAGTATTTATTTGCTGTACGCATTGGCATAACTAACATTACATTCGTCACAATTGTCATTTTATCTATAAACATTATTTCCCCTCATTACCAGATGTCTAAAAAAATGCCTGACTTTCATTATAAAATACTGTACTTGGTATAAATCATTTATATACCGTGTGTTGTCTACTGCTTTAATAAGTTGTATTCTACTGTTATATTATTTAGTGTATGTAATAAATTATTTTATACAATGACACCACCTATATTCAAAAGAGCAAAATTGATCTACTTGTATATGAATCTTTGACTTAACACAGTAAACAAATAATAATGAAATATTCTAGTCCCCATCCGAAAAGAACATCAAATAAAGCTAAAATGATCAATATAATCAGTCATATAAGCAAAGTTTCATCCAAATAAAAATGACAACACCTTGTAAAAGCAGTCCCGGAAATATTTTCATTATACTTTTTTACATAATACAAACACATACAGTAATAAAGAGACACCTTCAAAATTGACATTTCTCACCTGTGAGTTTCTCCACATTGTCGATCCACTGGTTCTTCATGGTGTCAAAGTGCTCGTACGCTGCTTTGTTCCCAGGATTCTTCAACAAGATCCGAGCAGCACAAGTTACCTGCAAAATACCAAAAATTGGAAACCACAGCAATCGCCAGAATTTCCTGGAGGCCCAAAAAACATCTAAAAAATGGATTAGTACTCATGTATTTTTTTTTCAAACCAGTCGACTATCCCACTCACTTTTTTTCTTAAATTAGGGTGTGGAGAAAAAAGAAACAAGCACCTGCGGGGTGAGTTCGCGGGCATGTTTGACCGCCGCGTGAATCCCCTCCACTGTGCTCTTATTGGCTGATCCCACAGCAGCCGCTTTCTCAGCTGTTGCTCCCAGGCGACCTGCGTGAGCCTCAAAATTCCCAGCACGCTCCTCAAAAACCTATAAACACCACATGGAAAAGTCCAACCTTCACCACTTCACCACTTCTCTGGTCAATCTATAAAGGCCACAACCCACCTCCTCTCTGTTGGGGGCATCTGGGGGGGCGGTGGCAGACACGGCCAGCAGTTTGATAGGGGTGGTGGTATCACTGAAGACATCAGATACTTCCTGGGTCATCACCTCTTGCATTTTATGCCTTAGATCCTGGTAAAAGCATGTGTTTTGTTATCAGTTCACTGGGTGGTGCTCTTTTACTCTTCAAAATTCTTGGGGAAAAGTGTTCAATTCTTTAGTTTTCAGCTACATTTATTTTGATGAATCAAAGGTCTAATTAGTTTTCTGGTACAAATTTCCATCACGTTTTGTATTTGATATTTACTATCCTTAACATAATCCCAGAAACAAGGTTTCAATATTAGCTTTTTCTCAAGAATCAGAGCCCCCTGGCTGCTGATTGAGAGGACAAAATTATGTGCATGAGTAAAATTATAATCATAACAACAATCACGTATTGATATTAAATCCAGGCTGAATATGTTTTTAAGAATGTTAAAAGCAGGAGCAATCACATAAATTAGTTTGCGTTATTCTTTTCAAAAATTGTTCGACGATGCTAAATATATCATATGATTCAATTTTGTATTCTTCCATAAACAATAATTCATATTTGAAAATTTACGTTCATTAAAACAATTTTCACCCAGATACCAGAGACATCTATTAAACAAATAATACTGTACCCCACAAAAAACTGTCATTAGTGGGATAGGTAGAACAATTTTAAAATGTTTCTTTTAAGGGTCACTACATACTTATTATTTAGTTTTTAAATATATTATTAAATTGTTATTTATTTATTTTATATTTTGTGTCAGGGGAAATAGATCTAGCTGCATGTGGATTATTTATATATTGAAGATCACATGTAAAATGTTCCCCATTTCTGGAATGACCCAGCCATGCCCCATAAAATATATCTGTTTGACTTGGCGATAGGAAAACATTTGTGCTCAGAATAAATTCAGGTAATCAGAACCATGTCTGTTGCACAGTATATAAAAAAATGGGACTACCTTCAGGCTGTCATGTAACTGTGAGGCAGTGGCCCGAGCGTGGGGGGCCTCAGCTTCCCCCCTGCCAGCCATGTCTGCCAAGGATGTCATGAGAGCCTCTACCCGGTCGCAGCGACCCATCATGTCCTGGCGGTAGGGCCCCAGGAGGCCTCCTGCCAGCCTCTTGCCCTCTCCAACCATCCCTCTGATAGCCGCCTGACCTGAGGACATGGATATGGTCAGGTCCTCTCTATCACATTTACAGTACATAACTGCTCTCATTTTGCTCATGGATAAAACAACGGGATTCCATTTACCACTTAAGTCACAAGTGTCAAAGTGGCGGCCCGGGGGCCAAATCTGGCCCGCCGCATCATTTTGTGTGGCCCGGGAAAATAAATCATTAGTGCCGATTTTCTGTTTTAGGATCAAATTAAAATGAAGAGTATAGATGTATATTAAATTTCCTGATTTTCCTCCTTTTAAATCAATAATTGTAATTTTTTAATCCATTTTTTTCTGTTTTTAGTTCAAAAATCATTTTGTAAAATGTCAAAGTATATTTAAAAAAAGCTAAAATAAACATTGTTTTAGTTTTATAAAAAAATGAATATTCAGGTATTTTAATCCAGTTCTTTTAATCAATTTATTAAAAAAATATCTAAATATTATATCTAAAATGGTCCGGCCCGCATGAAATCAAGTTGACGTTAATATGGCCCGCGAACCAAGTTTGACACCCTTGACTTGAGTTGTACGACGAAAAATTTAAAATCAAATCAAATCAAATGCAGTGGCCCGGCGGCTGAGTGGTTAGCACTCTGGGGTCCTGGGTTTGAATCCAGGTTGGTCCACCTACGTGTAGTTTGCATGTTCTATCTGGGTCTGCGTGGGTTTTTCCGGGGACTCCGGTTTCCTCCTACATTCCAAAGACATGCATGCTAGGCTGATTGGACATTGTAATTTGCCCCTAGGCATGGCTGTGAGTATGTAAGGTTGTAAGTCGCCTGGTGCCCTGCGATTGGCTGGCCACCAATTCGGGGTGTCCCCCCCTCTGGGCCGAAGTCAGCTGGGATAGGCTCCAGCACGCCCCGCGACCCTTGTGAGGATAAAGCGGTTAAGAAAATGAATGAATGAATTTATAAAGCCAATCACTGCTAACTCAGGCATTTGTATTAAACATGGTTTCCCCTCGAAAATGTGCAAATCCTGGCTGTAGTTGTAAAACTATTGATGTGGGTGGGTATTAGGTAGTAAAAGAAGGACATTTACGTATATTATAAAAACCATTGACTGCGATTGGCTTCCAATTTGGAAGTAAGCCCCCCATTCAAAATGCATTGGACGTCACTTACCGCCAATGGCAGTCAGTGAGTTGAATTGGAAGGCAGAAAGTGTAAAACAGTACCTGTGTTCCATTCTAGTCTCTCACACTCTGTTCCCGTGAGGCAGCGTGCAAGGGAGCAATCGAAAGTTAAAGATATGCAAAAACAAGAATTTTCTGTATATCATGGATGTGCAAATATGTGGACGGATTTTCTTCATAGAATGGCAAGTACTTTTATTTCCTGTTTGTTAATAGCTGTTTCTATCACACCTAGTAGGTCGTAAAACCAAAAAATCCGCATTGAATAACTGGTGATGCTGATATTTTGAAAAACATTCCAATTTTATGACGTTTTAATGCTTTCATGAGATTTTCAGGAGTCTTTTTTTTCTATTAAAAAATCTGGGAAACGAGTCACTTTGCATCTCCATATGATCAACTGACTGTGTCAAGGTTAATTGCTAAGATGGATCCCCAAAAATTAATTTCCACATTCGATCTTAAAATTGCCAAGCCGTAGTTCCAATTGAAAATACAGTTTATCTCTAGATAGCAAAAGAAACACTGTTTTTATTTTATTTTATTTTTAAACAGGACATAACGTATCATATTTGGATTTGAGCTTCCGTCAGTGAAATCTCTTTACAAAAGTTACAAAAAAAACACCTTCATTGGAAACATGCTTAGGTTGCAATTATAATTTTTAAAATTTGACATTATTTGAGTGTATTTTGGGAAAAAATATGATGGAAGTGCAGCTATTATCTGTTTCAACACAAATGCAAATGTATTAAAATCTTAAATACAACTGAACTGTGATTATTTTGAAGATTAAAATGACACTTGCATGATAATTGCAGATCCTTTCCGTCCTTGTTCTGACCACTCACCTACACCTCTGTCATCCACCCCAGGGTTGGCAACCCAGCGCAGCGCTTGCTCCATTTTTCCCTCCAGAGTGATGGCGGGCTTGGCGGGCCTCATGTTGGCCACGGCTCGATTGGTCTTGGACTGCAGGGTTAGCAGGGCCGCCCCAATTTGTTTTGCCAAGGCACGGGCTTCCGGACTGTCGCCTTTCCCTCTGAGACAACAATGCAACACAGTAAGAATTTGTCTAATCATTTCTACATGAAGCCTAAAAAAAGAACATAAATAAGGTGGTTATTATGAAAGGTGTTCCTCACCCCTAAATGTGTGATTTGATTTTTGGTTAGTAAATCATCCTCAAAGGGAAATACCATTGTTTTTCAGGCCACTTTCTCCATTCAAAATAAATCTTTTTATGATATAACACTATTCAAGTGTATCTGCTTAACCCAAAATGTTGAAAGAGCCATATTGGAACAAAAAAACTAATATGTCTGGAGTCGCAAAAAAATTAAAAGGCTTTTATAAGAGCCTTATAATGAAGGCAACACATGCTCTCTGTATCTAAATTAGGCCTACTATCAAAATGACTTAAGTTGGCTACAAATGCATCATGAGAATTCATATTTAAATGTTTATTTTAGAACGACGCACCACGTGACTGCTCTGTTGTACGATATTACGGAAATATGTTTCATTGTCTTGATGAAATAAAATAAAATGCAATATAGAAATCTGATTTTCGATGTCATTTTTATTTTGAGGATTCGACAAAACCACAACAAAATGGAACGCGCCAACGGTTTTCCATGCATTATTATCTCCGTCAAGACATGTTTACGTTGGATTTCTTTTTATAGTCATTGCATACAGAATTTAGAGAAATATTGACTCATGTTTAATGACTCACTGGATTTTAGCTACCATGCAAGTAATTTCTCTGAGGAAGTGGCCCAAATTTCAATGTGATTTCCCTTTTTTTTACACCATCCAAATAAATAACCCTATTAGTTCTTCATTGTTTTCAAACATTTTAGCAACCTTATTGTGGGACTGCTGCCCAAAGTTGGCAGGCAACAACATAACCTCCAAGCAGGTAAAATGTGCCAAGTATTGGTAACGCAAGGCTGCATTCTGAGATTCCTAGAGATGGAGGGTCTTAAAATTAGATGGAAAGACATTCTATGCGTTGGAGGGACAACAATTCAAATACGTACTGTTTGCGAAGCTCCACCATTCTGGCGGTGAGACCTGCGATCTCGCTGATGGAGCGCAGGATATCGTCTCTGTCTTTGGGGTCCTCGCACAGATCGGCGATGCGCTTGGCTTCAGCGAGTAACGCCCTGATGTTCTCCTCACCCTCCGGACCGCCATTTGGGTCAGCCAGCCAAGCCTTGAGAAAATAACACGAAAACAAATGGCAGACATCGCGCAAAAAGTACCCATCTCCAAATCTCTACGTCGAGATGTTCCACGAGACCTGCGCGGCATCCAGCCTTCTGGCAATGGCTTGCTTGGCATTGATAAGAGCCTCTAGTCTGCGGGCTGCCGTGTCCACTTTGCTGAATAACAAGTCTAAGCCACGAGAGCACTGGTCTGACCGCTGGACACATGCTTGGCTTGGACCTTGGCCTCTGTCACATAAAAACACGAAAGCATCAACCCGTGAAATGTCCTTTTGGGTTTTTTTTAAGCAAGAAATACCTGACTCGAAGATCTGCAATTTGTTCGGTCATCGGTGCCAGAGCTTTATGTGTTGCCATGATGTCCTTCCTCTCCTTTCCGGCGCATAGCTCCCCGACTTTTCCAGTTTCATCCAAAATGATGCGCAACGCAAACTCGCCAGGTTCTCCTGGTGGGCATGACATGGTGCAAAATTGCGCTTTAAAGACAATGAAAGCGGATGCTTCAGAAAGAACGCATCCAACTTTGAGGTACAAACCTGGTTGACCATAAGGGTCTTTTAGCCAACTTTTTGCCTGGGTCATCTTGGATTCAATCAAAGCCAAAGATCTCTTCAGTGCTTCCATATCCTATAAAAATGGATTTAAAGAAAAATATTCTTAGTTAGGATGAATGAATCAAATATATAAATAATGGTGAGGAAAACATTGAGAAACAAAGCTCTGGAATTGGACCCCACTCTAATTAATATATACTCTAAAATAAGAGGTATTGAATTGAATGTTTTTATTGTCAATATACATGTATAATGAGATTTAAAGCTCAATATATCTGCTATATGCTTGCAATAGAGTCTGGGTGAGTGTGACCCACGTAAAATTTTCTACTATAAAAGTTTCAATTATTGACAAAAGTTCATGCAAACCCGTCTTCAAGATCACAGGCATCAAAAAAGAGGATGGCCACCACATCGTTTCATTTGGCCCGTGAAACTAGATTATGGGCATAATACAATTGTTATGTTTTTATATTAAAGAAAAGAAATTTCTAAAAAAAATAAATTAAAAAAAGAGCAAAAAATAGTATTTATGCAAATTTTTGGTCAAATTAAAATTCTTTAGATACATTAAAATTAAAAAGATCAATCAATTACAATTAAAAAGAAATATTTGCTATTAGGAGGCTCAAACAAGATAATTTAGACAAGTTTTAGGTCTCTGAACAAAACAACTTTGTTTGACAATTTCATCCCATCTCATTTTCTGAACCGCTTTATCCTCATTAGGGGGGTGCTGGAGCCTATCCCAGCTGTCTCCGGGCCACAGGCAGGGGACAACCTGAATCGGTGGCCAGCCGATCACAGGGCACAAGGAGACGGACAACTGTGCACACTCAGAACCATAACTAGGGGCAATTTAGAGTATCCAATCAGCCTACCATGCATGTTTTTAGAATGTGGGAGGAAACCAGAGTACTCAGAGGAAACCCACGCAGGCCCAGGGAGAACATGCAAACTCCATACAGATGGACATGACCTGTATTTGAACCCAGTACCCCCTGAGCTGTGAGGCCGACGTGCTAACCACTCGCCCCACCGGGCCGCCCTAGTTGACAATTTGACTGTGGCAAACAGATTGAAACTGACATTAGCCTAAGCTAAGGTGTCTTGTTCTCGGGTGATAAATACAAAAGCAGGTTCGCAAAGATTGAATTTATCTTACTAAGTTAACTTAAGTTATCAATTAAGGCCCTGCAAAATACTACCGCAAGTTGAGGACCCCTGCTGTAAATAAAGTGCCTCTTAGGTTGTATATTTACTATATATCTATGTAATGTTATCCAAATTTTAAAACATTTGTCTTCTGATTAAATGTGAAAACAAGAGAAAAACAAAATTGACACACTGTTAATGCTTCATTCAGACTACGATGTTATTATGATTTTAAAAAGTACTGTGTGTTGAAAAAGGTCTTTTTCAGGAAGATATTGCTCAATCCATTTTTGCAGTATACGCAGGAATATTTTTAGTTTTTGATTAGTCAATTTTGGAATATTTTTGGTGCCCAAGGAGTCATGTTTGTAGATATAAATAGAGCCTGACATCGACACATTGACTCACTGGCTTCGGTGCAACTAAAATGATGTAAATCATTGAAAATGTCAGCTAATTTAAGACCAAACCACCAACAACAACAATTTAAAAGAGCATTGTGTAGGATTTACAATTCAATTATTCATGAAATGGCCCTGAAATTTCAATTTGTATAAAAAAAAACTGATTTTTGGGAAATACTTCTAACACACAATAATGATTTGTGACATGCAAAGTTGTTATTGTTAGGATTCTGTGTTTACAAGGGATGTCCCGCCCTCCACCATCATTTTTGGGGTATTTCTTAACTCTTACTTTTGAAGACTGTAGTGTTATGTACTCATTTCATTTTGCGATCTACTAGAGACTACACATGTTGTATATTGACATCATCAATGATAACGTTAATGTGTAGTTTGCGAGCCTCTGGCTTTTCGAAATAAAATTCAACAGTGGTAAGATAACAGCGCATGATTTTATCTGGCAACCTAAAGTGGAAGGGATGTTGTGCACTTTAATATGTTTTTAATCCTGGTTGCAGTAGCATTTTGTGGTCATCAGTCAGACTATTGTAAAAAAAATGATTATTATCCTGCACGTAAACATAACAGTCTTTAAAAATACCACACGCCATCAAAACATGCGATTGTTATCACAATTTATGTTTTATGAAAATTGCAAATTGAAATAATATGCTCTTAATTTTTCTAAGAAAAAAGAAAAAAAACATGAGAAAAACATCAGCTTAGAGGACAATTAAATGATTGAGTGGAACCATTAAGTAGGTCATGTATGTGTTTGGGCCTGATATAATTCATGACCCCAAATGGAGGGCAGCACTTGCCCCTAATGATGACTGGGTGAAACCACAATATGTGCACAGCAACCACTTAGACACACAAAGACAAATCATTGTGTGGAGCAGTTATGTGTGTTGAAACATGCAGAGTGACAGGTTAGACAAGGGAAATTTTGTTTATCATATCTGATGGTCTAAAATAAATAACATCCGAATATTTTCGGAGTGATGTCACTTTGACTAGAACTACTCTGATGCACAATAAGTAAGCTGTGGAGGAAATACAGCACATTACATTTTTGAGAATAAGTCACGGAAATGCCTTTTATTTGACGAAAAACTCAATAAAACTAGTTCATAAAGATATAATCATGTAACATTTTGCGCCACCCAGGTATCGAATTTGGCAGCATGCTTGTTTTGAACGCTTCGAGAGTGGATTATAACCATTTCACACATCTTGAACTTTTTCCAGGGCAGTTATTTGACAAATTGGCGTCCACTCATGGCGCTACACGACCAATCCATTTCGACTGGCAGAGACTGGCAGATGGCACCCTCCCAGTCAAAATGGATTAGATTTCTTTTGGCATCAATGGCAGCCAATGAGTTAAGCATTTTCTGGCGCCGTCAATGGCACTGAAACCTGACCATTCACAGCCAATCCTCACAGTTTAAATAAATAGGATGTCTATCATTGTCAAGTGAAGG
Organism: Stigmatopora argus; assembly: GCF_051989625.1. Classification (NCBI taxonomy): domain Eukaryota; kingdom Metazoa; phylum Chordata; class Actinopteri; order Syngnathiformes; family Syngnathidae; genus Stigmatopora; species Stigmatopora argus. The sequence continues at coordinate 12,994,957 of NC_135397.1, read as the reverse complement.
CAACTAGTTTACTACTAAGAAATAAAAATTTAAAAAAATACTACTATATATATATAAAAATTAAAAAAATTAAGTCTTTCTGGCGAAGATATCGACTATTTCTGTTTTTATTCATTTCATTTGTTTTTATTAACATTCTAGGAATTTACCGTTTTATATAATTATTGAACAGTATATAATTTTTAATATGAAATTCCTAAAAATACTACTGCAATAACACGGTAAAAACCTGCCATCCACATAGTTTGTTTGATGCAGGCCACACTTGTGTACTAAAGAAGATAAATGAATGGTATTGTTGTCCAAATGACTGAAAACTTAATTTCCACATTTGTGTATGCCATTTTTATTCATTCATTAATTATCCGTACTGCTTACCCTCATACCTTTTTGGGCTTATTTTTTTTTAATTATCAAAAATAGTCACTAGTCCAATAAAGGATTAACATTTCAGATATAGAAGTATGGACCACAGACATAATCTTGTAAATTAACCCAGTTCATTAAGTTCACAATGTAATGTTTAAGTAATGTACTTACTACTACTATAGTAATATATATATATATATATATATATATATATATATATATATATATATATATATATATATATATATATATATATATATATATATATATATATATATATATATATATATATATATATATATATATATATATATATATATATATATACCTACTTTATTTCCCATGACAAATTTTTATTTTATTCCATTACTGTGTATTAGATGCTAATTTAGTCGTGGATAATGTCAAATGCATTATGAATGTACTAGTATTCAGGAATGTGTATACTCAACGTGACTTAATTTACAGGTCTCAGGGAAATTAGTAGAATCAGCATATCTCTCGATATATCTGTGTGAGTACTTTTGACAATACAAAACAAATACAAATACAAAACAATACACATAGTGATGAGTTACAGTACATCATCACGTCAGTTGACTGAAGCACGCGACACACAGTTTGTTCAGTACCAGCATGGCAGAGACACTACAACATTTATAAAAAGTCTAAATATATATAAATGTGTCAAACCAAGTGGCACACAAACGTGCATTAGAGGCTGCAGATGGGGAGATAAACAGGCTTACCTTCTACAAGGAGGGAAAATAATGGAGAAAGAGGGTCAAGAAAGAAAAAGGAAAAGGGGTTACACCAGCAGGCAAAAAGAAAAAGTGAATCACAGAAGGTAAAGAGATGCTCTCTGCAGAAAAGAGGCTTGCGTGGCTAAAACGGTTGAACTACATGTGGAAGAGCTTGCGTGAGCGGGCCCTCCACATCAATATTGAAATTTATTTAAAGGTGCTATGAAATGGTAACCATGTCAAAAAGTGAAAATGACTGCACTAATGTATTTTTACATGTAGAAAAGGAATTCAACACTTAAATCTGGCTGCTTCCCCTCCACCATTTTATTATGAATCCATCCAAAACAATGCATCTGGGAAAGCCTACATGTTTACCAATTCTGGTTGTGACATCACAACCAAAATGAATGATATTTTCTAGGCCTACTTTTTTTTAAATACCAATTCTGGTTGTGACATCACAATCAAAATGAATGATATTTTCTATGCCTACTTTTTTTTAAATACCAATTCTGGTTGTGACATCACAATCAAAATGAATGATATTTTCTAGGCCTACTTTTTTTTTTTTACCAATTCTGGTTGTGACATCACAATCAAAATGAATGATATTTTCCAGGCCTGCTTTTTTTATACCAATTCTGGTTGTGACATCACAACCAGAATGAATGATATTTTCTAGGCCTACTTTTTTTTAACCAATTCTGGTTGTGACATCACAACAAGAATGAATGATATTTTCTATCTTTCTAGTGCTGTGCCAGCTAATACACGTTGACAAATTGAAAGAACGCTCACACGGCTACAAGAAAATAGAAAGCCTCTGGATGGAAGGAGACTAATGTAATTAATGAGCCCATTTTGTCTCTTTTCTGGATTTGTATCCATAATATGGTCTGATACCATTTGCTGTTGTATTTCATAGAACCTTTAAGTGTGGGGATTGAGAGCGTGGTCAGTGAGTCGAGGGGTACCTTGTTCGCCCAGGCGTCTTCATCCCATGTGGTCAGCTGCAAGACTCTGATGATCTCGGTGATCTCTCCACTCATCTTCTCGAAGGTAAAGCGACGGTTTCTCTCAGCTTCCTCCATGGCGGCACCGTGCCCGGTCTTGGTTGCCACAAAGATTTTTATGGCTGGGGACGGAAAGGCAACGACTGTAGATATTAACAAATTTCCCGCCACATATGATGATAAAAGTCCAATTCATTTAAACAGGGAATACTGGAAGTGAAGGTTCATCCTTCAATGCCATTAGTGGTGCTAAATGTCCAGGTATGCAGGTAAGGATGGAAGCCAGCCCTCTAATGAAAGGGACGTCTTGTGCTGTCAATGACAGCCAATAAGTTAAACGAAGCATTTTGTGTTAATTTGGGGGGAGTAATATCATTTCAAGAGGTGTAAATAATCATTTTCCTGACAATACAATATTTCTCGGTATCCACCTGGGATCGAACCCTCCCAGAACTGTGAGGCTGACGTGCTAACCACACCAGGCCGCCACATGTAAAACAATGAATTACATTTCACCTAAACAATTTTAGAAAAAAAATGCAAATTCAGGCATTCACGCATTCATTTTTTTTAAACCATTCCAAAACAGGATCAAAATGTTGATGTGGCGTGTTTCCGATCCGGAAGTATCTTAAACAATCAATCTATAAATCCAGATTTATGTATTACACCCATAATAATTCATTCCCTTAATTTAGACGGACTAAATAAATCTATGCATTATGATTACACTCAAAATTACACTTTCAAGAAGATCTTGTGGTTTTTTTGTCATAAATCTCTTTTTAGAATTCCTTGCACATGAGGTTTATTATGACATACTGCCACGATTATTATTATAGTATTTTATTCATTGTACTCTTTGATTGGACTCTCGTTCTGAATGGCTGGACGGTGGAAATTGATATTCCCATCTGCTTTTTTAGATGTCCTTTTGAATTTAATTTGTCCGTAGAATAGTACTGACTTCAGCAAGTGTTGCCAGCCCACAGTGGACCGCCACGATCCCCTCTTAATAGGCCATCCAGGAAAACAAGCAGCAGCTTGCGTGTGCGCCTGTAGTCAATCTTACAGTACAACGCCTCCGGCTAATGACTGTAATATTCAGTGTTGCTATGACAACCGCGTGGCATGCTCAGTGACCTGCACTCTGGCTTTTTGTGGTCACACTCACACACACACACACACATACACGGATATACACTCACCTGATATCAGGACAGGCAGCAGCTCTTTAATCGTGCTCATGGAGTTGATGAGCATCTGTCTGTGCTCCTGGTGGGTCAGCTCCTGTTGCCTCTCCTCTATCATCTTTGACATCTTGGTCATCCCTGAGCAAAGGCAAGCAATCGTTAGTTAAAGTGTGTCCCGGACAAGTGTGAATAACCTAACGATCATAATATAGACACAATCTTTTATCAGTGTTGATGAGTACAATTCAGGTTCTCGGGCGACTCTCTCCGCTCTTAATGTGCTTCTTCAGTTTGCGTTTTTGGACACAAGACTGTCAAAGGCTTTTTATTAAGCCACTTATTGTTGCTAAAACGCTTTAATTTGTAAAATAATCTCATTTTGGGCGGCCCAGTGGGGAAGAAATTAGCATGTCGCCCTTGAGGGTTCAATCCCAGGTGGGTGCGACCTTCCTGGGTGGAGTTTGCATGTTCTCCTCGGGCTCGCGTGGGTTTTCTCTGGATACTCCGGTTTCCTCCCATATCCCAAAGACATACACGGTAGGTTGGTTGGACACTCTAAATTGCACCTGGCGATGAGTGTGAGTGTGAATGTGTTGTCTGTCTCTTTGTGCCCTGTGATTGGCTGGCCACCAATTCAGGGCGTGGAGGTCTGGTGCCCGTAGTTGGCTTGGATAAGATCCAGCACCCCCCACAACCCGTGTGAGATAAGCGGTTCGGATAATGAATGAATACAAATATAAAATTATAATTGAGACATGCCGTCCCTATATACAAACATTTTGGTCAATTGATGTAGGCTACTTTTTTACTATATACTCATTTATGTTTCATTTTTTTTCATTTTAATGAGTGCCTTTAATCATTACAAGAATTAACATTTTTCGTGATTAACAACATTCATGTGGTTATACATGAATTTGTGGAGTTTTTTGCTAAAGAATTGGTCAATCATTCATTTTTGTGTATTTTAATTCCTTTTATTCCACAGCCAAATGTTCAGAAAAAAAAGTTCTTCCTGCATACCTGGTCCTAAGTTTTTTGTGTACGTGACGAGGTCCTCCATGGTCTCCACCACTTCAGATACTGTCAGATACTCCATGATACCTTTGCACACCCGGATTATTTTACGCACCTGAAACACAAGAAAGATACAGTAACAGCATTATACACATGCGGTGAAGGGATATTAAATCTTTTTATCGGTGCTCCTTTATTGGCTGCTTCTTGTGTGTGTGTATGTGGTTTTGTGACATTGGACAAGAGCTTTGCTTCACCAAACTATAGATAATAATGTCCTTCTACTGAAGAAGCACTCGGAGTAAGAAGCCTCAAATATCCAATAAACACACACAGACACACACACACACACATTCAGCATTATGATAGAGGCAAGTCATTTGATCCAACTGATTAAATCTAACCAAACCTCCTATTACTGCATGACGTCAAGATGTGAGCTCAGTTCCTTCTCCACTTTGCTGCTATAATAACCTGCATTTCCCCATAAGTCACCCGCAAGCAGACAAACACACCTCAGCCTCGTCAAACGTAAGCAGCAGGTCAGACGTGCCCGACAAGATCCCTCTGGAGCCGTCAATGAGGTAATCCCGAGCGGGAACCGAGTAGGGGTCAGTCTTGAGCATCTGAGCCGCTTGGACCAGTTTTGAAGACGAATTCTCCACTCTGCACACATCGTACAATTAAGCGTTAAACGTCAATATTTAAGGCAGGACAATGTTGCGTCTTATGTTTTGTTTTCGAGCGTGATGTTCAAAAAACATCTGAGGTTTGATATTTTGATGAAATTGACTGCTTGGAAGATGCCAAGACACCTCCTAATTTTTCAGAAACCCTGCTGGTCAGGGTATCAATGGCTGCTAGTTCATCTATATTTAGGTGGGTTCACATTACACAAGCCCCCGGTCCAAAGCCCGGTGGTGAAGATTTATGACGTGGTGCCCTGTGTGTATACACGTATGTGTGTGCTTGGGGAGGGCAATAGGTTAAGTTTTGGAATCTGTTTTGGAAAAGTGAAGGCGGATGAAAACTCGATGAACACCACTGTTCAATTGCTGCACTTAGGTCATTGATCTTACATTTTTTTTTACAACAGGACACTCAAGTAAATGCAGTCTTATTCCAGTGGGGAGCATTGATGAGTAGGCGCTTTATGCCATCCTATCAGACCTTTGGAAGCTGCTGGTACACAACAATAGACAACAATGAATGCTTGATGGCGAACGATTCACCCGTGGGTTGCTTCTGACAGAACACTTGGTTCAGAAGTGGCTCTTTGTTGCAAGTGGGCATGCTGCAATATTTCCTAACATTAGACGGCTCGGAATCCTCATCTCAGAGATAAAGTAGATTTATTCCATTACGCACGCAGTCATCAATGGCAAACAAACGTACTTGATGAATGCAGGAGGCATGTCTCTTTTTAGCATCTGGTCCTCTGTGGTTTGAACCGTTTCCTTCCCCACCTGCAACATATGAAAATGTAAAGGTATGCATTAAAAAATGTATACGGCTATGGTAGGCTGATTGGACACTCTAAATTTCCCCTAGGTATGGGTGTGAGAGTGCATGCCCGGAGACAGCTGAGATTGCCTCCAGCACCCCCGCGACCCTAATGAGGATAAAGCAGTTCAGAAAATTACACACACACACATATATATATATATATATATATATATATATATATATATATATATATATATATATATATATATATATATTAATATATATGGATATATAACAAATTAGTACTAACATTTTTAATTTTATAAATAAATAAGGTCAAATAAAACAAACATACACGTACTCACAAAATACACAGAGTCCTAAGATAGCGCCAATTGCAAGTTGCTAAGGGGGGTTCGCTCCTGTGGTTTCATTTTAAATGATCAATTCTAGTTGTTTCTGTAGAGTCCATTTTGGTCTATGCAACAACAACAAGATAAATAAACTGGAGTGTACCAGAATTAGCAATTACACCATAAAGTGTAGGATATCAAATGAATAGTTTTACCAGGAGATTTGTCTTAATACTGGGTTTCCCTCTACCCATCACTAACATTTCTTGTGGACTCGATCTGTTCTGTCACACCCAAACCTGACCTATATCCATCCTTTTATCTTATTGGTTAGGGCACATGTGTCAAAGTGGCGGCCCGGGGGCCAAATCTGGCCCGCCGCAGCGTTTTGTGTGGCCCGGGAAAGTAAATCATGAGTGCCGACTTTCTGTTTTAAGATCAAATTAAAGTGAAGAGTATAGATGTATATTAAATTTCCTGATTTTCCCCCTTTTAAATCAATAATTGTAATTTTTTTATCAATTTTTCTGTGTTTTTAGTTCAAAAATCATTTTGTAAAATCTAAAAATATATATAAAAAAAGCTAAAACAAACATTGTTTTAGATCTATAAAAAACTGAATATTCAGGGCTTTTAATCTAGTTCTTTTAATCCATTTATATAAAAAAATATAAATATTATATCTAAAATGGTCCGGCCCGCGTGAAATCAAGTTGACGTTAAAGCGGCCCGCGAACCAACCCGAGTCTGACACCCTTGGGTTAGGGGGCGTATAGCCACCCCACATTGTGTCCTCTCGGTAAGGCAAGCTATAAAGAACTTATAACACTACTAACACCCTATAGATATTTTTTTATCAGTTCTTTCTTTCTCTTTCCCTCTGCCCCCGAAACCTCTGTCTGTCCAGCTGCCTTTTCTGAATAAACAAACAATATAAATAAATGTAAAAGGGAGTCCACGACAACTCCCCTGTGGTGCATTAACGCTTTCAGATTTACTATTGAAAAGAATGTCATCATTAAAAAGCAAGGACATTGTAACTTGTGAATGTTCACGGACAGAGATGCAGCTGGCAAGCACAAACCTTCCACCCAGACATGGAAACACACGTGACCACCCACTCACACAGTGGCGATGCAATTACAGCATCAGTCTGTCAGTGCTGTGATGGTGAACATCAGTTAATAGACTTTGTGGCCCTAGAGAGTCACAGGAAGAAGCATTCTAAGCAGGAAACAACTGCAAGCAGTCAAATAAATTCGTAATGTGAAGGATTCCTTGAAACTTGAAGGAATGAAGCTCTGCGAGTATAGCAAGTGAGTCCTGGGAAAACTTGACGGACAAAGAACCAGCTTGAGTGCGTGTGTCTTGTAATCGACATCACTTAACATTGATCATTCAATGTAAAAGCAATGCATAGTTAAGTAGTAGTACTTTGTAGTTTCCACATATTGACGAGTGTTTTACAAACGTGTGCAGCTGGTTAAAGAATGGAAACAAAGGTTTACAATTATTTAAAGCAGTGGTTTTTAAAGTATTATATAAGTTTCAACAGGATGCGAATTCCACCAAAATGTATTGAATTTAATGTTCTTTTTTAATTTACTAGAGTGCATTAATGATGTATAGTTCAGTTGCATTCATCTTCATTTGTCGGTATTAAATAGAGATCATCCTCATTAGGGAAATAAAGAGCAGCTTACCTAAGAGTACAACCTGGATTGGTTGACAGTTAAACATATTGAAGATGGGGTATAATTCACACCCATGGAAAATTATATTTTAAATTAGCTTAAGAAGTATATTTTTAGGATCCAGAAATAAGCCTGTGTACCAGGAAAAAACTAATGCATGCCAGGAGATAACAAATCCCGCAGGATGAGTCGAGCAGAAATTGAAACTCAGAAGACTAACGTAGTAATCCCTACACAGTTTAAAAGATAAATAAATAAATTCATTCATTTTCGGAACCGCTTATCCTCACAAGGGTCGCGGGGGGTCCTGGAGCCTGTCCCAGCTGACTTCAGGCCAGAGGAAGGGGACGCCCTGGGCAATTTTGAGTGTCCAATTAGCCTACCATGGATGTTTTGGGAATGTGGGAGGAAACCGGAGTACCTGGAGAAAACCCACGCAGGCCCGGGAAGAACATGCAAACTCCACACAGGAGGGCGGCTGACCTGGATTCGAACCGAAGACCCCAAAACTGTGAGGCCGACGCGCTAACCACTCATCCGCCAGGAAAATACTGGCAGTGGTGACTGCCAGAATATTACCGCTAGTAAAAATGGGACAACTGTAAAATACAAATAAAATCGGCATAGTGCTATAGTAAAATTTTTTTTTTTGATTTTTGAATTTTGAATATTTGCAGACCTTTTAACGTAAAAAACTTGTGAAAACAAAATAATTTTGCAATCATCCACATGTATAATTTGTCTTGATGGTGGTGGTATTTAAACCCACATGATTAGCTTGGCAGTTCCAGCGTGCTGCCTACCGAGCTACTAAAGATCCATTAGAGTCAGTACTGTGTGTTTTAATTAAGTGAAAATAGCAAGGTAAAGTTACATGGATGCTTTCTGACACATGAATTTTAAAAAGCAGAATAGGATACAGAAAAGTAGGAAAGGTAATCCCGGGTCATCGTTTGAATTGCATCGCAAACAGAAGTAGGTGATACCTCTACTCACTTCCCACCCGGCCTCACATCTCAACAGTAAATCTATTTATTCCTCCGTCCCCTCCCCCTAGACATACTCGAGTGTGTGATCGACATCGCCTCCTTGGAGATCTCAAACTTCCAAGAGCGCCTATGTCATCAGCGCAACTCCAGCGGGTTGACGGATTTCCAAACGAATGCACCAGCTCATCTTCGAGATGTTTAGTTGAATCGTCAGCTCACACCCGTACAAGCCGCTTTGACGGATTGACATCATCTTGTTTGTGTCTGGAGGAATCAGTGACCTAGTTTTAACATGCGTGGCCCACCCTAGTGGGGGTTAACAGTGTAACCAAATCAGTGTGCAATGGAACTCTGCTCTTTTACATCTTTGCATCAACTGATCCTGCTTGCTAAAATAAAGTTTGCAAAACCAGTGGGCGGCCATCATGGCCAGTTAAGTTGTTCTACCCAGCAACCAGCAAGCTGTTCTCTCAAGACTACTCTATGAATCTGCTTTGCTGTGCAATTATTACGTATCATCTAAGGTGAGCCTACAAATCTTAATTGCATCAGATAAGAGCAGATTTCTCAATCTCACTTTCTTCTGCTTGCCATCTAGAACAACGGTGTCAAACATGCGTCCTGTCGGCCGAAAAGAGCCCTCTAGGGGGTCCAATTTGGTCCTTGGGGTTGTTCTGCCTGATTTGAAGCTCATTCATACTCTACTTACAGAATCACATGCTTTTATTTTGACATCACCACCGTTAAACCAAACATTAGTGAGTTGTGTGATCGAATGAGTACAATACTGCTCTTTTCTCAGTTTCACATTCATTTATTTTCCTTCTAAACGTCAAAATCTCATAGTCAATGGCAGCAAATGAGTTAAGAAAGAAATAGCCCAATAATACCCCAAAATGAACAAAATGTGACACAAAATCAACCGGAAGTAACATGGAAATGAACGAAAATCAACAAGAAGAGACCAATTAAATAGGAAGTAGCCTGGAAATATCCCAAAAATCACGGTTCATTGAACACCGCTGTAAATGATTGGTCTAAATACTTCACCCATGATTGGCAGACAACCAGGGCAAGGAGCCACTCGCCCCCCCCAAAAAATGTATCCAATGACCAAACCACTGACAGAATATTGATGGGCCTTTTTGGATTACTAAATGTCATGTATGGAGTGTAATAAATACTGCAGTACTATTGCTGCAGTCAAAAAGCGGGAAGAGAAATGTGTCAAATTGTCTCACAAAATCTTGATGAAATATCAATCCATAGGGAATGGTTTGACTTTTCCTTTCATTGTAACTGCGAGTAAAAGTACTGAATGTACTTTCATAAGATTTTTTTTGTTTTTGTTCTTTGTAGAATTTGCTTCCAATGCAATATGTGCCATGATAATAAATGACCCATGTGGACTACAGTCTCTTGAGTGACGTCTCCGACTGGGCCTTTATTGATTTTGCCAGTCAGTGCACACAGACATAAATGACCCACTGTGTAATCTCAGTTTAAATTAAAGATGACCAGTGTATTTGTGTGTGTGTGTGTCAAATCAATCTTCCGCCCCACAAACTCTATTGAATGTCCACCTGATTAAGAAGGAAGGGGAAAGTTGAATGTAATGCGCGTGGGTGTGTGTGCCACTTTTACATGTGGTTTAAAGGTGTGCAAAGATCAAATGCCATAAAATGTCTTTTTTTTCCTTTCAATGGCTGTACCAGGCGACAGCAGGTTGCCACGATGGACGACCGATGAAAAAATCTGACTGATCGCCTGAACAGGGACAATACTGTTAAATATGCAGATGCCACCTTAGTTCACAAAATCTTCCATCACAAAGCTCCTCCTCCACTACAAGATTTTGTACAAAAAAAAATCCAACACACTAACAAGGGCTGGCTCTAGAGGTGACTGTGTAGTTCCCTTCAACACCCCCAAAACATAGCTGGAACTCAACACCAATTACCATACGTGAACTCCCGTCTCTGAACCTCTTCACGAATCATCTTAAAGTCTGACTGTTAGACGAACAAATTTGCGATCACAACGTCTAAAACTGTGCTACTTGTGTGTGTGTGTGTCTCTGTGTCATCGTTCACATATATATATATATATATATATATATATATATATATATATATATATATATATATATATATTTCATTTTCTGAACCACTTCATGGTCATGGGGGTGCTGGAGCCAATCCCAGCTATCTTCGAGCCAGAGGCGGGGGACACCCAGAACTGGTGGCCAGCCAATCGCAGGGCACAAGGAGACAAACAATCATTCACGCTCACACTCATACCTAGGGGCAATTTAGAGTGTCCAATCAGCCTACCATGTATGTTTTTGGAATGTGGGAGGAAACCGGAGTACCCAGAGGAAACCCATATAAATGAATACCTATACCTAGACATATACATTCATACATACATACATATATATATATATATATATATATATATATATATATATATATATATATATATATATATATATATATATATATATATATATATATATATATATATATATATATATATAACCATATATACACACATACATATATAACATAAATATGAATATGTTCATTAGTATGTGCTGTCCCTTATGAAATAAATCAAAGTCAAGAAACTCACATTGACTCACCCGCACAAGGTTGCTGACCGCAGCCTGCACCGCCTGCACCGGTAGGGACAAGTCCGGGATGGCTTTCCCGTCCACCTCGCCCTCTTCGTGCATGATGACCAGGTGAGAAATCTGCTGGGCCACCGGCTCCAGGATACCCTCGATGGTCTTGGTGTGAAACACCGGCATGGTGAGCGACTTTTACCGCAGCCCCCCCAACACACATAAAAAAAGGTGGTCGGTCGGTGGCTCCCTTGCTCCAAGCCACTCTTTCTTGCTTTTTATCCTCTCCTCACTCGCGGGAGGAGCAACACACACGTTCGCTCTGACGGCTAAAGGTGGACCCGCGAGCGTTCGGTGGGATCGACCCTGATCGTGCCAGAAGGAATCGCCGCCCAGCGCCCAATCACGGAGAAGACGCAGTTTGCTCGGTGTTGCCCGTGCTGCTGGAGTGGCGAAGGCTCGGTCCTCGTGCGCGTGCACGTTGCACGCACGCGCACAGCACCGTGCAAGTGACAGCTCATAGCAAGTTACGTCATCTATGCCAGTCGGCAGACGTCCCTCCCTCAAGCCCAAAAAGGAAAGGGCTAAATTAATGACAGGTGGGGATACCTCGATTGTAGTGGAGGGCATTGACCACCAACAGGACGAATAAAGCAACGCAATGATTTAAAAAATATATATACATATATTTATTTGTTTTTTCATTCATTTTCTGAACCGCTTTAGTATTCTTAATAGGGTCGCGGGGGGTGCTCGACAGTATCCCAGCTGACTACGGGCCAGAGGTGGGGGACACCCTACATCGGTAGCCAGCCAATGGCAAGGGACAAGCAGACAGACAACCATTCACACCCTAACTCTAAACGTAACGCTAACCCTTCCTCTAACGCACAGGTGTCAAAGTGGCGGCCCGGGGGCCAAATCTGGCCCACCGCATCATTTTGTGCGGCCCGAGTAAGTAAATCATGAGTGCCAACTTTCTGTTTTAGGATCAAATTCAAATGAAGATTATAGATGTATATTATATTTCCTGATTTTCCCCTTTTTAAATCAATTGCAATTTTTATACATTTTTTTCTTTTGTTTTTTTTTAGGTCAAAAAGCATTTTGTAAACTCTAAAAATAAATATATACAAATATTTTCGGTTTTCCACTTTAATATTGAATATAATTTAAAAAAAATGTTTCCATTTGAAATGAAAAACAAATGATTATTAGATGTTTTCCCTTACTAAGAAAAAAAGTTCAAATAAAAAGTTTTATATCTATAAAAAAATCCTGAATATTTAGGGATTCTGATCCAGTTCTTATAATCAAATTTAAAAAAAATCTAAATATTATATCGAAAATGGTCCGGCCCACATGAAATCGAGTTAATGTTATTGCGGCCCGTGAACCAACCCGAGTTTGGTAATACAATTATATGTATTTATTAATTTATTAGTTTCTTTTATTTTCTGAACTGCTTTAGTATTCTAATTAGGGTCGCGGGGGTGCTGGAGCCTATCCCAGCTGACTCTGGGTCAGAGGCAGGGCACACCCTGAATCAGTGGCCAGTTGATCGCAGAGTATTTATTTATTCATTATTTTTTTATTTATGTATTAATTAATTTATTTATATTTGTCTGTTGGTTCATTCATTTTCTGAACCGCTTTATCCTCATTATGGTCGTGGGGGTGAGCTAAACGCAAGGCAATAAAGGCAATAATTGGATTGAAAATGTATGGATGTATTCTATGTTTTATTTAAGACAGCCCAGTGGTGTCCTTAAAATAAATATTGGCTGTTTTTTTTTCTTTCCTTAAGAAAAATATGACTTTTAAGTTCTTACATCCTCTGTATACTTCCATGTAAGGGAAATAACCTTCACATTCTCCTCTGGTGATGCAGCTTCAAAAGTAATGTGAGTGGGAAGCAGGGGCTCGAACCTGAAAGCTTCCAGCTGCAAGACAACCAATCTTTGACCCTTATCTATCGGAACCTTCCTCTTGGAAATGTCCTTTCAGGGGAGTGAGACTTAGTGCATCCCAATGCCATTTATGGTTTGAAGCACAGTAATAAAGTAAACAGATTTGTGTGAGTAGTTGAGGTGTGCGTAAGGGGGACAGACTTGTATACTTATAAACTATCTTTGCTTGGTATTTGTAATAAATAAGTCCTGTGTTAGTAATGACTCGGCAATGTTTGACGATTTTAAAAGTAACATGAAGACCCCTCAATAAAGAAAAATCCTGCTATCTATGAAGTATGAATTTATGGAGCCGAATTCTTTTGAATACATTGCTCATACATTTATTTGGCTCAATTGAAACCTTTCGTTTCGTCGTGTTTGACAACAGACATTTGGAGTTTGTATGATGTTTGAAGTTCCAATTATAAAAACTATTACAGAAATTTGACCTAGTGTCTATTACCTTAAATTTTGAGTATAGAATCTCTAATATAGCTCATTTAAAATCGTCTATTAAATTTTTTTTTAAACCCCCAAATCAAAGTTAATAAATAATGAAAAAATGATAGCTGGCTTTGACTTGGACTTGTTGCCAACCAATTGTTAGCCATGAATGAAAGACCTTTCACAATCACATTCTCACCACGTAGGTCGAATTAGCAGGCTTAAAAAATATATATTCATCTTTCCTGAAAGAAATGTTGTTAAATAAATATCAGATTACACGGACTGAACTGATACCCTGGTCACAATCTGTTCCAGCTGCTGCCCTTTGGCATACGCTATAGGTCCCACAAAGTACGGACAAATAGGCTTAAGGACAGTTTTTTCCCTACATCCATCAGAACTCAAAATTTGCGGTAACACAACACACATTCCCTTCTGCGGTAATATGAAAAGATGTTTGGGTGGTGATCTGCCTCCTACTAGCTGACTGAAGGTAAGTGAAAGACAGTGAGAGGTAAGTGACCTGTATCCATAACAGCAGAATGCCAAATTACAAGTCCGTAACTATCACTTATTTAGGTCTTTTGCCGCGTAAACGCAGCTTATGGAGAAGCACCACCAATTTCGTCATACGCAGTTTCTGGGTGTGATGACAAGTAGGCTTTTTGTTGTTGATGATGACGACAGGGCCTATGTCCGATTATTATTATTATTATTTGCAGAGATTCATATCAACAAAGAATTTTGAAAATAAACAAAGTGTCTCAGTGCTCTTTTAATTTATTCATTTTTTATTTATTCCTCATTCCCCTCATTAACAAGAGCTCTTTTGCATAGTAAAAATTGTTACATTTCATACAATTGCAAATATTGGTGTATTAATCCATGTTAAATATGTAAAAAAATCCCTAAAATATAATAAAAAAATAATAATATTTTTTTTTAAAACGATTACATATATACAGAGTAGGCTAAAAAAAATCCCATGATTTATAATGCCCAAGGTAGAATAGAATGGTTTTGACAGCTTCAGTGAGTATCTACAATGTAGAAATAGACATGAAAAACAAACAAAAAACAAAATGACAATAAATCCTCAAAGGAATTCTGTGACCTTGTGCAATATTTAAATGCACAAATCAGCTGCCACATTGTCGACAGTAAAAATAACATAGCAAAGTGCACACACCAGCATGTTTGAACACTCACGTCACTTCTGCTGTCAAATGTTCCTATTGGAAATCAATATTTCGGTCTATTCCCCCCACAACACCTTCATTTTAGAGGGTACATGACTCCATTTGTATACTGCGGTAGTTGTGTGTTCTCTGCAATCCATTTGTTGTAATTTGTAAGTTGCGTGTAAACCCCAGGATTGTTCTTCTTAGCGCAGCCGATGCCCCAGCTCACAATACCAAACTGAAAGAGCCGACCTGAGGACTCACATACCAGTGGACCACCGGAGTCGCCCTGTGAGAAGACAACATCAGAAATCATGTCCATTCACCAATAGGTCATACAAGAACTTTATGAAACACCCACACAGATAACAATAGAATTTAACATTGGAGATGCCGGGGATTGAACCCGGGGCCTCATACTTGCGAAGCATGCGCTCTACCACTGAGCTACATCCCCTACTTCATTACCATGCTCCCTAGTCGCAGTATTGTAGCTCTAAGTGCATTTAGGAAAAACCAAACCTGACGTGTGGTTTAATGGTCCTTGTAAAATTTAAGCCAACATTATTGAACTGTTCATAGTGAGGGACCTGGGTTCAAATCCAGGTTATGTCCAACCGTGTGGAGTTTGCATGCGTGGGTTTTCTCCAGGTACTCCGGTTTCCTCCCACATTTCAAAGACATGCATGGTAGGCTGATTGGACACTCTAAATTGCCCCTAGGTATGAGTGTGAGCGTAAATGGTTGTTTGTCTCCTCATGCCCTGTGATTGGCTGGCTACCAGTTCAGGGTGTCCTCCGCCTATGGCCCGAAGTTAGCTGGGATAGGCTCCAACCCCCTGCGATCCTAGTGAGGATAAAAGCGGTTCAGAAAATGAGATGAAGAAATTAGATTATTGAACTAGTTGACCCTTGTTAACAAGTAAGCCAAATCTGAAAGGATTAAAACAATGATTTCTGCAACAAATATGGCTTCAAAATGGAGACAGTATATAAAGCAGGGGTGGCCAAGTTCGGTCCTCGAGAGTATAATTAAAGTATAAAAAGTCTCTGAATTATTTTGACAACATTGTTATGTTGTTGCTAATCAATTATTATCAATGAGATTATGAATGCAGAAGAGTAATGAAAAACAAAATTATGATTATAGTGGGGATAGAGTTAGTGTCAACGCCAGTGTCAACGTGACACTCCTATTGGTGCGTTTGGGACTCAGCTCTTTCACCAGTGATTTATATATTTTACTTCACAGGTTAGTGGAGAGCCATATGCACCCATGAAAAGAGCCACATATGGTTCCCGAGCCATAGGTTCCCTACCCCTGGTGTATGGGCTTGCTCACTCACCCCGCAGGCATCTGCACTCCAGTCGGGTCCTGCGGCACAGAGCATGTTGTCGGTGAGCAAATTTGTGTACTCTGAGTTTTTTTGACAGTGAGACTCAGAGAGGAGATTCACACGGGCCTCCTTCAAGTACTGAGAGTACTGCTGCACCCCTGCAGAACACACTTCTGTTAGCAGATTGTTACGAATGCAAACAATTGGAAGGACAAGTTTTTAATGGCATTTCAACCCATAGAATAACGACTGAGGATTCGGTGAACTTACCGTTGCTTTCCCAGCCAAATCCTGCGATGGTGCACTGAGAACCCGCAGGAAGTCGAGTGTGAGGTGGAGGAAGACAAACGGTCCGAACAGATTCTGATCGCGTAGCACATCCGCCGCCATTGCTGCCTTTAATCTTTAAGAGCGCTAAAAATAAAACCCAAACCACTTATGGTCTTCAAAGAGTACACATCAACTCATCATTTTAAGTGAAACCCTGCTTGTGCTCACCTATGTCATTGTTGTAGTGATTGTCGTTTAACAAATCATATCCTTGGTGAAGAATCAACTTTTCCACGGTGAACTTCTGCTCGTTGATGGAATCTGTTTCATTAATGGCGCTCTTCCCAAGGAAGACTGACAGATATTGAAGGTTGGTCCCTTCACTATATCAAAGACACAGTATCAAAGATGAGTCCCTAAGCCAAGGGTGTCAGACTCGGGTTGGTTCGCGGGCCGCCATAACGTCAACTCGATTTGATGTGGGCCGGAACATTTTAGATATAATATTTAGATTTTTTATTTTTTTTTAAATAAATGGATTAAAAGAACTGGATCAAAAGCCCTAACTATTCCATTTTGTATAGATCTAAAACAATGTTTATTTGAGCTTTTTTTTCTTAGCAAAGGCAAATCTCTTTTAATCATTATGTTCCATATTATAGTGGAAAACAAAATATTTTTATATATTTTTAGATTTTACGAAATGATTTTTGAACTAAAAACACAGAAAAAATGATTAAAAAATTACAATTTTTGATTTAAAAGGGGAGAAATCGGGAAATATAATATATATCTATAATCTTCATTTTAATTTGATCCTAAAACAGAAAGTCGGCACCCATGATTTACTTTCCCGGGCCACATAAAATGATGTGGCGGGGCCAGATTTGGCCCCCGGGCCGCCACTTTGACATTATGCCCTAAGCCTTTATCAAATGAGAATTTGATTAAAACATGGTGTTTGGCCTCACCCATCAGGGAAGCAATGTGCAGCCGTAAGCAACCAGCACGGAGCAATGAGCGATCCGCCGCAAAGGAACTTGGATCTTCGCTGAAAAATGGCGGCAACCCACGGCTGTGACCTCGCTGCTATGAACGACCCCCCTACAATTTTTTGCAATCTTCTCTCGGACTTCTCGCCACATGTTAGCTCTGCAAGGACAGAAAAAAAGGGAATCATGAACATGCCAACAGGAGATGTTGTTGAGACGAAGTAATGGGACAACTTTATCACCTGTATCCACAACAACAGGAGGAGTCACACTTGTGGAACCTGAAGGAAAACAAGATATCATTTAAAAGTCCAACTTTATCGAAAAAAAATGTTTGAGTATTTAAGTCTGTTACATTTAGGAACGTCACAGAAGTCTCTCACGACTCTCCTCCCTCTTCTGACGCGACACCATGGCCTCCAGCTTTTGTTAGGATTTCTAGCATTAAAAAAATGACAGTTAAGCATTTGTAACCTAAAATACGTATTTCACGAATCAGATAATACAACTGAAAGGAAAGGAAATGTTAATAATCTGTTACAGGACAATGAAAACAAAAATATAATAACACTGTATTCTGTTGTTTGTGTTATAAAAGGTATAGTTTTCATATGTAAAGTAGTAAGTAATTATGATTTATGGTATCAAACTGTGACATATGGCCAATTATATGAGCTTTGTGCTGCTACATCTTGGCCACTAAGAGGCAGTATAAATAAAAAATATATACTATACTACACACAGAAATGAAACAAGTGTGTTATGTTATAGAAAGTACAGTGATAATATGTAAAGTAAGTGAATATGATTTAAGGTATCAAACAGTGAATTAAGCCAATTCAACTTATGTTAATAATCTGTTACAGGACAATAAACACACAAAGATAGAACAACATCATATTCTGTCATTTGTGTTATAAAAAGTACAATTTTCATATGTAAAGTTAGTGAATATGATTTAAGCTATTAAACAGTGAATTTGGTCAATTCAATGAGCTTTGTGCTGCTACATTTTGGCCACTAAGAGGCAGTATAAATATGAAACATATACTACACGCAGAAATGAAATAAGACCATCACATTTAAACTTCCTCTATATCCGTTTTCCCCCCTAGAAAATAAGCAATAAAATATCTCTGAAAGTAGAGTAGTTTACTCAATCATTAATGTTGATGAAGTGGTTTAAAGTTTTATAAATACAGTTGATTATTAGTTTGTTGGACTTTCTATGGTGATTTGCATTGTATGTAAACATCAAAAAAACATATTTCATATCACAAAGTTAATAGTTTGGTTTAGTTATCATTAACTTGGACTTGTAATGAAGGAAAATCCTATTTTTGCACCAACTCAAAGACAGAAAAAGTTATCTGCGACCGAGAAAAAATGTTAAGACAGGATTTTTATCTGTTTGAAATAATAGTTATTGTACATGGTTATTACAATTCTTGTCTACCTGCAGTATTTATGATTCCCAATTCCAGACTTGGCCCCCCAAGGGTTTGTAAACTTGTTCCAATAAAGACACCGGTGCCCATCAGCTGTTTTGGAAACAAATCCTCTGTAACTGGCCCCATTGCCTGACAGGCATTCCTCTGAAGTATCATCTTTGGAAAAAAGTCAACCGTTATCAATTTCTCCACATATAATTAAATAAAACTAAAATACATGCACCAGTGAAGAACAGTGAGGTCACCTTGATGCATGAGTGTAGGATGCAAGTGTGTATGTCCTGGTGGCCACTTCTTTTTATGGGACCTCCTTGAAAAAGCCTGTAAACAAAGCATGGTTTACAAATGTAGTTTAAATATCTTTCCAAGAAGAAAATTAAATCTTGTATTTGAAATGTACTCACAACTTTGATATTGACAAATGTGACAAAACAAAGAATGACAAAGAAGTTCATCTTTACTTCTGCTTTTGAGATATTTTTGTCTGACAATGATCTAGAAAAAAGAGGAATAAAACATTTAAACACAGAATGCCCTTATAGGGAATTTATCTGCAGGCATATAAAAGGACATGCACACATTTGATTATCAAGAAATCACAAAAGAATAACTTTAAACATTGTCCAGTAAAAAAAAAACAATACACTAGTTTATGAGAGTTGAAAGAAGATGCATACCTTTCTCTTGTTATAAAGTGTTCCCCAAATGCATTATTTTTTAGCAGAAGTTTTTGCTCAACGTCTTTTTTCTTGTTGCACTCTTGAATGCTGATTTTCTTTGTGTCACCTCCTATTTGAAAATGTAGCAGTTGGGAGGAGGAGTTTACGAGAATGCGGCCAAACATCCCTCACACAAACAGCTGACCATCATATTACGCTTTAAAGAAGTGTTTCTCATGACAAGTGACATCAGTAGTTTCATATAGAAGAAGTATATCCAAAATTGGTAATACGACAGGGAACTGCGCTTTTGTAAAGATGAGCACATCCAGTGTGAATGAAATGTATTATCAATTTTACATTAAAGACATAAATAATATACATTTACCAAGTTAAATGCTGCTGGATTCCATCGCAAAAAGCTGAATGCATAAATTTGCAACAAGAGTTAAAATTAAGTCATGTTTGTTCAATCAATTATTTTTTAAATTTAAAAATACAGTCCATACAAATAGGGAGAGATAAATGCAAGTAGATTATATATTGCCATCCCCAAAAAACTTTAATAAATAAAATTCACTTCATAGCAGGCACCAAAAATAATTGCATTTGATTGAATTGTACAAGTGGGACAGTATGTCACACTATGCCGTCAAAAAAAGTTTAGATCAAATAATTTAGCATTAGTAGATAAAAAAAAGACCATTTTGCAATGCTGAAATCATAAATTTAAAGGACAGACAAAGTTCTTACACGGTTTGTACAAAAATACAATATAACGCAAGGCATACATAATGGAATAATACACAAGATGAGTCTTGTATGCAAAAAAAAAATGTTTAGATTGTAATGTTGGTAATGGTGCAACAAATACTTTGAAGGTGTTGCTTCTTTGAAATCCCCTTCCAAAACACGACCTAATTTATGCTGTCACTATTAGTCACATTTCCGCTTTTCTAATAACAATAGCCAAACAATTGTATCAAGGATGACTACATGCCTACCGCCTAAATCACAGCAAAGGCAGGAAGCACGAAACAATTTAACAGGAAGATTCAAGTATATCAAACAACCATCAACTGTTGTTGTCATTTTGAATATCCCAATCAGCCGTTTTTTAGGCTACATGCACTTCAAATTAAATTTAGTTTTAGAATACAAGCTCGTTCCTTACATTACACTGTGAACAATCACAATTTGCTAGCCTCAGATACTATTTACAATTTAGACTGGGCATTACAACATGCTAGCATGTACAATTCAGACTTAAGTCTAAAATGAAAGCAACACGAGTATAATTTTTTCCCTTTTATTATTTTTTAAATTATTTTTGGGAATGATAATGCAAGGAATCTGTCTTTAGTAGGACCAGCTCCCAGTACCAAAATATACACACATGAAGGGCATTTATTACACAAAAGTACACCTAGTCATGAAATAATAAT
Organism: Stigmatopora argus; assembly: GCF_051989625.1. Taxonomy (NCBI): domain Eukaryota; kingdom Metazoa; phylum Chordata; class Actinopteri; order Syngnathiformes; family Syngnathidae; genus Stigmatopora; species Stigmatopora argus. The sequence goes on along the minus strand of NC_135397.1, from coordinate 12,973,778 downwards.
TAATACATGTTGGATTTCTGCTCCTCCATTGTGTAAAAGTGGTGCTAAATAATTAATTAATGCCATTACACTGATAACAATTCCAGCAGCATCCTTGCTTGATTTTGTGTGTTTTGATAGTGGTCAAGATGGCATCTATAAATCCCAGTGCCTAAGAAAGGCAAAGATCATAAAAGACAATACAATACCTGTCAACCTCTGCCGATAACTGCCCTTATAAATGATTATGATTCCCCTTACAAACCCCCCAAAAACCTTACAAACACCGTACGAGTCGTACGGTGTTTGTAAGGTTTTTTGGGGGGTTTGTAAGGGGAATCATAATCATTTATAAGGGCAGTTATCGGCAGAGGTTGACAGGTATGCAATACACATCCTGCCTTCCACCTCTTCAACCTGCTTCCCTTGGGCAGGCGCTAAAGGGCTATAACAGCCAAGACAAACAGACTCAAGGACAGTTTTTCCCAAGAGCCGTTACCATACTCAAGTCGAGTTCTGCACCTAGGAAGACCTAATCAAGACTTATCTTGTGCTTGCACTAAAACAATACGCTGCTAACAATATTAGTCACTTTTTGTACATACTAATATATGTGACCACTTATTCATGTTGGCTACTTATCTATGTTGACTAATTATTTATTTTTTATTATTTATAGATTTTTTAAATCTGTTCGTAGGGGGGCCCAGCAGTTGAGTGGTTAAGCGTGTCGGCCTCACAGTTCTGGGGTCCTGGGTTTAAATCCAGGTCGGTCCACCTATTTGTGTTGGACCACCAGTTTGCATGTTCTCCCCGGGCCTGCGTGGGTTTCCCCCGGGTACCCCGGTTTCCTCCCACATTCCAAAAACATGTATGGTAGGCTGATTGGACACACTAAATTGCCCTTAGATATGAAGAAGGCCCAGAAGCGAGTCCATTTCCTGAGGCTACTCAGGAGGAACAACTTGGACACTAAGCTTCTGGTAACCTTCTATAGAGCCACTGTGGAGAGCATCCTGGCATACTGCATTACAGTGTGGTACCCTGGAAGCACGGCAGCAGACAGAAAGGCCATGCAGAGGGCTATTTGCCCTCACTGGATGACATTGCCAGCCCTCACTACCTCAGCAGAGCCAGGAACATTGTCAGGGACCAATATCACCCTGGTCACAACCTATTCCAGCTGCTGCCATCTGGCAGACGCTACAGGTCTCACAAAGCACGGACAAATAGACTGAAGGACAGTTTTTTTCCCACAGCCATGAGGACTCTGAACTTGCGTTAGCATGACACACAATCCCTTCTGTGGAATAACCTCAGGGTGTGCAATAACAATGTGCAATATCTTAGACCACATGTGTCAAACCGATTCCGCCTAGGGCCGCAGTGGGTCCTGGTCTTTGTTCCAACCGATCCAGTGCCGGCATTTTAATCAATCAGGTGTCTTCTAATATAAGTAGCACCTGACTTTAATTAACTGATTACACTTGCAAAAGGTATCCTCTTGTTGAGTTGGAATGAAAACCTGCACCCACTGCAGCCCTTTGAGAAGCGGTTTGACACCCCTGTCTTAGACTGTGTAATATTTTAGAATTCACCTAGCCAGGATGTGACTTTTTATACTTTTATACTACTATTTATGTTTTTTTACTGGGAAAACACACTTTGAAAAGCTTGGAGTAGCACCACCAATTTCGTTATACGCAGCTGTGTATGATGACAATAAAGGCTTTTGATTTTGATTGATTTGATTGATTTGAGTGTGTGTTGTCCGTGGTTGTCCTTAATGAGGATAAAGCAGTTCAGAAACTGAATGAATGAATTATCTGTTCGTTTGTTTGTTTGTTGTTGTTATTTGTGAGCTTCCCTACTTATTTATGTTTTTTGACTACTTATTATGTTGACTAGTTATTTATTACTAATTTATTGATTATTTATTATTCATTCTTATTATTTTTATTTGTTGGTTATTTATTTGTTGTTGTTATTTGTGCACTTCGTGGTCAAGCTTTAAATCTCATTATACTTGTATGACAATAAAAGCATTTATTTCAATTGAATTCACTTCAAATGGATTGCATGTCTAGAGCTGTCATTTGCAGCCAATGAGTTGAAAACCTTAAAATTTAATTTTCAACCCCCTTTCCTTGCAAAAATGATGAGAAAAAGCAAGAACAATTAAATAGCACAAGTAAATGCGCATTTAAAGCAGAGTATACGACGCCATCTGCAGACGAAATGGGAAAATCTGACATTTTGTCATAAACTCGATGATGACACTACAAGGGGGAGGTTCGGTTAACATGTACAACTTTTTCCCATATATTTCTTTTACTTAATTTAAAAAAATGTCTGCAATTCGTTTTATAAGCAACTTTAAATCACTGAACAAAAGTTAGTATAGTGGCTTTTAACAGCGATCTTCAATAGTTTGACGTATTTATTGCATGATGTCACGCATGCGCAAATCCACTTTGGCGTTTCCATTACTTTCACTTTGTTAGAAACTCCTTTTTGGATGTTTTCACACTCAACTACAGCATGAAAAGACCACAAATATCTAAATCGACACGCATGACAGGCCTCAGACGCTGACAGTTTGGTTACGTGAAGATTTTGATGCAAACACTGACATTTAAGGACCAACATTACAATAGTTAGCTAACTTGGAAGGCTACAAATCTGGTCAACGACTAAGATGTTTTGACGCAAATATTCCATGACCCTAGAAAAACTGACGTCCACATATAGGTAAGAATTACACCGAATTTACCTGCAGATCTCTCAATAAATGATGTATAGATGTGTTTTAGCTGTGTGGTAAATTTAACCTGCATTCTATTTTTCAAATGATACATTTTCACTGAAAAAACACGTCCAACGCAAAAAATGTACGTCACTGTAATATCTATATGAATGCACGCACCAACACTATATTTAACTCGTTGGTTGCCATAGTCTAACCAAAGTTGCTTTTAAATTGAGCAGTTTTCACATTGACCACACAGCGACTTCATCCTATTACCACTTTCAACAACCTTCCTATTTTTCTAATGGTTGAAATGTTCTTTCATAAATTCACTCATCGTCTGCCATTGACGGTGATAGACGTTCAATCTATGTGGACGCTGTCAGCCCTCCCAGTCCAAATGTACTGGGTCTCTGTCATCATCAATGGCATTGAAACATAATCATTCAATTCCAGCCATCCCGTTTCTAATGGATTTGCTGTCTATTTCTGTCAACGGCAGTGAGTTAAAGGTACAATATTTTAAAGATCTTTTTTTTTAGATGCTGTATGTTGAGCCCATAAAAAATACATGAACCATAATGCCAATATGCAATACATTTTTATAACTAAACCAAGTGAAGGATGGCTGTCCGGCGGTTGAGTGGTTAGCGCGTGGGAGACCTTGGTCTGTCTGTCCACCTGTGTGGAGTTTGCATGTTCTCCCTGGGCCTGCGTGGGTTTTCTCTGGGTACTCTGTTTTCGTTTTCCTCCCACATTCCAAAGATATGCATGGTAGGCAGATTGGACACTCTAAAATTGTCCCTAGGTATGAGAGTTAGCGTGAATGGTTGTCTGTCTCCTTGTGCCCTGCAATTGACTGCCCACCGATTCATGGTGTCCCCCGCCTTTGGCCCGAGGTCAGGAGGAATAGGCTCCAGCACCCCCCGCGACCCTACTGAGGATAAAGCGGTTCAGAAAAATGAGATAAGACCAAGTGAAGGGTTTAACGTATTCTCCTTCTTCAGTAGATTTCCACCAAAGTGACCATGGAGAGGGCATCCATCAAACAGAGCCAGCTGTGCGGACCATGGGAGATGAAGGAAAGGCTTGGGATGGGAGGATTTGGCCATGTCTACCTGTACCAGAATCACGTAAATTCTCTCATTCATATTGGCACTACACAGGAGGATGTTGATGAATATTTGAACCATCTTGAAAAGAGAGAAATACACAGAATTATCGTAATTCTAGGATTAATAAATGTTTTTTGAGAATAAACATTCCGATGATAAAAGGTGATTTTTTTTTCAATCTTGAGTTGCATTCTTTTATAAAGGATAACATTTGGTAGTATTACAAGAATAAAGTTGCATATTGTTAATGAAATACAATATACATTGAAATTATTAAAACAACAAACTTGGAACTCAAAACACTTCTATTTAGATGATCCTTTCCCATTCATATAATTGAAATTAATGGCTAACTCTCAACAGGCAAGCCCCAATAAACCCACCATTTGGTAATTGACCCATATATTCGATGTAAAAAAAATGGGTTTGAGGATTGTTTAAATACTGGCCCTGCTCCATAGCTGCCAAGTTTTAAGACAATCGGTTTACACGTTACAGAGGAGTAGGACTTCAAAGTTAATGTCCAGAAGAACTACTGGAGTGGTGCTTTGATGGGTGTTTGGTCAATAAAAATGCTATTGGCACAATTGCCATTGCCTGAAAAATTGGTGTTCCTCAACTATGCTGGTTGAAATACGTGGAAGTTTTAAAACAAACCTTGCTTTTTATTGATTAATATAGTGGATGGATTTTTTTTAATCTTAATTTTCAAAAGATTGCCTCTATTATTACTATATATGTTTTTTCTTTTCGATTTGGCTTTTCATAGTAGTCCATAATAGTAGAGCATAAGAATCAGAATTCCTCATTTGTTTTGCTTGTAATTGATGTTATTGTAATATATCTGCTATTATTTCATGTATTGAGCAGAAGTCGGGGGAGAAGTTGGCCGTGAAAATCTGCCGCCTCGAACTGAGCCTCAAAAACAAGGAACGCTGGGGCAGAGAGATCCAGATCATGAAGAAGTGAATGTTCTTTTTCATTCATTCATTATCCCGACTCGCGGAGGGTGCTAGAGCCTATCGTGGCCAACTACGGGCACCAGACCTCCACACCCTGAATTGGTGGCCAGCCAATCGCAGGGTACAAGGAGATGAACAACCATACTTAGGGACAATTTAAAGTGTTCCAACAGCCTTCCCTGCATGTTTTTGGGATGTGGGAGGAAACCGGAGTACCCGGAGAAAACTCACACAAGCCAGGGGAGAACATGCAAACTCCACACAGTGGGGGCCGACCTGGTATCGAACCCTCAACCGCAGAACTGTGAGGTTGACGAGCTAACAACTCTCCATCGGGCCAGAAGTCTATGTGAAATATGAATTATTGTACCTCAAGACAAACATTACGTTGGTATTAATCTGTTTCAGATTGAATCATGTGAATGTGGTTCAAGCCAGTGAAGTTCCAGAAGAAATGAGTTTGATTGCTTTTAATGACCTACCTCTTCTGGCCATGGAGTACTGCTCCGGAGGGGACCTACGCAAGGTCATTTTTATCTATTAATTTTTTATGTTTTAGGGGTTTAAACAATGCATTTTACTACATATATTCCCGTAAAACCCGCTTAGGTCCTCAGCAAACCAGAAAATTGTTGTGGGCTGAAGGAGAGTGCAGTGCTCGCCTTGCTGAATGACATTGGTGAGATTTTTTTTTCCCCGTTTTAAAGTTCCAATGTGATTGTGATTGCGATTTTGATTTTTGACAGGATGTGGAATCCAGTATCTTCATGAAAACAAGATAATACACAGAGACCTAAAGCCAGAGAACATAGTTCTTCAAGAGAGCAATGGAAAAGTAAACCAACCTCTTTCTCTCGTATATAAAAGGGGCATTTGTAATGTTGTAATCATCATATTGTTTTCTTGTATTCACTCACACTCTCATTTTCCGACAGCTGGTGCATAAAATTATAGATCTTGGTTATGCAAAAGATCTTGACCAAGGCAGTGTTTGTACGTCGTTCGTTGGAACCCTCCAGTATCTTGTAAGTACAGTAACTTTATATTATTTTTCTTTACGTTTTTTTCTTTCTTTTCAGATATTTTCGATTTTTCATTTTTGAATTTGTTGCTTTGATTTCTAGGCTCCAGAACTGTTTGAGAGTAAACCTTACACAGTTACTGTGGACTATTGGAGTTTCGGAACAGTGATATTTGAATGCACGTGCGGCTTTCGTCCATTTCTACATCACATGCAGCCTGTACAGTGGTGAATATACATACACAATCCTAGAAATAATTGATCATGCTTCCTGTTTTTCAAGATTTTTAAACTGCAGATTTTTTTCCTGATGTAATAGTTGACATTATGCGTCCAAATGAACATTTGGAATAAAGCACGTGTTTGTAAAAACGGACATTTCTCCAGCCTTTAATAATGATGAGTTAGAGTAAGGTACAAAATGTAGGTTTGCAATACTTAGTGCGTATGTTCTGTTATATGTGTGGCTTTAATAGGACAAGCCAAGTGAAGAATAAAGGTGCCAAGGATATCATGGCAGTGGAGGACATGAATGGAGAAGTTAGATTCTCAACACATCTTCCATATCCCAACAATCTTAGCAGGTAGCAACATAAGGTACCATATTTTTCGGACTATAAGTTGCACTTTTTTTCCTAGTTTGGCCAGGCCTTCGACTAAAACTCAAGTGGGACTTATATGTTTTTTTTCTTTCAGACCACTGAAACCTGTTTTTTTTAGGGTTCAGTTATCCAAAAAAAACTGTAAATGTTACATTAACAGGTGCCTATTTAGCCTGTTGTTCTGTATTTAACTATTTTTACTTTAAAGTATGTTTGTTCTTGGTTTCTGATTAAATAAAACATTGCCCTCTTTAAAATGGGTTTATACCCCACTGCGACTTATATGTACTTTTTTCCTTTCATTGTGCATTATATGGCTGGTGCGACTTATACTCAGGTGCCATTTATAGTCCAAAAAATACGGTATATACAATATAAATGATCTAATTTTAAGTTTATTAGACTCTTTGGTTGTGTTTGTGCCAAAGACCATTGCTGGAGCCAATAGAGAATTTCCTGCAAATGTTGTTATTGTGGGATCCAGTAGCCCGTGGTGGAGGTTTGGATCCTGATACGTCTAAAGCAAGGTGCTATACTGCGCTCCAGAATATTCTCAGCATGAAGGTCAGTATTGACACAGAATCACTCTTTTATATTTTAACCATGCATTGAGCCTAACTGCATCTATACATACATCAGTGTCTACCACAAGTTGAAGTGTTCACTTGCATAATCTAGATATACAGTGGTACCTCTACTTACAAATGACTCTACGTACGCAATATTAAGGTTATGAAAGGGCTAATTGGGAACATTTTGTCTCTGAATTCAAAAGAAATTTCAAGTTAAGAAACCTGAAATCTAAAAAAAAATTTTATTGCACTTTTTCTGGGACCATGGCAGACCCGCTCCGGCAGTGAGTTCCCATTTTGTGTGCGATCTTCCCTCGTTCGTCACGGAGTTCTTTGTTTTGTTTCTCGAGTTTTTGTTAGTGTACTCGATACAGCTTTATTACTTTTTTTCATACTTTTCATTTTCTTCCCCAGTTTTATTGCCTTAGTAAATAATTTTCTAATATTTTTTTTCCACTTTGTGTTTTGCACATACTCCATACAAAATCAGGATACGTTTATCATTTTTAAAGGGTTTCGGGGGTAGATTTGGGGATCTTTGAACGGTTGGAATGAATTAAAGCTTTTACAAAATCCAAGTTCCAATACCACTTCTGAAATGTGTTAATTTCGTAAGTAGAGCTACCACTGTACTACAAGAACTATTAAATTGCCTGTGTATATAGAGTATAATTCCGAGATTTGATGCGTAGGTAATTCATGTGTTGGACATGACATCAGCCCAGCTGCACTCTTTGATCCTGGAAGCCGATGAGAGCTTACACTCCTTGCAGCTTCGTCTAGCGAAGCACACCCAGACACACATCTCCCCACCTAATCAAGAACTTCTGTTAGAATCAGGAATTTCCCTGGATCCACGGAGACCTCCTGCACACTGTCTGCCAGAGGGTTTGGTATGTAATACGTACACAGAAGTAAATTTACAGTGAACGATTGTGAATGAAATGGCACGCTGAACGAGTGGTTAGCATGTCACCTCGCCGTTGTGAGGTGGTGGGTTCAATCCCGTGTGAATTTCAACCTTCCTGTGTGTGTTGGCATCAATGTTCCCTCTAATTTTTCGTTGGTCTGAGCAGAAAGTCAACCTCCCTGAGCGCACTGAGTACCAGTGTGAGCGACATCATCGGTACTCGGATGATTCGCCTAAAGACGTTTCGCCGACGGACGTTTGACAGACGGGCAGGTCGCCGAATGAACGTTCGGCGGAACGTCCATTCGGCGACCTGTCCATTTTTCATGTAAAACATGCTGTAAAACACGAAAAACATAAGTGGACAGAGCTACTGCCACTTGCTGCCGCTTAAACGGCGCCATCATGGGGAAAAGGGTAAAAAAAAAAATAAATAAAAATAAAAAAAAAAATAAAAAAAAAATCCGATTTTTTTTTTTTTTTTTTTTACTGCGCGCCATATGATTGCTGCTGCGCAGCGAGGACGAGAGTAGTGCGCAATTGCGCACGCGCGCAGCTTAGAGGGAACACTGGTTGGCATGTTCTCCGTGTGTGGGGGTTTCCTCCAGTTACTTCCCACATCCCAAAAACATGCATAGAAGGCTGGTTGAACACTCTAAAAATTATTTATAGGTGCTAGTGTGTGTGTGTGTGAATGCTTGTTCGTCTCCGTGTGCCCTGCGATTGGCGGGCAACCAGTTTATCGTGTCTACCGGCTACTGCCTGTATTTGGCTGGGATGTGATCCAGCCCCCCGCGGGCCTTGTGAGTACAAGTGGAACATAAAATGAATGATCAGGAATAATCTTACAGCCCTTCTGTTGTAACTGTTCAATATGTATGTACTGACTTGGCACCATAATATTTATATTTCTGTTTTCTCAGAGAGGCTGGGATACTTCCATCATCTTCCTGTTTGATAAAAGTCAATCCAAGTACTCAGGACCGCTCACTGCCAGACCCCTCCCTGAGAGTGTTAACTTTATTGGTGAGAAAATTAAAATCTTGAACAAGTTTAACAGTAATTAATGAATGAGTCAACAAAAGGACTCTTTCTTTTTTAATTTCAATATAAGTGATTTTTAAATAGTGGGAACAAATGTTTGTTTCTGTAGTCAGGGAGACTAACACACAGCTCCCATTGACTGCATTGAGGAAGGTATGGGGAGAAGCAGTCAGCTATATTTGTGGACTAAAAGATGACTACACTCGCCTTTACCAGGGTCAAAAGGCTGCTATGTAAGTATTGGATTGGATTGGATTGGATAACTTTATTCATCCCGTATTCGGGAAATTACATTGTGACAGTAGCAAGAGGGTGATTAGACAGAACAACAAAGCAAAAGCACAAAGTACAAAGCAAATCAAAGTAAATGGGATCATTAAGAATCACCAAATCAAATCATTAAGACAGAAAAGCAGCAAAAACGCAAAAACGAGCAAGAATGGACGTATATTTATGGAATTGCCATTTGAGTATGATAAATTGGGGTAATGACATAATAGTATAAGGAATTGCAGTACCTGTGTTCAACTGTCACACCATTACAAAACCATTTGGACTTTAGAAGCAACTTTTTGGTTATTTTTCTAGCAAGAAAAAAAATCTCTGTAGAATAAAGAATAAAACAATTTAAACTGACCCATTAAGTCTTTGTCGGAGCTCCCACCAATTCCACGTCTAACATGTCTAAAAAAAAACTAATTGGGTCAAAAAACGTTCAAAGTAAAATTACCTCCCCTGACTTGTCGGTTTCTGGCGTGCTGCGAATGATGACGTACCAGTATGTCAAGGGAATTTACTTGGGAAATATTCCGTGAAACCTGGTCATTTGCAATGATTTGGGATTAACAAACGCCGACGGGGAGCTGTGCTCACTCTGACAAAACATTCCTTTCTTGTGTTTGTTTGTGTCTAGGCTGAGCCTGCTTCGTTATAACACTAACTTAACGCGCTACAAGAATCTGCTCTTCTCTCAGTCACAACAGCTGCAGGCCAAGCTGGCTTTCTTCAAAACCAGCATTCAGCATGACTTGGAACATTACACCAAACAGAGACATACGGGCATCTGTGAGTGTATCATTAACTATGAACAGTTTATGAATTTCTCTTTGTCACAATAGTAGACAAGCGACCATGGGTTGGTTAATGTTTCATATCCATTGTGTTTTGATGTGAAGCCTCAGAAAAAATGCTCAGGACATGGCATGAAAATGAAGCAAAGGCTGACGGTTTTACAAAGGTAGGACAAAGGTTTCAGAGTCATTACTACAAGCATACTTTCTCAGATAAAAATAAATAAATAAACATTTAATGATTTCCTGCCACAGGATGCTGCTGTGGAATATCTCGATGAGGCGATAGTTGCACTTCATTCTGAAATTGTGGAATTACAGCGGAGTCCATTCTTAAAGAGACAAGGAGACTTGATGAAACAGCTGTCAGTATATAATACAATGATCATTTTAGCTGCTGTGTGTTTTCTACACATTGACTAACTCAAATTAATGTGGTTTTTACAGGGAGGGAAAAGCTATTGAACTCTACAAGCAACTCAAAGCCAAGTGTAAAAGTTAGTGCAAATCTTCCCATAAAAAAGTGTCAATTGCTATACTGCACAAGCGATTAGAAAAATATCAGGCATTTGTGAATAAATGAACTCGTTGTACAGGCCCTGACCCACCACATGGTTACAGTGACAGTTCAAGTATGGTGAAGGCCATTCGACAAATGGTTCAGAACCAAGACAGAGTGCTGAAAGACTTGTACACTCACCTGAGGTATTTCATTCACAAACAGCCAAACAAAGCCGTCCATGACAATTTAATCATTCTACATTTTTACACATGTCTCACTCTGCAGTACAATTCTGGTGTGTAAGCTACGCATCATTGATTTGTTCCCAAAGCTGGAGAAGGCTTTGGAGAGCATAAAGATGGCCGAGGCAGCAATAATGCAGATGCAAGCAAAGCGACAGAAAGAGTTCTGGTACCTCCTGAAGATTGCCTGTGTGAGTAACATTAAGTTAACAGTATAAAAATAATTTTCTCAAGTCATGATATTTGAGACATTAAAGAATGTTTTTTTGGCTGTAACCGCAAATTAGAAACCTTGTTTTCCTGTTTTTAAGGCCCAGAACAATTCACAGATTAGTGTTCAGCCATCCAGCGATAGGTAATGTGTTTCAAATACAAATCTTTCATTAAAATGGTGCTTTGTGAAACGACTAACCTTGTTTTCTATTGAATTGTGGCAGAATTGTTAGTGAAAATATTTAGTTTTGTGGTTTTTGCAGCAAAAGACAGACATTTTAAAATTAATTCAACAATCTTTTTTCTTTTACAGTGAAACAACTCAGTTATTGGATGACAACCAGCATTATCTAAGTAAACTCACATCTTTGCTGCAGGATGCCAGTGAAGAAAGAGAGCAAAGTATCATGGTACAGTCATTATACAGAATGTAAATTACAACTTATTCAAGTAATTTACCCACAAATGTAGTCATGCAATGTGAATTAAATGTTTTGCCTCCACTGTAGTACATTGCTACCACAAATTATAGTTAAGATATGTTTTTAATTGATAAATCTTTTTATTTGGACCAATTGAGTGAAATTAGATAATAGCCCTGAACAGGCCTTGTTGATCTGTCTTAGCATGTTTCGGTGTCATGGAACCAATGTTGACGTATCACTGAATAGTAAAAGATAGTTTATGTTCAAATCGGTGGCATGTTTTCATTGATAATCATTTAAATTCAGTCAATTCTAGTGTGTTTTACCCCAGCTTGATTTCATTTTAGCAGTCTTACATAGTGTAATATGTCTTCCATTGACATATTACATATCTTTGTTGTTTCTTCAGGAACACGACTGGAGTTGGATCCCTTATGACGCAGAGAAACACAAACAAGAGCCCTCGAATGGCCAATCAGAAAGTCACTAAGTTACCCCCTCGATGCCTTACATCAAACTGTAGAAGTGTTTTTTGTTTCTTTGTGTCTTTGCCTTACACAATAACGTAATAAGACACACACTTTATGATACCCTCTGTAAGCAATGAACTATTTAACTTGTTATTATGCTAATTGCTACTTGTTTTTAAGCATTTTACAGACTGTTATTAAAATGTAGTATTTATTTTACTAATGAAACTGCGTTGCTTTCCTCCCACATCCCAAATACGTGCACGGTATCCTGGTTGAACACTCCAAATTGTCCCTAAGTATGAGTGTGCATGGTTATTCATCTCATTGTACCCTGCAATTGGCTGGAAACCAATTTAGGGTGTCCTCTGCCTACTGCCCACAGTTGGCTGGGATAGGCTCCAGTACTCCCACAACCCTCGTGAGAATTAGCGGAATGGGAAATGAATGAATGATATGAATTTAACGTCACCGAAAATGGATACACTTTTTACTCTCAGACTTCCTACTTGCAATATTGTTTAGCGCTTAATTGATATTAGTAATTTAATATGCCTCCAGAGTGAAAAGTCTCTGAATGGAGAACTTAATGATTCTGCTAAAATAAAATAAAATAAATATATATATATACATAAGTATCAAATAAAGACACAAATAAATCAATCAATCAATCGATAAATAAATTAATGATGAGCATGCGAGAGGATATTTTTAAAACAGGGGTGGCCAAGTCCGGTCCTAGAGAGCCCCTAGCCAATCTGTTTTGCATGTCTCCCTCCACCAACACACCTGAATCAAATCATCGGGGTCGGTATCAAGCTTCCGGACAGCTTGCTGATGAGTTGATCATTTGATTCAGGTGTGGTTGAGGAAGGAGATATGGAAAACAGGCCAGACGGGCTCTTGAGGACCGGACTTGGCCACCTATGCACCTAACACTAACGCTAAACCTAACTCTAACCCTAAACATAACCCTGACCCAGCGTGGTGAAGACACACTAACGTTTAGGGAGACATGGAAAACAGTCTGGCTAGAGGTTAGGTTTAGGGTTAGAGTTAGGGTTAGGTTTAGGGTTAGGTTTAGGGTTAGGTTTAGGGTTAGGTTTAGGGTTAGGTTTAGGGTCAGGTTTAGGGTTAGGTTTAGGGTTAGTGTTAGGGTTAGAGTGAGGTGCAGGGGTGATATTATTGAACTAGTTGATCCTTGTTATCAAGTAAGCCAAATCTGAAAGAATCTGAAATAATTAAAACAATGATTTGTGTAACAAATATGGGTTCAAAATGGAGACACTATATAAAGCAGGGGTGGCCAAGCCCGGTCCTCGAGAGCACCTGTCCAGCCTGTTTTCCAGATCTCCTTCCTCTACCACACCTGAATCAAATGATCGATTCATCAGCAAGCTGTCCAGAAATTTGATACCGATCCCGATGATTTGATTCAGGTGTGTTGGTGGAGGGAGACATGGAAAACAGACTGGCTAGGGGCTCTCGAGGACCGGACTTGGCCATCCCTGTTTTAAAACAATCCTTTTCTCAATGCCTTACTCTTATCATTACTGATACACTGCTTCCCTCAAGTGGCGTACACCAACATTACTAAATATACTTTTATGTTTATAAATTTCTGTCTAGTTTTGCTTACTGTATTGCGCTACTGTATCATAATACACGCTGGAGCTGTGTAAAATGGTTCCGAAAAACTACTGTAATATTTAATTCTACGTGCCAATATCGCATGTGAAAATAATTCCGACAGTACTTGAACGCCGCATTGTATCGAGTCCAAGAAGCAGTCGAGGCCGAGGGATGAGTTGTTGAACGAACGCCGGGATAGGTGACTGTTCGAAATAGTGGTAATTTAATTTTACTACCACGCGATATTCAGAACAATGTTTATGCTTTGCTATCCGTTTTCCATATTCTAGCACAGGTTTTGCTTTATGGGACGAATTCCATCGGAGTCTGAATACGGTATCCGCCCCCGGTAGTGAATCTTGGCTAAAAGGCTAACTGGCTAACAACGTCGTGTGACTGTCAGTAACACGATTTTGGCGTTGAAATGTTTCGTCATGAACACGAACAATGTTGTTTTGATCGATGTTTGCCTGATAACGTCATGCATTCTGTCTTTAAACTTGTTGTTTTGCAAAAAACAATTAGCTGTATTGTGACCTGTCACTTTTTAATCCACCGTTTCGTTAGTTGGAGCATGACAAACATGGAGTGTGCTTATCTTATTTGTCAACCATTATAACGAATGGATACATCTCTTTCATTTTCAATTCGTAATATAAACATAAAGACACCAAAAGCATGTCAAATTTTCGTAGCTCAGAAGCAATCGTTATCCTATTACACCCCCTTGACCACATTATTAACATGATGGGTATAATGTATTAGCATAACATTTCGTGCAAAACCTGCATAAATATAAAACCCTTCCTTGTCATGTTGTTGTGGTGAGGGTTAGGGTGGTAATGTTTAGATGTCACTAAAAATATGGACGTGTACTGAAATAATAAATTTCGTTTATTTACACTTGCACTGTGAAATTGAGCTCAGTTTGATTGAATGCTGTTCATTAAAAAAATTAAAGATACAAAAAATTGTTATGATATTTTCTGTAATTCTTAATCATGATTCTATTTTTATATCATTTAAAACAATTTCTAAATTGATACACTGTTCATAAAAGCTAAATTAATGAAATTAAAATGAATAAAAACAAAAAATGGATTTCGTTTATCGGCCCATGGGAGACTTAAAAATAGATTTCTCTTTAATTCAAATAACTGCATGCTGCTAAGTAAGTGCCCTGAGAGGGTAAATAAATAAAATATATAATTCAAGGATGAAAGGGTCAAAGCAAAAAGAGGCCCACCGATAGATTTATTAAAACATAAACTGTGCATTTGTTTTGCAATTTTAACATTCATTACATACCTATTTGACTGTACTTGTTTTCATTGCTCACAATACAGAAGCGGTGACGCAACCGTATGCAATTACTGTCATGTCTTAGGAGTTTGTTATTTATTAAAGTAAACTTCTTTCAGCAGGTGAGAGCGAGAAAGGATGATGCCGCATGTTGGGGCTGTGTTTGCAGCAATAGCAGGAGTGACAGCTGTCCTGCTACACTCCTCCATTCACAAAATAGAGGAAGGACATCTTGCTGTCTACTACAGGTATATTTAACGGAACACTGACCTGAACATAATAGGACTAAGTTCCTTTACTGCGTGATAATGCGTCGGAATTCCTTATACATAAATTTCTTCACATTGTACACACAGTAGAACCCCAAAGTGTGAGGCCGATGCGCCAACCACTTGCTCCACCGGGGCGCCCGCTTTAATATCACTGTTATCATATTATTATGGACTGCTTGAACACTGCCTGTTTATGCTTCACGATTTAAAAGCTCAAAAATTGTTGCTGTGTTTTAAAACAAACCTCAAATCTATTTGTACAAAGTTAAATACAACGCATACTTCACAAATGTACTCTACTGTGTTAATATAATAAATATCTCTTGTAGTGTACACAATTTAAATGTTTAATTTAGTGATTCTGCCATGTACCACTAGCATACCAGTCGCATTGCCATACTGTAATTTTTGTTGTTGTTGTATTATTCAATGGTTCGTTTCTCTCAATACTTGTATAACAGTTAAGTGTTGGTTACTATAATGCCACTCCTTCAGTAAATTGTTTATTCGGGTGACTTGGCTTAACATTGAAATTTCTTTCCTCCAGGCAATTTTCCTTTCTCCAACCTTTATAATTATCTAGTATTATGAAAAAAAGAATCAGTGTTTAATTATGTTTTTCTATTTATCTTTTTAGGGGTGGGGCTTTACTGATGGGCCCCAATGGTCCTGGATATCATATCATGCTGCCATTCATTACCACCTACAGATCAGTGCAGGTAATCTTTTCTGGCATTTTACGCACAAGAATGAGGAAGCAAGAGTCAATTGTGTGTTTCAACATCCTCTACGCAAAACCAGTACATTAGATGTTAATTGAAATGATATTGGAACTACTGTGGTTATATTTCATATCGTTTTGGTTTCAGACTACACTCCAAACTGACGAGATAAAGAATGTACCTTGTGGAACAAGGTAGGCATATATTTTATGAACCCCTCCCTTCTCCAATGTTGTTTACAAACTAAAATGGAAATAATAGAGAATCATTTGATGAAAATATGAGAGTAAAGATATTTCAGGAACTAAGTTGGAAAATAAATCTATATAAGGAAATGGAAACAGAAATAAAGTGAAACTTAAAACAAAGTGGCCATATTAAGAAAATGAAGTCATGAAATGAACATAATGTAAAGCCTTTTTAAATGCTAATAGTAATATAAATAATAAAGGGTGAACATTCAGTTTTAGGGTATTTGAGTTAAAACTATGAACATATTTCTTCCAATAGAAAACTTAAAATATTCTGATTAAAATTTCTGGCCACCAGGTGAATTGTCAGTTTGTTTTACACAATGATTAACTTGGTACATTAATAATTTTGCAAGTACGAAATAGCTATTTATATAACATTTTTTCAAGAGTAAAAAGGTTGTTGGATGAGAATAAAGGTACTATTAGTCTTAATTATACAATATTTCAGCAGGAATAGCGCACCTAAAGACCAAAGTCATACATTCATTTTGTTTTGGAGAAAAATGTCTGGCCTTAAACTGCTGTGTTGAGCAGAAGACAACTTTATTTTCCTTTATAATATCTCATCTTTAATCTTGTAACTACAACTGTGACGGTTTAATTTCCATTGCTCCTTTCAGAGTAATATGCATTGACAATTTTGTGTCTGCTTGGTAGTGGCGGGGTGATGATCTATTTTGACAGAATAGAAGTTGTCAACATGCTGGTCACCTCAGCAGGTAATAAATGTTAAAAAATTATATTAAAAAAAGTTCCTTTTTGCTATGTATATAGAAGCGTTGTGCCAGCTGCCTAACGTCACCATGGCCTCACCATTTGTCATGTGCTTTTAGTGGTGGACATAGTGAGGAACTACACAGCTGATTATGACAAAACTCTCATTTTCAACAAGATTCATCATGAATTGAACCAGTTTTGCAGCGTGCACACACTCCAGGAAGTTTACATAGAGCTCTTTGGTTGGTCTCTACCTAAATTCAGGATTAAATGTAATGTGCAATTGCAGATAATATGGTGTTCCTGGTTTCACAGATATAATTGATGAAAACCTGAAGACTGCCTTGCAGAAAGATCTTAATATGATGGCACCTGGACTTACCATACAGGTACTTTTTATGTGCTCTATACAAGATGTACTAGGTCTAAGTGGGTGCAGGATTTCATTACATCAATGGAAGACGACATCTTTTCACCAATCAGGTGTATTACAAGGGTAAAACATATACGTATATATATGCATGTGTGCATATATATTTACATATGTAAACATCCTTCACACAAACCTTTGACTTTTTGATTCAGTGGTTCTTTTGTGTTTGCACACAAAATAATGAAAATTGATTTTCATTTTTCTTTTCATAACCTTTATGCTAATTAGTGGTGTTATAATCCGAAAGACTAGACTTTGTATTCGGCCATCACATTGATGTTAAACATTCAACATGAAATTCATAAGTGATCACATGCTATATGAAATGACTTTGTAATTGTTAAAATGCCCTTTTTCTATCTCCACTTATCTAACTGAAATTAATGCAGGCCGTCCGCGTAACCAAGCCAAAGATCCCTGAGTCTATCAGGAGGAACTTTGAACTCATGTGAGTATGACTGCATTTCTTGCCTACGACCTAAGTGGTAAATTGAGTTCAACAGCATGAAAACAAGTCATTGGAATATAATTATTTTTGTTTCTGCGTAGGGAAGCAGAGAAGACTCGTCTCCTAATTACCGCTCAGACTCAGAGGGTGGTTGAAAAGGAGGCAGAGACTGAACGGAAGAAAGCCATTATTGGTATTTGTGGTTTTGCTGTTGCTTTAATTTGCACGCTCTTCTAGTCCAGTCACCACAATGCCTACTGCTTTTTTTATATGCAGAGGCTGAGAAAGTGGCCCAAGTAGCTCAGATCCAGTTCCAGCAGAAAGTGATGGAGAAAGAGACTGAGAAGAAAATCTCGCAAATCGAGGGTCAGTCTCCTTGTGTTATTATGTACAGTTTTGGGTAAAAGTCTACATACATTTGTAACAAACTTATTATCATGACATTTTGGGG
This sequence comes from Stigmatopora argus, assembly GCF_051989625.1. NCBI lineage: Eukaryota > Metazoa > Chordata > Actinopteri > Syngnathiformes > Syngnathidae > Stigmatopora > Stigmatopora argus. The sequence goes on along the minus strand of NC_135397.1, from coordinate 12,955,671 downwards.
TTTCTACAACTCTGATTTAATGATTGGAACGGATACTCCTTTGTCACAAAATTGTTAATGATATTTTTTATAAAAATTGATAGGTAAACAGAGAAATTGATGTTCATATTTTTCAAATTTTATGGAAACGATCCTGAAGGAACAAGTCCCTGTCAGAAAGTTAACTCAACTACACAAATTACATCAAACAGAAGGTTAATGGTTGCTATTAAAAGTGCCTAATTCTAGCTTTATCCACGGCAACGCACTCGTAACCGATCAAACAAATTTAAATTAACTTGGATTAATATATACAGACACACTCAAACATACGTTTAATGTAACTTTACACAAAACTGAATTCAAATTGTTTTTAATTTTTTTTTTTACCTTCATTCTGGACGGGTTAGCTGTTTGCCACGCCTCCACCCTCACGTTCGCTATCGATGGGCTGTTTGCCGTTGTATTCCCTTCAAAATATTCTGAAAATGATGCACACAAATGTCCTCACAATAGGATAACGCACCACCACTTGCCAATGAGAAGTAGTCTTGAATGAGCGATCGCGGGAGCTAACAGGCTAAGGAAGGAATAACAGCCTACCCACGTATTGATTGTGGGTAATGAAGTTTTATTCTGAGAAAGGGTGCCATTGGCTATCGGTGTTGTGTGCACGAGTATACTTCATTACCCAGAAAGCCCTCTTTTTGCCCGGGCATGCGCGTTGTGCGTTTCCTGGTCGATGCGTAGGAGAAATGAGTCTGAATAAATCGTTCAGTGCTCGTAGGTATCTGTTATACACGGCAAAAAGACGCTGCAATGATAAACAGCCTCTCATGTCATGGACACCTGGCTTGGTCGCATCTCGAAATTTTGATTGTATCTAGGGCGAATTATTCGATCGAAATTTTCATCGTACCTCGAGCATCTCGTAGGTAGAGCTGATCGTAGGTCGGGGTACCACTATTGCATTGCCATATGGTTATTTTTGATGCGGTGGATTTGATCACATTTTGCGTTAACGTACAATAAAGTCATAAAGCGCCACACATTTGTAACAGTATGTGGAAACTCAGGGGAGCATTTTTTTTACCACAACTGTACATGTTTCCTCTTCATCTGTGAGATGGTGTTTTCTTATTTTTTCATGTTGTCTTCCTACGTGTCTCTTAATTCAGATGCTGCTTTTCTGGCCAGGGAGAAGGCAAAGGCAGATGCGGAATACTACACTGCTGCCAAGTTTGCTGAAGCAAATCAGGTTCAATACATTATTGACATACATACACACACACACACACACACACACTCGCAGAGTATCGTTTTACTGCACTTTTTGGGACCAATCTTTTCTGGTAGCAATAATAGCAAGGGTAAGCCCGTGTTAAAGACATTTTTTGACATGCAGATGCCTGTCGATGATGCATTACAATGACTTGTTTTGCATCCTCAAAAGAATGGACAGTCAAATTTAGGAGATTGCGTCTCCACACCAACACTCAGACGTATTGTAAGGGGTGATTTTGAGGTGTCCAGTTAACCCCACTTTTTTTTTCTTTGTCAGTTATTAAGTAAAGTCAAGCAAGCCGTTTCTTTCACATTCCCATTGCGATCAATTTCTTGCATTTGTTTGTATTAAAGTACCATAATTCAACATACAGCTTTAGCCATTATATTCTCCTTTATGTTATTAATCAGTATTTTAGCTATTATAATCAATCACATAACTTCCAAGTTCAACTTTTTTTTACCATAGTGTAACCATCATGTGTTCTGTATTGCAGTTGAAGTTAACCCCAGAGTACTTGGAGCTGATGAAGTTCCAGGCAATAGCGAGTAATAGCAAGATCTACTTCGGCCAGGACATCCCCAACATATTTGTGGAGGGAAACATCGGCCTGAACAAGGTGGAAAATAATCACAAGGCACACGAGCAGGACTAACCGAAATCTTAAAAGACACCTTTGTATTGAGTCTTAAATTGCAAAAAGAAAGATTAGGATTTTGAGATGATGGAAAAGCAGTAGAAAAAGGTAATGAAAGGGATTTTTTTTTTAAGCGTGAGAATGCAAACCCTACAAAAAGGTTATCCCTAATGTGAAAGCAAGGAGTTGCTAATTAGGATGTGTTTTTTTTGTACTTATTTTTTAAACTTTTTTTTTTGCTCTTAGCCATTGTTATAATATGCAAGGAGGACGATTGTCGATATGTATTATTTGGACTGGAATGTAGCGGGTGACACTAATTAGAAAGAAGAGGGGATTTGCTTTGTGTGTGTGAGATGTTCATTTGACAGTAAATGAGGCATTTCTTAATTTCTTTAGTGTCGAGTTAGCCGTTTTTCAGTTGTGGTTCAAACTGCACTGTGGTGTTCGCCTGCTGCTAAAAGAAAGTGGACTTCCTCTTAAAAGTGCTAATGAGAATGTAAACTGCATTCTGGCAGAAGAGCTTCCTGTTCTTACTTGCTCTGCTGGTTTGTCATGTTGTGGCCTGGTGCTGATGATGAAAGTTGTGCCTGCTCTTTTCTGCCAACACTTTCTCTTTAGAGCGCAATGAGATATCTCAGGAAAATTTCAATTAGTCCGATGCTCACAAGGATTTCAAGCCTAACGTTGATACTGCATCCAAATACTAATCCTTTTCAACTATCTCTAGGGTTGCGCTCTAGTTTACTGTCCTTGGATCGGAGGAAAGCTGCGCAATCGCGACACGAGAAAATGAGCATTCAAGTTACCCAATCGTTCCATAGTCGACACATTGTGATGTTGCATTCAAACTGCACAGTGTCTCGTTCTTTGCCAAACAAAATAAAGCCTTGTAATAACACTAGCATCCTTTTTTTTGTTAGCCGCTTTTAATAGCGCTTGTACAGGGGCGCGTTTGACTTGATCTTTTTCTCGATTTGTATAAGGAAAATGCAAGTTGAGCAAGTGTAACAATGGCGGTCAGTCACGCTGAAGTGCGTCAGCCTCAACGTGAGCTGAGAGAAAGACACTACTTTTTTTGTTGCGATCTGGGCGAGGTTTGCTAATGTTTTTGTGACTGTCAAATAGCCCCAGTCTTCCTCATGCTTGCTATGGCGGCGGTTGCAGATAACCATACAAATAGGGGCTTACCAATCATTCGACATGATTAACTGTATTTGTTTCTTGCTTATATTTTGTACTATCTGTGAAATTCTCTGAAATTGTCTCTCCTTGTTTTTAAAGGGTTTATATGCAAAATTATGTTTTCACAATGTTCTTAAATAAAGCCTATTTTGGTACCTCTTCTCTATTGCATTGATTGACTGCCTTATTCAATATTCAGAATATTGGGGGTGCTGGAGCCAATATCAGCTAAATTTGGGCAGTGGCCAGAATTGGTCGTGAAGCACAGGGAGAATTAAGACCATTTTAAAGGCAATTTGAAGTGTTCCATATGCATACGGTACATGTTTCTCAGATGTGGGAGCAAACTGGAGTACCCAGAGAAAACCCACAAAGCATGGGAAAGAATTTGCAAGCTCCACACAGGATGGTCCAAACCCACCACACTTTGGTCTCAAAACTCTGGCGTTGTTTATTACATTATCTGAAATAAAATATTTACAAATGCAATTATATAAGGCTTTTGAACACAACATTCCAGATTCAGGACATTTTGTGGAGGAAAACACCGGTTGAGTTGGTGTAGTTCCAATAACTTCCAATAAAGGGCGTACAGGCATCATAAATATTCATAGAAAACCCTAAAAGCCAAACCACACATATTTCAGCCACAACAATCAATTCTGACTGCATTGTGTGGACACGTGTTGATGACTGGACAAACGTGTCATGGCCGCAACATCTCTTTTCCAAAAACATGGTCTCCTATGGATTGCCAGCTGTTTATGCAGGAAACATTTAACGTGTGAGCATCTGAGGGACCACTTCCTCCAATTGTGAAGGCCGGAACCACCCAATAGGTCACTTTCATTAAGTAAATGTAAGCGTGGGGCTCACACGGGGCTGGAGTTTGAACATAGTGAAGCAAAGACATATTTTGTTAAATACTAATAACATAAATAAACTTGCTAATGGAGGTCGAACCGAAAACTCTGATGAATTATTGGCAGTGTCTATGAGTTTCTAGTCTTATTTTGGATATGAAGCAATACAAGCAGTTTTCAAGGGCCTCTTATGAGGCAACATTGAGCAACAGTTAGTAAGAAACCCTATATATAAATGACCACTGTCAGCCCTCCCACGTCAATATGCTTGGACGTCTATCACCGACAGTGGGGCCGAATGAGCTTGTTTAATTACCCGATTTGCTTGTGTTGTTAAACATGTGGCATAATCCCAACAAATCGAAAGGCTCACCCTATTTTCATGACTTTTTTTCTTTCCAACTGATGACAAAGAAAATAAACCTTGCTAATACTAATATTGAGGTTTACCGTGACCCATGCTGATTTAAATGGGTGGTCCGACACTGCCAGGAAGTCATGTCAAGTCTGTTGAAGCCCACCGTAAAGGGTGTGGATGCTGGGGTAAAAAATCTCGGGTGATTCAAGAGTGAATGCGTGATTCACCCAATCATCAGTCACAGCTTTTTCTTTCTTACATTCCAAACCTGTGTGCTGGAAACATACTGAGATAAATCATGAGATTTTTTTTGCAGTAGTCAGTAAAATTAAAAGATAAGGTAAGATAAAGTTTTTTTAGTTAAGTGTCTGTTTAATACTAGGAGGAAATTTATTTTCAATTGTATTAGAAAATCATCTACATAGTTGAACACACAATATTTCTTTTAGTGAGTGACTTGTTGCCAACTCTATTGTACTCACCAGATTCCAACATTAACCATTTCATTCACTAGTTATGCTTTTTTTCCTGCTTAATATTTTTTTATACATCCATATTGGACAACCATCCTAAATTTTCGACTCGGGGGCCAATTGCGGCCTGCAGGAAAGATTTTGTGGCCCCTATTTGACTTCTAATCATAGCATTCGTGTTAACCGCTTGTATTTTCTAATGAGCAATAAAAATATAAACATAAAAGTAATTTTAAAAGAAGGTATTTCATTGAAGGATGCATTTTGAGAAAAAAAATGCAGTTAAAGACTATGAATTATTAAAAAGAATATAAAGAATTCCTAATATTCTATAAATGAATTAAAACAAATTAAAATTTCAAACAAAAAAAAGAAGAAAACATACAAAAAAATCCAAATAAGTGGAGCCTATGTGTTTTTTGCTATAGTGTAACCACAGATCATCTTAACATTTTTTTGGCTTGCGTTGACATTTGGCAGTGAATGAGTTAAGCTAATAATATTTGCTGAACAGATGTTTACTGTAATGACAACTCTCCCTGCAAGAGTTCAACTGGAAAGTTTAAAGTATTGTTTTTTTCTTAGCTTATTCAAGTAAAAACAATGTAACGACTTTATTAATGCCAAATATCTGTCCTCCCATGAAGTCATCCATCTCATATATTTGACTAAGCCTATGTAAATACATTAAAAATGCAATTGTGAAAATATTCCTACTAAACTCATAATCCTTATTAAGAGTCATTTTCCTCGAATGTGATTTAGTTGTTGTGACCTCACCCTGTCCATGTTTTGTAACACAGTGCATTGCGCCACCGGATACAGCTGATATTAACATGTACAAAAATCTGGGTTATGTTGTTTACAGCTGTAAAATAGCTGTTATTTTACTCATGAAATGCTCCATTGATGGAGAATTTAATGGTTTCATCTTTAGTACATTTGTATCTTCAAGCTATATTGTTCCGAAACTGACCTACTTGCGTCAGCTAACTTGACCTAATGCTTCATCATCAAGCTAAAAAAAAAAAGCTCTATTGCTGAATCAGCAATGACTTGTTCTCTCTGCTGTCGGATTAATTTTAGCTCTTAACTTTGTGTGGAAATATGCTATCTTTAAGCAAAAGTCATATTTGGACTTGCTTTGAAAATATGTTGAACTTTTAGATGTGCAGGGAACCTAACACTGGATTTTATTGTGTTTGCAACTTTCTCAAAAGTCCTATTTGTTAGGCAAAAAGTCACATTGGGGGAAATGTGGTGGTTAGATGGTTTATTTAGCTAATGGCGATAAGACATCACAAACTGTACAGAGGCACAGAGGTTTTCTGATAGGTTAAAAAAAAGTATATTCACACAGAACAGAAGCTCACTATTTAAAAAAAAATGTTAATGCATCGACACAATACTCTGTTCAGTATTAGGAAATTACAAAGGGCAACTATTCAGGAAATGGATATCATTTGATATATAGACTAGAATAAACATTAAAAAACTAAAGTTGATTTCCCTTACAAAAAGGATATTTGTTCGCATTTTCTGTTCTTTATAACTAAAAATAAATAGAATATTTTCAACATTTAACGACACAATACTTTAAAGAAGGATCCTTACAATATATAGTCCAGTTTTTAAAAATGTACATAGTTATATATATGTTGCCTTGTACTCAAGCTTATACTTACTGTAATTGCAATATAAAATTTACTGAAGGAACACTGAAAGTGTTCACGTGATAATTTAGTTGGTAAGCATACAAAAACAAAATCAGGTATATTTTCCAATTTTTCCAACAATCAAAATGTACGTTTTCGATTAAGTACATCACATTTTTGTATTATTCCTACGACATTCCCAGTTTTTTTTCCGAGAGAAAATTTGATTGTTTCATCATTTTCATGCATAGGTCTTAAATAGAAGGATTATTTTATAATTTGTAGTACATTAAAATAATCTTTTTTAACCTTCTTACACAATTTTCTTCTACTTAAACGTACCAAATTACCAAGCCCCTCAAGGGAATTTCAGAAGAAATCTTTCCCCCCCCAAATCAGTGCTTTGTTATTTAAAAATGTACAGAGAAGTTTAAAAAAAAAATCCAATTACAGCACATTTCTACAGACCTGCAAAATTCTTATCCAAATAAGATGTTCAACACCATGTTTTTCAAAGTCTCCTACATCCATTAAACTTGAAAAGAGAACTTCACACTGTCACACACTCAAAAAAACCTATCTACATTTCTGGCAATATCCTTAATGTACTATACATCCTCATTGTATAGCTAAGGTGGAATCAAATTATTAACTCAATATAAATATATATATACGTATATATATATATGTATATATATATATATACATATATATATATATATATATATATATATATATATATATATATATATATATATATACATATATATATATATATATATATTTATATATATATATATATATATATATATATATATATATATATATATATATATATATATATATATAGACTGTTTTTTCTAATTATGCTCAACCAGGCATAAAAGCGTGTTAACTACTACCACCACCTCCAGACTACCATGTTTCTGTGTCCAGTCACTTGGCCACTCATACCAATGGAAAGTAACGTATTACACATTTGACTAAGGAAAAGAGATATCCATTAAATATCCATTCTTTCCAAGAGAAAAATGTTTTGCGTTCATTAAGGTTTTCACTGTGAAATACATTTGAGCCTTGAATCTGTTTTTCCAGAGGATGAACTGAAGTTACGCAAATAATTCAAAGTGTGTAGTATTGCAATTAACACAAGAGCCACCAAGTACATATTTCTTCCCTACGCTTCTACGCTGCTAGGTTTATCATCCATGTTTTTTCCTCTCAGGCAGGTACACGTCTCCAGATTGTGTCTGAGGTCGTCTATGCGCATGTCCTTTAGCTGAATTAGTCTCTCCAACTTGTTCACCTTCATCTGCAGAATCTACACACACATACGGTGACACATTGATTGGAAATCAACAGGCGGTGCATTGACTGAAAGTGAGCGATGCATGTTGAAAAAAAAGCAGTGAAAAGGAAGTGTTGCACTCGTGTCCTTGTATAGCCTCTTGCCTCACATGCACATGGTGTCACATATATCCGCTGATGCAAAACTGACTCACTGACCACTGCTGACACAGCTTGGGTCTTATATGCGCACACACCTGCAAAATGTCTATGCTTTGCTTTTACCCCGCAGAGAATGAAAATAGGAAGAAAAGAAAGATATGTTTCCCAGATTTGTATGAGTGCATTCGTGCGTACCTCTACTGTCTCCTGCAAAGCCATGGCTCCATGCTCTTTTTCCTTTAGAATTTGGCGCACAGCTGGGTCCAAGTTGGAGTAAAACTGAGCTGTGTGCTGTATTTTGCTACTAAAAAAACCAAACAAAAACAATATGTTTAATATGTAAAATGTCCACACACTACTTTGCAAAAAATGAGAAAATTAGGGCAAGATTTAAGTGGGTGATATGTGAATAAATAAATTGAACTTTTGCAAAAAGCTCTGCTTCCTTAGTTACGGTGGCTAGGCCAAAAAGACTTCAGACGTATAGTGGAGTTTTTTTAAAGTGATTTTACCATTGCAACATCCTCCAGGCAACATAGGGAAAGAAGTTTACATTATGCAGTGGATAGCTATAGTATTGAAAATATTTTAAAAATTGTACCAAGCTATTGAGGCATACAGTTTACAAGTTCAAGACTTACAGTTAAGCAAAGGTTTGGATGATTAGGGTGTCAATTTAGGAAAAATTTGCATGAAACATGAAAACAAAATGAGTTCAAGGTGCTTCCTGGAATGCTAGATTTACTTAAAGAGGAAACATCGCTTCCATTGCTATGTAGGAACACTCAAATAGGACTGTGAAAAATACATGGCGTTAACTAGCTTTAGTTAATGAAACAGCTATACTTAGGCGTTATTGCAAAAAATATATATCATTGTAAGATCTGCAATTGGTGGGCCACCAATTCAGGGTGTCTCCTGCCTGTTGCCCATAGTTGGCTGGGATATGCACCAGTGACCCTTGTGAGGATAAGCGTTTTTTTAAAAACGGGCCATGTTGTATTTACGGTTTCATTTAGACCACAGGTGTCAAAGTGGCGGCCCAGGGGCCAAATCTGGCCTAGCGCATCATTTTGTGTGGCCCGGGAAAGTAAATCATGAGTGCCGACTTTCTGTTTTAGGATCAAATTAAAATGAAGAGTATAGATGTATATTACATTTCCTGATTTTCCCCCTTTTAAATCAATAATTGTAATGTTTTAATCAATTTTTTTCCGTGTTTTTAGTTCAAAAATCATTTTGTAAAATAAAAATAAAAATATATATAAAAAAGATAATATAAACTTTGTTTTAGATCTATAAAAAACGGAATATTCAGGGATTTTAATCCAGTTCTTTTAATCCATTTATTAAAAAAAATCTAAATATTATATCTAAAATGGTCCGGCCCACGTGAAATCAAGTTGACGTTAAAGTGGCCCGCGAACCAACCCGAGTCTGACACCCTTGATTTAGAGGGTCGCTATGTCTGCCAACTAGGCTGTCACAATTAATGGACTATAGGAAAAGCTGTCAATTCATTAGTCAATAAATATTTTTTTAAATATATATATTTTTTGTTTTCTATCTTTTACTTATTTGTTTTTCGTATGTGTAAAAAGTACATTTCAACCAATATTTTAAATTTTTATTTACACTGCTGGATACTGACTGAGATGTTTTAACACTTAAATACTATATTATAGCTCAGTTTATATTCTTACATTTGTTTTAGACTCCCCATTGCCTAACCAAAAGCTGTATATATTTATGAAACCAGGTAATTCTAAATTTTGTATTTTTGTTTTGTTTCCCATGAAGGATTCTAGATCATTTCTCTGTGTTTGGTGATAACGATGATGGATGTTGAAGCTTATTTTGGTGTTACCATGTCTCCAATTTCAGCTTTTCATCGCGTTTCACCTCCTCATGTACCATCTGAGACAGATATCTGGCCTCACTTTGAGTAAGCTCTGAAAGAGGAGAAAAAGCATGACATTCCCGCTGTAATCATGTTGACTTTTCACAAGAGGTGAATAGTGAGCTGTTCCTGGACACACTAAGTAAAACTTAACGCAACCAAGGGGGGGGGAGAAAGAGTATGAGTGTTGAGGAGAAGCAGAACAACGGAGAGTAGGCTTTGAAGTTCTGCTATGCTGATTTTTAGCTAGAGATAAAGCTTTGCTGCTGATATGAGGATGTTTGCTCTGGGTCTGCGTGTGTGATAGAGTGCAGGGCGGGGAGCAGGAAAGGAAAGACGAGCTGCTCTGAGGTCGTCAGCGGACAAGGTTATTTGCAAGGAAGGATAAAGTGTGAAAGTCAGAAGGGAGCCCAAAAGTTTGAGACCTATAATGTAGATTGATTGCAATACAAAAGATACGCACTAAAACGTTAAAAGTTTAGTGCTTTAACTGTAAGGGAGTTGCTTTAAATATGAGTGCCTCGACATTTTAGGATTATTTAAATACTCTTGTTGTCACTAGTGAGAGGAAATTTGTTGTACTATAGCACATGTGTCAAAGTGATGGCCCGGGGGCCAAATCTGGCCCGCCGCATCATTTTGTGTGGCCCGAGAAAGTAAATCATGAGTGCCGACTTTCTGTTTTAGGATCAAATTCAAATGAAGTTTATAGATCTATATTATATTTCCTGATTTTCCCCTTTTTAAATCAATGATTGAGATTTTTTAATCCAATCTTTTCGTTTTTAGTTCAAAAAGTATTTTGTAAAATCTGAAAATAAATATATAGAATATTTTCTGTTTTCCACTTTATTATTGAACAAAATTAAAAAATGTATTTTTTTTTGAAAAACAAATTATTAAAAGACAATTTCCCTTACTAAGCAAAAGAAGCTCAAATAAACATTGTTTTACTTCTAGACAAACTGAATATTTAGGGCTTTTGATCCAGTTCTTTTAATCCGATTTAAAAAAATGTTTAAGTATTATATCGAAAATGGTCCGGGCTTTATGAACTCGAGTTGACGTTAATGCGGCCCGCGGACCAACCCGTGTTTGGCACCGTTGCTGTAATAGATCACCTGTGACAGTTCTTTCTGGGTTCTTGGAGTCGTAGAATTCCAAATTCTGCATTAAAAATATACTCTTATCATAGCCCATAGCATGCATATGTACATACATGTAGGCTTACATACTGATAGAATGTGTGCCTTGTGGTCTAGCCTCAGTTCTATCTTTTCCCTCAGGTCGCTCAACACACTCTCGATCACTCCGGCAGATCGCAGTACAATCTTCTTCACAGACTTCTCGGGCACATGAAAGTTCAACTTGGAGAACACCTTCCTGTGGATGCAAAATGACACGCACATCTGTTTCCAGTTTGAAAAAGATCAACAGATGGAAAGGGTTTTGAACCCATGTTACATGTTGTGATGATAAACACCACAGGGATATTCAGCACTGGCCGTGCGCCATTCATATGGCCCCGGACTGTGTTTGGGCTACTTTGTAGGGTTAGATCAAGATAGTTTGGATAAATTCATCCGCTGAGTAAACTGGATGTGTCGAGGGGTCCTATGGGATTGGTGGGTTGGGATAGTACTAGACAACTACGAGTTACATTGGCCCAAGTACCAACTGGAATACTATGTCCTATGGAAAAATAAAATTATGTGTGACAAGTATACCCATTGATGCATTGGCTATGGCCCAATCTACTTGGTGTGATTTTTTTGGGGGGGCACCAAATATCTTGGGGGGGATACTCATGCTGTGATTCCCGAATGCTCTGTAACATATGAAGTACATTTCAATAAACTACATAAGAACATTCACTCATTCACTCATTTTCTGAACCGCTTTATCCTCATTAGGGTCGTGGGGGATGCTGGAGCCTATCCCAGCTGACTTTGGGCCAGAGGTGGGTGACACCCTTAATTGGTGGGCACAAGGAGACGGACACTCATACCTAGGGGCAATTTAGAGCGTCCAAATGTTGGAGGAAACTGGAGTACCTGGAGAAAACCTACGCGAACAAACACACTCCACACAGTGAGGATCCACCTGGGATCGAACCTTCGACCACAGAATAGAATCAGGCTGTCTTAGCAGTAATCAAGATATCAATAATTATGATAACATGTATTATTATGTAGAATCTGTTCAGTGTACCGCAAAATAAGTAGGGTAAAGTGTGAAGATATTTCAGGGGAACCATAAACAGTGATTTACGTACACCCTTTCAGTTGTAAAAATACAATATTTTCAAAATATACATTATTTAACAAACTCTTTTGTCATTTGAATTTTATGGCTGAATAACAGATGATGTGATGTGTCTTGCCTGTTGAGGAGGTTCCAGTTGCTAAGCTTCTGTTGTGTGGAGCTGGCAGGGGTGTAGTTGTGCAAGTCTATAATCTTAGGGCAAAAATGTTTAACCACCTCAGCCACCATCACTGCAAAAAAACAAACAATGCATTTTTGCATGTATACATGACATTAATGAATTAATTGCGTCAAGCATGTGGTTTGAAAAATATTTTTTTATGGGTCTGAACCATCTTGGCTAAACACGAGCTAGTCAACATTGACATTTTAGGCAAAAATCTATATTACAAATTAATTCATTCATTTTACATACTGCTTATCCTCAACACGGTCGCGTGGGGTGCTGGAGCCTATCCTGACTAACTACAGGCACTAGGAGGGGACAACCCGAATTGGTGGCCAATCGCAGGGGGACAAAGAGACAGACAACCATTCACACTTACGCCCATACCTAGGGGCAATTTAGAAATCTCAACCAGCCTACCCTGCATGTTTTTGGGATGGAAGCAAGTAACATGCAAACTCCCCACTGAAAGGTCCGGGATCAAACCCTCGACCTCAGAACTGTGGGACCGACGCGTTAACCACTTGACCAATGGTTCACCTTATACTTATGATTTATTCATTTTAATTATGTGAGTATTCCGTTAATTGGATCTGGAAATGGAAGGATGTGGGGTGTTACGCCCCCCGTAACCGCCCCCTGTAAATTACACCAATGGATTCACCTGGTGGGAGACAATTACCAAGTGGGATTTTTACTCCCTCACACTACAAACAAAGTTATTATCTCCCGACATTGCCAATTCAAACCACTCATTATTAACTCTTTCGAATCATATTGTTTGAGACTTTTTGTTGTTGTTGTGAAACGTCATTGGACCGCGCAGGTGCTCCTGATGTTTTAGCATTTTCGTTAGCCAAGCATTAAGTACCTCCGTCGCTGAAGTCATTGGCGATGTTCCTTTTTGGTCTCGAAAGACGGATTTTATCTATCCACGCGTACAAGTCCTGCAGCTCATCCTCGTCTAACTCTCGCTCCATTCGCGTTTCCGTGCTCTAAAAAAAAATCCAAATTTACACCGTTTCGAGAGACAGACGGTATCGCAGTGTTGTTGTGCCGGTTGCTGGGCAACGTAACGTAAGGGTCACTACACAGGATGGACAAGGACCCAGTTAAAACACTAAATAGTAATATTACGTGAGCAGACGTACGTATATATACGTACTAACGGTGTGTCAATGCATGATACTAGTTGTATTAGTAAAATTGATTTTTGCATTCTCTCAAGTTTTTTAAATGTTCTTTCTCGCCTTTTTCTAAGTGTGATCTTTGTATAAAACAGCCAAGCTATTATTTTGGTTGTCTGACCATGTCTGAGAAGTTTTAAATAAAATAATAATGCAGAAGAAAAAACTCGATTTAAAGGTGACCTTACATAATTAGTTATTACTATTATGTTTACATTATTTTATTCATTATTCTATGTATTTATTTTTTTTCTGGTTTGTAAGACAATTTGGGCCCGGATTGGCCAGAATGTATATTTGAAGGTATTTTAAGATGTACTTATTGCGAAGCGGTTAGCCCGTCGGCCTCACAGTTCTGGCATTGATGGTTCAATCCCAGTTTACACTCAATACTTTGTTAATATTTGGAGGAAAAAAACCTTTAAACAAAATAAAACTATTTTTAAGTCAGTCACAAAGCATTCCAGAATTGGCCAAATTGTCCCCCAATTCTGGAATGACAAGTATTTTTAAACCAACATTACAAATGATAAAAATAGATAAACACTGCAGTTACAGATACAGATATTGAGAGCAAGAATGCAAAACATATTGCTTTGCTATGAAGCAATCACAAGTTATCCTCTTATATAACGCAGATATTATCGATATGCCAGCTCATAGCCATGAAGGGGTCTTTGGAAATGAACAAACTCAAGAGGTCTCCAATTTTATTCACAGATAAGCATGCACAAATGGTCTTTATAAATACTGTATAAATTAAACTCAGATTAAAATTTGAGTCGGCGTTGTAAGAAATTGGTTATTACAATACAATATAGCGACGCATACTGCATAAAATATACAATTTAAAAAAATCCCTTGAGAAGTTCAAATTGATTTGTTGATATGAGCATAAGACAGCAAAAAAATCATACATTCATATAGTCCCGAAATAGGATTCAAGGCAAATTCATGTTAATTGCGTTCTGTCCTTTTCATACAAAATTCTTTAAAGTGCCCAACTTGCCACATTTAAAAATCCCTTCACTTTTTGTAGTACCAAACATAGGAAAAGAGTTACAGCATCAGCAGTGCAATCATAAAGACTTGTTCACATATCTCCGGATTGAGTAGGCGAGAGACATTTCCCTTCAAACAGATCATCTTCATCCTCATCATGGTGGCACATCCATTAGATCTGTCAATCCCAACTTTAAAAAGAAGCAAGGCAGATGGTGGCAATCCTTCCATCAAAGATAAAAAGCACAAGTCTCTTATTTTTCTTGTTGATCCTTCAGCTGGATCCTGTCCCCGCATGAACCTTCACCAATGTTCCCTGAACTTTTTTGTCTTTTTTTTTTTTTTTTATTAAGTCCTTATTGGCCAGATAAGAGTATCCATGTTTGAAGATTTCAGAAACAACTGCTTCCCCGGTCATCTAGGTTTTCGTATTGGAGTCAGGCGAGCTCTTCCTGCAAGCTAAACAAATGAATAGCATCAGCCAGACATCAAGGCATTTAGCTTTTTTTTGTCGCTAGAGTTCACAGCCTTTCACATGACCTCCATAATTTCATCCTCAAAAACAAAAGGCAACGAATTTGGCAACTTTTAAAATTAGAAAACTTTAGAAATGTTGACAAGTGATTCAAAAACGATTCACACTCAGCCCTAAAGAGT
The DNA here is from genome assembly GCF_051989625.1 of Stigmatopora argus. Taxonomy (NCBI): domain Eukaryota; kingdom Metazoa; phylum Chordata; class Actinopteri; order Syngnathiformes; family Syngnathidae; genus Stigmatopora; species Stigmatopora argus. The sequence goes on along the minus strand of NC_135397.1, from coordinate 12,940,610 downwards.
CTTCAATTAACCTAAAACACATGGAAAAGTCACATAAGAAAATATAGAAGCGCCTTCTAAGAAGGTACAACTATGGCCGATAAAATATGAACACAAATAAAAAGATTTTAAAAAGTCAAAATGTGATGATCAACAAATTCAAACATTTCAAGTACAAATCGAAATCATAATTCTATGACCTAATCCATTATCGCAGGGGTAGGGAACCTATGGCTCGGGAACCACATGTGGCTCTTTTGATGGTTGCACATGGCTCTGAGCTAAAATATGGAAACCGGTGGTGAGAGAGCCGAGTCCCGAACACACCAATAGGAACGTCACGTTGGCAGTGGCATTGACATGTTTTTTTCATTAGAGTCTTCTGCATCTATTCTCTCATTGATACTCATTGATATTCATTGATTAGCAACAGCGTAACAATGTTGTCAAAAGAATTCAAAGACTTTTTGTACTTTAAAAGTGGTAAAATGACTTAAAAAATGGCACATTTTCATGTATTTTTACTTTTAAATTGTCAGTATGGCTCTCAAGGAATAACATTTGAAAATAGGAATTGTTTATGGCTCTCTCTTTCAAAAAGGTTCCCGACCCCAGCATTATCCAATAAGGACAATGTCAACTCCTTGAAAAGCAACAGTAGGTACTCCATCTTATGCGTTACTTGTCAGGGCAAGCTAATACTGAGCCACTGCTTGTTCATTATCAGCTATGTAGGAATGATGGCCAAAAATGTGAATTCTTCGAGATAAGAATGAGTCTGACTAGATGAGCAAAGGATTTAGGGAAGCACCCTTCTGGTGCCAATACATACCAGCTCAGTGTGAGGCAGCTTCGAAGGGATGACGGCGGGCTTTGGCTTTACAGGCGGTGTGACAGGTTTTGGCTTTGTTATCTGTAAAAGATGCAGAGGATGATGTCAGAACAACAAAACAAAAGATCTTGTGTGATTAAATGCACACTCACTGGTTTGGATGTTAGTGGCGGTAGCGGTCTGGATGGAGGTAAAGGCCGAGCCTGGAAATAATCAGAAATCAATATGTGACTCATCACATTATCCAGAGACGCCTCTAAATGATTAGTTTATAAAGGGTTGGACCGTCAGACCCTGTAGTTCCCCCTGACTCATAGTTCATGAACAGTTTGTGCAGTGAAACATGGCTGAAAGGTTTGAAAACATTTCAAATCAATATCTATTTGTCATGCTATTTATTATTTATTCATCTTCTGTACCGCTTACCCTCACAAGGATCGCGTGGGGTGCTGACTATGGGCTCCAGCCAGGGGGGTGGGGGGGGACACCCTGAATTGGTGACCAGTCAATCGCAGAGCACAAGGAGACAGACAACCATTCACACTCACACTCATACCGAGGGGCAATTTAGAGTGTTCAACCAGCCTACCCTGCATGATTTTGGGATGTGGGAGGAAACTGAAGTACCCGGAGAAAAAACACGCGAGCCCAGCGAGAACATGCCAACTCCACACAGGTAGGTCTGGACCTGGGATCGAACCCCTTGATCTTAGAACTGCGATGACGATACGCTAACCACTCGCCACTGGGTCCAGGACCCTGGCAATGAATCTTAAACTGTTTATTTACATAGCATTCCATTTTAGGTTACCTCAGAGTAGACTGGCTTGCTTGGCACTGCTGGTACTTGCAAATGTGGCCTTGAACCCTAAAAGACAAAACAAAAATACACAATCAGACTAGAGTAAAAGCTTAAAAATCGAAGAAGATACAACGGCTCATGCCGGCATGCTATACGAACTGGATCATGTTACCTGTTGGATCTTCGAGGACTGAGGTACAGTTGGTTCCTTTCTGGGTGGCTGTAGGAGGCAAAGTGGAAAGAAAAGCATCATGAATGTTTCCTTAGACAGACTGCACGGAATCGACATTCTCAGGATGAGTAATTGGAAAGTAGACGATTCCAGACACGCAGTGGGTCTTTGGGGATACGCTACTGAGAAAATTACAGAGGCTTGTGTCTGAGATCCCCAAGCTACACACGCTACATGACTGCGTTACATTTCTGCCAGTAGTGGCTGCCAATGCAATCGATGGGGTGGATAAAACATTTTGAATGGGCAAAAGCTGCCTAATCTATCGGACGAACCTCAGGAGCTGTTCTGTAAGGCTTTGACGATGGATTGACCATGGAGATGGACAGCGATTTACACACTTGGGTAGCTGAAGACTCCACAAATGTTGGCTGGCTGATGGCAGTGGGACGAAGATGAGGGCTCCCTCGTGAAATGCCTGATTGAAATAAAGGATTTGTCTGTCCCGAGGTAGATTGGAGGTATCTGTGAAATGGATACACATTGGAACTCGGATTAAAGAAACATATATAAGTGCTGATTGATCTGTCGCAGCTAAGAGAGTTGAATTTCAAACCTCTTGGCAGGTTGCATTTTCCGGCCGCAGCACATGAATCCGCCAATCAAAAGCACCAAGAATATGAGCAAGCTTACAACCAGTGACACGATAAGCCCCAGCCCGCTGCCTGTAAACACACATACATCTCATTAGCAATAGCCATTCATTGCTTGAGGCGTGTGACAGCAAACGTAAGTAACATCATTACTGTATCTGTGAAGGGGAATTCCGTAAAATTCCGCCTTTGCCTTTAATTGATCACAAAAGCACAGCTGTCTGACTCTATGCAAAGAACATTCCAAGAAATAAGTGAAAAAACAGGAAAAAGTCACATGTTGAGCACATAACAGCCACAACTAATTTCTCAGGGATTTATTTATCCAACTGCAGCTTTTTAAGGGAACGTAATCTGCTGTGGTCAGGAAGTTAAGTATTAACGTTTAAATGTCTGAAAAACATCGTCAGTCCTATCAAGTGATTATTGTTAAGGCTTGATGTAGTTGATCCTACATCTTCATCCGCACAAAAAGTCATTAATACTTGCACACAATACCTTCAATTACTTCCGACTCCAGCACATCACAGTAAGGTGGAGCCCAACCGGGATCACAGTGACACTTGTTTTGATGGTTACAAACCTGTTTGCGAGAAACTCAGTCAATTTAGGATGCTTTTTATATTGCTAAATAAGTAAAAAGATTTCTCACTCCACGGTTGCTGCACTTTGCAGAGCAGTCTTGCGCTCCATATGCTCTAATATTTCTGATGTCACTGCATCTGTGATTGTAGCATACCTGAAAGAGATCAATACAATTTTAGAGCATGTCATTTATTCATTCATTCATTTTCCAACCAACAAATTGAACCTGACCAAACTAATTAGATAAGGGACAAACAAACCAATTCGTTTCAGAATTGGCTGAAGGAAACCCTGACTCGGATGTGACTCGCGACAAAGATGAGTTTGACTCCTCTGCCCTGCAGTGACGATTTAATGTACCATATTGTTGCCACACTTGGTGCCGGTGGGCACCATGCCCAGGTCTGCAGGATAGTTGTCCTCAGGCTTCAAGGTTGCCTCGTTACAGTCCTCACTTCCTACTTTGTAGAACAACTTCCTAGATGTCACTGGGAACTCCCATCCCCCCGAGCAGAAAAGTGTCTTACATGATTGCTCCCTACAAACCAACAACACAAATAAAAAAGGAAATGATTCACAAAATAATGCAGCACAACACAAACAAACAAAAATTGTGAGGGTGTCAGAACATACTGGCCCAAACATCTATGCAAAAGGGGCTTTGGGCAACGTTCATATTGGAAGTAACAAGCATCCGCAGCCACTTCAGCATCTGTAAATGAAACAAATTGGAAAGTCAAATTTTATTTACATGGCAGAGCAAAATCAACTCATAATACAATGGTACGGCTAAAATACAGTGTTTAAGTGTTAAAATATGTATGTCAACCCCCAACCCGGCTCAAGGGGCCCGTTGATATCTATTGCCCCCGGGCCCTGTTCCCATTTGTTCCGCCACTGGGTAAAACCGATGTGTTCTAGGTTTTTTTTTTAAAAGGAGTTACAACTTACCAGGTCCCCACAGTCTCTTGCAATGGTGCTGTCTCGATGGACACTGTCCGTTGTAGCAGTATCCTTTCCCACGGTTGCACGACAGGCCGTTCTGCGCGTAGGCGTCGGGAGGACAGGAGGCGGACAGTCCATTGCAGTGTTCTGCCAAGTCGCAGTTTCCTGTCTTTGGCCGACAGACGCTGCCTGACGCCTTTAGCTGCAAATGGTGATGAACCACAAATGCAATTAATCACACGCCACAAATCAGCCCGCTCATTCCCGATTTTACTCCAAAGTCGCACATTGAGAATCACGTGAAGAGATCATATCACATACTTGACAGTTGTGGCAGCATTCCCCCACGGCACATTGGGCGCCTGCGCTAAGTTTGCAGTTTGTGGCATTGCAGCAGGGATTTTTGCATTCCTTGAAAGAGAACAGCATATTACAATCTCGCTTTATCCGTTGAGATTTATGATGTAAACATTTGAGCGCAGGCCGGATACCTCGACGGTTCCACAGTCACATTCCTCTCCGGGCTCTAGGAAGGCATTGCCACACACTGGCCCACCGTAAACGCGATCAGTAGACGGGGTATCCAACAGACAGGCTGGGTTGATCTCCTCCAAGAACCTGTCAAGCTGCTGCAGGCTGCAGCTGCTGAACATCTCCGGATACACGCCGCTAGAGGGATATTTGAGGTGTCCTGATAATGCCTTTGAGATTGCAGTAGTCAATTGAGATGTATAAATGATCTTACCCAACACTCTCTGCCATAATGCAACCCTTTTTTGTTGTCAATGAACCACAGATACAGTTTTCTGTATCATGAGACAAGCCCAAGTTGTGACCCATCTCGTGGGCAATGGTAGAGGATACTCCTATTGCATTATTGTTATGATCCTGTGTGGAACAAAAATAAAGTGTAAGCCATCACACACTCAGTATTGAGAAATGTTGCCTATTCTCAAGTGTTTTACAGATTCAACAAGTCTGCTTTTTAAAATAGAATAGCATTGGGTAAAATCATGAAGGAATTAATTAAGTGAACGGATAAAATGGTGTACTACGTGCTTTACATTTAGCATGTGGGATGCTGATTACGTCTTAACTGGTAGTTTGCTGTCTTTAAGAAATGACCTGATATCAGGTTAATCACTGATTCAAGGCACACCTTCTCACCATCGCATTATTTGAATCAAGAGCAAAATCACAGCAGTTTAGGACAAGAGGTGGGGTATACACTCATAACTGATAGCCAGCCAATCACCTGCAAGCAATGTTCCCTCTAATTTTTTGTTTGTCTTGGCAGAAAGACAACCTCCCTGAGCACACTGAGTACCGGTGTGAGCAACATCATCATTGCTCGCTATGGGCACACACCAGTATCACCTGCCATAAGCAGGTGTATGTCTACTACACATAAATGATTTAGTAATAATAAAATGTAGTGATTAATATCTATGAAGCTAAAAAAAATGGGATTTTATTATGTGCGCTCCATATGATTTGCTGTGCGCAGAGAAGACGAGAGTAGTGCGCAATTGCGCACACGCGCATCTTAGAGGGAACATTGCCTGCAATCAGTACCACAAAACACCCACCTCATTGACAGCTCCCGAATTGGAGGTACACATTGCCTTTGTGTTGGCAAGACCCACCGTGGTGCCTTCGAAATCCAACCCTCTAAGCAATAAAAAGAAGAAAAAAAATCACATTAGTCAGAGCAGATGAAAGACTGTTTACGTTGGCCCAAAAAAATACGTCTTAAAAATTTACGTGATGAATTGCGCGTTGTCGTGCTTCTTCTTCGGCAGGAGGTTTCGCTGACGCCACTCCAGAAAAAGTTTAAGTGTCTGCTCGGGATTGGCGCTGACCTCTATTTGATCTTCATACGACCAGATATCAAGACTGACTAACATCACACGGACACCCACGGGACGATAGAGCTGGAACATGATAGCGGAATGCAGTTTGAGCAAATTCAAAGAAAAGGGAAATAAGATTAATACATTTCAATATTGTGGAGGATGACTCAGGCGAGTTAGATGAGATGCGACAAACTAAAAGAGCAAGGATATGCTAGGCCATTAATACTGTCACAGACCAATGTTGGGTCTACCGTCTGATGATTCAAAGATGTTGGCCCAATTTCTAGAGAATATGCAAACAGCAAAGTGTGAATTGTGTGAAAGTCCTCTGCTTAGGTGTTGAGATTCACAGTTGAAGTGAGAGAACTTCTCCTTTTAATCACTTGTGAGGAACAGCTCGTATCAGAACACTTTTTTTCCTCCCTTTCTGCCATCCAGGCGAAAATGATATGTTATGCATGCACAAGAAATATTCCCAGACTGCATAAAATAAACCTGTGTGAATTTTAGAATAAACTGATTTCACAGCATCAACTATTTCTGTCCTTTTCAAAAACACATACCCGGTCAACGTGGTTTGCTATTTCAAGCACACGAGCCTCCATTGTCCTTTTGTTACCAAACTTCTTGTACTAGAAGGAACACATTTTCATGAGTAAAATTCTACAATGTGAAAACGAACTGTCGGAAATGAAATAATAAATGTGGAATCAAACCTCAGTGTTGTCAACCACCACGGCGAGCTCCACTGTTCTGGTTTTTCTTGGTCTGCTTTTAGCCTGGCCTCTGCTTCTCTGAGGAGTAATCATTACATTCATTAAATTCATTATCATTCATTAAATATACATGTACAGTGGTCCCTCTTCTTTAGAACTGCTTCAACTTATGATTTTTCAGGTTATGAAAAACTTTGATATGTAAATTATTGTTCCAAAATACGATAATTTGTCCAAGTTTCGAAACATCAAAAGAGGTCAAGCATATAAATATAACAAATAAATGCTGCAACGCATGCCGTACACCAGGTGTTGGGAATCTTCTTGACAGAAAGAGCCATAAACAATTCATATTTTCAAATATTATTCCTTGAGAGTCATACTCAGAATTTAAAAGTAAAAACACATGAAAATGTGTGCCTTTTTTTTTTAAATGTCGCCACTCTTAAAGTATAAAACGTCTCTGAATTATTTTGGCAACATTTTTACGCTGTTGCTAATCACTGAGTATCAATGAGAGTATGCATGCAAAAAAGAAATAGAAAAAAAGAGATGATTAAAGAGGAACAAGAGGTAGTGTCAACCTCACAGTGTCAACCTCACAGTGCCAACGTGACGCTCCTATTGGTGCGTTTGGGACTCAGCTCTCTTACCTGCATTTTCCACATTTTACCTCACAGGTTGGCAGAGAGCGATATGCAGCCATCAAATGAGCCTCATATGGCTCCCGAGCCATATGTTGTCTACCACTGCCGTAGACTTTCCAGCAAATGCACCACGAGGAGCAACACGTGGCCACATGAGTAGACGAGCGAACGAGCAAGCAAGCAAGAGAGATTTGCGCTAAACCAACCCCTTGACCGATTGCAGGTTTGAACTGAACTGCTTCTGATTAGATATTGTTTGAATCGGTGTTGTGGAACCATTTTAATGGCTTTAGAAATTTGAAACACTGCTTGAGATTGCTTGTATCATGAACAAAATGATTGATTAACCATGGGTGAATATATATGCTGCCTGACTATAAGTACCATTGCAAAGTCATTGTGAATTCATTTACTAAGGTGACACCCTCTGCAGAAGGGATACATCAGTTAACTAATGGGACAGGAAGCGAGAGAACAGGAAAGACCAGGTTAGAACAGATTAGATTTAAATTAGATTAGATTAGAATTTTATTTCATCCCGTATTCAGGAAATTTCTTGGTTGCAGTAGCAAGACAGACACAAGACAGACAAGACATTGTAGACCTAGGTAAAAAACTGGAGTAAGGTGAGTGCACTAGTGGTGCTTTTGGTGTGCAGTAGGGAACTCACATTTAAGACAATTTACCTGTACAAATTATTGCATTGATCTCCTTATATTCACGGAGTCATTCTGAGTCAACTAATTTCTTTTTAAGTTTAAAACTGATTACAAAAGGTTCAGTGGTCTGATGATATGCTTAGTGGTGTGTACTTTAAATGTGTATGCCTTCATATGCGTGTTTTGTTTTTTACCAGACTGCCAAGCTGGACCAGTCCAGATGAACGACCGCCATGATCGTAGTACATGGTTGTGTTTCCATGGGAACAAGAGCTCCTCTTCCTCCTCAGGTGTTTGTAGTTGTAGACTGCATGAAGACTCTTATCGCTGTCACCTTTAATGGTTTCCCAACTATTGGCTGGCTGTGAAGTCAAGGGTTCTATCAGGTACGTCTGATCCCGGAGGCGCACAAACCCTCTGTCGGGAAAGAAAGACGTACTTCAAATGAAGTGAAGAGAAAAACGTTGCCCTAATGCCAAATTGATGTCCCAATGTTATCTATTTATCACAGGAAATATTCCTTCCTTTTCTGTACCGCTTATCCTCACAAGAGTCGCGGAGTCGCTGGAGCCTATCCCAGCCAACTATGGCCGGTAGGGAGGGATGCCTTGAATTGATCGCCAGCCAATCGCAAGGCCCGTACATCCTCGTAATGGTTGCAGGGTTTGCCGGAGCCTATCCCAGCCAGACTAGACCCTAGAGTGGTCGCCAGTCAGCCGTAGGGCACACAGAGACAAACGACCATTCACACTCACAATCATACCGTGACCAGACGTTTCGTCGAAAGACGTTTGGTCCCCGGACGTTTGGTCGACCGGACGTTGGGTCGACCGGACGTTGGGTCGACCGGACGTTGGGTAGAACGGACGTTTGGTAGAACAGACGTTTGGTAGAACGGACGTTTGGTCGCCGAGTTCGCTCGCTGTCAAATTATGACAGAGTTTACTGTTGATATTTTGATATTAGATATTTAGATATTAAACTTACTCTCTCTCTCTCATGATTATAATTTTGAGAGCTGGTTTCAACAGTAACAACCCGGCGACCAAACGTCCGTTCTACCAAACGTCCGTTCTACCAAACGTCCGTTCTACCAAACGTCTGGTCGACCAAACGTCCGGGGACCAAACGTCCGGGGACCAAACGTCTTTCGACGAAACGTCCTAGTACCCAATCATACCACCACCAGCGGGAATCGAGCCCGTGCCTGCCCGCACCAAAGTCAGGCAGGTGAACCACTACACAATCAGGTGGCTAATTATATATACATACGATAGTGAATGTCTCAGTGGTTTAAGACTGAGACGTCTGGATCTCAGACAAGTCATACACAATCTTATTAAGTCTAATGGAGGACACAGCTGCAGTGGAGTCTGCATTATATTATTCAAGCTGGACATGAGTCATATTGGGCAGTTGCAAGCCATTATGGCTCTAAGTGAATTTCACATGCCACGTTTGGGCAACAATAACCTGTTTGGAATTACTTCTACAGGATGAGGATCGGGGAAAACGACTCACTTTAACCCTGAGCACAGCTCCACACTTGCAGAAGAGTCATCCACTCCCACGACGTTTCCGTGGTAGTAACAGTGATTCTGAACATGTCAGAAAAGGACAGATTTTGTCATAAATACCATAAAGTGAAGCTTTCTTTATATGTTGCACTTCATGACTCATAGTCAGAGGGAAATGAAACATCAAGGACATGAATTAGCGTTACTAATCAACTTCCTGTACAAGATGCCAGTACGTATTAGAGGAAGGAACTGTAACATAGAGAAAGATAAGTGTGCAGCTAACATGTCAAATCATGAACAAACTAGGTTTGAAATGAAGCAATTTTGAGGAATAGTACAAAATGTATCGTGGTCATGATGCCACAGGATTTCCTGACTTTGATGAATAATTGCCACAATTTCTTGTGTTGAAAAGGTTACATTGCAAATAATGTACACAAAAGCTTTTCTGACACACTGTCAAATTGATTAATTAATGTTAGACACGGCTAGTCATTCCAACCATCCATTTTCTTTAGTGATCTGAACTTGCTAGGAACATGGCTAAGCCATTTTACCCTGGCTGACTTATCAGTTGCAAACAATCTTGCATATTCAAACCTCCAGTCTGGTTAATTTAGTCTTCATTTAAACATGCATGCTTATTTAGTTGCTTAGTCTGGCATCTATAAATGTAGATCACAACCTAATAACCATGAGAAAATGTAGCTCCCAAAGGGAGGCCAATTGAGAACTTCTAGATTAACCCCTTAGTCATCTTATTTTTCCCACATATGTTGGACCAGGTTTTCCCAACCATTGTGGCATACATTATTTGCCAATATTGTGCCATTATCCTCATGACAAAAATGATTAAGTGGGACAAATAATGAATGGATAGATTAGGCTATTCCTTACATGCAATTCAGGACAGGAGATAATATGTTTTTCTTATGTATTTTCATTTCCTGTAGACAGGATGACCCACATTTACCAGTTCCAAAAATACAGCTTGCAGTGTAATTTGATCTGGATGGCAAATGCCCCAAATAATTTAATTTACCAATTATACAACAAGAAAAAGAATAATACCTTTATTTATTTATGGCATAATGTTGTTCCATGAAAATGAAAAACATAATGGCCCCTAAAGGAAGACGTTTCACACCCATGTCGTACCCTAACACATTTCCTTCCTTTTGGGTGTAGTATTTCAGAAAAAATAACTATCCGTACCTCAAGTTCAGCTGCTGTTGTAAGTTCAATACCTTGCTCAGAATAATGTGTCACAGAAAAGTTTTTTCCAATAAGCTCCCTGAAATGATCAGTTTGAATGTAAAAATCAGGCAATGTGAATACAGTATGTAATAAAATAGTAATAATAATAATAACTATAATACATATAATAATACAAATAATAACAGTAATAATAAAAATAATAATAACAATGATAGTAACAATAATAATAATAATAATAATAATAATAATTATAATTATAATAATAATAATAATAATAACAATAACAAATAATAAATAATAAGATGACAAACATTTCTTACTTATTTCTCTCCAGATGTAAAGTGCAATTTTCTCCAGCAATCATTACAGAGTACTCCAGTACATCAGGGTACTTCCATAGAACACACAATATTGCATGTGGGTGGTCTTTTGTAATGTTAAAATGAAGCTGTGCAAGGGTAAGTCTTTACCTGATGGGTGGCAGCATTAGTGATGGGCGATGAATTCTTCAGTCTCTGAGGTTTGGCTATTTGATACTTCATCACATGAGGTAGAGTCCACACACTCCCTGCAAATATCATGAATATCCCAATGAGCCGGGTAATAAAGAAAGAAGCAAAATAAAGAATTAAAAAGTGATATAGGAGGATGAAGAAAGTACAAAAAAATTAAAAATACCCAACACAGAGAAGAAAATCCATATCAAATATTGAAAGTGGTTCATGCTTCCTGGACGGACTCAGTCATTGTGAGCTGGAATGTGCTGAAAATGAGTAAATGACCAAGACTTGAATCTCTCCGCCCCTCGGGGTTGTAATTTCCTAAACTGGCCCTATGACGCGTAGACACGATAATTAAGGGGGGAACTTTAGACTAAACTCGTTAAACTCTTTTAGTATTTTATTAGTTGTCGATTGGGTTAAAAATAAATAAATAAATAAATAAATTATCTGCATGTATTTTTTTTTACTTTCAAAATTATGATGGCACGAGAAAAGTTGGAAATACAAACATTTAATTTTGAGGTTAATGAGTCGCAATAGCGTAAAAAATAAAATAATAATAATAATAAAGCAAACCGAGGTTTTCAAAATTCAATCATTTGTTACCACCTGCTGGCCATCTTGTTGAACTGCATAAAGTTACAGAATCCTTCGAATAAAAATAGTGCTTAATATTTTTTAATTAATATGAAATAATTAAAACTATAAAGTACAGCCAATTACATCTAAATAGTCTTGAAAAACACGGCGTCAAAACAAATTTCAAAATGTTCATTAAAAATAATACGTCATCATTTGGCGACATGAACAACAGAAAACCAACAGTGTGAAAAAGGGCGGTGAATAAACTACTACATGGACGTCTAAAACAAAGAAATGTTAAAGCAAGAAGCGGTCACAGGCGTTAAGAATGTTGGAAAATTTCTATAACGAAGAATGCACAACCACTGCTCAGGAGCCACGGGAGGAGGCTGAAACCCCGTTTAACTTCAGCCCGCAGCTCATGCACCTTCACAAGGACCACGAGCTGTTTGAGGTAACATCAAGCTAAATTCCATTTCAAATGTGCTTTTTTCTAACACTTGTTATTTTTTTTTAGGATGGAGACGTCGAAAGACACATGTACCTTCAAGACCTTTATATTTCAACGCCAGACGACGACAAACAGACCCTCAGGTGACAATTGTACGCATTGATCTAATAGAAGCAAGTGCCATTTAAATTCACATTCTGCAATTCCAGTCGAAAAACGTTGGTGGAAAATACTTATTCAACTGTAAACACGAGTTTAAACTCTTAGTTTTATATTATCCCTGGTTTAATCATTTCTTTCAGTGAAGACAGCCTTGACATCCATCTCCCCCCCACTCCCCTCTGTCATAGTCTCTCATAGTACTCATACTAAAGGTATACAAAACAATGTATAATTGAAGTTTGATTCAAACTTCATTCAACCTTCATGTTTTAGTACCTTTTGTATGTACAGTGCAGTGGTGGTCCGTGAATTTCCTAGCGACGCCTTCAGCTGACGGAATCAATCCAACCCTCAAAAACTATTTTATAGCTATAAAACCTCTACTGCAGCTACAGCTGCGACACATAAAACATCATCAATAATAACCTCATACAATTGAAATATTATTTAGGAATATAGCCATATTTTACTCACCAAAAATCCTTTTAACTGTACACAATATCCAGCCTCCTTTCTTTCCTCCTTTTCTATCGCCATTGAAGCTAATGCTGAAAGTTGAGCCTGTCCTGTCGTATTTCTGGCTTACGTTTTTATTCGATTTAATGCTGAAAATGTTCGTTCCCGGTTGTGACAGGCTTGCTTGCTTTGGAGTTGTCCGACCTTTCTTAATGATGTCCATCTTTTTTTTTCTTGAAAAGTCCGTCTTGAAAATGGCTTTGACAGTAAATCTGCAAACAAATCCATATCTTCTCCTCCTTCAGCCATTGCGGGTTGACAAAACCGCTATTGAATCAACACAACAATATATTTGCTTGTGCAGCTCGCTCCAGATACAGTTTGGTATCTCTGGCTAGTCCACTCTATCACTAGCAAATCATAGTTGTTGAAAGCGATGACGTATCCCTACACCTGCGAGAAGGCAATGACGTATCCCTACGTCTGCGAGAAGACCTTGGGGTCGCCAAATCGAATTCTGATTGGTTAAAGCAACAGTTTTATCGTCGCTTGTTTCATGCAGCAGAGCCTGCAGAACTGACTGTGAAGGCCTCAAGGCAGATTTCTGACCCTGGCAACAAATAGCTGAAATGTGATTGGTTAGATGCTTAAATATGAAAACACACATCTGGAAGCAGCACAACCAGGGGAAAAGTAATGAAAGGAAGCTGACAGACAATTTGGAATTATTAATAAGTTCATGGACAAAACATAATTAACATCAGTCTGTGATTCAGATATTTTTTAGGCCAGCAGAGAAGGCCTTGCAGGCCCTGACGGTCCACCACTGGTACAGTGGTACCTCGACATACGAGTGGCCCGACATACGAGCAATTCGAGATACGAGTAAAATTTCGGGCAAATATTTATCTTGAGATATGAGACAACAGCGGACGCGAGATGCTGCTCATAAGAACATCATGGGCACTGTCTCTCACCCCGCAACTCCCTCGTGTAATGTCTCTGGTCGCAACTCCCTCTTTGTAATGTTTCTGCGAGCACTGGGCGGAGCGTTGCAGTACTAGTTAGTACTATTAAACACATTTTAGTCATATTAAACCACTAGTTATGTGTTACTTTGTTAATAGATGGCGAAATAGAACAAATAAAACATTTTTTCCAATCCAATATCCTGTTTTTGGTGTTTTTTCAGAGGGTTGGAACGAATCAATTTGTTTTTAGTTCATTTCAATGGGAAACGTTCGTTTGAGTGACGAGAAAATCAACATACGAGCTCAGTCCCGGAACTAATTAAGCTCGTATCTCGAGATACCACTGTACACTCATTCTAATTTCTGGGGTTTCGAAGGTATTTAAACTTCTCACTCTTAAATTTTTTTTTAAAATATTTTTCTTCCAGCGTTGCAGAATTTGCCTGTCACATCTCAGGCTGCAATGCAGTCCATGCCACTTTAGAGGAGTACGAGCACCATTACAACTCCTTACACCGTCACGTGTGCTCCATCTGCCGACGCTCGCTACCCACCGCTCGCCTCCTGGACATTCACATTCAAGAGTGGCATGATTCTGTCTTCATGGTCCTAGCACAGCGGCAAGACATGGTGCGAAATATATATATATATATTTTAAAATAACAAAAAGAACCTATTTAGTTCACTAATGGAGGATTCCCATGATCCCTGTAATGTTTGAAATTGTGTCTAGAAAAAAATGTATGACATGATTTACAGTTCGATTGTTTGGTGGAGGGCTGTGGAGACAAATTCAGGACGAGCACACTCAGGAAGGACCACCTGATACGAACTCACAAGTACCCTCCAGACTTTAGATTTGACAAACCCAAAAGAGAGAAGGGGTAAGAGTGCACTTTGTCCATTTTTTCGATAGATGGCAGCAACGTTTTCCATTTATATTTTGTCCTGTTGACATAAAATAAATGATCAGAAGAAGTGGTTCGCGCGTCGGCCTCACAGTTCTGTGGTCAAGGGTTCAATCCCAGGTCGGTAGTTAGCGTTTTCTCTGGGTACTCCGGTTTCCTCCCACATCCCCAAAAACATGCCAGGTAGCCTTGTTGAAGGCATCAAATGAATTAAGGGATAAAAAAGAAGGCAATAATTCGTTTAAAATCAACTTTCTTTGTCACAACCACCAAAATGCAAAATAGGCTCACAAGCAGAATTTGCCTACCACAGTCAATATCACAATTTGTGTATACTCATGTTAATGTCTGGAGTGTTTTATTGATGAAGTGGAGTCAAACAGCACGAGTTGGATTGTCAATTCTGAGTCATGTGAATGTGCCCGAGGGGAAGTAGTAACTCCAATAAACTAACATAAATCACGTGAGGAAACGTTTTACTATATTTTAATAAAACAGTCTGTATAAAAATGCTCCAGTAAAAGTAAAACATACTTTGTATTAAAACCATTCCTTAAAAAATCCAACAAGCTCTTTAAATACCGTTTATTGAATGCAGCATGGGACTACTCTGCTAAAACTCCATATTTAACTTTTTGCCTCCATTGTCATTTGTGACCTTTATTTCATTACAACTTAATTGTTGTAAATTCTCTTTCATGTGTTTTACTAAAACTCCTGACATTTTTTTTTTAGAAATCAAGAGACAAAGCAGCGGCAACAGGCAGACACCGCCATGGAGGTAGAGGACAATGTGAGTGTGTTTTTGTGTGAAGAGCAGTCCAAACAGGCAGATCAAGAAGAATCCATGGAAATGCCCGCATTCACAAAAGAGAGTAATTTTTGTGAAAAAGGCGCCTCACATGAGGAGCAGCCAGCAGGTTTCAACGCAAACCAACATTTGAATCCACGATATTCCTACCGGTTAGTCAGAGTACTGTAACAGTATTTCCGTTCTTTCTTTACTTAAGCTTAATAACTTTTTAAACTCAACATTATTCCTTTCTATGAGTTAAAATATTCAACTATCTTTTTTTTCTTTTAGGGTTCCCCCCACTGTGTGCTTTGGTCATGGCTCCACCCGAGGTTTCAAAGGTCACAGAGGAAGGAGGAAATGAAAAAAACTTCAGAAATCACAAATATGTCCTCGTCTGTCTCCCCTTTAGTTCACGTGACAACAAATTAAACATTTTCTTGTATTTATTTAGACAGTTTTTGTGTGACATATTGACAATAATTATGGTTTCAAAACTGACAAACAAATAACAATCCTTAATACATTTATAACATTTTAATTTTTCAAAAACGCTATTTCAGCCAACAGGTAAGAAATACACTTTGATCACTCAAATGTAAAATAAGTCATCAATGGTTATTTACATATGCAAATGGTTGGGTGCTCTTTTTTAAGAGCTTTTTAAACAACTGCAAAAAATACATTGAAAGGAACATTTCAATACCAATGTTGAAAAAAGAACTTAATTTTGTGAAAAAATAAAATGTTGACTCAATTGGTATAAGGTGGAGACCATGCACATGGTGATATTATCTGGTCCATTTGAACAATGTGTTTAATATAATATTATATATATTGATATTATTTGACTGCCCGCTTTCTGTATCTTTGGATAACAATTTTGGGAGGCTTGCATGATGCATTTTTGGTGTGTTATTCTCTATCAAATCTCGTACATTAACGATACAAAAAGATTGACAACACATTGGTACTTATTCATATTTTTAAAAAATTCAGCTTGTACTACATTATGCAAAATATAATGAACTTTGTCTTAAGAAATGTAATTTGATAGAAAATACCTCATTCATAGTTCAAAAATGTTCACGGTTAAATGTGGGTTCCACACTGCAGGAATATTTTTGATTGCAGTGGAATATTTAATGATCTAGTATTGTCTAGCTTGAAATTAATCACGAAAGATATTTATAAAACACGCAAGTGCTTTTTTTTTTTTTACTAAATAAATATTCTGACGCATTTCTTCATAAGATTTCAACTCGTCTTGTGGCAGAGGAGCTGGTTTTTAAAAGGAAAGGCACACATATTCCGGCAAAGTGTCCATATGATGCGGTGTTAAGATAAGTAGTACATCCCATAGGGTCCACCGAATAGTCCTGGTACGGGTATGGATGGCCGTGGTGCGTTCATGGCCCCGTAGAGGGCCGGTGCTCCGATCGGGGCGCTCAGGGGGAAGGGGAAGGCGAAGGCCGGCAGCAGCGGCTTGGCAGCCAGCTTGAGCTTCTCCAGCTCGGCCTCCTGCAGTCTCTTGGCCTTGGCCCTGCGGTTCTGAAACCAGATCTTGACTTGTGTCTCTGTCAGGCTGAGGGAGCTGGAGAATTCCGCTCTCTCGGCGATGGACAGGTACTGTTTCTGACGGAACTTTCTCTCCAGGGTCAGCAGCTGAGTACTCGTGAACGGAGTTCTGGGTTTCCGGTTGTTCTTGTGTTTGCGAAGGTTGCACTGGCTCGGGCTGGGGAGTCCTGCGAGTAGAAATAAGGACACATTTCTATTCATTCCAAGTCTCTCAAGTTAGTGGACTTTCTAAAAAAATATAAATAGGGATACCTGCGCACTCAAAAGAAAATAGAATAAATGGTGACCTTTTTTTCTTGATTAATATTATTCCAAGATTTTACTGCTAATAAAGTGACAATATGCCATTGCAATTTTATGGCGTGGTGCATGAGTTTGCGAAATATGCAGTAAATTTTCTACCAACACAGCAGTTCCAGCCTCAATTAAAAAAACATCTTGCACTATATATATATATATATATATATATATATATATATATATATATATATATATATATATATATATATATATATATACATACACACATAAAAAAGAAAAAAAATATATAAACATATCAAACAAATATGTATATATATGGAAAAAAACAGACGCATTTTGAAGGTGTGACTGATATTACAAACCCCCAAAAAACTATTTTTTTAAATGTTAACAGGGCTCCGATATTACAATGAAAAAAACACGCTCACGCGCGCGCATACACACACACACACGCATACACACACGCACACACACACTGTTCTTGGACAAGATAAATAATGAAGTGCTTTCACTCACTAGGAGGTGATGTATAGGAAGACTGTGACCAAGGGCTGCAGTCCTTCTCGTTGACGTCCAAGTTCTCCCCTTTGACGCGATTAAGTTCCACCGGTGAAGCGCGCCCAGTGTCTTCTTCCATCCTCACGCTGCTCTCCGGGGATCGCTGTCGAATTCTCGCATGAGTCCCGTCCGCAATGAGCGACTCGACGCTAAAGGGCAGCTCCGCGCTTTTGCCTTTACACCTGGGTCCAGGTGACAAGTCGAGCCGCTCGGCTGCGGAGGCGCGTTCCTCGGCGGTTGCGCGTTCCTCCGCGGAAGTGTCACCCGCTGCGGCCGAAGGTGGCGATCCCTGCGCAGGATTCATGACGCACAGCTGAGGTGCCATACAAATGTCCTTCTCAGATCTCCGTCTTTCTTTGCCCGCTTTGCCCCAGTTATTAGGATGATCCTTTTGATCAAATAGTCGAACGGCGCACTAACTTGGCCCTCGCCGCTTAAAGTGTCTTAACCAGTGACTGTATCGCATGCTTTCTTCTCCGTGACTCCACCCAGGCGCTCTCCGATTGGGCACATCCTCCTCATGACGAGTAGATGATGCTCCATTTCAACCAAGGGCTTCATTTGAGACCCTAAAAATGTTCTATTGCATGGTACCCCCACCCCCTGAACATTCCAGTAGGGTTCCTCCTGTTATTTTGGCAAGCTTTACTGTAGTTTGCTCGTTTTAGATTTTCATTTTTGTCTTGACGGGCCTCCGGCTCTGTGGTGACCAACCTTTTTTTTCCTCAGAATCGTACGCACAATCTCACATTTGTCACCTATAATGAATCATTTTAGGGACAGTGGACAGCTATTGGAAGTAGACACTTTAAAAACTCTAAAATCAGGAGTGGCGAACCCGCGGCTTTCGAGCCGCAGGCGGCTCCCGGCCAAAATGAATGCGGCTCTTTGCTGTGTATCATATTTCGTATATACTGTGGCTCTTCTATTATTTTATTCTAGGTAGGACGCATTTGACGTCATTTACAAACATCATTTCCGATGCAACAGCACCACTATTTAGTGAGTTTTTATTTTCGTCATATTTTCACTTTGGTTTATGATGTTTTAACAAATATAACACCCAAACATTGCTTAAATAGGTAAAATTTGTCCTCCTTTCTTTTGAAATTCACCGTCAGTTTTCCTTACTTTTTCCTAAAAGGCATACTCCTGCTTCTGTATAACTGTACATAATTGCATACACGTTTGCTGTGCTATGCATGTAACTGAAATTTTCCTTTCTCATCTAAGATTTTTTTTTTATAGCGCAACAACTCTTTTGGTTCTAAACAAGCAGTTAAATTTAATATTTATATTAATGTATAATTAATGCACATTATTAGGGTCAATATCATAAGGATTTAATTCATCCAGCAGTGGTTGTTTTCTTACTGCAAAACAGAAAATAACCAACACATAGGAGATTTTACTTTGCCGACATCTACTGGTGAAAGAGTATAGCCAGTCTTGTGCGCATATAAGCCGTGACTTTGATTCAGTTACAAATACGGCTTATATGCGAGAAAATACGGTAAAATATGCACAGTTAACCGCTAACTTGGAATTCCACACTGTACTGTGGGAAACCAAACCGAAGTATGCCGCTTGATGGAGATGTGGCTTTGCTGTAATAATGCAATAACGTGCATAGGAAACCATTTCATCAGACCCTGAGTATTTTAATTTCATTGCATTAACTGTGCCAGAGATGATATTTACGTTCCTTAATTTGTCAGTCTGGAAATAGTTTGACAAAGAAACATCATTTTCTGCTTTTAATAGTAAACAAAGTTATCATCCCATCTATTCATTACATGTCTTTACAAAAGTTGCCTATAAAATGGAACCTTTCCTAATTTGGTTAAAAGCCAAGATTCACCCTGGACTGATCGCTGAGAAAATACAAACTTATATGGGGATTTTAACCCCAAACTTTTTTGACGTGTTGAAATAAACGGCCTCAATGTGATACCCCATTGTTGCACATTTTCTTCAGTTACAGCACAAAATAAGTGTAGAACACTGGGTGTTAATTTGTAGCTTTAACGACCTGCGTTCCAGTCAAGATGCCTCGGTTTTCATATGAAATACGAGTCTTTTGCACAAAAAAAATTCCTGAACGACGTCACAACCAAGTTGTGGTTTTGTAGTAAACACGCTAGAGGGGAAAAAATTGATGGATGCATGCAGGAAATTGTTGGTCGGTCACTCAAAATAGCAAAGTTTTGTTTCAAAAACCAAAATATACTGCAGAAACCACACATGCAGGGTCCTGTCTTGATGATCGGGAAATTGCAGTTTAGTTTAGTTTTTCGGGGTCAGTTGACTCCTCCATTGCACTGTGATTGACTGACGACCAGTCGACGGTGGAGTCTGTTACTCTCCCAAGGTCATTTGGGTTAGGCTCCAGCCCCCCACGACCTTGGACGGGATAATAAAGGAATGCTTGGACGGGTGTCTCTCCAACGTCTTTATTCCCTTGTCATCGAATATAAAATAGCAAATACAATAACGTTGAAACTGATGATAAAAAATAAAGTTGTGGATGACCTATAAAGGGTTTGGAACACAATCTCAAATCGACACGGTCTGTATAAATAAACAACTCTTTCCCAAATGTTATTTAGCCAAAGCACATATTTCACATTGGGGGGTAAAAAAAAAAAACCTTGGCGGGCCACCAAACAATAATGGCACAAAAAGTGGATACACTGGTTAGTTGTCTCTGTCATTGAGTAGGTCAGCATTTCATGGTCCTTACTGTCACTGGCACAGAAAGTTAACAAAAAAGACACATTTTTGTAGATAAATTATTTTTGGACATGACACACTGGTCGGGAAACACTGAAATAGATCAGAGCACTTGAGCTCATTTGCACGTGACATTTTTGTGGTCAGGGTAGTTTATTATTGAACTATCAAATTTATATTAAAACAAATCCAGTAAAGAGATTTACTGTTTCCATCTCAATACAGGAAACACTGGAGCCACTAATGTCATTTCCCACTAACTAGCTAGCTATAATAATCCTCAGTTTTGTTGTTGTTGTTTTATTGTGTCATTAGTGGTCAACATTGTTTCATTTAATGCTCAAATTTAAAAAAAAAAATCCTCATCCGAGCAGTTGCGCTTGATCGTATTCGAACATTTTCACCAATATGCTTCATTAAAAAAGAGGCGTTGTTATTCATGTGCGGTCGATTGGTTGCCGGTCTTTTGGTCGCCGTCTTTTGGTCGCCGGTCTTTTGGTCGCCCCGACCGCGACAATGGGCGACCAAAAGACCGGCGACCAAAAGACTGACGACCAAAAGACCGGCGACAAAACAAGGTAAAACAACACGGTCTACGCATCAATAAAAGCCAACAATGGCCATGAGCATTTTCACTGAGCCGACGTATGAGTGTATAATGTATGTACATGCGTTGTCCCTTTAAGAAGCTACGTCAGTCAGGGTCTTAACAAGTTCTCCAACAAAAAACAATAAAAGTCCGGGAAATTTGGGGCTTTTCTTTAGCCTAATAATTACTAGGGCATTAAGTATGACTAAATAGTAATTCGCAATTTGTATTTAGGGAATTTGAGCAACGATTTAAATGTTAATTATCACTTACCTTCCGGGCAACCAAAAGACCGGCGACCAATCGACCGTGTACCGTTGTTATTTGCCATACTCGAATACATAGTGGAGTTATGGTCACTGTAAACTTTCTGTATCCCGGCCAAGTAGTAATCAAATTATCTATGGCTGCGTATTGGCCGTATTTCAAGCTATTGTGCTCTTTGTCAGGCAACCCCTGGACAGTGAAACCCCAAATCAAGTTGAAGAGGCCCCATTAAAGAGGCCCGTCCGATTGGCTCTGGCTTTGGCGCGCTTCAAATCAAGTCAAATCATTTTCAGAGAAACCTAATATGTTTTCTTTTTCCTTATGGGAGCTGTTTTTGCAGGGGGCAGTAGCATACTGACTGTCTGCGGAACAATTGGTTAAATGGAGTTAACCGTTTCTTTCCCCGAGGTACTTTTCTCACTTTGATCCTGCTGTGACTGGCGCCTGTCTGCTCCATGTCTAACCCCCCTCTCGCAGCGACCCGTCGCCCCCCTCGTCCCTCCCGCCTTGGCCCTTTCTCTCTATGTGTGGGACTGATAGATTGCTGAGTAACCAGACAACATTTCAGTGCCTGTAATTTAGTGTTCAACATCGCCTTCTCTCTGCTTAATGTGAATGTGGCAACTTTGGCTTTGATTCCCACTCTTTGAAAAAGGATCTGGGTTAGCAGAGCGGCCATGTTTTGTTTATTTTAAGCATATACAGTATGTACTTGTTATTAACTCGCTCAAAGCGCCAAGCACATTCCTGAAAAGTCAGCATGGAATTTCAGCTTTGAATAAAAGAAAAAGAAAAAATAGGAGCAGAAAATAGCAAGAAATTGTTCTTGTTGGCTTAACACCAAAAAAGTACAGAAAACAAACTTTGTCTCATCTATAACACTACTATTTTGTACTTATTATATCTGTTTTTCTATCATTGTTGCTTGTAAACATTAAAGCATGATAATTTGAAAATAGCCGACGTTGGTCATTTTGAAATGATCAAAATTGTGCTCCCTTCTGCAAAGGCAAGAAATGTTTAATAAGAAAAGTGTGGTTTTCTTTTTCAACCAAGCATGTCGAGGCAGGTTATATTTCATTAAAAAAGTATTTGCCTTTCATGAGATTTTGTTTGTCATTCTCCTTCTGGGCAAAGTTTGGTGAGGGTGTGGTGTCATTTGGCATAAACATAAAATACACAACAGGCGAGTTTTTGTGGTGAGAGTGTCTTTGAAAATAAGCACATCTTACCATATCTGGATATCCGGATAGGATTTCAGCTTACATACTTTCATCGCGGTTTTTATAACAATACTCACATGCCGTTGAAATCATTAGCTAATCTACAGAAACGGGTACCTGCAAGTTAGAAACAAATTCAATTATCTTTAAAAGTGAAATTCAACACTAATTAACTACAAACTTAATGAATAACACTCACTTAGTGTGTTACCTTTAATCACATTTTACAGATCTACAATGCATAAGAATTTTTTTCCAAACAATACCTTAAGCTTTTCAGGCAAAAATTGTCATTTTTTTTGTCCTTTATGTTTTTATAATATTTATATAGAAAAAATATTTCAAACCTACATCATAGAGGCAAATTGCGGCCCTCAGAAAAATATTTTGCGGCCCCCATTTGAAATCCAATTTCAGTGTTGATGTTGTTTTGTGAAGAGCAATTTAAAACATTTAAAAAAAATATGTGTATACAAATTTTACAAGCGATGAGAAACAAAAAAATATTATAAAAACACATTAAAAATTAAAACAAAAAAAAATGAAATAAAACTAATTGTGATACACTGATAAAAAAATAGAAGAACAAATTCAAAGTGTGGTGGTCTGTATGTATTTTGCTCTGAGACATATTTATTTATTTATGTTTTAAAAAATATATTGTGACCCCACATAGCATAATTTTTGGCAGCTGTTTACAGAAAAAAAAAGACATCCAATCCATTTTGACTTAACATTTAAGTTCCTTGTTGAAATGGATTGGACGTCTACTACACTTTTTTTACTAACTACCACAGCACAGACTCTGTGACTTGTGTTGGCACTGACTGAGTCAAGCTAATGAAAACTTTTAAATACATGTCCACTGAAGAGACCACTGTCACAGAAAAGGGTTACTTTGTACAGCTTGGACCACTGGAGCCCACGAGTGGTAAATGACGCTAATTGAATCCACCGCGTAAATGTGAGCCGACATATTTAGGGGTCCAACAGAGCTAATCATCGGGCCACTTCACTCCACACAGTGGAGCATGGTGTTTAAACATGTTTATTTTTGGCCCAAAAAGTTAACTTGCTGGCCGTCTTTTATGGCGCTAGATTTCCAAACCATTTTGACTGGAAGGGGCGAATGAACAGCATTTTAAGCTTCCTTGATTACTTATTGATCATAACTTATTGATGATAACTCATTGCTGATAACACATTGATGGCCCCATAACTGCGCATAGAAAAAGAAAAAAATGAAAAAATGAAGGATTTTATTCTTTTTCTACAGTATGAATGAGCTACAAATTGCCTTTCAGTGGGCCGGATCAGACCCCCTAGCGGACGGCACCCAGCCCGTGGGGCGTATGATTGACACCCGCAAATGAACGTTATTTAAGAGGTCCAACATTTTCGCTTAGTCATCTAAATGGCTACTGCAAACCCTTTCCAAACCATCACAACAACAAAACACTACAATTTTATTTAACACAGAGTTGGGTGGAAAACAATAGAGCTTTATTGACTTCACCCAATGTCCAAATCTCATTTGAAAACTATCCTCTGAATCAGCATAAACGTGGGTGCTCCCCGTTTTTTTGGAACTGTCACATTCTTTCTGATGACATAAGAACTGTTTATTTAGGCAATTATTTTTTACAGTCATGATTGAAATAATCAAGTCAGGCAGACGTACGTGCTCAGTCATGCCGGTCATGGTAAATTGATGTTGAGGGCCCGAGGTCTTTCTTATCTGATCAAAGCTGGAAAGGGAAGTGCTAGCTACAGCATGCCGGCCTTGATGAGTCTTTTCATGTTGCGATCTGGGGTTCGTTCAAGATGCTTTTCTCTCTCGACCTGTTCAGTGTCATGTCTAACCTGTCAACCCCAACGTCACTGTTTCGTTGCATCACCAACACGTACTAAACATTTTTCTACTTTTCTCTCGGTAGCCTTGTGGGTGTTAAAGACTAACAATATATGTGGGAACATTTTGAAATGTTGCAAGGGAAAACATAACAGGACCGTCCGTAACTGACGACACATCAAAGACCATGTTTGTTTCTAAAATTTACTGATTAAGGCAACGTCTCCAATGATTGTGAGACAATAGATTATTTATTCATTTTTTTTAAACAATTTTAGACCGCTAAGGTTGCCATACATGCTTTTGACCAATTCTCCAAATATCTTGAATTTTAGCACATTGTACACACCCTAGAAATTTGGTGGATTTATTCATTGTTGTGCTTTGAGAAAATTCAGAAAGTTCCACTCTGTCACATTTTGTTGGGGTTTTTGGGTGGAGGTGTGTGTATGTGTGTGCTGTCTGGGTGATGTGTATGTCTCACCTCTTATGTCCCTCCTGGTTTCCCTTCCTCTCAAGGCCAGCTGTTTGTATTTCATAATCAGCCCTTGTCTGTGTATTTAAGAGAACTGTTTGATGACGTCATTTGTGGGAATATTGCCGCGTGTACCTTGTGTTTCCCCGTCCATGTAAGTCATGATTTTGCCTCTTTGTCGGTGTGCGTCTTCTGGTTTATTTGTCACTTTTGTATTGAGCGTTTTTGTCATTAAAACCCTGAGTTGTGCACCCGCACTTCTGCTGCTTTTTTGCCTGCCTCACATTCTGGTTTCTGTCCTCGCCACGAGGCGATCATGACGCATTCAGAAACATTTTGGAGAATTTGGCAGTAATGAAAAAGAAATACTTTGTTGTGTAATTGCACACAATATTTAATCATTGCTAGCTATTGACAATAATAGATGTCCAATTCACTTAAACAGGCTGTGGATGCCCATTTTTCAGTGCCATTGACGGCAAGTAAGTTGACTTTGGGCCAAAGATAAACTGGTCCGGCCCACATTAGGTCTAGTAGCTGGCATGGTTGTGACCCGCGAACCAAACTTACCGTATTTTCACGACTATAAGGCGCACCGCGTTATAAGGCGCACCGCGTTATAAGGCGCACCCTCAATAAATGACACATTTTATTTTTTTTCCATATATGAAGCACACTGGATTATAAGGTGCCCTGTCTATTTTGGAGAAAATTTAAGACTTTTAAGTGTCCCTTATAGTCGTGAAAATACGATACGTTCTCTTAGCCTGATGTAATTTTGTACTCTTTCGATTACAAACTACCACCAATCAAGTAGTGCTTTGCATTCTGTCTTGTGTTAATGTTGTTAAACAATAGTCCATTCTGACAAGATTTTTATAGCCAATTATTCACGCATGCCTGCCAACAAAAATCCTGAAGTTGAGCCAAATCCTTGGAGAAATTGCTGCATTAGCATGAATGTAGGATCTTTCCGTGGGGACGTTACCAGGACCACATTTTCCGTAGCGACTCTGATACTCTTGTGTAATTGCTCGACGGATGGTTGATTGGTTAAGTGCTTTTCATGTAGCCTCTATATGTTCGCATGACTCAGCTGCCAGGGAAAGTGCTGAAAGGTGAGCGGTGAGTGGTTTGTTATTCTTCCGTGCGTTTTGTGGGACGAAGGCTACGATGACAGGGAGGTGCCTTTCACATGGGCGCCGGGCGTTGGGCTGACGGCGCCCCACTGCGAGGAGTGCCAACAGGTGAACAGAGATACTGTACATTGTTAGGATCAGGCTTGAGCGGACTGGGACGAATGGAATTAGACACCCCCGTGTGGACCTGGGGTGGGCTCGGGATCCGTGCTGACAGCAGGGCGGGCAACTTAGACTCGAAGTCACGATAATGGCATTGATGCCGAGCATAGAGCGTGAGCCACCAGCGGGGCCTGGAGATGGCCAATTATCACAGGCTCTTTATTGTCTGGCCATGATAGTAGAAGTTGGCGTCTTTCGTTTGAGGGTGATGACAGCGCAAGAGTTGGACCTAATGCAGGAAACCTGAGACACGCACAAAGGGTTCGATAATGTATCTCTAATGAAAAACACCCAATGATGGTAGCCTATTACAAAGCGGATTACAATTTGTTATGCAAATGGTTATAGCTTTATTCTGTTCTTGATTTTCTTCCTGGTGTTTAGAGCCTTTTGTCTTGATATATGACGCCATATGAACTGCAGCTATAAGTGGGTTGGGTCCACAGTTTGAGAAAATAATTTGGAATTTTGTTTTGCTGATGACGGTAGAATGTGATACTGATTGAACTAATTGATTGCTTTCTAATAGAGGATTTTTTCAAAAGCAGTTGTGCTTCATGTTTTTATCAATTTTGGTAAATTATGATGTACTCACTCAAGATGTAAGATATTGTTTGATAGATATTGTTGTCATTTGCCACCAGGCGGAATTTTCAGATGAAAATGAGAAATGAGGAAAAAGTCAAGAGAGCAATTCAGTTTCAACACTGGAACAGTCACTAATAAGCAAAAATGTCAGATTCAAGTACGCACGCGAGGTGCAATTCGTGGGAAATTGAGAAAATTCTGACAAATTATCTTATCTTTGCATGCGTGTGTGCGCACAGGTTGTACATAGAAAAATTGACTGATCCT
This sequence comes from Stigmatopora argus, assembly GCF_051989625.1. Taxonomy (NCBI): domain Eukaryota; kingdom Metazoa; phylum Chordata; class Actinopteri; order Syngnathiformes; family Syngnathidae; genus Stigmatopora; species Stigmatopora argus. The sequence continues at coordinate 12,913,508 of NC_135397.1, read as the reverse complement.
TGATTTATAGTAATTATTGAAATTGAGCACTGTTTCATGATAGTCTTAGTAATGTATAGTAAAGTGTACTTAGTTTTACATTAGTATTATGTAGATTATATTTATTTTTAAACCCTTATGCACAAATGTTTTTTTATTACATTCGTAGACTGCAGAGGTCTCCAATTTGCAGCCACTTTCGACATTTTTAGTTTTACAGTTTTATTTGGTAAATTGCCATTTTTGGCAAAAGGCATCGTCCCCCAAAATCAATTGTTTACATAGTTAGCAATATAACAAGAATGTAAAAAGAAATATTACTATTTTATTTTAAAAAGCCACGGGTTCTTAAAAAATATCAAAGTAATTCCAAATAAAGTACAAATTAATAAAAAAATGAACATTTTTAAATATAAAACAAATTTGAATACATTGAGGAAAAAAGAAAACTAATAAATTCAGGTATTTGAAGTCTGTGTTGCTCTGCGAATTTTCTTTATCGTTTGTTCTGTTTCATAAATGAATTGCCACCTTACATAGATGATCTCTTGGGCACAACACATACCCTGTGACCTGGGCTGGCAGTGAATGAGTAAAAAAATCTTTTGAGACCTCACATAGGGCGGCCCGGTGGGGCGAGTGGTTAGCGCGTCTGCCTCACAGCTCTGGGGTCCTGGGTTCAAATCCACGGTCGGTCCACCTGTGTGGACTTTGCATGTTCTCCCCGGGCCTGCGTGGGTTTCCTCCGTGTACTCCAGCTTCTTCCCACAATCCAAAAACATGCATGGTAGGCTGATTTGGACACTCTAAATTGCCCCTAGGTATGGGTGTAAGAGTGCATTGTTGTCTGTCTCCTTGTGGCCTGTGATCAGCTGGTCAATGATTCAGGGTGTCCCCCGCCTTTGGCCCGGAGTTAGCTGGGATAGGCTCCAGCACCCCCCGCCACCCTAAGGAGGATGAAGCGGTTCAGAAAATCAGATGAGAGAGATGAGAGATCTCACATAGCTTAACTCTTTGGCTGCCATTGACTCAATAGATGTCCAGTCCATTTAAATGAATTGGATGTCTGTCACCGTCAATGGAAGTTTTCAATAGAAATTCCCCCTTGTCAAGCTAATGGTAACTTTTGAATAAATGTCCACCATAGTGACCACCGCCTTAAAAAGGTTCATTCATTTTTTCTGAATCCTCAAGGGTTGCAGGGGTGCTGGAGCCTATCCCAGCTGACTTTAGGCAGAAGGCGGGGGCCAGCCTGAATTGGTGGCCAACCAATCGCAGGGCACAAAAAGACAAACAACCATTCACGCTCACACTCATACCCAATGGCAATTTAGATGCATGTTTTTGGGATGTAGGAGAAAACCCACTCAAGCCTGGGAGAACATGCAAACGCCACACAGTGAGGACCGACCTGAGATCGAACCCTCGTCCCCAGAACTGGGAGGCAGACGCAGTAACCACTTGGTCACCGGGCCGCCTTAAAAGGGTTCACTACAGTACTTTTCTTCTTCTCTTGTTTAGACAGCTAATAACCGATAGCTTGTAACGACACACCAATTAAGTCCAGGTGGAAATATCTGTCTGGAATTAATCTTCCATCAGTTTTTGGAATCATACATTTTAAGCAAGCAAATACAAGTACAACGTCGTTTTTAGAAGCTGTGACAGGATTGGCATTGGAGAAGTCAGAAGTGGAACAAATTGGGGTTACAAGCTTTAGTCAGGGGCACTTGAACACTAGCGCTCGATGGTGGGAATAGATTGACTTTGTGCTTGCGTCCTTTCACTCGGGCCGTTATTGGATCTGAATCTCTCGGTGACAGCGTGTCATCGAACTACTCGAGTGGCATTTATGGAGTTGCTGTACTTTTCAATGGAGAGACGTGACGTCTTTAAGTGTTCGTATCGTCAATCTGCGTGAGAATGCCGGGACGTTCCTGTGATCTCAGCACAGTGACAACCCGAACAAATATGTCGGACTGATTCTTGGTCAGTGACAATAGGTGCCACGTTGTCTCAAGGAGCTGTGAAAGAGATGGGAGGGCAGAGCAGAGGCCCCTGAATAAACAACCATTAAATTCTCGCTTAGGAGGGGAACAGTGGAATTTGGGGCTGACAGAAAAAGGGGGGCGTAAAAAAAGACGAGAAGTGAGTGAGAGACAGAGACAGAGTGAGAGACGGTTTTAATAAGAAAAGCCATTTTTACCTCCTCCACTTTATCTTTTTAGATTGGATGTTTGGAACAAGAGGCAGATTAGTAGGCAGCGGGGTAAAGAGCCAACGACGGGCGGAGGGAGAGAAAGAGCGGCGGCGGGATGAAGAAGATGAAAGCTTTGTTGTGCTGATGGTTAATGAGCTGGAAAACACAATTGAACTTTTCTCACTGTGGAAATCGCTGTGAGGGCATCATAAATTAGCGCCAGTGTGGGAGCTAGGCGGCGGACAGAAAAGGGGCTTTGTGTCGCCGGCCTGCTGCCTCTGAAGTCGGTCACTTCTCTGCCATCCTGCCCGGCGTGATGGCTTTTAAGAGCCCCATCCCAGGCGCTGGCCCTTTTCCATCATCCCAGTATATACGTAAGGCGGCCGAGGCAGAGATAGCGAGGGGGGGGAAAACAAAAAAAAAGGAGCCGCGACGGGTCTTTGCTGATATTTTCAAAGGGTGACTCTTCATCCTGCCCTTGCAGGCTTGGCACATGCCTTCTGTTACTAAGTGGCTTCATATTGAAAGAGTCGGCGGTGGCTATTCTCTTTCCCACTGGGTGCCAGCCTCTGTGCCCTGGCAGCTGCTGGGCTTCAGAATAGACCCATAGTTTCCCCTCTGCAGGTGAGCTGCGCGGCCAAAACGGGGGCCCCTCAAAGGGCCTTTCACCGCCTCAATAGGAAACTGACTTGGGCAAAGAGGAGCCGGCACACAATGGCCGCCTTCTCCTCCCGAGACAGAGAAGATGGAGATGAGCTTTTAGGGTGCCGCTATAGTCTTGCTTATAACCATGTCGGGGCGAGGAGACGATGCCTTGCCTCTGTAAAGTTGGGGAAGGCGTGGTTCTCTCCCCTCCAGAGTGTTTTGGCTCTCCCGTCAGCTGAGCGGGGCATTTCGGGGAGCGTTTGTGAAACCAAAGCGCTCTGATCAGCACCTCCCTTTGGTTTTTTAGCCCCTTCTATCCCTTTGCACACACACTTCCCATGCTTGGAAGGAAGAATGCACCTCCCTCTGTTCCCTCTCACCTCCTTTTCATTTGCTTTTTAACTTTTATTAGCAACAGCCTTCACATGAAGAGTTTCCAACCGAGAGGGAGTGAAAAAGAGGGGAGGAGTAAATATTGTAAATGCTTAAACCACCATGTAACTGCTTCATTATTCCGATGATTTATTATGAGAATAATCATTTGAGAATGAGTCAGAGTGATAATAAATTTTCCCATTTCTTGGCTCAAGTCATGAATGACGGAATTGTTTGAGTCCCGTTTGTAGACCACTGCGAATGTCTTAAGTCAAATAATCTTACTAGTAACAGTAATGTTTTATAATAATGTATACTCTCTACTCTACTCTACCCTTCCCTAACCTACCCTACCCTACTCTACACTGTTCTATTCTATAGTTAACAATAAAATAGCATCTTAAAATTTCCTTTTACCTTTTCAAATTATATCGAGTTGAGCGCTATAACAATCACTTTTTGCTATAATGCAGTATGTCAGTACTAATGACATTTCAATCAATGTCTACTTTGAAGTAATTACAATTACTCTAGGGTGCTGGTGCTGGCATTGTCTCTGAACACATTGGACAAAAGTATGTTGCCAGTGACATCTTCTGTGGATTGATTAGAAGGTCAAGACCCTTGTTGTATCAGAGGACTGAGCGGCATGATATAGTATATTAAAAATAATTCTGTATATGCCGACAACTATCAAGCCAAACCTAGAGATTCTCTTTTCAAATATCCATAATCTCTACGTTTTTACCTTTGTGATTCCTCTATATATTGCATTGGACACTTCATTGGCAGGCGCACCTTGATTATGTGGTTCAGTAAATAAACAAAAAAAATACATAAAATATAATGATAATGGAATAATAAAACACAGTAAGTTATAAAAAGCAAAGTGTGGATTATTGAAATGTGTTCCATCTTTTTTTTAAAACTAAAGTCCTCTCTTAAAAAATATAAATGAGAAATAATAATAATAATAATAATAGTAATAATAATTATTATTATTACTACTTACTATTATTGTTTACGTTTGGCACAAGTGTATAATAATAATAATTTATATTAAATGAAAAACTGTCGAAGCCAATTTTATCAGAAATTGAATCTTATTTGTTAACATTGTGTACATATAAATGTGTTCCGTCTTTTTTTTTTAAACTAAAGTCCTCTCCTAAAAAAATATAAATGAGAAACTGTCGAAGCCAATTTTATCAGAAATTGAACTTATTTGTTAACATTGTGTACATATGAATGTGTTCCGTCTTATTTTTTTAAACTAAAGTCCTCTCCTAAAAAATATAAATGAGAAACTGCTCATGCCAATTTTATCAGAAAATAAATCTTGAATCTTGTTTGCTAACATTGTATACATATAGCAAAAAATAATAATAGTTAATATTTGGATTTTTTGTATTTCATAATTGTATCCAATTTAGTATAGTTAAAGTAACACATACATTGTGTGACCCCAAAAAACAGGAAAAAAATGTATATTGGATTTAGGGAGTGATCAAAGACTGAAACACTCTTTTATGAGTCATCATAATATCCATGGCTATTTCCGAAAACAGTTGGCTCTCGTACTCCTTACTATTATTGTTTACCTTTGGCACAAGTGTTTAAACACTATTTTAGCGTCTTAAACTCTCTGTTGTAGTCGCGCAGGGTGAGATGTTATCGGACGCTATCTCCTTTTCCCTCTTTTCTTACCCTTCCTTAATCAGTTCCACTCTGTTGTTGCTGGCCCTGGGCCATCGCTAAACTGCTTTCATAAGCATGAGACCAAAGCCTGCTAAGATGTCCTCTAGGACCTTTAAATATCCACGAGGGCTCTTGGTCACGGTGTGGCTGACCCCTCAACAATTCTTGACTTCATTATGCAAGCGGGATGACATCTCGCACATCTTGTTAAACCAGGAACCATTTTCTGCAATATGCCAAAGAGCTAAGTTAGGCCAAGAGCAAGGATGACTGTAAATGATATAAAATCCAGGACAGACAATGTGCTCCTGAACGCGCCACACTTTATGTACTATTTGCTCTGAGGTTTTGGAGACGAAAACAGCATTTCCTGCACTCGGGCCAGCTGGGAGTGATTTTCAGACTTTAGTAAAATCCCATTTTGGCGAGCGTCTTTCCGCAGGGATAAGTTCATAGGCCTATGTAAAGCAATAATGTAATAATAACCCCCTTTAGCTGGGTTTCATCTTGTGTTGCCTAACATGTTTGAAGAAGATGCAGTGAGTATCCTTATTGAGTTAGGCTAATTAGAGCAGAACACTGTGGCCATCCACTTGAAGTGCATTTAACTTATTTTGTTAGTCTTCAAAAAGTGTAGAGGTTTTTAAAAATGGGAAAACCTAAAAAATCTGCTGAAGTTTTATTAGGGCCAGTGACAAAAGTGTATTTTTTGAGTCGTTTTAATATTTTTATTTAAATTTAATGTTTTTATAGTGTATTATTTATTCATAAAAATCATTTTTTATTAAGGCCAGTGACAAAAGTGTATTTTTCAGTCCTTTTAATATATTTATTTAAATTTAATGATTTTATAATGTATTATTTATTCATAAAAATCATTTTTTATTAAGGCCAGTGACAAAAGTGTATTTTTCAGTCCTTTTAATATATTTATTTAAATTTAATGATTTTATAATGTATTATTTATTCATAATCATGTTTAAAATGATATAGTTATGATTGAGAGACACACTTAGGTGCTAAATGTAAAAATGTTGACCTGCATGACCTAAAAGATGATGTCCATGGACTGCAGTTCTTTATAGTTTTTTTTTTCAATACTTTCATGCACAGATTTAAAAAAGAAAATGTTTTTATTATTTTCATAGAGGTCAGGGGTCTGTGTATATATAAAACAAATACAAAATAAAAATATACAATAAAGAACAAAAAACTAAAGTGGACTGACAGTTATTTTAATACATTGGAAAAGAATAAAGACAGCTATATTCAAATATGTGTTTAATAGGTAGTATTTAGTAACAGACTTTTGTAGTTGTTGTAATAAACCTCTTGTGACTTTACATGGCTTAACTCTATTGCCGTCTATGTTTTCAATATCAATTTCCGTCTTTTAGTGCACAACACACTCTGTGACCTTACCAAAAATAATCACTTGCTCCATAAATCACGTCAATCATTATTCATACAGAACTGATTTTTCATTTTGATAACTATTTTGTGACTAGTAGCATGAAAACAAAAGTCCATCTGCACAGCCTTCTGTGTCCTACTGAAAGCTCTTTTTCTAAATCACTTTGAAATACAGTGTAAACATTACTGCTCCATGTCTCCTTATCATCAGCTTTGTGCTTCTGCTCTTTTTCTCTTCCTGCCCAGTTGACTGCTCACTATCAGTCACGTTACATACTAAGTGCATCTACTGACTTTGGTCTTATCATTGAAGACACAGATTATTGAGCTGTTGCACGTCTTCCCTGTTTAAAGTAAACACTTAATGGCGAATCAGTGTTGGAAGAAAAATGTATCTACTTTAAAATTGAGTAAGTGATATATGTATTTAGCCTTGTAAAAGATGAATAAGCATCAAGTTGTGCACAGGTCGGTTAAATTGGATTGATTGTTGAGGTGCTTCTTCAATTGTACGTGAATATAGTACATGTCATTTGGAAGTGTGGTAAGACAGTGGCATTGAGACCTCCCATTTTAACATGATGTGGAAAAAAAAGTTTTAAGTATGCCATAATGTTCTTAATTTTTTTAAACTTTCAGACTGTTCCCTGTTACGTGACTCACTTCTACCCAAAGATGAAATAAAACAATTTTATCTTATTGAAATTTTATTTAATTCTGCATATACGTTGATGCCTTTTAACCCGTCAATGGACAGTGGTAATAAAGTAGCACTTTAAAGTGTATTACTTTTTTAAGGGTAAGGGATAACTCATTGCATTGATGTCCAATTCAGTTCATTTGGGAAGGCTGGCTGTAAATGCTCATGTTCTAGTACCATTTGTGGTGCTAGAAATCCCATCCATTTTGACTCCTCTAAACCCATCTTTCCTCAAAAGGGTGAAAAATATGATTATGCATTCCAGTATCTACTCAAAAAACCCAATGAACAAAATCAGTTTAACATCAGCTGCCATCCCAAAAACTTTATAAACGGGCTCACTTGTTTCTCGCTTTTTTTTCACTACAACCTGGTAAATTCTGAGAGTTGGTTGTCCACAAAACAATAATTTCTCTGTCCCGATCCAGCCCACTTATTCCTGATTTCCTAAGCATTAAATTTCATATCCCCTGTATTTCATCACAGTAGTAAAGCTTTGACACAGACAAGATAGATCTCCATTGCTGGAGGAAATAGGGAAGTCAAATTTGCCAAGATAGCTGCACTGAGAAGGCACATGTTTCTTTAATAAGGATGAAAGCGCTTGGTTCTTGTAACCGGATCTTTGTGTAGCAAGCAGCCTTCCATCAAGGAACAGCAGGATCTTCCCTTTTTAGCCCAGAAGCATGGGGACAGATGGGACCGTAACACGCAAAGCCACACGGGCGCACACGGAGTGGAATCTTGCCATGTCGCGGAGGCCATTTGAACCATTCATAATTGTGAATCCGCCGCACCTGTATGATTTTTCAACACCTGTGCGCATCCTTCCTCTGTGTCGTGGTGGAAGTACACCCCGTCGTGTGCGTGGAGCTGACAGCACTGTGATGAATTTGGTGCCGCTAGGGGTCATGGGTCAAAGGTTAGAGGGTACTCCAGCTGGCAACCAGGGCTGCCACGGACTCCAGCGAGGAGGCATTCATTGAGTGGAGCAGGAGGGGGCAGAGTGTTTGATGCGCTCGTCCTGGGGGCATTTCTCTCTCTTTCTTCTAAGTGAAAGGTGTCATTTGTTGTGATGACCCCCAAAATGATGATCACACGACACTGCAGTCACATTTTGCGTTTACAAAGCTTCGCCGCGACTTTGAAGTCCCTGTTTTCCCAGCTTGATATTTAACTGGTTTGGTTTGGACTGAGACATCAAGCCCATTAAGTACCGTTGAACCACAGCATGGAAAAATGTCCTATAAGACACCAGATGAGATGGGATTCATTGTCTTCAGCACGTTTGAGAAGGCAAGAGTTGGAAATGTGACAAAAAAATAATCAAAAAGTAAATATGAACTGTGGTTCATCCTTGCGATGATTCACTGCTGATATGTCACACATGATAATAATGGCTTGAATTCAAGGTGCGTAAGAAAAGCATTTTTTTTCAGAAACATCTAGTAGCATTGCATTTCACATTTTTTATTTTTTGGTTGTTAGCGTGCCTCACAGTCAAAAAATCTGAGCTTGAGTCTTCCTTCTGAAACCAAAAACAATGAAACTGAAGCATGAAAAGCCTTTTCTGATCATTTGGCAGTGTGTGTGTCCCTGAAATAATGATATAAATTTGTCCACATAAGGGGGAAACACCTTTGTAAATATATTGAAGTGAAAAAACTGGGTATTCGTCGACTCGACTTTTAAACTTTCTTCAATTCAACAGAAAATCACAACATATAATTCAGGCGGAAAAAGAAAGCACTAAAAAACAAGCCAAATATACATGCAGTCGTAAATGACCAATTAAACGCAGGCCAACCTGCATCTTTCTTCTCCAGAGCCCCAAGATGTCTTCGAAAAGATTCCGTCCGGACCGCTGACAAACGCTTTTATGATGCGTATCTTAATAAGCAGGCATGTGTCAACAACCCACATATTAGCCCTGTAACGGCACTTTGTCAGACTCACATTCAGTGGACATTTCTAAGCCCAAAAGGCCTTGTTACAGGAAGAAGCTAATAAGCTTCCATTGGTTTTTTGAGCAAACGATTGGAGTAGCAAACTAGAACACACACACACACACAGAACCAATAAAATGGCCTTTCACCCGAAATGTGAGGATATGCGCCACAGAAGATGAATGAATATAGTTATTTGAATAATGTAATAATAAACAAATTTTAAACCTGTTTTTAAACTGAAGTTTACATTACAACCAGCATTCTATCATTCATCAGTGGAGGCTAAAAAGACGAAATGTCGGTTGTGCTTTGCGTTGCAGAGCCCAGGTGTGTAGCGGTGGGAGGAGTTACCTGTGTCTCACCTGTGTCATATCTTGTCAGCAGAGTATTTAAATGTAGGCTATCCAAGGGAAAGTTGCGGGGTTCTTGCTTTGCTAGTCGTTATTGTCAATCTGAAATCTGGTGCCCTTTCCTGCTCGTTAGGCTTTGTGTGTTGGGTTTGTCTTGTTTTTCATTTGCTATACTTGTTCCTCGTCCTCTACTTTGTATCGGTATCGGCTTGTTTTCATGTTGGCGAGTGTTTATGACTTTTTATTCATATAAATATTGTAGCACGCCTCCACAGTTTGAGTCGTCTACTTCGGGATCCCAACATACTACTTCTGCCTCCTTGGCCCATTACCAGATTTAATATTTACTCATACTGTACAATTAATGAATGTTTTTCCTGAAATTTCAACTATTGGTATATCAGTTGAATAGTACACTTCCATAGTTGCTAACTTAATCATGTTACTAAGTGCAGGACCAATACTAACAACAAAAAATCCGATCTTTCTGCAAGCTCATAATTTTTATTTGCTTATAGTTAATGTAGTATTTAAAATGTGCGTGATCTTCACCAAAATGCACGTCTAACGGCATAAGAGCTATGATTAATATCAAGTTTGAAATGAAATTGTCCACTTTTTGGGAAGAAATGGGGAGGTTTCAAAGGCACTGAAGAAGTGTAACCTCAGTGATTTTTGTGTTGCGTGACTGTGGATCTCATAAACCTCAGGAATTTATACGTCTAAATTGTAGCAGACATAATGACTGATATGACTCCAAGATGCCACTATTAAGTGTAGTTATTAGGTCAGTGATGTTTACAGTTCCTTTTTGATGTTCCCATGGGGTTTCGTGTTTATGTCATTCATCACACTTGCGCGATTTATTCGAAAGGAGGCGTGTCTCTCCATCAAAGACCCACCTGAACAGTTAAGGCTGTCATTTAAAAGCCCCAAAACACGTGGAAAATATGCCTAATCAGTACATGGCAAACACATTTAATTGCCATTTAACTTGCTTTAACCACTTCCACATGTTTACTCAGTTTATGAGGAGCGTGATGAAGGGTGGATAATGGTGCGTGTTTGTGTTGAGATTGAGTGGACCACTTGTGCTTTGCCTCTAATTATTATGCCTGTAATATATTTCCATAGTTTATACACACAAGCGAGGAAGTTAAAAACGAATTGGCAAATCAAGCATGCTCAGTTTTGTTAAACAGACCCACTAGCTTGGTACCAGACACTACTACTACTACTACACTTTGGGCTCGCCTCACCCAATCACCTTTTTCCCCTTCACCCTCTTATTGCCTCCTTTCCAATCCTATCCAACCTGGACCCTCCTAAGGAGAACCTCAGCATCTTCATCTCCTTCTCTTGTAAGTTCCCAGGGCTACTGTCTCTAAGCCTGTGCTTCTCAGCCATACATCATGGTTGGCCTTACCCCTCTGCTGTAGACCTTTCCCTTCATCGTCGCTGACACTTTTCAACCACATCACACACCTGACACTTTCCTCCGGCTGCTCCAGCCTTGCTTTACACATTCTCCATCATCCTCATCTGTCAGTCTATCCATCACCGTGGGAAATAAAAAGAGGCGCAGAGCTGATCCCTGTTGCAATCCCACCTCAACACCAAACTCTTCTGTCACTCCTACTGCACACTTCAGTACAACTGTCATACTTGTCCTGAACTACTCTGACGTATTTATACTCCATACTTCCATGTAGTACCACAATTCCTTTCTACGTACCCTGTCACAGGCCTTCTCTAGATCTAAAAAGAAACACCTCTTCTGAACTTCCCTATACTTCTCCAGTACTAGTCAACATTGCATCTGTGGTACTACTCTTCTTTGACATAAAACCATACCACTTCTCACAAATACTGAGATGAAATGAGAGATCATAACAAAGGAATGAAATTACGATAATGCGGTAATGACACATCTTTCCACAGCACTCTAAAATGCCACAAGATGGCGGTGAACTATTCAACGTGACCGAAGACGAAACCCTAAAACACAATACGCTGTAAACCAAAACACACGGTGAGGAACAGACAAAGCTGGGAACTCGATGCGCTCCGTCGGGGAATAGGAGAAGACGTGAAACCATCACAAAATTGCTAATGTCCAACGTAGAGGCGTAGCTCATATCTTGTCATGTTGTTATTTTCTCCTGCCCCTACCAGATACAAGACTTACAAAGGTTGGGAGTGTGTTTCATCTTCCCTCTTCCTCCGCTGTCACCAGCTCCATTGTAGCCGGATAAGTCTGATGATCACATGGTCCAAGGCCCCAGACTGACTGTCTCATCGCTGGCTGGCCTCATTTTGTCCCGCTCCGGGGGCTTACCTGCTCAGGAACGAGTGCACCTTTCTCCCCAGCTAAATGCCCCCCCGTCAAGTCAAAGACGAACCTTTGTCAATGCACTCAAATGTTCAGCGGAAGATTCCCCGTAAGTCAGACTTCTCCCTCGTCATTGCATTCATGTTTGCGTCCTCTCCGCCGCGGAGGTCTTTCTCGCAGCCCTGTAATTTGTGCGGTCCAACTTCACCGAGAGATGTCTAATGAGCGCTTAATGGGCATTGGTGAAAGCATCAATTAAGTTAATTGTAGATCATTGTGTTAATTTTAGTCATTTAGAAAACCCCAGCTTTCCTAAAAGTTGCAAGTGTTTGGGGAGATGACGGAAGAACGCGAGGAAAGACTCAGCGGCGGTTTTGCCTCAAATGCTGAGACAACCTTCATGTGATTTATTGCGAGTTATGACGGTGGCCTGGAGCTTATGGTTGTTTTAGAAGGGGGGGGCTCCTGATTTTATGCGGCGCAGACAATGTGTAAATGATTACGTTTCAAAAGACATGTTTGGAGGTTTCGCAGCTACTCGTCTCCTCTCGACTATTGTTTGTTTGTGGTTTGCCACTTCAAGAGAGTCGGGGCGACAGTGGCTCAGGACTTGACTTTACAGATCGGAAGGGATTCACCAAAAGGATTGGGACAAAGTGACGTGATCAGATCTGGATTTGGCAATTGAAATGTCCCTTGGAGAAATGATGAAAACTGCTTAGCACTACTCAGTCTTTGCATGTTTTGGGAACTCTGGGTACATGTACAGATGAAATACGGCTGTGGGGTCTCACACTCAATTTATCTGGGGGCCACCAGAGACACAGTCTGTGGTGGATTAAGTATTCTAAAAATGGTTTCAAGTATCCAAAGGGATTATAGCCAATCCAATCTAGTCAATTTGTCAATAACAGTTCAAAACCTTAATCGTTCGTAAGAACCAGAACAATATTGGTGGTGACTGGGTCCTGTTTCCTATCTCTTGCATTTTTTTTTTACCAAGTCTTAGTTGTGTTATGACATATTATTTTGTAATTCTTGAGCATTTCTTGACCAATCCATTTTGACTGTGAGGTTTAGCAGCGATCATTTGCTGATCATGACTACTTCAATTGTACCCTGAGTTGAAAAGAAACAACAAAAATGACCATAAAAACAAAATAACTGCTTTCCTCAAGGTACAATTGGCAATGAAGTTATGATTCGTAATTCCATTACAATCCCATAATTAAAAGATGTCTTTGTAGTTTAAAGAAATTACATTGCAACTGAAAACTACGAAGCTAAGCATACATTGGATCCCACACACAACATCTGGGCAACAGAAACATTATGTAAAGTCAAGCCCGCATCATTCTTCTGCAAACGGCAATTAAGTCAAATATTCATTTTGGTGTTGGTTTCAGCCATAAATTGCTGCGAGCTGTAACATTCGCCGAGTGTTTCGGCATCCAGAATTACAGGCGTAAATCAAGACTTAATGCTACATTTAAATAGTAACAGACAGGCAATTTATTCTTGGCTCCCGCTGGTATTTAGCGCTATAACACTGTGTGAAAGTGTGAATGTTTTTTTCTTTCCACATTGCACACAATCTTGCCTGACAACTCCCACTGTCTGTGGGCTTGTTGCCTTCACAATTTTCCTGACGATTGTCACTCGCATACAAACAAAAAAGGAGGGATTTGCGCTATTTAGGTTTATTTACCACATTTTTCCATTGTTCGTGCTTTATATTTAATCCCAAAAAGTTCATTAAAAATCATGTTTAAATACATTCCAAACAAGGTTGCTAAAACACTCCAAATGTAGATTAGTGTTCTAAATTATTTAAAAAAAACAAACTTTTAGGCCAGGAAGCACCTGGCATCCTTCCAAAAACACATTATGCTCACAACATGGCCAAAAACTAAATAATAACAATTCCGCCCATGTAGTTTTGAAAAATATACCATATCTTTAAATTTTTGGATGGAAACTTTCAATGAATAATCTCTCATCTCATTTTCTGAACCGTTTTATCCTCTCTAGGGTCATGGGGGGTGCTGGAGCCTATCCCAGCTGACTTCGGGGCCAGAGGCGGGGGACACCCTGAATTGGTGGTCAGCCAATTGCAGGGCACAAGGAGACAGACAATCATTCATGCTCGCATTCAGACCGGCAATTTAGAGTGCCCAATCAGCCTACCATGCATGTCCTTGGAATGTGGAAGGAAACCGGAGTACCCAGAAAAAAACCACGCATGGCCAGGGAGAACATGCAATCACAGGTAGACCGACCTGGATTTGAAATCAGGTCTCTCACTGTGAGGCCGAAGCACTAACCACTCGTCCCACTGGGCCGCCCTCAATGAATAATTACTGTGTTAACAAGGTCTTTTTTGAGTTGAATCATTTGAACGTAATCCATGGTGTTTTCACCAACATAAATTTGCAATAAATGCCATTATTTCTCAAACCACTTACTCTTTAGAAACATAACTGATCAACTTTCAAATACATATAATTGAATAAAGGGTTAATCAGAAAATAGTAAAAAGATTTGGCTCCTTAATTGTATTTCTAATATTATTAATTGTAAGCATCTATGACAAGGGTGTCAGACTCGGGTTGGTTCGCGGGCCACTTTAACGTCAACTTGATTTCACGTGGGCCGGACCATTTTAGATATAATATTTAGATTTTTTTTATTTATAAATCGATTAAAAGAACTGGATTAAAAGCCCTGGATTAAAAGCCCTGAATATTCAGTTTTTTAGAGATGTAAAACAATGTTTATTTTAGCTTTTTTTTAAAATATATTTTTAGATTTTACAAAATGATTTTTGAACTAAAAACACAGAAAAAAATGATTAAAAATTACAATTTTTGATTTAAAAGGGGGAAATTCAGGAAATTTAATATACATCTATACTCTTCATTTTAATTTGATCCTAAAACAGAAAGTCGGCACTCATGATTTACTTTCCCGGGCCACACAAAATGATGCGGCGGGCCAGATTTGGCCCCCGGGCCGCCACTTTGACACATGTGCTCCATAATATTGTGTTCAAAAATAAAAGGTATGCTTGTACATAGAAATAAAAAATAAAAAAAGTTTTAAAATATAGTGAAAATAGTTTGTTTGGTGCTCTTCTCAGGGCAGAATGAAAATTGTCACGAAATACAATGAAATCAACATTCGCAAGATTTGGTCATTTGCACAGATGGTAATAGCATTCTTTCTCTGGAAAATCTGCAAATGCTTTTGGACATGGATCACTTGCATAAAATTGTAATTCCGTATGTCATGGCAGTCAAAATGAACTTCACCAATGAATACGATCAAGAAAAATGGAATTCCTTTTGTTAGCATTTTCTACTGGAAATTACTCATGTGAGTGCGCGGGAAATCATTGCAACTATGGCTCACATTTGAATCCAATAGAGGAGTTTTTCTCTGTCTGAAGGTGGAACGTTCATGACCTGTTTTCACGTTTGCAACTGTCTTTGCTTTTAGCCATTACTGTACCATGTGGATTCCCCACTTCAGGAGATGCTTTCCTGGCAACGGATGAATGATTTCTATTGTGATGTTGATAAAAAATATGTTGCCAGACAAACAGGAATGTCTGGATTTGCCAGAATGATTGACCTCTGTTCTCTGACAATATGATATACCAATGAGGTATTTCATATGTTTGTTCTAAATAAGTGACAGGTCGTGCATTGTAAACTGAACTTAAAAAGGAAAAGAAAATGGATACTACAGTATTGGAGTGGTATTCTTTTTCATACCACTAGAAGGAGCCTGTGTGCCACTTTAATACTGTTTATACTAGTGCTGTGCAATATGAAAGAAAATATTCCATCACAATATGGGTTGTTATATATTACGGTATCAATACGCCAAAATAGGATAGATGTTTAATGATTTGCTGAAAACTTATACAAGAATTACAGCTTCTTCCCAACTCACTTTAATTTTGAATTGATATTAAACTGACCTGCCACAAATATTGCATGCATCAAGTAGTGCAGCAACCGAAATCTAGTCAGTGTAACATACATAGTTTTGCTCAAATGTAAAAATATCTAAATGTATATTTGACATTTCAGATTAATGCATATTATGGACAATATTATTATTAATGATAATTTATAAAAACTCGAAATTGCCTCTAAGTATGAGTAACGAATCCCTATTTGTCTCCGTGTGCTCCGCAATTGGCGGAATTCAATTCAGAGTTTACTATTCAATTTTTGGCTTAAACAAACAAAATGTATTGTTTTTTTTTACTTTTGTCCCTACTACGCAACTCTAGTTTAACGTAGGCTTCTTTTTGCCATAAAATATTCAAAAACAATACTCATAGATAAATAGTGGAGGAAATAAAAGGAATCAATTTTCTATTACTCTAAATGTAAACTAAATTATCAAATATAATGATGACTGCGTTGACAATTTCAACCCTTTTCTGACATAGCCAAAAAATTGAGTTATAATGCCAAATTGACTCTAAGTTGGCACATTATTTCACAGAGTCCAGTTGGGATGGGTTACCCAGTGGTCATGTGGTTGATTCCCGGCTTGTAGAGTTGAGGCCGCTGGGCCTCAGGCCCGCACGCACATGAAAGCCTCTCCACCAATGTGTGCGAGACATGAGGGTGGGATGGAGTGGGCGTGTGGCGCTCCAATCTGTGGCACACTTTATCCATCAGACCTGAGGCCTTGCTTTCAAGGTTGTGGTTTCTGTGAGACTGACACAACCTTCCCGTAATGCACCACATCTCCAGGCCTCAACGTCTGTTTGACAGCCCCTATGTCTCAAAGGCGCACCAACTTAAGGGTTGTTCCCATTAGATTGAAGGCAGCGGTCTCATTTAAGTTGTTTGATCATCTACAGGGAATCACGTCGTTCTTGCTATTGTTGTTTGAGGTGTGTAGTGAAGAGAGCACAGCTACATACATGTAGCAGATTCTATTCATTATATTTCTTGCACATAAATCACAGAATTTCACACACCTCGCTATTGTTACTATACACTATTTTCCTGTAAACATTGAAATACATAAAGTGCATTAGTCATTTTTCTTATCTGCTCTAACAGCTTCTATACCATGTTTCGTTGTGGGTTTTTTCTGTTCCAAAATATTATTATTCCTCGTTTTATGTAAGAATATTTAGTATAATAACTAGTTCCTGAACATAGGTTTAAGGTTAACTTTCACCATTTTTTTTAACTTTCGTTTGTACCTTGGAAATGTATTGAAGGGAAAATAGCACATTGAAATGTCTTTTTCCCCCAATTTTAACAAAGCTATCCAACTTTAAAGGCAATCAGGGGATTATTAGGGGAAAAAAAAATATTTCCACAAGTCAGTTTTGCATAAAAGGAGGTTGTGGACAATTTACGTTATATATTTGGGAAGATAAATATAGAAAGATAGATCTATGTTATAAATTGAGCTCTCTTAATTGTGATTTTCTTGACTTTTATTCTCTAGTTGTTCTGAAAGTTTGTTTTACTAGTGTAAATATAAATGTGTACTATAAAAAATACAGTAGTATATGAATTTTTGCCATATATCTACCTCAGTGTTATTTGAATTCACATCAGAAATAATACATTTTGTTAAGTTTAGCTCTCTTAATTATTTCCTTGACTTTTATTGTCATTGGACCTGTTCTTTTTGTTCTAACTCTTTCATTTGCATTGACAATTATAAACATAAAATCCTTTCCAGTTGGAATGGCTGATATTGTATGATCATGTTTCATTGTCATTTAAGCCGATAAACATTCAATCTAGCTTGATGCTGACCCCCAATGAAACCGGATTGGACATTTTATGCCATCAATGCCAGCCAATAATTCAATATACTTAAAAATCTATGAATATATATATTTAAAAAAAAAACATCAATTTTACCCAATTCCAATCCTCTGAAAATGACATCATCGGATCCAATTTCTGATCACATGATTGGATCTGGAACATCTCTATCTATTTTATTCAAAATATCCTAATCTGTCCACACATGATTTCACCGGCCACTTTGTTAGAAACACCAATATTCTATCTTTTTTTCCATCTTTGTTTTAATATTTCCAGTGCCATAATCTCCTCACAGCATCACTTTTAAAAATACTGTTTGGTTAATACCTCTCTGAGACTATCAGTTGCATCTCCTTGCACTGTGCTACCATACCTCAAATATGCGGCCTCCAATGAGAACTGATGATCAGCCCTTTTCTTGTTAACATATCGTAAATGATGTTGAAGATGTTTGGCATTTGCACAGGGTGTGGAGGACAGTAGATCACAGTGTGACCCGGGGCGGTGAAACATGGGACTGACACATATGGATTCCATAGTGAAGCCAGATAACCTAGCAGACGCACTGGAGCCATCCTTGGTCGAGACAGGAAGTGACTCCTGTTGCTCTTATAAGAAAACAAATCTAAGGGTGGGCTTGCTTGCTGACATTAATAAAGCCAAAGACGCTCCCGCTGTTGTATGGACAGTCGCCGAATAGTCAGCGGGAACATAGACATCACTCACGAGAACGTAGATTGGTGGAAGTAAATTACAGCTTCAAGGGTCGTATGTGTCAAACTGAATGAGTTGAAATGGATGCATTCGTCATCCTCGTGCTGTTTATCATCATAACATCAACCACTTTTAGCATTCTAAACAATTTACTTCAAAGGGACTGTCAAGAAAAAAAAATTAAAGTTGACATGGTCACATAAGAGACATTGTCACGTATTTATGAATGGAAACATCACAGATTTATAATTTCCCGTCAACTACCACCTCTTATTGTCATTGCATATTTGTGTGGTGTAATTGTTATTTTTTTTTGTTCTCTGCCCGAAAGATGAGTTGTAATTAAATCTGTAATTGATGTACGGTAATATTAATTGATTGAGATGTGACCTGACATGGCTAACAATGTGCTTCCATCTTCAGTTTGTTTGTGCACAGCCAGTCCTCTCAGTTTATGTGAATTATACATCTATCATTATCAGT
Organism: Stigmatopora argus; assembly: GCF_051989625.1. Classification (NCBI taxonomy): domain Eukaryota; kingdom Metazoa; phylum Chordata; class Actinopteri; order Syngnathiformes; family Syngnathidae; genus Stigmatopora; species Stigmatopora argus. The sequence continues at coordinate 12,894,851 of NC_135397.1, read as the reverse complement.
GGCAGGCAATGAGATAAATTAACTTTATTGGACTGAACCCAGTGTATTTCTGTTTTTATACATTTTATTTCATACATTCTTTTTACGACTACAATATTAATTTAATAATTCTTGTATTTATAAAGGATAGAAGAAATATTAAAAATACCAGAATTCATAGTTACAAAATACTAAGCAAAGAATGCTTCATTGTAATGTATACAATAACTGCTATTGAATACAATACAATGAAGCATTCTTTGCGTTTCAAATGGAAATATTAGACATACCCCTCTGATGACTTCAATGCTCAGTGGCTTGGTTTGTTTTTGTCCACTGCAGAGAGACTCAAAAATGATCCAAGTCTCTATAACCGGGGTCTACAACTCCAGTGTATTTTACATCTTCCTCCACCAACACACCAAAACCAAATAATCAAGATCGTGATCAAGCTCCAAGACAGCTTGCTGATGAGTTGATCATTTGATTCAGATGTGGTGGGAGATATGGAAAATATACTGGATAGGTGCCCTTGAGGACCAGAGTTGGAGATCCCTGCTCTATAATGACAAGTACCAGTGAGGGGGATGTTGGTGTCAAAGACTGTCGTCCTCCGATGTCCCTGTATACCAGCAGCTCACCATGTCACCCTGTCACACTGAATGCTGACATTAAATTATTACATGGATAGCGAAAAAAGAAACTATTATTTTTAAAAAAACGCCTCACTTTGCTGACAAACAGCTCATTATGGCGTCAATAAGCTGCTCCTTTTTGGTCTTTTTGGCCACATTCTCAATGTTTCCCAGCAGTCCGTGCTCATTGAGGAACTAAAACACACAAAGGAATGATTTCTTTTGAAACATAAAGCGCTAGAGGTAACGCAATGTAGCCAATTTGTTTGGAAACATTTTGCTGTATCCATCCACGTGGGGGCTACATCACACGAATGAAGCATGCTACTGTAAAAAAAGCCCTCTTAAAATGAGAACTAGGGCTTCGAAATCCCCAAATGACAACGTACGGAATGCGCTGGATTGTCCTAGAAGAACTTTAATAGGTCTTTCTTCGGTAAATCGTCTCATCTGAGCTGCTCTGCAGTCCACTTCCGTACTGGCTCCTGGCTCATCCACCATTTTGAAGGTTGGCGACGGGCATTTGAACTCTGACCTAGGTCACACCTATTAAAAATAGACACAAAAATACATTGTTTTCATAATAACACATATTAGACTAATGCACGTCCGAATCAATCCAACCCTCAATAACTATTTTATGGCTATAAAACCTTTACTGCAGCTACAAGCAACACATAAAAAGCATCAATAATAACCTCATACAATTGAAATATTATTTAGGATGACATATAGCCACATTTTACTCACCAAAAATCCTTTTTATTTGTATACAAAATCCACCCTCCTTTCTTTCCTCCTTCTTTTCTATCACCATCTATTTCTGGCATAGAAAGTTTTTATTCGATTTAGGACTGAAAATGTCCGTTCCCGGTTGTGACAAGCTTGCTTTGGTAGCTCTGGCTAGTCCACTCTATCCAATCATAGTTTGTGAAAGCGATGATGTATCCCTACGCCTGCAGGAAGGCCGTGGTGTCGCCAACTCAAAATCTGACTGGTTAAAGTTTTCTGGACCGTTTCATCCTCATTAGCGTCGCGGGGGGTGTTGGAGCCTTTCCCAGCTGACTCCGGGCCAGAGGCGGGGGACACCCTGAATTGGTGGCAGACAACCATTCATATTCACAGCCATGCCTAGGGGCAATTTAGAATGTCCAATCAACCTACCATGCATGTTTTTGGATTACTGTGGGTGGAATACTCTTGGATGATAGCAATACTGCCATCTTCTGTGCACTGGCATGTTTATCATTTTAAAACATTTTTTTTGTACAAAAGTTGTTTCTTAGAGAAAAAATAATCACTGTTTGAATAGCAAAAAACAGACTTTTTGGACAAAAGTGTACTTCCCATGAAAAACTGTTTCATTGTAAAATACATATTTGATACACACTCTTGTGTATATAGACTTGTGACTAAAAATTCAGAGTCAGACTGAAGCAGATTAATTAAAATATACACATCTAAGTGGTTATTTAAGGGTTATGAATGTTATTAATCCCACTGACCGCAGTTAATCTTCAGCTTGTTGTTGCTTCTTGTTGTGGCTGGCACCCACGCCGGTCATAATTCAAAGCAGAGATGAGTGGCGACATTCCGAAACAATCCCTGCAGCCAAGAATGTGTGATAATTAAAATATTTGTCAGATGACCTCCCACCCAACATGCTTTTTCAAGTCAAGACTCACAGCTGGATAGCAAAAATGCTTTTGAGTCCTTTCATCCTTAACAAGTTTGCGATATAGATGAAATGCCTTCTTCCTATTTGTCTTCTTATACATTTGGTCACAAATTGAGACAAACTTTAAATTAATTGGATAACATTAAAAAAATCCATCATAAAAATAATATACATTTTTGACAGACTGGAATATAACATAACAGCTGAATTCTAACATATACATGAATTCTGCTTCATGTCAGAAAAATGGGATACTCGAGGTTGGGGATACCTTTAATTAAATCTAAGTTAATGTGTACTCAAGCACAGGCCAAAGTACAGACGCTCCCCTACTTACGAACATTCAACTTACGAACAACGGTACATACGAACATGTCTGCAAATTGCGTTTAAGTCCAAAAATGTTCGCAAGTCCAATTTTGTATTTCGCGCCTTTTTCGGAGTAGTACTTCTTTCCGCCGCTAATACCGACGCCTGGCGCTGTGAGAGCTCAGCTCACCCAGCATCTACCTTCTTCTTCGTTGCAATGCGAAAGTGCGTGAATGTATCTCCAGTGTGCAAAGAACCTTTTTCATTTGTATCATTAAATATCTCATGCATCCAATATTGAATATGGTTGGTTAAAAAGCTAAAGGCTTCTATTGAGGGAGTTGCAAGGAAGAGGCAAGCCATTTCTTCTGAAACGAGTGGCAATAATAACGAAGCTTGATGCGCTTGAGAGTGGTAAGCGTTTCACGGGCATTGAATCGTTCGACCGTCAGTACCATTTATAAACAGAAAGATCGAGCAGCAGGACCCAAATATTGAACGTTGCACAAAGTTTGCAAATCAATTGAATGATGCCATACAGTGCTACCGCATCATTTATGATGAAAAAAAGAAGAAAACTGTGCAATCGTCATTAGGTCGCTTCTTTTGGCCAGTTTCTAATACATAAATCTCTCTCTCTCTCTCTCTACAGTACTGTACATATTCTCTCCATTTTATTATTTTTTTTTTTTCAGTACAAACCAATGCGTGTTACTTATACAAGCCTTAAACATACAAATGCACTTATATAAACCTTCAATATACTTATATCGGCCTTAAACATAAATTATAATACAAAATATAGCACTGAATCAACTTACAAACAAATTCAACTTATGAACAATCGCTCGGAACCAATTGCGTTCGTTAAGGCTTTTTTTCTTAAAAAATGACATAGTATTGTAAGGCTTTTTTCTTAAAAAAACGACATAGTATTGTAAGGCTTTTTTTTCGTAAAAGACGACATAGTATAGTAAGGTTTTTTTCTTAAAAAACAACATAGTATAGGCTTTTTTCTTTAAAGACGACATAGTATAGTAAGGCTTATTTTCTTTAAAAACGACACAGTATAGTAAGGCTTTTTTGTCTTTAAAAACGACATAGTATAGTAAGGCTTTTTATTTACAAAAAAGACCATGTATAGTAAGGCTTTTTTCTTAAAAAATGACCATGTATAGTAAGGCTTTTTTGTTTAAAAAAGACCATGTATAGTAAGGCTTTTTATCTTAAAAAAACGACATAGTATAGTAAGGCTTTTTCCCCTAAAAAAACGACATAGTATAGCATGGCTTTTTTTCTTGAAAAACGACATAGTAGAGGAAGGCTTTTTCCCTAAAAAACGACATAGTATAGTATGGCTTTCCCCCCTAAAAAACGACATAGTATAGTATAGCTTTTTTCCTTTAAAAAACGACATAGTATAGTATGGCTTTTTTTCTTAAAAAACGACATAGTATAGTAAGGCTTTTTTTCTTAAAAAACGACATAGTATAGTATGGCTTTTCCCCCCTAAAAAACGACATAGTATAGCATGGCTTTTTTTCTTGAAAAACGACATAGTAGAGGAAGGCTTTCCCCCCTAAAAAACGACATAGTATAGTATGGCTTTTTTCCTTTAAAAAACGACATAGTATAGTATGGCTTTTTTTTCTTAAAAATGACATAGTATAGTAAGGCTTTTTTCCTAAAAAACGACATAGTAAGTAAGGCTAAGAGAGTCGGAGAATAAATCTGACTTCTGATTCTTCACCTTCTAGTTGTTGCTGTGGTCCACTGGCAAAATCATTGGGTCAGAACATGAGGCGGGAATCAGGAGTGAGTTCTATTCCACTCGTTGCAATTCTCAAATTGTTTATTGAGGTAATGAAAATGATAAATACAACTTCCAACTTTACTGTGGTGCAGTGGCAAAGACATTGAGTCAGAACTTCAGGTGGACTCAAGTTCAAATCAGAAGTGAGTTTGATTCCACTCTTTGCAATTCTCAAATTGTTTATTGAGGTAATGAAAAGGATAAATATAACTTCCAATCACTTCATTTCAGAAGACACTGTGGTCCAGTGGCAAGAACAATGGGTTGAAATTAAAGTTGGACACAAGTTCAAATCTGGAGTGAGTTCAAGTCCACTCTTTGCAAATCTCAAATTGTTTATTGAGGTGATGAAAATGATAAATATAACTTCCAATCATCTCATTTCAGAAGTCACTGTGGTCCAGTGGCAAAGACAATGGGTCAGACAGACCTCAAGTTAGTGGATTTGACTGCCATGTGGGAGATGGGGTTCGAATCCCGCTCTCGTTTGACTAATCACTACACTAGTAGTTCAGTAAATGGGTAATCCTTTTTTCATTCAAATAAAGACTTAGTCATTTTTTTCAGCAAAACAATATTTCCGGTCAGCCTTCGGCTGACCGGAAGACAGTTGGGAGGGGGGGTTCCTGGTGGTGTTCGACAGTCGGCCTACGGCCGACTGCCGACACCATACAGTCGTTGACCGGCGACACCGGGACGTGAACCCTCGACACCCACGTCACAGGCAGGTGACTTACCCACTACACCACGAGGCGGCCCACCTATACATGATTGGAAGTTATATCTATCCTTTTCATTACCTAAATAAACAATTTGAGAATTGCAAAGAGTGGAATTAAACTCATTCCTGATTTGAACTTGAGTCCACCTGAAGTTCTGACCCATTGTCTTTGCCACTGGACCACAGTGACTTCTGAAATGATGTGATTGGAAGTTATATCTATCCTTTTCATTACTTCAATAAACAATTTGAGAATTGCAAAGAGTGGAATTGAACTCACTCCTGATTTGAACTTGAGTCCACCTGAAGTTCTGACCCATTGTCTTTGCCACTGGACCACAGTGACTTCTGAAATGATGTGATTGGAAGTTATATCTATCCATTGCATTACCTCAATAAACAATTTGAGAATTGCAAAGAGTGGAATTGAACTCATTCCTGATTTGAACTTGAGTCCACCTGAAGTTCTGACCCATTGTCTTTGCCACTGGACCACAGTGACTTCTGAAATGATGTGATTGGAAGTTATATTTATCCTTTTCATTACCTAAATAAACAATTTGAGAATTGCAAAGAGTGGAATTAAACTCATTCCTGATTTGAACTTGAGTCCACCTGAAGTTCTGACCCATTGTCTTTGCCACTGGACCACAGTGACTTCTGAAATGATGTGATTGGAAGTTATATCTATCCTTTTCATTACCTCAATAAACAACTTGAGAATTGCAAAGAGTGGAATTGAACTCATTCCTGATTTGAACTTGAGTCCACCTGAAGTTCTGACCCATTGTCTTTGCCACTGGACCACAGTGACTTCTGAAATGATGTGATTGGAAGTTATATCTATCCTTTTCATTACCTCAATAAACAATTTGAGAATTGCAAAGAGTGGAATTGAACTCATTCCTGATTTGAACTTGAGTCCACCTGAAGTTCTGACCCATTGTCTTTGCCACTGGACCACAGTGACTTCTGAAATGATGTGATTGGAAGTTATATCTATCCTTTGCATTACCTCAATAAACAATTTGAGAATTGCAAAGAGTGGAATTGAACTCATTCCTGATTTGAACTTGAGTCCACCTGAAGTTCTGACCCATTGTCTTTGCCACTGGACCACAGTGACTGCTGAAATGATGTGATTGGAAGTTATATGTATCCTTTTCATTACCTAAATAAACAATTTGAGAATTGCAAAGAGTGGAATTGAACTCATTCCTGATTTGAACTTGAGCCCACCTGAAGTTCTGACCCATTGTCTTTGCCACTGGACCACAGTGACTTCTGAAATGATGTGATTGGAAGTTATATCTATCCTTTTCATTACCTCAATAAACAATTTGAGAATTGCAAAGAGTGGAATTGAACTCATTCCTGATTTGAACTTGAGTCCACCTGAAGTTCTGACCCATTGTCTTTGCCACTGGACCACAGTGACTTCTGAAATGATGTGATTGGAAGTTATATCTATCCTTTTCATTACCTCAATAAACAATTTGAGAATTGCAAAGAGTGGAATTGAACTCATTCCTGATTTGAACTTGAGTCCACCTGAAGTTCTGACCCATTGTCTTTGCCACTGGACCACAGTGACTTCTGAAATGATGCGTTTGGAAGTTATATCTATCCTTTGCATTACCTCAATAAACAATTTGAGAATTGCAAAGAGTGGAATTGAACTCATTCCTGATTTAAACTTGAGTCCACCTGAAGTTCTGACCCATTGTCTTTGCCACTGGACCACAGTGACTGCTGAAATGATGTGATTGGAAGTTATATGTATCCTTTTCATTACCTAAATAAACAATTTGAGAATTGCAAAGAGTGGAATTGAACTCATTCCTGATTTGAACTTGAGTCCACCTGAAGTTCTGACCCATTGTCTTTGCCACTGGACCACAGTGACTTCTGAAATGATGTGATTGGAAGTTATATCTATCCTTTGCATTACCTCAATAAACAATTTGAGAATTGCAAAGAGTGGAATTGAACTCATTCCTGATTTGAACTTGAGTCCACCTGAAGTTCTGACCCATTGTCTTTTCCACTGGACCACAGTGACTTCTGAAATGATGTGATTGGAAGTTATATCTATCCTTTTCATTACCTCAATAAACAATTTGAGAATTGCAAAGAGTGGAATTGAACTCATTCCTGATTTGAACTTGAGTCCACCTGAAGTTCTGACCCATTGTCTTTGCCACTGGACCACAGTGACTTCTGCAATGATGTGATTGGAAGTTATATCTATCCTTTGCATTACCTCAATAAACAATTTGAGAATTGCAAAGAGTGGAATTGAACTCATTCCTGATTTGAACTTGAGTCCACCTGAAGTTCTGACCCATTGTCTTTGCCACTGGACCACAGTGACTTCTGAAATGATGTGATTGGAAGTTATATCTATCCTTTTCATTACCTCAATAAACAATTTGAGAATTGCAAAGAGTGGAATTGAACTCATTCCTGATTTGAACTTGAGTCCACCTGAAGTTCTGACCCATTGTCTTTGCCACTGGACCACAGTGACTTCTGAAATGATGTGATTGGAAGTTATATCTATCCTTTGCATTACCTCAATAAACAATTTGAGAATTGCAAAGAGTGGAATTGAACTCATTCCTGATTTAAACTTGAGTCCACCTGAAGTTCTGACCCATTGTCTTTGCCACTGGACCACAGTGACTTCTGAAATGATGTGATTGGAAGTTATATGTATCCTTTTCATTACCTCAATAAACAATTTGAGAATTGCAAAGAGTGGAATTGAACTCCTTCCTGATTGGAACTTGAGTCCACCTGAAGTTCTACACCCATTGTCTTTGCCACTGGACCACAGTGACTTCTGAAATGATGTGATTGGAAGTTATATCTATCCTTTGCATTACCTCAATAAACAATTTGAGAATTGCAAAGAGTGGAATTGAACTCATTCCTGATTTGAACTTGAGTCCAAATGAAGTTCTGACCCATTGTCTTTGCCACTGGACCACAGTGACTTCTGAAATGATGTGATTGGAAGTTATATCTATTCTTTTCATTACCTCAATAAACAATTTGAGAATTGCAAAGAGTGGAATTGAACTCATTCCTGATTTGAACTTGAGTACACCTGAAGTTCTGACCCATTGTCTTTGCCACTGGACCACAGTGACTTCTGAAATGATGTGATTGGAAGTTATATCTATCCTTTTCATTACCTCAATAAACAATTTGAGAATTGCAAAGAGCGGAATTGAACTCATTCCTGATTTGAACTTGAGTCCACCTGAAGTTCTGACCCATTGTCTTTGCCACTGGACCACAGTGACTTCTGAAATGATGTGATTGGAAGTTATATCTATCCTTTTCATTACCTCAATAAACAATTTGAGAATTGCAAAGAGTGGAATTGAACTCATTCCTGATTTGAACTTGAGTCCACCTGAAGTTCTGACCCATTGTCTTTGCCACTGGACCACAGTGACTTCTGAAATGATGTGATTGGAAGTTATATCTATCCTTTGCATTACCTCAATAAACAATTTGAGAATTGCAAAGAGTGGAATTGAACTCATTCCTGATTTAAACTTGAGTCCACCTGAAGTTCTGACCCATTGTCTTTGCCACTGGACCACAGTGACTTCTGAAATGATGTGATTGGAAGTTATATGTATCCTTTTCATTACCTCAATAAACAATTTGAGAATTGCAAAGAGTGGAATTGAACTCCTTCCTGATTTGAACTTGAGTCCACCTGAAGTTCTACACCCATTGTCTTTGCCACTGGACCACAGTGACTTCTGAAATGATGTGATTGGAAGTTATATCTATCCTTTGCATTACCTCAATAAACAATTTGAGAATTGCAAAGAGTGGAATTGAACTCATTCCTGATTTGAACTTGAGTCCAAATGAAGTTCTGACCCATTGTCTTTGCCACTGGACCACAGTGACTTCTGAAATGATGTGATTGGAAGTTATATTTATTCTTTTCATTACCTCAATAAACAATTTGAGAATTGCAAAGAGTGGAATTGAACTCATTCCTGATTTGAACTTGAGTACACCTGAAGTTCTGACCCATTGTCTTTGCCACTGGACCACAGTGACTTCTGAAATGATGTGATTGGAAGTTATATCTATCCTTTTCATTACCTCAATAAACAATTTGAGAATTGCAAAGAGCGGAATTGAACTCATTCCTGATTTGAACTTGAGTCCACCTGAAGTTCTGACCCATTGTCTTTGCCACTGGACCACAGTGACTTCTGAAATGATGTGATTGGAAGTTATATCTATCCTTTTCATTACCTCAATAAACAATTTGAGAATTGCAAAGAGTGGAATTGAACTCATTCCTGATTTGAACTTGAGTCCACCTGAAGTTCTGACCCATTGTCTTTGCCACTGGACCACAGTGACTTCTGAAACGATGTGATTGGAAGTTATATCTATCCTTTTCATTACCTCAATAAACAATTTGAGAATTCGCTCGGAACCAATTGCGTTCGCAAGTAGGGGAGCGTCTGTAATTGATGTCCCAGTATTGATCAACACATATTTTTACAAACTACACTACCTGACCTGCAAATACAGTAGAGATTCCCTCTTCGTAAAGTAATTCGACATTATATTCTCATCCTTAATTTTACCCTGGCAGGCTATTCAGGACCATAACAACCAAGATAAAGACTCAAGGACAGGTTCTTCCCAAGAGGCGTCACCATACTCAACTCGACCTAATCAAGATTTATCTTGTACAGCACTAAAAACTAACCACTTCAGTAACTTTTGTATGTAGTACTTATTTATGTGACCACTTATTCATTATTATTAGTACTTGTCTATGTTGACGACTTATTTACTACTTGTTTATTTATTATTATTTATTACTTATCTGTTCATTTGTTTGTTGTTGTTTTGACTACTTATTGATTTATTTGTCTTTTTATTTGTTGTTCTTATTTGTGCACTTTGTGGAAAAGCATTAAATCTAATTTTACTGGCATAATGACAATAAAAAGCATTCAATTCAATTCAGTCATTTAATAAGGTTTGGTGGTTGCTAGCTATTTGCAAATAATGTAACCGTAATCAAAAAAATACAGGAAGTAAATGATTTGTGTGGACAAACTATTTGCTCTTGGATACAATTTATAATCCTGTTCACACGAAGTACTAGTTACAAACTAGAAGCTCTTTTTTCATGTCATGACTGGGGAATGTAATGTTTTTAGGAAAGTAAATTATAGCTGTGATCAGATCATGGCCGACAGAAGTAAGTGGCCACTAGAGTGCATTAAATACGGTTTAAGTCAGTGGGAATACAAGAGGGAGTGCAGTTGACTTCAGCAGAAGTAGAACCCACCCTTTCTGTCTCCCTGCTGCTTTCTCTCTCTTTTGTCTTTCTTTAAATGAGTTCATCACACCATGAGGGTCCGCGCTGCTTCAGTATAACGTTTTGGTCCCCTTTGTGTGCTCGGAGAGCCTCAATTGAAGCAACATTTATTATTTTGACCTCTTTCCAGCCCTCAGAGGGGGGTTCTTCTTTGGGAACCCTTGGACACTGCAGACATTTTGCGTATCCCGCAGAGAGAGGAGACAAGCTTCTTTTGCTTTGAAAAGATTTGTTCCAAGAGAGCGACAAAAAAAGGAAAAAAAAAGGCAACTGGAGCTACAAGGAGCTTTGAATAGGCCTGGGAGTCAAGGCAAAATGGGGGATCATAGCTAAACTAGCTTGTTGTATTTTTTTGGGATGTGTCTGTACAATTTTAGCCCATCAAAGTTGAGTATCCCAAAATGCCCGCCTTTTCCTTGTTATGTCATTAACATTAACACTGAGCAGTATTCTGTTTTTACCTATGGTTGCCGAAAAGTCATCTGAAAAAATGAACATCTTGTGATAAGAGACAAAAGGCAGAGTCATTGAAAGTGAGAAAAGGCTTCAAATCATCCAACTGATGACTTTGTACTGTAAAAAGGCTGAATCCATGTACTTCACGCTTAAGCATATTGTCAGTTTTCCTTTAATACTTCATTTACGTGATTCTATTTCATAACGGCACATGATTTTTTTCAAATGATAGAAAAAATTCCACAGGTGTACTCCATAATAGTCTATTAAAAAAAATCTTGCATGTTCTACGGCCATCCATCAATTTGCTGCCCAAGTTCACTTGTCCTGAAAACTGGCTTTTCTTTTCTCCACAAATGCAGTCATGCCTTCTTTGCGATCATCCTAAAAATCAGAAGTGTAACATTATGTATCTCCAATTTCTATATCCCGGAATTGTGCTCTATTACCGTAGCAAAAGTTGCATGGAACAAACGCTTTTCCAAACGATTCCCCTCCGCCAATGTCAGTTCATAGGCTGAAATGTTGACCAGGGATAAAACAACATCAATTTAAACTTCTTTGATATTCATAGTAAATATATGTATCATTTAAATGAGACCTGACCTGCATTAACTGCCTCTTTGGCCATAGCTGACACCAGTTTTGAATTAGCAGCGATTTTCTCACCGCATTTGACTGCTTCCGACACCAGCTCCTCGACAGGGAAAATTTTACTCACCAACCCTATAGTCAGTAACACAAAATTCAAATCTTTAATGAACGCAAAAAGCCAAATAAGTCAAAATACAGTGATAACTCACCTTACGAAAGACCCAATTAACTAATAATCCAAGTTATTAAACTGCCTTTACGTAAAATTTTGGTTTCCGAATTCGGAAGAAAATTCAAGTTACCAAACGCGAAATCTCAAAAGTTCGAAATAAACTTGTAGTATCCTGTACTTTATTTTGAAATTGGCGTGATAATGTTACTCTCTCCGGGCTTTGTGTGGGTTTTCTCCGGGTGTTTCTGTTTCCTCCCACATCCAAAAAACATGCATGGTAGGCTGGTTAAACACTAAATTGCCATTGGGTATGAGTGTGAGTGTAAATGGTTGTCGGGACAATGACAACAATCGACAGCTGTTAAAAGTTGACACTATTAACCCTTTATGGAGTGACTGTTTTTGGTCATCTAAAAAATATCTTCTTTTTTTTAACTTAAAATCTTTGACCCTCTATATTTTTGGTTAATAAAAAAAATAGTAGCAAACATTATATGCATATTTTTAATTATGAATCATTATTGGATTTTTAAAAAAATATTTTCCTGTAAGAATACAACGTTACTAATAATAATTCAAGTAATATAAATAAAAACGTCCACGACCCTTGTGAGGATCAGCGGTACAAACAAAATAATGCATGCATAAAAATAGAAATATACATTGCTTACAGCCCCAAGTATTAATCTTAAATTAGTACTATGATTTCTTTAAAAGTATTAAACCCATTGCACTGTATTAATGGTGATAGATGTCCAATTTCCCCCGACCCTAATGAGGATAAAGCGGTTCAGAAAATGAGATGAGATGAGATGTCCAATTGATTTAAACTGGGAAATCTGATTGTGAAAGCTCATGCTATTGATGGCATAAGACATCCAATCCGTTTTGACTGGGAGGGGCCAGTGAGTTAAATGAATGCCCTGTAAGTATTGGCAATAAAAGCATTAGATGTTATGTTGCTACTTGTTTAGAAAGTAATTCAACACACGCAGTCTCGAAAATAAAGAATCAAGGTTGAAAGTTGTTTGTTTTTAGATCAATTTCAGCGCAAGTGATTCCAACTTTCAAAGTACAAGTAGATTGTCCTTTTACCTACCAGACTGCTTAGCTTCTTGGGCATTAATTTTGTCTCCGGTCAGCACCATCTCCATGGCCAGGGACTTGCCCACTGCGCGGGTGAGACGCTGAGTGCCCCCCGCCCCTAGAGGGAGACATCGAGGTAAAGTAAGCTCCAATTAAGCATTGTGATAGACTTGTACATGATTTCACAGCCTTACCAGGAATGGTCCCCAACAGTATTTCGGGTTGGCCAAACTGTGCCTTCTCCCCAGCATAGATGATGTCACACATCATGGCCAACTCGCAGCCGCCTCCCAACTGAAAAAACGGAGAAAGGGAGAAGCAGCTATCAAAGGCTTAAAACATTCACTTTCGCTGTGTTTCGCATATTTTTGCCCACTGTCCAAAATAGACACTCACGGCAAATCCATTGACAGCCGCAATCACGGGCTTCTTCACCGTAGAGACTCGATTCCAGTGTGCTAAAAAGTTACCGCCGTAACACTCCTGGAAAGTTCGATTCTGCATTTCTTTTATGTCTGCCCCAGCTAAAAAAGAAAAAAAAGAAAGAAGAAAAAACAACACTTTAAGAGTACAGCGAGTCCTCAAGTTACGAACAAGTTCCATTCCTATACTGGCATGGGAAGGGAATTTGAATGGGTCAGATCTTAAAGTTGAAATTTACATCAAAATACTTAGTATAAATTAGTAAAATACTACATTAAAATGAAAAAAAAACAAGATGATGTACTCACCATTATTACACAACTAATGAAAAGGAAACCTAAACAGCTAAATTGCTCACATCTTCTCAGTCCAGTCGAACATGCGATGCGTTTAGCGACTCTCATAGTTAAGATACGCCCTATTTAGATTTTTCTTAAGTGGGAGAACTTAAAGAATTGGCGGCTGACCATAACCACAAAGAGCTTCAGTTTCCTTTACATAAAAATAAGCAACAAAAAGACTTTAATCTCATAATATTACGATTTGAATCTTGTTATAGTACAATCTATGAATTCATATTTCAATTTTAACCTCATAATAGTTAAATTTTAATCTCTTAATATGGAGATTTCTCTCTTGGATTATTACGATGTATGATGTATTGTAATTTCCCGCGGCACACTAGTTGGGAAACACTGTTGTACAGAAGATCAGTGCTGAATGATACGATACGAGGAATAAAAAAGGAAAATAAAACTATGGCCAGTGTATGTATATAGTAATTTGAAATCTTTTAAAAATATTTTGTATAGTTAGTTTAGGTCTCAATTGGTTCTAAATGTTACATTTGCACTGAGAATGCCAAGCTTTTTCTAGTACTTTTTTCTTTTGAATTTCTTTTAGGTGTTTGAGCTTTAAAAAGCCCTTCAAAATGTCTCTTTTAATTTGAAATATTTGTAGGTAGTATTACTTTATTTCAATTTTAGATTTAGATTTTTAAGGTGGCACAAAATGTTTTTTCAAGTTTCAAATCCCTGGGTTAAGCGAGTTTCTGTTTTTTTAATGTAATAAATACAGACAGCAATCATTGGAATGTCTAGCGCCATCGATGGTAGCCAATAAGTTGTTGATGGCAATTTTTTTTAACCTTCACCTGAACCAAATAAGATGGAACTGCACAAAGCTGCCCAGTCAAACCGGTCTTTTGCTGTATTTCAATCAGTGCCAGATCACTCAGTCAAATGGATTTGACATCAGTTAACATTGACCTCACCTGCAAACGCTCTGTCGCTGCCGGTGAGGACAATGGCGCCCACGCCTGCGTCACTCTCGAAAGCGTCCAAGGCCTGACCCACCTCCTTCATCAAGCCGTCACACAGTGCGTTGAGAGCTTTTGGTCGGTTCAGTTGGATGAAACCCACATTCATGTTTACGCCACGCTTTTCCACCTTGATATACTCATAGTGGGCACCTGCAGGGGCCACAAAAATGACTAATTCAGTCATACGCAATTGCCGTCATGTTTTGTAGAATAACTGCCTCTGAAAAAAATACATTGCATCATATTTTTTAAACATAACATGACTAAATGTTCAAAGTGCTTCCTAGAGGTAACTTGATAAAGATGAGAAGCACTCCTGCAAAATTGACGTGAAGTACGTTTTAACACGTACAGTGAAGGTGTTTTGAAAACAAGCGATTCAGTGATATATTGCAATATTACAGTGCACGATTCTCATATAAAAATCCGTCAGAATCTCTGAAAATTAATAATAGGTGGCCACATTTCCACTCCCATCTACTAATTGGTAGAAACAAGCCACTGCATCTTGCAATCTGGCAAAATAACAGCACAAAGGAGTGCGCTGGGGTAGTAATCATGCTTGCACGCACGAGGGTGCTGTTTTACAGCTGAAGTTTTTTCATATTTAGAATCCTGCATTTAAACATTCAGAAAATGTCATAATGAAGGCCATATGTTAAAACATATGACAAAAAACATGTTTACTTTAGTGCTGAATTAGGTTTTAGAAATAAACTGATATAAATATCTGTATTTTGGTCCATTTGAATTTTTTCCCCAAAAATATATAAAAATCAGGGCGGCCCAGTGGGGTGAGTGGTTAGGGCGTCGGCCTCACAGCTCTGGGGTCCTGGGTTCAAATCTAGGTCATGTCCATCTGTGTGGAGTTTGCATGTTATCACGGTTTCCTCCAACATTCCAAAAACATGCATGGAAGGCTGATTGGACACTCTAAATTGCCCCTAGGCAAGCTGGGATTGGCTCCAGCACTCCCCGCGACCCTAATGAGGATAAAGCAGTTCATAAAGGGAAATGAGAGAGATGAGATAAAAATCGCAACAATTGTCTTAAAGTCTAGCATCGGTATTAATCGGGATACGAATCGTATCGCCAGATATGAGGCAAAACACACCCCTAGCATACAGTAACCCCTTTATATAATGTTGTTGAAAACAACGTTGCTTAATTCATATTGTAATTTAGTTTTGCAACATGGGCAGCAATACAGAGACGTTTGCAGGGATAGAGTTGCGCAGTCTTACTTGACATTGAACAATCCACGTGTTGTTTGAAAACACTCACCCGAGCTGCACAGGCGAATGGCGGCGACAGAGAGCAAGGCGGGGGCTCCCCGGCTCGGTTTGAGCAGCATAGCAGCATTTCGGCAAATAAACGCCATGATCGCTTAAAAACTGTCAAACAGTTGCCTGTCAACTTTGGACTACACTGGTATTTCCTGGTATATTTCTTCTTCTTCGACTACGAGTCGCCTTCTGAAACCACAACCCAGCTATACTGCCCTCTAGCAGACGTACACGTTACTACTCCGATAGCCGCTGAATGGTGTACTAAAATACATATAGCACATTTAAAATGGAAAGACACTAACTAATAACTAAAAATAAATACGAAAATAATAATTTATTGTACTTTGACAAATCAAACACGTAGACGCGTTAACGCATGCCACTAACAGGCCAATCCAGTCGATAAGAAGGCTATAATTTCATTTATTTATTTCTATGACACCAAAGCGATGCTAGCGTGCACGCGCGCGCTGCTCGCTCCCGCACCCGCATCCTGGTGAGCGCACCAGCATCCTTCGAGCATCCAACCTTTTTGTGTTAAAGATAATCAAGGGACAAGGTAAGAACTACCCACTGGGATGATATCATAGCAATGGAATAAGGATTGTTTGAATTATTACCATAAAGGTTATTATAAAGGCAACAATGAGCTACTGGATAATTAGCATGGTGAGATTAAAATGCATTCCTCAATGAGTGAGGATGGTGGTCGTGCAGTTTGCACATTTTGTTCAATATACCAAAATATGTCATATTTAGGCCATTATTGTCAATAATGTGCAGTATAATTCCAAAAATGTCCATGTATATGATTCTTTTGTTGACGCTGCATGTGTGTTTTGACACATTCGTGCGGATGGGTACTCTTTGTCGAGCAGGCTTGTTTATTATTTGATGGGATCTGATTATTATTTTAGTTTTTAAATCAAAAAGGCAATGTGCACGACATTGTTATTGCATTCATTCAAAGCAGACCAACGTTTTTTTTCCAGAAATAACATGCTTAATCTACATGTTGTTATCAATACCCTCATAGCTGTTATTCAAAAATAATTGACTTTTCTGTTTACACGTGAAGGAATAGCCCAAAAAAATCAGTGATGTGGCAATAATGAGAATCATAACGCTTACCAAGCATTCAAATGCAATTGATGTCTTTCCACTTGGAGCCTCAAGAGTGGAATGCTTGACATATTTCTACAAACTGGATCAAGTTATTTGCATTTTTTTAAACATTTTTTTCGTCCAGGAAACACCTCTGATATTGCTTTTTGTGCATGTTTTTAGCCTCTTCTTATTGAGACATGTTGACTGACCTGAAATTTAAAAACAACCTATTTTTCCATTAAAATTATAGATTTGCTTATTTTTAATGGTTTGCTACAATTCATTAACCATCTTTAATTGATGTGTTTTTCTATTGTGTAATCATGAAGCCCAGGACTATAGAGTAAGTGCCATAGAAAATTAAACTGCCAATTACCGTAAAGCACTAATTCCAACATAATGACATCCTAGTAACATAGCCTTCTTGCAATCCTATCCAGATGAACCAGATGCTCGTAACCTGCTGGATTTTCCTCCTTCTCTCTTCATTCCTGTGCGAGCCCGCACTGTGTAAAGGGGGACGCGGGGGTTCTCGGGGATCGTCCAGGGGAACCTCCGCCCGCAGCTCCACGGCGGGATCCTACCGCGGAGCGGGCGGCTACGGCGGCCCACGTTCTCGCTTCAGATCGGCGGGCCGAACGTCCCCGGTGCGGGTGGCCGCCGCCGCTGCTGCGGGGGCCGCGGTGGCTCTGACGGCGGAAAAATGGTACGCGTCGGCCTACCGTCGCAGCAACGCCGATTCCGACGATGATCTGGATTATTACAACAGGACTGGTTACTTTGATGCCCATATGTCTGGCTCCACTGTGAGAGCATCCGTCTGCCAAATGTTCACTATCACCATGGCAACACTTTCCTCCAAATATACTCTCTTGTGGGACTCCATGTTGTAGATGAGTTTGTAAGGAGAATGGCAATGAACTTGCATGTCATGCAGGGGAAGTTGGAAATGACAGGAAAGACTCTTGCAAATACACTGTCTAACCACAAAGGGAACGCTGCACTGTCTACTTATACTTAACGCACTAACAAAGCACTAATCACCAATTTTCACACCTCAAACACCAGCTTGTGTTTATGCAGGTCCAAACGGGTCAAAAAAAGAAAAAACAGTAACAACAACAAAACTCAAGAGAGAAGAATAAACAGCCAATACGTATATACATATTTCTATTCGCCAGCCTAAAAGAATCATCCTGATCAAAATTTTTCATTAGTAACTTTTAAAATATTTGTCTTTGTGGATTTCCATGACCAAAACCATGTCTGCAAATCTATTCATATTTCATAAGAGCCCAATTGGGTTTGAGGTCATATCAGAAGAAAGGCTAATATTTATTTTTCAAAATCTGTATATTTGTGAGTCAGGTGTAAAAGTATGGTGCTGCTAAAATTGTAGATGTATCGAAAACATTTATTTTCTCTTATTTGGAGCAGAAAACCTTCCTTAATTTATATTGCACTTCCTTAATCTATATTGTCACTTGTGGACTGTACATGGACCGTCTTAATGCAAATAAACACTTTTAAACCAAGTCTTGCATTTCTAGGCTTTTTCGTTCAAATCATACCTTGATTATGATTTTTTTATTATTTATTTTTACTTATAAAGTATAGATGTCCAAGTGCATTCATTAAAATGTGGTCTTTCAGTCCAGAATAACTTGGCCTAGCTCTCCTTTCCTAAAGGCCCGGATGAAGTCGTACGCAGCTGCTGGGTAATTGGGAACGGTGACAATAACATTGCCTAAAGAAGAATAAACATAGTTATTGTCACATGAATGACACAATACCATATTGATTATTACAATACCATAGTCCTAGATAATAAGGCATGCGTGGTTTGACCTATATGAATAAATAAATAATAGCCTCAGTTTGCTTTGACAAAGCTGCTATCCTTAAGAACACTTTACTTTGAGTCTTATGTTGAGGTTGGCATTTTTAAAACTCCTTTAAAAAACTAATTGTTACACATAGACCACCAAAGTCATCATTTCTCAAAAGTGCAGATTTCAAGTTCCAGGTTTTTTTAATTGGTGAAACACCATGGAAAACCAGCTATGATCGTTTTATTTTGATGGTGGAAAATATATTTATGCCTATCCATGGGTGAACACTAGAGGGCACTCATGTTCTTGGAACAGCTTCCTCATGGTTTAATAAGCAATATTTTACATCTAATGCTTTGGAATGTAAATGAATTATGTCAATTAATTGACATAATGTACGAGCATTTAAAAAATACGTGTACATACTGCAGATTCAAACACAAAAAAGTGTTTTTTTTTCTTCCCTAAATACATTTGCTGGATCTTGAAGAGATGCAATAAAAGCAACACATTTTTTTCTTTTTTAGTTGTCTATAACCAAAGTATTTGTATTGAGGGTATTCTTTCTTACCCACTCCAGTGAGAGCTTTGATGCGCTGAACCTTCCTAAGCTTCACGGCAATGTGTTTAAGGACATATTGGATGTCATCACTGGGCTCTTGCAGGCCATATTTTTCCACATAACTTCACACACAGACCAAAAGAACCAAAAACCTCAACACTGATCATGTGGTAACAAGGCAGGTATTTTTCTTACCTGAACTTTTCAAGACGATTCAAGGAATACAGCAAGTAGTCAGCGATGACATCTTCACCCACTAAATGATCCAGGATAGTTCCTGGACAGAAATAACACAAGAAGGTTTTCCAATGCAATTCAATATAAGTTCAAATTTAGCAACCGTTATTGAGCCAAGATACAGATTTGACATAACAAAAATCTCAGTTTTCAATTATTCTTACTGTAACCATACAACAACTTGTGATCAATGAGCATATTAATTGAGAATGACTGATATAACATTAACAAAATCTGCTCACGGCGGCCCGGCTGATGAGTGGTTAGCGCCTCTGCCTCACAGTTCTGGGGTCCTGGGTTCGGATCCAGGCCGGTCCTCCTTTGTGGAGTTTGCATGTTCTCCCCGGGCCTGTGTGGGTTTTCTCCGGGTACTCCGGTTTCCTCCCACATTCTAAAAACATGCATGGTACGCTGATTGGACACTCTAAATTCCCCATAGGTATGAGTGTGAATGGTTGTCCGTGTCCTCGTGCCCTGCGATTGGCTGGCCACCAATTCAGCGTGTCCCCTGCCTCCTGCTCGAAGTCAGCTGGGGTAGGCTCCAGCACCCCCCGCGACCCTTATGAGGATAAGCAGTTCAGAAAATGAATGAATGAATAAATCTGCTCACCACATAATGCTAGCTTCATGCCTGTTTCCACATTCTCTATCTTCGGCGGAAAGACTCCAGGTGTGTCCAGTAAGTGCATAACAGGTCGTTCACACACCTATGAATGATATGCACACTGTATAATGCTATTTTTGAAACCAGAAAAACACTGACCTGAATCCTAGTGAGGACAGCTCGCGTTATGCCAGGCTCTCCGCCGACTCGAGACGCACGGCCTGAATGAAATTTGACGTTTTGACTAATTTCACTCATTTTTAAAACATGATCATTTCTTTTGATATACCTTTTTTCAAATGTGTCCTTCTTAGTGAGTTGATAAGTGATGACTTTCCCACATTGGGTACTCCAATTATCATCAGGCAATAATTATGACACTTTAAAAAACCCGTTAAAGCACATGAGATTAACAGAAAAAGGCTTGTAGTTTAAATAAGTGTTATGATTTATAATAGGTTGCTTGCTTGTAATATTTAAATTTAGTATCCTGATTCAAATGACTTTGTTTTTTAATATTTTGGGGTTTAATGTCCACATCTTTACTTTGTTCGCACCTCTTCTCTGTTAAAGCGATGCGAGTTCGTGATCAACTCCAAGACTGTCGGCACCAACTGCACAAAAAAAAGACCACAATCAGCTTTTAATGTACAAAATTATTAAGGTTATTGAATTTGGTGGGTTTTCCGGCGGAAGATTTCGCATACCTTTGTGATACTGTTATCTCGTTGCTTTAGACAGTCAGTAAAATGAACATGATTCACTCCTTTAGAATTGAGCTCTTTCAGGATCCTCTGCAGGTAGAAAAAGAGATTAGCTCACTTTTCAAACCTTAAACAGCTACTTTCCCCATACCAGTTTTGAACCCTGCGGCTTATGGTTGTGTCTATTTTTTTAAAAAAAATTACAGGATAATAACCTGCATGCCTTTTTGTGTAAATATCTCACTATACAATGTGGCTCATGTGTGCCTTGTATATGAACAAATGTAGTTTTGATATCAAATTAGGTGGGTAGGCCTCTTAGTCAAAAATAAAATTACAGTAATTATATTTTTAAAATGAAAAAGACAAGTCCTATTTCTAAAAAAAATGTGTTTAGACATTTTCACATATACTGAGCTCATTCAGCTGCAATATAAAATTGGCAGTGGCTCCTTAGCCGGTAACCGGTCCAATAGTCCCAGGGGCTATTTAGCCGGTAACCGGTCAAATAGCCTATATGGCCCCATATGGCGATTTAGCCGGTAAGAATTCTGTGTGGGGTAAGTAGTAAGAAACTACGGCTACAGAGCCACTGCCTAAATAATAGTCATTAAATCCCTATTCACCTAATGTTAAAATCTATCAATTGGCAATAACACATCAAATTTCAATAAGATTGGTTGAATGGTTTAGAAAATCCCCTATTCACTCAGTGTTAAATAATAGGTTACCGGCTAAATAGACCTTGGGACTATTTGACCGGTTACCGACTAAGGAGCCACTGCCTATAAAATTGCCTGTAACTAAGTCATGACATTTTCTATCGTTCCATTTGAACTGATTCAGATTTTCTTCATTAAATTACTGAAAGCAATTCAGAACATATAATAATGAACGCAACCATTTCTGAACATAATTAATGATGCAGTTTTTTTAAGTTTTCCATGAAAACAAACAGAACCTGTTTATCTGACAGGTCAGCCAAATCCATCTTGTTAAGCACTAGCAAATGGGGCTTCACATCCAGAGTTTCATGAAACATCGGGTTTCTTCCAGAGAAGGGAATGTGCTTCATATTAAAGATATTTTCGAAACAGCATTTAAGCACAAACGTCAATTCAAAAAATATCAAATAATAAAAAGGATATTCGAGCGTCGTGGATTTCAACGATGCAGTCCACTTTCTTCAGACTGGCTCTCATCTGCTTCATTCCTGCTCGCGGACACGAAAACAACTCACGTAAAAACTTGCGTTTAGGATAATACTGCTTATTTTATAATTATGTAGTGTACTTGTAATCACCTTTAGCCATGTGTCCCGGGAACCAGTGAGCCACTTCTCTGCTTCCAAAGTCAAACGTGCTTCGAAATTTAGCGACATTGTACAGTGATCGGTACAGTTTCATGATCGTTATTAATTTGATTTAATTCTACATCGGCAAGCATCAGTATTAATTTCACGAGCAAATTGAACAAAAAAGAAACAAACTACAAAATTGACATGATGCGCACCACTGTTTACAAACCGACTCAGAAATATTTTCCTGTTAATGGTTCCGGTAATCTTCCTCGTTTGAAACTAATGGAGCAGCGTGTGTATTGCTGCCCTCTGCTGACTACTAAATGAAATGCTACTCATAAATAGGAAAGGAAAATAATTTTGTAACGCAATGAATGAATGGGGTTTTATTTTATTTTAATATCATTAATTTACATCCGACAGCCTAAGTGTTAACAGTGTTTAGAATTGACGGTAATAGACGTCTAATTAATTTGGACCGGGAGGGCCACTGGCTGAAGATGATTATTGAATGACATCTATTTCAATTCAAATATATTTGACATCTATCACTGTGAATGGCATTCTTTGAATTCGTGAATGACACGACTGGAAAAATTGTAAAAGTCTTACGATTTTTTTTCGAGAGAAAAAACATGAGCAAACACAAGTTAAAACTTAGTGGAATTGTGTCAAAATGTAGATGTGAAAATTCAGCACTCAATAAAATTCTCAAAACAAAATCAAACACTATATTTTTACTTGATCTTAAAAAAATTAATGATCATATTCCAAAATAGGACCATATAATTACATATTACAAATCTGCAACAGTACATAAAGGCATATTTTGTGAGACTTTTATGTGTTTGTAAATCTTAATAACACGGCATTAGAAGTGTATTAGTGCGGATAATTTTGCAGTAAACTTTTTAGCTGATATTAATAGAGGTTTACATTTCTCATTCTTTCAAACCTCATGTGTGTTGGCATTGAAGCAGTTCCATTTTCTCCAAAAGCAATCTGTATCAGGATTAAAATCAAGTTACCCTGAAATCACATATTCTTGCACTATTCTTTTAAAGCTTTGACATGGGCAGCTGTGCAGGAAGAGTCGAAGCGTAATGAGCTAGGAGCCTGTCAGCTTCTCTCCAGCCAGTGAGAAGAGCTCCATGGACAGTGGAGTAGTAGCAAGGATGAGTCGCTTCTCCAGCAAACAACACCTGCAGTGACTAGAAACAACACACCATTGATTGGGGAATTAATATTGACATTAAAAAAATGCTTAAAAGAGCAGTACTTGTGAGACCGATCGCTTGGACGGCAACGGCTCCATCATGTTCTCGATATCCTGCAATGAGCAGCCCCTTGAAGGGTAACTGTACGATCCGCCTGTCCAAGGGTCGTGAAACCACTGCGAGGTCAGAACTCTCCGTGGAGTGATGATGGGATTACCTGCAAAATCCACACCATCAGAATTACACTGTAAATCATCCATCTTGTGAGTGAAACAAAAAAAACTACTCACTCACCAGTGAACCTGCGAACAAGTTGTGTGACGGCATTCAGGACCTCCAGCTCGGATAATGTCTCCATATAACTTGCTTCATGCCCGGCAATCCAGCCACACAAAATATGGCCAAACCTGAGGGTTTTTATGTTAAAAAATCAATTTTTAATGAATCCAACATGCATGTTTTGGAAGGTTTAAAGAGCCCAGAGCACAGGTGTCAAAGTGGCGGTCCGGGGGCCAAATCTGGCCCGGCGCATCATTTTGTGCGGCCCGAGAAAGTAAATCATGAGTGCCGACTGTTTCTGTTTTAGGATCAAATTAAAATGAAGAGTATAAATGCATATTAAATTTCCTGATTTCCCCCTTTTTAAATCAATAATTGTAATCTTTTAATCATTTTTTTCTGAGTTTTTAGTTCAAAAATCATTTTGTAAAATCTAAAAACATATAAAAAAGCTAAAATAAACATTGTTTTAGATTTATAAAAAACTTTCTTTTAATCAATTTATTTAAAAAAATCTAAATATTATATCTAAAATGGTCCGGCCCACACAAAATCGAGTCGACGTTAGTGCGGCCCGAGAACCAACTCGAGTCTGACACTCTTGGCCCAGAGTATAGGCATTTTGGCTGGTTTTCAGGTGTGGGAAATAATAATAATGCTGTGGTAAAATATTACGTGAACCAATAATCTGCTTAACCCTTTAAGGTCAGTCACTGTAGTTGACATCTATTTAAAAGTTATGGTTATCTTAACTCATTCACTGTATACGTGTTGTGGTAGGTAGCAAAAGAGTTAGCAAAATAGTGAAAACAGTTATTGAAGGCAATTGACGCCCAATCCACTTTAACTGTGCTGAATGTGATTTATAAATCAAATACATTAATGTGATACTCAGAGGAAAATACAGACAGGTCAGACTTTTTGAACTTGTCCTTTTTCTTTCCATCAATATTTGATATTTTAATTTTTGAAAATTAATTCTAATTTAATTAAAATTTATTAATAGTATTTCTAACTCATTCCTTTAGAAATAGTTTCGACGTGAATTCTTTTTTGAAAATTATGATTATTTAAGTAAAAGATTTTTCCCCCAAAATGGATTTTACAATGAATTAATTTGATCGAAAATGTCAAATTGGGGGCTGCAAAATGTTTCGATTTTGAGACTCCTGTCCTAAAAGAATATATAATAATAATGCTTGTGGAAAAATATCATAATTTTTGAACGGAAGGTTTAAAAAATATATTCCAAATCAATTCCCCGAGTATAAATTTATTATATACATACAGTATAATCTAACGCAGGGGTGTCCGACTCGGGTTTGTTCGTGGGCCGCGTTAACGTCAACTCGATTTCATGTGGGCCGGACCATGTTAGATATAATATTTAGATTTTTTTGGTAAATTGATTAAAAGCCCTGAATATTCAGTTTTTTTATAGATCTAAAACAATGTTTATTTTCGCTTTTTAAAAATATATTTTTAGATTTTACAAAATTACTAAAAACAGAAAAAATGATTAAAAAATTACAATTATTGATTTAAAAGGGGGAAAATCGGGAAATTTAATATATATCTATACTCTTCATTTTAATTTGATCCTAAAACAGAAAGTCGGCACTGATGATTTACTTTCCGGGGCCACACAAAATGATGCGGCGAGCCAGATTTGGCCCCCGGGCCGCCACTTTGACACGTGGTCTAACCCCCAAAAACATTTCATGAGATCCAAGACTGCTGACCTTTCACACGGTTTCACCACAGTAAAGCCAAACAATTTCTTTATCCAGGAACCTGGAATATCCTCCACCTGGTCCACCATGGCATCCTGTACAATGTGATAACAGATTAAGTTGTAGGCTGTAAAGATGAATCATCACAAGTGCCGCAAAAGGTAATAATTGGACTTTTACAGCAGTACAATATTACAATCCTGCCATAGCAAGATTAAAACCTGAAGCAACACTTTCACTGATATATTCTTTGAATTATACTACAATAGAAATTCCACAGCTTCATTTGTTGACCAACCTCATCTTCCCACACCATGTAGATGACCTCACAGTCTTGATCCCACCAGGGTGAATCAAATTCCACAAATATTTTATTGTTGGTACCAAAACCATATCTCTGGATGGAATACATTTTGTGCAGAGGAAGAGGAGGATGAAACAGTGAAGAATAATGCATTTTTAGGTAGCCTGACCAAAAAGAACAGGGAGCAATTTCAATGTTATGTCAGAAGGAACGGGATTAAAGTCCTAAAGTGTGATAATACCTAAAGGAACTGTGACAATCACGTGATCGGCAGCCACCACCTTCCCATCCTCGCATTCGACGTTCACAGGCACGTCTTTTTTGTCAGAGTTGTTCCAGTGGATGCAGCGAACTGGCTGGTTGTAGGTCACCACATCAGCAGGCATTTCCGACATCAGGCTTCTTACGAGACCTTCATAACCACTGAAATAAGACAGAATACAACACAATGAGATTGCTACTTGGCTGTAGTAGAGAGATTTATATTTGCAACTGAAAGTTATTTTTCCATGGAAAGCAGTTTAAAGTTCAGTGCCGTATTTTTTCGGACTATAAGTCGCACCACGCAAACAATACACAATGAACAACAGTTCATAACAGTTATTTGGATAACTATACCCCCCAAAAAAACATAACAGGCTGTCGCTGTTCAGAGGAAGAAAAAATATACATATATAAGTCGCACTTAAGTATTAGTCGCAGGCTACACCAAACTATATACAACAATCTCTCGATTATTGCATCTTCACTTATCGCCAATTCACTACTTTGCAATTTTTTCTGCTAATAATTATTAAAAAAAACATTTTTTATAGTTCATAAATATGTGAAAATCCACGCTGAAACTCGTAAGCAGAAGACACTTTGCTACTGGGACTCAGCACTGAAGAAAAAAAAAAAGGTTATAATAGGGGTGACTCTACTTTGCAATTATCGTGGCCATGTCTGGTCTACATTAACTACTGTATATGTATATATATGAATATATGAATATATATATATATATATATATATATATATATATATATATATATATATATATATATATATATATATATATATGTTTTTATATATATATGTTTGTTCATATATATATATATATATCATAATTATTATATATATATAATAATTGTGAAGTAGAGTCACCCCTATTATAACTTTTTTTTATACATACATACATACATATATATACTATGCATATGTATATATATATATATATATATATATATATATATATATATATATATATATATATATATATATATTATATTTTTATAAAGAACGATTTATACTCTGGAAAATCCGGTAATACACCAATTTTTAAAGGAACTAGTTCAGCTCACTCACACAATGTGTGTCATATGTATATATCCGTTTGGACTACAAACCCTGGAAATGTGCAGTCGAGTCCCAGCGTTGTTTTATAGAGGCCATTCGCCCCTAGTCCTAGATCATCCAAGCTGTGAGTGCCATTAACACAACACTCCCCCTTTAACATGGTGCTGATCATGCAGCGCTGCAAGGAGCTTGCATTGTCAGCTTTCCACTTCTCTGCTGACCTTTGCAACACCTGCACCAACACAAGATAAGACTTTACTCTCAAGTTATGGTTGAATACGGATATGACGGTCATACCTCCGTGCGTATGAATTGGCCTACGCTGGGCCAAGGTTCTCCACCCTTTTCCTGAAACTTTGCACTCTCCTCCAGAAGCTCAGCAAACAGCTCCACAGCTGGTTGAACATCCTCAAGGTTCAACTTGCGACCTTTTCAAAGAAAGAGCACCACATGAGTGGACCACATCATGTTTGTTTAGTTCAGGGTTGGTGAACAAGTTACACACAAAGAGCCAAAATCTTAAACCGTGAGAGTCAAAGAGCCACACCTTGGGTCACAAGCAGCATAGAAAAAAATCCAATCTGCCAAATTACATTGAAATAGAAGTTATTTGATTTAGATGATAAATTTGAGTGTGTTTTAAGAGAGAATTAAAAAAAAGAAACATGAAACGAGGCAAAGAGCCACAGTTTATACGAAATATGATAAGAAGCAAAGAGCTGCATTCATATTGGCAGGGAGCCACATGCGGCTCGAGAGCCACGTTTTTGCCACCCTTGCTATAGTTTTTCAAGAGTGACCTGAGCTGGTGAAGACATTGGGGATCCAGGGGGGATGCCCTCCAACATCCATTGCCTGGTTCTCCGGGGTCAGGGCATCTGGACTCAGTAGGCCATATTGCCGAGCCAAACAAAACACTGGGTTCTCCTCAGATGGTCCGTGGATCCAGTTGGCCCCAATCTCCAATATGTTATCACCTACACACACAAGAAATATTGTTAAGAGTGGCCTGAATGTTACGTGGTACAGGTTTTCAGGTTAATTTACCCAATTTTCCAGTTTTGATCCTCCCTCCGCTTCTCCCGGAGGCTTCGAGTATCCGCACATGATTAAATCCCGCTTTAAGGAGTCTGTGTGCCGCAGCTATCCCCGATATCCCGCATCCGACGATGACTATTCTTACGTCAGAATCGGCCGAGTTCATGGTTGGAACATAAGCAAAACACGCTGTCAAGACGAACGCTCTATTATTCTGCTTCCGGGTGTTAGTTTGATGAGTTCCAAAATAAAGTTTGACTTTAGAATTTGACGGTGGCAAAAAATAAAATAAAAAACAATTTCCTGTATGAAAATTGTATTTGCAAGCGTGATTTTTCATTTTCAAATTCACTTTGGAAAAATTTAATGACCAAATTATGATCACATACCTGTCAACCTCTGCCGATAACTGCCCTTATAAATGATTATGATTTCCCCTTACAAACGCCCAAAAAACCTTACAAACACCCTACGACTCGTACGGTGTTTGTAAGGTTTTTTGTGGGGTTTGTAAGGGGAAATCATAATCATTTATAAGGGCAGTTATCGGCAGAGGTTGACAGGTATGTGATCAATTTTAAGACAATAAAAAAATAAAAAACATGGCTCAGCAGATGAGTGGTTAGCACCTTGGCCTCAGTTTTGGTGTGGAGGGTTCGATCCCAGGTCAGTACTCGCCGTGTAGTTCGTATGTTCTCCTCAGGCTTGCATGGGTTTTCTGCAGGTACTCCAGTTTCCCCCCACATCCCCAAAACATGCAGAGTGGGCTGGTTGAACACTCTAAATTGGCCCTAGGTATGAGTGTGAGCATGAATGGTTGTCTGTCTTCTCGTGCTATGAGATTGGCTGCCCACTGATTGAAGGCGTCCTCCACTTGGTGCCCGAAGTCAGCTGGGTTAGGCTCCAGCATCCTCCCCAACCCTTGTGAGGATAAATGATCCAGAAAATGAATATGTCCACTGAAAATAGAAAACCAAACAACTCAATTTTATTTGTAATGCTACAATAAATCATGTAAGACCAAACTTAAAACAAAATAAGTACAAAAAATAACAATTAAACAAAAATACAATTTTAACTCAAGACATTAGAATTATACATTTTTAAACATAAATACTCATTCCTTTCTGAGAAACAAGAAAAACAAGATACTACTTGAAAAATTGGACCTTCTGTCTATGTCTAATAAAAGGTGGTTTATTTTATTCCCTGACAAAACTGTGTATGCACATACCAAATTCAAGTTCCCCATGGGTGAATTGTTATTAAGCGAAAATTAATTTCAATGAGTATAATATAGAACAGATGTAAAAGCAGAACATTTGAAACCTTTAATGTCAACAGTTAAAAGAAGGAACATCTTTTTTAAACAGAAAATAAGAGCTAATAATCCTGATTATAGTTTTGAGTACGCAGCGGAGGTCTGGAGGACTGTGGCGTGGGGATCGACTTGGAATCAGGTGCTTTGGCCTTGCCACCGACCTTGGCCTCTTTTTTACTGGCCTTCTGCTGGAGAACAAACAATGGAAAGTCAGAATAAATGATCAAAACTAAATTAAAAGGACACATATCTAGTGTATGGAAGTATACAACCACACAAGAGCAGATTTACCTTGAAGAACGGAACGCGCTCGCTCTCGTCGAAGATGAGGTTCTCGTCGCCGAACGAACTTTCGGTGGCCACGCTTTCGTTGCACGAATCCTGAACACAGCACAAGATGAAGTAAATTTCTTAAACTCAGACCGGTCCATTTTAAGACCAAAAGGTGTACAGAGAGGGCACAAGTCAAGGAGCTATGGTAGTGCTCAGCTTTAGTCCTGAATTTTTTTTCTTCACCTGATTGAATTTTTCTTCATCCTCCTCATCTTCCTCCACACTTTTCATGGAGATTTTCAACACTTCTTGTTGTCTTCTAAGGCTCTCCAGAATCTGTGTGCGGCTCTGAATAGCGACCACTTGTTGCGGGTACGCGAAGGCTCGTCGCTGAGGTGTCAGACCTAACGGGTGCCGGAATGACAGATGTCAACCAAAATCTTGGCAACGGGTTCACAATAAAAAAAAAACAGAGGAAAGCCAGGTCATACTATCCTTAAATAATGCAATATTTAATTACTAACCCATTGCTGAAGTATAAAAGTGAAGGACAATATTGTTTTGGGTTTTACTTTTACTTCAAACAACATGTCCAACAGATTAATGAAATAAACATTCCAGGGCAAAAGCATTTCCTTACCGGTGGCCACGTCACTGTGCATCTCATCACGCAGGAAGTTCCTGACCAGCCGTTGACTGGCATCAATCTGCTCTCGAATTCTGGCCTCTTGCTCATTCATGGCGCCAGAGTCCAAGGATGTTTGGCGACGCAAGTTCTCTTGCTGGGCCTGTAGCCCCGCCTCCAGTAAGCACAGCTGCTCGGTGCCATATGTTTTCATGTTCTGTAGGAGCAAAATGTTAGTTGAAGAGGACAGTCTAAATTGCCCCTAGGTATGAGTGTGAGCATGAATAGTTGTCTGTCTCCTCATGCCCTGCGATCGGCTGGCCACCGATTCAGGGTGTCCCCCACCTGATGCCACAAAGTCAGCTGGGATAGGCTCCAGCCCCCCCCACCCTTGTGAGAATGAAGCGGTTCAGAGCATGAATGAATGAAAACGCATAGGTTGCCATTGCCCTAGAGCTGCACCTAATTTACCTTATCGACTAAACGGATAATGTACCAGTTTTTTGTTAAGTTTAAACCAAGAACCTACCGCCAACAATAAAAAAAATAAAACCCAATGAAAAAAGTACATTATGTGGAACACTGATCTACAGATAATTAACTTTACACATTACAACTACAGTAATCTCTAGCATATAGCGGTTAATGAAGACCAAACATGGCGGCGATAATCGAAAATCGCGAATTAGTGTATTCGCGATAAGTGAAGTAGCGATAATCAAGGGAAGACTGTGATCATTTGCATCTAGATGAGGTCATCAGGCGTCATTAGGCTACATTATGACAAATCCAAAATGTATTCAAACAGAGGAAAATTAGAATCTCCGCATTTCTTAAAATAGTAGTTGGTGACAATAATCAATAGTCAAATTAGTTGGCAACAAATTTAATTATCAATCAGCTGTTGAAGCATCACATTGCCCTTACCTGACTGAGGATCTGAGTGTCAGTTGACTCCTCTTCTGCTGATGAGAGGCGCTCATGGGCTTGCTTGTTGGCGTTTTGCTCCAACTTTAGACACCAGTCCTGGTCTCGTTCAAGCAGACCTGCGCGTGAGTGGAGGCCATGGAGGAGTAAAAAAGCGCTCATCACTGAGGATTTTGTAAGAGTAGTTTCTCATACTCGACGTGTCACGCCGAAGGTGCTCGCAGCGGCTGCCGGCTCCCTCCAGTGTCTGTCGGCTCTCGTCTGCGTTAACACGCAGTGCGGTGGCCAGGGACATGGAAGAAGAGCACAGGGAACCGCCCCGGGTAGACGCGATGTTTTCCATTGAAGTGAACCCACTGAAGGGAAGAAGGAGTGGACAGGAGACGTGAGCAAGCGGATGTGCTCATCTGCTGATTACGTGGACAAGTGGCTCACCTGTTGAGCTTCTCCTGTAAGGTGTCAAAGGGGGTCTTCGGGTGACTGCAGGATGAATTCAGGTTTTTGTAGTCCTCAAGTGACTCTGTGGCAAGCTGTTGGAGTATCTGGATGGTCCGTTCTGTTCTCTGGAGAAGGTGCCGCAACATTCGCAAATCAAGATTTTTTTCTTGCCTTCAAAACTCATTAACGATTGATCCTGCAATTTCTCTGCATCAAACTCTAGTAATTTCAGATAAGAAAAATCAGCGGCTCACATTCTGGGGGTTCAAGGACACCAATAGTATACGATTTCTAATCAATAAGGTATTGATTGACAAGAGTGAATTCTTGAATGCCTTCTCACTCAATTGAAAATAAATGCCAATACTGTAACAACACAGTTTTGCTGTGCTCAAGTTGACTTTGTCCCTTAATATAGCATATATAAAGCATGTTACCTCCTGGTTCCTCTTTTGAGATTTTTGGATTTGGACGGCCAGCTCATTGCGTTCATCCTGCAGCGCATTCACATGCTGCACCATAGCCTCACGCAGTTCCGCTAGGTCTGCCACCAGCCCAAGGATGAATTGACCCGTTTCCTTCATGTCCTCCACCTAAGGTTGAGGCGACCACAATAGAGTGGGGTGAGAACAAGACAACTATGAGCCATATTTTTGGATTCAAAATTCAGATTTAATGACCTGGTCAGCCAGCGCCCTCTGCGCCTCCATGCTGGTTCTAAGAGAGGCCATCTGCTCCTGTAGTACTGAAAGGTCTGACAGAGTCCCATGGAGAACCTTCGTCATGTCATTCTGGTGCTCTCCCTATTAGACCCATGCACAAAAAATGCAGTGAAAGAAAGGGGGTGGATACAAATAAATAGGAATGCCAAGTATTTGAGGTGCCATTTTCATTGGTCACTCACCAGAAGCTCCTGTAAGACTTCCTTTTCCTTGCAGCCTAGGCGTTTGTGATTCTGCACTCGCTCCTGACAGCGTGCAACACCCTCGTCCAACAGCTGCCCCACACCGTCCAACAGACTCTCCACACCACTCACTGTACTCGCCACCACCTCATCTATGAGAGCATATGTGTCCCTTTCAATAACACAAATGTAACTCTGGAAATGTTAGCCAAATGTTGGTAGGTCGCCTGGTGGGATAAAGCCAAAGTCCACTACCATATAAAACTTAATAGATACCGATAGCCTGTGGGAAGCCGCTGAGAACACGGTGTTGCATGTCACTCTGTTGCTGAGCGCTGTGCTTTATGGTGCTGAGAGTCGTCTCCAAATCCTCGGCGAAACCCTGCAGCGCCGTGGTGTTGTGTTGCTCCACCTGTGCGCCGGCCATGAGAACAACTGTCATCACCAAACAGAAAACTGTGTCTATTGACTAAAACTAACGTTTTTGTTCACTAGAAATTCTGATACTCGGAGACTCTAGACTTCTGAAATTGCTTTTTTCCAAGTGTCATTGTATTTTATATCTTTTTCCAAACCATTTGTTGACAATATTTCTGCATTTGCAACAGAGAAGTTGCCATTACCAGCTTCTTCCTGTCCAATTTGTCATGGAGACCCGAAACATCAGTGGTACTGGCTTCAGCAGTGCTCAGCAACTGTGCACAAATAGTTAAAATCATAAATAAAAAGCAAAAATACAGCAAACCTTGAGCTGTACCAGAATGAACTTGTTAAAAATTGAAAAAGATCATTTTGCCCACGAAAAAAGTTCCAATTAAAGGCTACAACTGATACATAAGGTGATTTTCAGCTCTTATAGAATAAATGAACACGCCCGGAGAAAGACCTGCGTGGCGACACTGTGGAGCTTCTCTTGGGCCGAGTGCAGTTCTCCACTGAGAAACTCTTCCTCGGCCAACTTCTCCTTTGTGACTTTAAGGTCTTTGCTAGTCTCCTCAAGTCTATGCATGAAAACACACAAGTGGTTAGGTAATGATCTCCAATGAGAGACGGGAAGGCGAGAAGGCTCCTCACTTGTGCTGCTTGTCGTCCAGCTCGGCAACACACTGCTCCAGTTGTTTTTTGCTGTCCATGAACAGCTCGCTCACCTGTACAAAACATCAGGATTAGCTCGGGATTAAACCCGATTCAACATTTACTAATGCCTGCGAGCATGTTTATTTCTCCCCACATTTAATTCATCAGTAAAAAAGAAAATTCCGTTACGATATACATTAGCTGCATTTTCTACAAGATAATTCTACCTTCTTAATCTCCTCTTCCAAGAAGGTGATGCGCTCGGTGTACTCCACGACATGTTCCTTGTCTGCGGTAATTCGCGTCATCATGTTCCTGAAAGACAACACATTTCCCCAAACATGACAATCGCAGAGGTCAACACATCATCCCACACACACGCACATACGTACGTGTAATTTTCCGTTGAAAGGTAGACGCCGTTTTTGTCCCTGGTGGCAGCTAGGTCTCGCTTGAGGCGTTCGATTTCTTCCGTGTATTCCTGAACATGAACACAAAGACCTTATGGAATGAGGATTTCTCTTTCCACATTCACCCAGGAGTTTTGGGGGAATTTGACACGCAAAGTAAAGTTATGCGCTATTTGGATTGGATTGGATAACTTTATCCATCCCGTATTCGGGAAATTTCATTGTCAGTAGCAAGAGGGTGATTAGACAGAACAACAAAGCAAAAGCACAAAGTACAAAGCAAATCAAAGTAAATAGCATCATTAAGAATAACCAAATCAAATCATTAAGTATGAACTTTCAATGATATAGAAAAAAAAATGTTTCTAAACTTTAACAAAGGGAAAATGCTGTGTTGGATACAGTAGTATATCACAAGGGCGCTGTTTTCGTTGCAATGCTTTCTTAAACAAAGGCGCCGCCGACCTTACCTTGATGAGCGTTCTCTTTGTGAGCTTCTGGTTCACCTCAGGCTTGTTCATGATGCTCTTGGCCCTGTTGGCGTATTCTAGCGTGCTCAGCGTTTCCTGCAAAAGCAAACAAACCTCTGTTGGGGATCCATTTCAAATCATAACACTGCTACGTTGACCTATTGCATGAATTGGTGGTGCCGTATTCATCTTATTTTTTCAAGTTTTTGTCATTTTCACTTTAGAGTTATATTTGCTTCGGTATCCACCAGTGGGCCAAACACACCTCAAGGTTACTGGAAGAGGGCGACACAGTGGCGATGATTGAGGTCTTTGTGTGACCTCCCAAAGAGTCTTGTAGGATCCGGGTGAGCTTCGACTCCCTACAGGAAGTTCAACGAAAGCACTGTCACTTGTGTTGCCTCCTAATTATACTCAGTTTCCTTATTAGAGAAGAAATTAGGCTATTTATGGGCGGATCGTATCGTATCAGATTTGGTTGTTGTATAGCAAACATTTCCGCTGTATCACACAACTTCTCTTTAGAAACCAGAAGTAGTAAAAGAGCCTTGTTTAATACCGCATTTGTAAAAAAATTTCAATGTGGTATCAGCAGGGTTCTCTTTGATACTAAAAAAAAACATTTATCATTATTTTTTGGTCCAAAAATATACGTCGGTATTGTTAAATAATAACATGATCGGACGTAAAAAAATTAAAAAATAATAAAGTATGGAGACACTTCTATACATCACTAGCCTTTTAGGATGTCTGTGTACCGCACATACCTGTATGGGATGTGAGGTCTCTTCTCCACCAGAGCGGTGATGACACGGCCGAGCGTCAAAAGGGACTGGTTAATGTTTCCGGCCTCTCGTGCCCGCTTGTCCACCGCTCCGGAGCGAGCGATGTTTTCGCTACCTGCTAGATCCACCTGAAAGAGATTCATGTGATGACATTCATCATTCGGAGGGGAAAAAAAGAAGACAAATCTGAAAAATGCAAGAGCAAAGACGCTTGTTCCCTCTCACCCCTGCAAATATTAATTATAATGTATATTTTATAAAATAATTAGACATTTTTACTATGTGATGCACATATTTGCTTACTTGAAAATGCCACACAGAACTCGCCAGGCACAAATTGTAGCAAATTAGCTTCTAACTGCCTAATTTTTAACTGAAGTCTATGTTGAGCATCCTTGCATCTTGCTTGATTTTCAGGACTAAGAATGAAAAATCTATTTTACCAGGTTGAGTTTCCCAATCTTGACCAGCTCTTCGCCATCCAGAGTCATCTCCTTCATATGTATCGTGACTGAGAAAACAGAATGAGAGCGGCTGTGCAAAAAAAAAAAGTGAGTGAGAGCAGTTTTTTTTTTAAATGTTACAGGTGTGTTGCAGGAGAGGAGCTTGACCTGGAGTAAGCATTCATGAGCGTGGAAGCCGTCCTCCTCTTGGCAGATCCCCTTTCCAAAATCTGATAAACTTCATTTTTGTTGTGGACCATCACCTCCTCCAAGCCTTTGACCACAACGCAACGCTGCCAGCAAAACAGCAGATTAGTGCGTTGCTAATAAGGTTTGTTTTGATTTTTGAGGGCATGGGGTGGGACTGTTCTTTGTCTTTCTCTTAAAAGGTGCACCTTGTTCCTCGGGTCATCAAAAAGCTGCAGCCGCTCGGTGACGTCCTCGCTGGGGCTGAGCAGGTCAAACAGCTCCTCGTTGTAAATTTCCAAGAGTGACACTTTGACGGAGAACTCCGTGCCGTTCTCAGACAGCTTTTCGAAAATCTGATGGAGGGTTCTTGGAATGATGCCGGCCAGGGGGTCCTAAAAGCGTGACAAGAGGACCTAAGTCAGGAGACTCCTCTCGCAGAGAAAGGCACACGTAACTTACATCCTCCCAGGTGAACTGCTCGTCTGGACTTCTTTCTCCCTCCATGGTGAACGTCTTTCCTGTTCCTGTCTGGCCGTAACTGACAAGAGAAGAATGCTCAATCACTTTGAAGATTTCCCAATGAGGAAAAATGACACAAATTCAATAAACTGCTGTAAATTACATCCAAGCCTTTGTTTTCTCCAATTACTGCAGCTTTTACACAGATTTGACCAATAGGAGTCTTTGTTCAAACACCCACAGGCACTTAATTACTGTTGGTCATTATAATTCAAAATAATGCATTTGTAATGGGGGTTTTTTCTGATGGGTGAGTACATAATCGTGACTCTTGTTAAGTGCTAGAAGTAATAATACTCTGATTTACAAAGAAGTTCTCAAATTGAAAAACTTTGGTTTCCAAGTTTGATGGCTCATGACTTAAATGCTCTAATTTAAAATGAAATTATTAATATTTTTTTTTAGCAAACAGGTCTTTGAGGTCTTTGTGTTGTCCCCCACCACAAGAATGTCAAGTGCACGTGTGTACTCACGCAAAGATAGTGCAATTGTAACCCATAATGACCTCATCCAGGATGGGACAAACGACACTCCGGTACACATCTATCTGCTTGGCGGAGGGCCCGAAAACCTATGAGATGCTTCGAGGTCAAAACACTGTAGCTCTTTCTGTCAAATGGTATCAAAGTGATTAGAGAGAAACTGACCATGTCAAATGTATACTTTTTCCTGGATGCCTTTTCAGCAATGCCGCTCGTCTTCACCAGAACTTCTTTCCGTTTTGACTCACAGTCAATGACATTGTAGGAGCAATTGCGTTCCACAGTGCTGAAAGGTCTGAAAGAGGAGGAAAAAGCACAACAACAACAAAAAAATCTGAAATTGTCTGCATGTTTGCATTTGTGGATGAACTAATTTCTGGATGTATTTCAATCATCATTACACCTTTTGAAACAGGACCAAAAAAGAAAGTTACTTCAAAGTTTTAAGTATCAATTATTTGGTGCATCTTTCAATTTGAAACATGCACCAAATAATTACATACATATAATGTATTTACTTATAGGGGCGTTTGTAGTATATTTAATAGCCACAAGGAAATCTGTCTTCTATTTAAAAAACAGACAATTATTACTAATGCACATTTTTGAAATGGCTGCCAATATTCTATCTTTTACTTTGAAAACCGGATATACTGTCGTAGAGCTCTATCGTTGCCGTTAAGATACATAAAGCCTCGCAAACGAGTGCAACCGTTGACATAGAACAACAACAACAAAGATACAATGAAACACACATAAAAATATACTATGAATACCAGTGTAGATGGCTCGACAGCAGTCTCATTTCTTAATAGTAATAAAACAGTTGAGTGACGGGGGATTTTTTAAAAGCAAAGGACCATTTCGCTTGGTTATTCACAATTATACAGTATCATTGTATTTTTTGTGTGTTTAGCCTTCACTTTTAGCTAAAACTTAACGTTCTACGAAGAATTCAGTATGGTTTTTAAAGTGCCACGGAATAGCACATTGACAGGAGTCACTAACTTCGCTGAAGATGCGGTAGCGCATACTATTAGAAGAATTGCTGATGAGGGGGGAAAGTACTTACCTGCAACGGACCACCACTCGGATGTTTTTCCCTTTTTCCCGATCGGCTCCGGATATTTGACTCGACGCCATGGCTGCAGTGACAGAAGACTAGTTCATGTATGGGCAAATTAATTTGCCATTCAAAAACAATAATAAATGACTAAGTTAAGAAAAAGATCACAAATGTTGACAAACCTATTATTATTAATATGTACTCCTAAAAACACAAATTATACGAAGATAGCAGGTTCACGATGACAAGCGAAATTAGCGAGCTAACTTACTGAAAGCGTTGTTTGAAATACCCTCCACTTCCCCTATTCGTCGAATGAGGATCGTTTAAAAAAACTAAGCCAATCACCAAAGAGGAACGTGAAACCAATGATTTCATTGGACCAGTGGATACGTTATCCCACTCGCAGAGCATCATGGGAATAGGAAGCAGTCGACGTTGTCTTTAATGAAAATTTCGTAAATGTATTTCCAGTAATCATTATATGTAACATTAACATAAATAATATAAATATGAACTATTAATGCTGATATAAAGTGTCAATAATCTCAATCCTTTTGTTTTGTAAAATAGATCATTTTTAAAGTTGATGAACACAAAACATCATACATACAAACATTGCGTTTGTATGCACAAACCTACGACTTTACAGGCAAATTGGAAAACATTTGAATCGATTTTTTATTTATTTCAATAGGAGGCGCCCACATCAGAAGAAAACAAAAACAGTCATGTGATTGGTCACGTGACCAACTTGTTTTACATTTTTTGTGCGCTCTTGCCCCATTTTATGGAATCTTATTGTATCTCTCATCTCATCTTATTTTCTGATCCGCTTATCCTCATTGGGGTCGTGGGGGGTGCTGGAGCCAATCCCAGCTGTCTCCTGGCTAAAGGCGGGGGACACCCTGAATCGGTGGCCAGCCGATCGCAGGGCACAAGGAGACGGACAACCATGCACACTCACACCCATACCTAGAGGCAATTTAGAGTGTCCAATCAGCCTACGGTAGGCTACCATGCATAAAAGTGTATTTTATATAATGTCACCCATCTAGGTCAGACCATGTTTAAAGATGTTCACTTTGATTTCACAGAAATCGTTCAATTCTATTTACTTTTTATCCTGGTCTGTGGGAATGCATTCCACAACCAAAGCCAAACAACAGTTGGTTATACCAAATGTGTCTCTCAAGGATTTTTTCTGGAGTCTCGCCCGAGGGAACACGAATGTAGGACAAAATATAAAGTATAGTAGTTATTGCATTAATCAACGAATAATAATAGTGGTCTGACCAAAGTTCAAGCTTGGCCCTGCAAAAGTGACAATAGTCAACAATTCTTACTCCTTGCCAAAGTGTGGGAAACAGGGAATGGCCCTCCTCTCTGAGGATAGCATTGTGTTATGTGCACAGACACATGCATGCACACACACAAGGTGCATGGGAACTAGTTGGCAGAAAGGGTCCCTCAGAAGGACAATGCTAATGTAGTCATCATTTACTATGGCAGAACAGGAAATGATAAGTCTTGATTTTGTTGTTGTTGTTTTAAAGAGTTCAGCAAGTTAAGACCATTCAGTTGACTTGATTTATTACAGTATACAAAGTAAAAGTGATAGAAAAAAATACAATCACATTACATTTCAAAAATGCATATACAAATTGAAAGCAGTAAAAACGTGTCATAAAAATACACAAAGGTCACACACACAAACACACACACACACACACACACACACACACACACACACACACACTTATATTGGGTCACAAGAGTGTGTTTTCCTTTCCAGCTGATCCACAATCATTGACCTCAGTGCGATGTACCTGCACACGAGAAAGAAACCACATCATCCGCATTAGTGCTGGGCAATCAAAATGATGAGAATATGCCAAGATTTAGTATACTTTATTCATTCAAAAATGTGTTGGTGGCTGTTTCTTTCCTAATGTCGTAGTAGTTTTCACCACCTCATAATTTTTACATTTTTATTAACTCTTTGTCTTATTTGTGCACATAAGTTTGTGTTGGGTGGTTATTTATCACACCGGTGTAGAGTCATTTTACTGGCCATTCTACATCAGTGATTTAAGATACAGTCACAGTTTTGATATCGAGGGTTCAATCCCCAGTGGGTCCTGACCCTGCTGCATGGAGTTTGCATGTTTCCCCGTGCTTGCATGTTTTTTTCCCTGGTACTCCGGTTTCCTCCCACATTCCAAAAACGTGCATGCTAGGCTGTTTGAAAACTCAAAATTATCCCTAGGTATGAGTGTAAGTGTAAGTGTGAGTTGTTGTTTGTCCTCTGTGATGGTCTGGAAACCCATTCAGGGTGTTCCCCGCTGTTGGGGTTATTCTGGATAATATTATAGATGTATGCATTTTAATTACTTTTGTATAAGAGTGTCTTTAATTTGAGACTGGGGCAAACTCGAGGTCACCCTGCTGGCTCCAGCTTGTTGACGTAACAACTCATCCTCCAAGGACTGTTTACTGGGAGATACACCTCGCAACCCAGACACCCAGATGCAAGTTCGCAATGAAGATCTGCGAAGGACTCATAAATTGTTTTGACTGGGACGCCGGCAGTTTACCTTATAAAGCAATTATTATGCTTATACTGCAAATTCTTAAGCAGGTGTTTTGGTTTCAATCTAATATGAGCAGTTGTTTTTTGACCTTAATGGTGTTATTCGGTTAGCTTATGCAATTGTTTTGAATCAGATTACATTAAATGTTTTGAGTATGTCGCGACTAAATGGAGAGAAGAGTATGCCGCTCTTCAGAATCCTCTTGAACGAAGGCGAGTTATGAGTGATTCTCCTTGCAAGTTGTAACCAGTGTATGTTTAAAGATGTCTTCCATATTAATTAAATTGTATTAATAATTAATCC
This sequence comes from Stigmatopora argus, assembly GCF_051989625.1. Lineage (NCBI taxonomy): Eukaryota > Metazoa > Chordata > Actinopteri > Syngnathiformes > Syngnathidae > Stigmatopora > Stigmatopora argus. Next base: position 12,853,914 of record NC_135397.1, on the reverse strand, counting down.
ATCACCCGCCTACTACCCACAGTTGTCTGAGATAGGAACAAGCACCCCCACGACCCTTATGATGATAAGAGGTAGAGAAAATGAATAAAAGAATGTATAAACTTGATAGTAGGAATTGAATCTGCAATATGTAAAATGATATGGGGGAGAAAAAGAAGGCTATCACATCATATGATCACACTGAGTGGGTCCCGATAGAAATGACATTCGTATAACCACGCCGGTCTTACTAAAGTAACACTGCTTCCATTGATGGGTAGCAGATTTGTTTCAATTTCATAATGTCTGCAGGAGACATGCACATTGGCTTCACCTAACCAATTGGACATGTTCAGAAGTGTGTGTGGGGGGGGGGGGGGGGGGTTGTTTCTGAGCACTGTTGACTTACTTTTTTGTCAGTTTGTTTATCTCCCGCTCCTCCTCCTCTTTTAGCTTCTCCACGAAGCTGTCCAAAACTGGAGTTTCAAACTTGATGTATTGAGCAACCTAGCGAAATAAAAATATGAATCCGAATGAGTATCAAATGTATGGTGCAGATGACAGATGACAAATCTATTATGATGCAGTCAGGTCAAAAATATTTCATGTTAACTCTATGCACAGACTCACTATATTTCAAATAAAAAAAGTACTTTCAGCTTATGACACTTATTTTGCAAATATCGTAGTATATGTCAATATTTAGGGGCTCAAAAAATGGGGCCAAATCGGTTGGTTAAAAACAACAACAAATGATGCACATTACAACTGGGATTCGCGCAAGAGTGTGTACTTTAGAAATAAGTTGAAATTGCCTTAGCAAACCCCGCTTCTAAGACGAGAGCGCATGAATGTAACCAAGTTCTAAATGTTCACTCTCGTTTTGTCACCCATGCTTGGATGCGGGTGTTGCTACCTTCAGTTAATGACATCAGCATGTGAAAAGCCAGTGTTGTGCTGCACGTGCGTACTGTACTCAGGATGTGACTTGGGACTTGGAGTGATGCCGATGAGAAACAAAGAGGATTTCTGCTTTACCCAATTGAAAGCTGCTTTACCCTTGAATTGTTCAACTGTGTTCTCAAGTTAAAATGCAAGCAACAGGCTCAAAGCTCGTTTTATCGGAATTTATTGCCCAGATTTCTTGTTGTCAATCATGTTGAACATTCACCTACCGAGAATCTGGTTACCCCTCAGTTCAAGTCAAGACATGGCCACCTATTGTCTGACGATTCCTGAAGCCGGATATCGTTCCTCAACGTGCGCCATTAAACTAATTATATTTAATCCATTGTGTGTCCAAGCTTATTTTAGAGGTCACCTGTGGAGAACGTGATGAAAATGAGACTCACGTCATAGGTGACTTCCTCTCCAAGGTCTGTCTCCATAATAAAGATTTTGGAGATCATCTCACACGGTCCCTGAAGGACACGGGTCACCAGCGGGTATTCACTCTCCCTCAATTGAGTCCGCTCTGAGTCATAAAACAATCATAACAATAATTGTAATTATTTAGAAATACTAGAATATAAAGATAAAATAGAATAAAAACTAATTTTCACTTAAATGTAAATGATGACCTACCGCCAGATGTGTGGACCATGTAAAGAACAAACTCTTCTGATTTATTTTCAACCTTAAAAGGCATAAATATTGAAACATATATAAATGTGATTACTCTTCATAGCATTCATCACTATAAGTGAACCTCTTCATTATTTCAAACAAGATTTTCAAGAAATAACAGTGGCTGACCTCAATGACTCAATGAGTTCAATATTGTAATTTAAAAAATATTTGAAAATTGTTCTAATAGGCTAATGAGCTATATGTCTTTTGGTGTGTATCAGTAATATGAGTATATAAAAAAAGGGAAAATATTTTTACACATTCATACATAGAATAGGAATGGAAATACCATCAAATTATTGGATTTTTTTTAAATCAGGAAAATAGTACTAAGTGGCTCAACGGCTGAGTGGTTAGCGCATTGGCCTCACAGTTCTATGGTTGATGGTTCAATTCCAGGTTGATCCTCAGTTTACATGTTCTCCCCGCATGTTCTCTTAAGTGGGTTTTTTCCGGGTACTCCGGGTTCCTCTCACATCCCAAAAATATGCAGTGTAGGCTGATTGACCACTCTAAATTCCCTCTAGGTATGAGAATTGGCGGGCCAACAATTCAGGGTGTACCCCAGTTGGTGCCCATAGTTAGCTAGGATAGACTCAAGCACCCTCCCATGACACTTGTGAGGATAAGTGTTTCAGAAAATGAATGAATGAAAAGAATAGTACTCTTCCAATATTATATTATGTAGATGTTGACAAAATCATGAAGAAATAATACAATAAGATGCCTTCTAAATAAAATAAATAACAGGTTTTGCATCGTGACCATGATTAAATTACTGTGTAAGCATGTAAAGTGTGGTGAATGTTAAAACAACATCATTATTTTCCCAATGAATGTAATCCATATTCAAATTTGCCTTACCCTAAACTTTTGTAGCAACATATTGAGCACTTGTACTGTTGTCATGGCACTGTTTACTCGTACATTCGTGACAGAACCAAAGGCCGGTGTAAACACAGATGTCTGTAAATAGGGTGAAACAAACATATTTTTTTACCGCAGTGTGTTATAGAACTGAAACGGTATTAGAGTGTTTAGGAGTTTTCTTAATTTCCCCACTTAAGGGCTATGAACATTTTGTACAGGAAGTATAGTCCAGAGGGGAAGTCAGTAGTTTAGCAGCTGCAGGGTTGGACGCCACACACACACACTACGGTCAAAAAGGAAGTGTTAAAGTACTCCTAATAGGGCTCGTTAATAAAATCCGTATATTGTGATGTGTGAACAGTGCAAGCACAGGAACATCCCTTCAGGAAAGACCATCCCATTTGCACCCGTGATTGTTTGTTTGGATGTGCCTGTGTAGGCCTTTGTACCTTGTGGTTGTAGAAGTGTCCATTAATGGAGAACCTGTGTGTGCGTAAACGCTGCAGGTCTCTGGCGGTGTTTGTCCTTGACCTCCTTTGCACATACATGAAAGAAGCGTCGCTTCTGGTCCTCAGCAACTGTGGAGATTCTTCTTCCTCCTGTACGCCCTCCATGCTACCTCCTAAATAAGGAAAAAAATGTTGGTACTTTTAAAATGGCTTGCCGGGCATCTGTTTGTCAATTTTGTACAGGTGCTAGGCCTTCAAATTCATTTAATTGTAATGTCTGGCAGGGCAATGATCTTATTTTAGTGCCATTAAGGGCCAGTTCAAATAGATTGGACATCTATCACCATAAATCATAGCCGATGATTCAATCTCTGAAATAATATTAGTCACGTCATTTGAAGGTGGTTTCCTTAGTTTGGCTGTTGTATTTTGGTTATTTACCAAGGTTTCTACATGGGTCTAGTGTAAAATTGTTTATTTTTTGAGCAGTTCAGGTTCATAGATTTGTTTCCAATTACATTATACCTATTAGTAATTCCTAAAGTATGCAAAATCCACAACGTTTGTCAGAAGTGCCTCAACTTTACAAGATATATTTTCTTCACTTTACAGGTACTTTGAAGCCTCTAAATTCCATTGGATAAATCCTGATCAAAAACATCACATGGTTCAACTTGTTGGTGTAAATGCAGTAATCTGGATTGTAATGTTCCATAAATCTTAAAAAGGATTTTGGAAAATTTCAAAGCTTAGGTAATACATTAAATGTTCTCACCAAATACGTAATGGTTGCAAATTAGAGGTGAAAGTTGAGCATAGTAAAGTGGCAAAAAACAGAGCTGTAATTAGTTGCAGTCTACACGTGATCAGACTCTCATGATCAGATTAGGTTGGCGCGTGAGTCGTGGAGTTGTGCTGATTGAAGCAGAGCTGTAATCTGCTCCTGAACGTGTAATCTGTAAACATCAAGTGCGTATGTTTATTTGCGTCTAGGATTAATGAGCACGTGTTACTCACCTTCTGGTCCATTTTCCCTTCTAAGAGAGTTGTTGTTTGACTCTGTTGATCGTTGTGTTGCAATTGTATTCCTGTAAATACAAACAATAAATGTGGTGGATACATATTCACTTTACTTTTAAAAAACACGGTTAATCACAAAAGACAGATTTTATAGGCATATACAACAAATTTTAAATAAATAGAATCACGACGTGACTTTCATTTTAAGAGGTCTATGCCATGTTTAAATACAACTCTACTTATGAAAAATCCAGTGTACAAAACCACTTGTGGAACGAAATAATTTTGTAAGTAGAGGTATAACTGTATTTGTATTAAAATATGTTAACTATTTAAAACTAGTGGTTTTATGTATTTATTTGTTTGTGTATCCATTTTAATTTTAACATACATTAGGCATGTATTTTGTATGTACAAATCGCATCTTTGTGCCTGAGCACAAACTGTAAATTTGACTCAAGTGCTGATGACTATGCACGTGATCTTTGTATGTTTAGCTTAGAGAGCACGAGCAAGTCAGCGAACTTGCATATCATACCGATTGAGACGCAGTCTTTCGTTGTCATCGTGCATTTGAAGTCGGATTGGCCGGTGCAGGCCCCAGTGGATGTTCAACAAACCCTCCAGGATGAGCCCTCCCTCCTCCTGTAATCACAGACTCACGTTACTCAGAGAGGAAATCCTGCCGGAAAGGCTTAATGTCAGGTGTACGTGCAAGAACAAGCGCTCCACAAGAAGCTACTCATGTAGGAGAAAGAGCAACAGGAGTGCTCCATGGTTTTAATACAGCACTGGGGTTAAGTCATGTCTGTTTTGGGTCACATAGGTGGAGGGGCAAAGTCAAACTATAAAGATAAGTCTTACATAAAACTGTGCTGCGTTGTTATTGTTGTTTGTTTTGGAATTTACCACAATACAGACAAATTTACTTTTCTCCCCTCAATAAGATAACTCCACAAAGGAAGTCCCTATGCTATCTCCAACCCAAAACATCACAACCAGGCCACCTTATCGAATTAATCTAACTTTTTATTTTTACCATATCATCTGCAGTTATGCAATTCCACATTTTTCTGATGACAAGATGGTAAAGTGAGTGAATAATCAGGAGTGTGTCATATTGTCACGAGTAAGATGGTCTACATTTGTGAAATAGTTTTTGAAAAATGAAATATCAAGAGTCGCAGCTGCTAATGTATTTTCCCCCCATTCAATTTTTCATGGTCGGAGGGAAGGCAAAATTGCTCCCAGGTCTTCATTGTTCCTGCAATGTAAACATTGAAAGAGGCCAACCCTGCAAACACAGCTCAAGGGCTTCCGCAACAGCCGAGGACACACCCTCTCTATTACCTTCTCCGTGCTCACACACACATACAGTATGGTCAGCAGAGTTATTTTTAGCAGTCAGAACTAATCACACTGGAGGAGGCTGTCTCTATAAAGCTCGGGTATGAACTCCGCGAGTCAGACACTTGACTGAGACGCTGAACTCAACTACACCACTCTGCTTTGAAATCACAACTCCACCATCAATAAAGGTAAGCAGTTTCAATTTTTTTCAGTTTCTTCCAAAGGACACACGACTAATACAAAACTTTAATTTAGTTCATTGACTAATATTAATTAGATGATACGGCAAATTTCCATTCTGGTACAATGGAACAATTACGTGACTTATTATTTTTACCGAAGACTTTTATAAAATGTTTGCATTCTTAACCAGTTTGGTAAAACTTGACAGCATATTTTAATCATTTGTGGGACTTTACAAATGATTATAATTTCCAACACTACCTACATTAAAAGACCTTGTTTTGAATTGTGCTATACAAATAACTTTGCATTGCCTTCCCTTTTATAAATGCAATACTACTAATAAAGATGTAAACAGGGAATTATTCCTGCACATATTGAAGTGATATAAAGATTTGGTTTTTCCTGCTCTTTTCAGCATGAAACACAGACGCTTGTTGCTTTCCCTGCCTCTCTTGCCCACGATCCTGGAGACACTGGAGGACTCGGCTCTGCACCCGTCAGCCTGCCAGTCATCCCAGAGCTCCCAGTCCCTGGATGACTACATAAACAGCATGCAAGCTCTGGCTTGTCCAGAGGGGGCCACCAGCCCAAGGGCCTTTAGGCTTCAAAGACCGCCCAGACTGAGGCAGCTGTCCAAGTCTCAAATAAAACACTCTGCATCAACCTCGCTTCCTCGAGGCTCTACGCGCATCTGCAGGACTCGTAGGCCTTCAACCATATATGAGGACAGCATGGAAGATTGTTTTCTTGGGAGACAACAAGACAGTCGAGGCAAAGACCCCGTGGATTGGCTCTTTGCGCAGATGAGGACTTGAAGGAACTCTTAACTAGGGGAGCACTTTTATGAAAAGTGATCTCACACGAACTTTGACTCTAGGAATGAATGACTATTTATTTGTGTGCAATGTGAAGGCACTCTCTAATGTTGGTGCTGTTTTTGTACACTAGTTTCTAATAAAATACAAAAATCATATTAACTACTTGATGAAGATGTTTTACTGTCACAACAAATTAAATAGCAATTTAAAGGGAAATTTAGCCTTCAGAGGACAAGAGGTGGAGCACACTGTGGGTTTTTTGCCAGTCTACCAGGAAGGCAAAAGTCAAAATTTCAACCCAAACCCTAAAAACTGAGGAGAAAGATCTGGTAACCACTTGCATACTTGGCTTCCTTGGCCCTAACATATTGATTCGTTTAATATGATAATATGACACCTTTTAGAAAATGTTATATGTGTATATATAAACAAATATATATATATATATATATATATATATATATATATATATATATATATATATATATATATATATATATATATATATATATATATATATATATATATATTTATATATATATATATATATAAATTTAGAAATTAGATTACTATACACATCACACAAAAATAAGTTGTGAATATATATATATATATATATATGTATATAAATATATATATATATATATATATATATATATATATATATATATATATATATATATATATATATACATATATATACACATACACAACTTATTTTTGCATGGTGTGTACAGTAATCTAATTTCTAAATTTAAAGTCTATGTTATGTTACGAGCGCATTGCCGTCGGGTCTCTCTCCGCACACATGGCCATTAGCCGCTACCGTCTGTCTCGAAGGTAAAAACTCCATACAGTACCGTACATAATAATGTCCAATTTTATTGCAGATCATAACCACTATATAGGTACTATTTGCTACTTTGTGAGCATAGGTGGTGAATTAAGACAATTAAAACATGTTTGTCCATTGTAATATCCTTTTTTTCAGAGGGTGGGAACGGATTAATTTGTATTTAGTTATTTTATATGCAAAAAATTGATTTGAGATACGACTACATTGATATATACTAGCACAGAACGCATTAAGCTTGTCTCGCAAGGTTTTACTACACTTTGATTAACAGTAACTTATTGGTTCCCATTGAAAGTGATGGACAAGCCAGAGTTTTTCTAAAAACGGAACTGACAGTGAGCAAATAGTAACTTTAGCAGACGGACAATAACATTTAAATAGCAAACTTCAAACATCAACGAACCCTGGCAATTTGTATAATAAAACACAATAATAGATAAGTTTACAGCACGTTATAGTTTACTAGGCTATACCGTGGGAAATGGTGAATCAGAAATGTCATCCAGGTTTAGTTAGCAGTTGCCTCACCGTAAAGACGACCTACATGTAGGTTTAAATCTCCAATTCACAGGGGACTATTGAATAGCATGTGGACCCAATTTCTCCGGTTCTCTGTTTGTCCTATCTGTATGAACATTGCATGTTTGTATTTTTTTCTCTCCTCACGTTAGATTCATTCAAACTCAAAATTTTCCGTGAATTTGAGTCAGGATGGCTGTATATATGTTTTTATTTATTTATTTGACCCCTACAATGGACTGGTGATGGAAAAGGCTGTAGCTTGATAGCGATCCGGATGAAAATGAGATGCATTTCTGTATCCTAAATTGACAATGGGGGGTGGCCTGGAGGCTGAGCAGTTAGAGCGTCGGCCTCGCAGTGGGAGACCTGGGTTCAAATCCAGGTTGGTCCACCTGTGTATAGTTTGTATGGTCTCCCCGGGCCTGCGTGGGTTTTCTCTGCGTACTCCGGTTTCGGCTGACGTTCCAAAGACATGCATGGTAGGCTGATTGGATACTTTATATTGTCCATAGGTATGAGTGTGAGCATGAATGGTTGTTTGTCTCCTTGTACCCTATGATTGGCTGGCCACCAATTCAGGGTGTCCCCCGCATCTAACCCAAAGTCAGCACCCCCTCCGCGACCCTAGTGAGGATAAAGCGGTTCAGAAAATGAGAGAAATTGACAATGGTACGTGAATAAAAAAAAGTGCAGCGTACTATTGCAACCTAGTGGTAAAAGTTTGTGCTACATCTCTGGAGTCTGAAATATGTGAACTAAAAACGACACAAGAGAGCGCTAAATTGCCGCTTCAGGCAAGTGGGAAAAACATGCGTTTGGCTTAGTTTTTTTTGGTGTTGTTGTAAAAGTTCACTTTCTATCTGACTCACCAAATCCCGTCTCCAACCTCTTATTCAGAACCAAAACAGGGAACAGATAACCAAAAAGGAAAGTATGTACCATCTTTTGAGCCCCCCATTTTGGAGGTGCATACAATGATGTATGAATTCTCATCTCATTTTCTGAACCACTTTATCCTCATTAGGGTCGCGGGGGGTGCTGGAACCTATCCCAGCTGTCTCCGGGCTAAAGGCAGGGGACACCTTGAATCGGTGGCCAGCCGATCGCAGTGATGTATGAATTATGACATACAAGTGGTAATAAAGGGATTTGTGACTTAAACAACATTAATTTTCTATTGTAACATGATCATCCACTTTATTCATGATACAGTTCCCAGCTCATCTAGCAAACATGTCAGGGCATATTATGAACTCTAAAAGCAGTCTGAGTTCATTTTCATGAAGGTGCAAGCCCAAAAGCCTACTCCTTTTCCTCCAAAATGACTCACACATCACCTGACTACACACCTAACAAGAATGGTTGAATAGAATAATATTGACTTGAATGGAATATTATTTATTAAACTGACCGCTTTTAACTTGGGACCACTTCATTTGGTTTACCTGCTCTTAGTGTAAAAAGAGTTATGTTTGCTCATAATGTAGCTTTCACCTTCATCTGAAAGCTAATTTTATGTCTGCCCTTTTCAAATGTTAATAAGACATTTATAATCTTCAACACACTATCGATTTCATATGCATTAGTCAAAATGATTTTTAGGAATGTGAGATTTCTGTAATTTAGTGTAGGTGGCATGTTCTTCCTGTGCATGCGTGGGTTTTCTCTGGGTACTCCAGTTTCCTCCCACACCCCAATAACATGCGTGATAGGCTGGTTGAACACTCTAAATCACATGTGTCAAAGTGGCGGCCCGGGGGGCCAAATCTGGCCTGGTGCATCATTTTGTGTGGCCCGGGAAAGTAAATCATGAGTGCCGACTTTCTGTTTTAGGATCAAATTAAAATGAAGAGTATAGATGTATATTACATTTTCTGATTTTCCCCCTTTTAAATCAATAATTGTACTTTTTTAATCCATTTTTTCTGTGTTTTTAGTTCAAAAATCATTTTGTAAAATCTAAAAATATATATAAAAAAAAGCAAAAATAAACATTGTTTTAGATCTCTAAAAAACTGAATATTCAGGGCTTTTAACCCAGTTATTTTAATCAATTTATATTAAAAAAATCTAAATATTATATCTAAAATGGTCCGGCCCACGTGAAATCAAGTTGACGTTAAAGCGGCCTGCGAACCAACAACCAACTAAATTGTTACAATAGATGAGTGTGAGTGGGAATGGTTGAACTGTCTCCTTGTGGCTTGCAATTAGCTCACAACCAATTCAGGTTGTCCCCCACCTGGTCCCCATAGTTGGCTGGGATAGGCTCCAGCATTCCTTACGACCCTTGTGAGGATAAGCGGTATGGAAAATGAATAAACGTATGAATAGAAAATGTATGTATTTGTATGCAAATGCTGCAAGTTCTTGGGTAGTATATTAATATATTTCTATGAAATAGGTTTTGTCTGACTATTGAGGCCCATTTATATACAGAACTCAAAATTGTACAACTTCTGAGGCATTAACAACCCCCTGCAAAAATGCATTCATTCGTAACAGCGGATTTAAAAAAATGGGTCGATCAGAAAGGGCATCCAACTGAAGAAATGAGCCAAATGACTAATATGAGTGACTGAAAAACCGCAAGTCACTTCTATTGTGTTACTGTACTCTGATGTTGGCGACCATCCGGAGGTCGCCATAAGATGGGAATGTGGGGGACTTTCCCAGAATGAGACAAAATCTTGAGTCTGTCTCTTTAGGGGACAAATATGAGGGACACATCATGACCATGGTTGGCTGCCCACGCACGCACATGTACAGCTGACCACTCAGCAACCTGCTGGTGCACACGAGGGGAAACTCCTGGCCATAAATACCACAAAACAATTATCAAACAAATAACTAAATTTCAGCTAACATTTTTTTCCACACATAACACCAAAAGGTTAAGCTGGTGAGTGGTTTGTTGGGTGTACGAGTGCATATCTGAGAAGCCCACTCTCTTATTCCATATTAACTGGAGGGAAATGGGGATTTTTGGTCTTTGGAGCTCAGGCGCCTATATTGCAGAGTTTTAAACAGCCTGTTTTAATCCCCTTTGTTTGCACGAGAACACTGGTTGAACTGGTTTAAATTTTGATATGAGTGCACTTCCACGGCACAGTTTTTTCATTCAACCAAGAATAAACAAGTGATAGATTTCTCACAATGCTTTCCTTGTTACTGTTTAATGCTATGTTTGTTTACCTCATGAGCCCTCAACTGGAAGTTGTTGCCTTCGTGGTAGCAGTTGTAGGTGCGAAGGAGTATTAGGAGGTCAGATCTGATTTTAAAAAAAACCATATAATTATGCTCCATATGCTTTTTCGGTAGCATCACCACAGTGTGCAAAATATGTAGAAACACTCACTTGGGTATTCGTTTCTCGGCACTGAGCTTCACGAAAGATTGATGTTCTCCCATTCTGATGACAGTCCAGCTGTGGCCAAAAACAATAGAATAGCATGACAGTTTTTCTCAGTCGCTTTGGTACATTTCACCGCACAGAATTGAAATTCTCAAAACTACTCATCCAATCTTTATAACATCGTGTCTCTTGTACACATCAGAAATTCTGTTTCTTGTTTCTTTGAACAAGTTAAAGTCCATACAAATTCTATATATTACTTTGCTTCCTACATTGTCTATTGCTTATGCCACATTGCTCAAGATGTATAATCGTGGGTCTCTATTGAGTTTTCCCACCCATTACATTAGTTCATTGCATATATTTTATATCATATCTCCAAAATATACACTGGTAAATTGACCACAATATTACACAATTTGACTGTCACAACACAATGACAGAAGGTTTATCATTCTTACTGCACTGACACATTACTAATTGACACAGAAAATTAATTTGGAGAGATGAAGTAAGCGTGATGAGCCAAGAAGTTGATTTTGCAGGTAATTATGACGTTTTGCTAATTGTGCTAATTGTTTTGAGAACTGCACAATCTGTTGACGCGAGAAATGTAACGACAACAACTGGGAAAATATGTTAATTAACATAAATAAGGATATGTTCATTAATATGCGCTGTCCCTTATCAAATAAATCAATAAATCAATCAAAATCAATAAATCATTTTTTAACATAAAAATAAAAGTCATTTTATCATTTCAACTTATTATTTTTGTGAAAAAGAATTAAATATTATCTCCATTATTATAAATTTTAAAGGAATAGTAACTGTGCCTTATTGTTTCACATGAATACAGAATTTTAAGATCTAGCATAGTCTTCCTTTTAGATCGATCAATAGATAGGATTATTCAGGGTGTCCGCCGCCTGGTGCCCAGAGTTGTCTGGGATAGGCTCGACACCCCCCTAGATCCTTGTTAGGATAAGCGGTTTGGAAAATGAAAAAATGAGTGAGGTAACTGGTTTACAAAAAGGAGAGGCGGCTCTTCAGATAAATCACATGGTGGCGTTGACAGACTGCCAACACACTGCCTATGAGGAAACAAACTCTGTGAGCCTTACCTTTATCCTGCCAGGATGTATTTTGGATAGTTGCTTTAAAAAAAAAAACTATCTAGTACAGTGGCGGTCGGTGCATTTTCTCGTAGCGCCTTCAATGTATCAATCCAACCCTCAAAAACTATTTTATGGCTATAAAACCTCTACTGCAGCTAGAGCTGTGACACATAAAAAATAATCAATAAATCAATGCACAAAAATGGGATAAAATCCACTTCCTAGCAGCATTTCATGATTAAATATTCACATGATATTCACACATTAAAACCAGGCCAGGGGGGCGATTTTCCCGGGAAAAGACAGCGATGAACGTCAATGACGTACGGGCAAACATTGCCCGAAAATGGGGTACAATCCAGCCGAAAACAGCATTTATTGATTAAATACAAATACTGGAGCTTTTTAGACATCAGAACCGGGCCCGGAGTATCGTTTCCCAAGGTAAAAAGACAGCGATGAACGTCGATACGTCCATACGTGAAATGACAAAAAATGCACTAAAATTAGACAAATCCACTTCCTAGCAGCATTTATTGATTGAATACAAATACTGGAGCTTTTGAGACATTACAACCAGGCCAGGGGGGTGATTTCCTCGCGAAAAGACAGCGATGGACGTCCATGGCGAAACGGCAAAAATTAAACTGGGGTAAAATCCACATCCTAGCAGCATTTAGTGATTAAATACAAACACTGGAGCTTAAATACAAACACTGGAGCTTTTCAGATATCAGAACCGGGCCCACAATTGAAATATTATTTAGGAATATAGCCATATTATACTCACCAAAAATTCTTTTTAACTGTACACAATATCCATCCTCCTTTCTTTCTTCCTTCTTTCCTATCGCCATCGAAGCTAATGATGAAAGTCGAGCCTGTCCTGTCATATTTCCGGCATAGTCCGTTTTGAAAATGGCTTTAAATCAAAACAACAATATATTTGCTTGTGCAGCTAAGTTAGCGCACTGAAAGTGGCGCACACACAATTTTCCCGGCTGTAACAGGCTTGCTAGCTTCGGAGTTGACCGCCCTTTCTTAAGGATGTCCATTTTTTTCTGGAAAAGTCCGTCTGGAAAATAGCTTGGTGAGAGAAATCTGCAACAGAATCCATTTTGTTTTTGCCACGGGCATTGTGGGTGGAGTTCGCGATCTCTGGCTGCGGCCCGCCTTCTAGCCAATCATAGTTGGTGAAAGCAATGACGTATCCCAGCCAGCAAAATGCGAATGGCTATGAAAAAGCATTGTGGGGTTGCCAACTCGAAATCTGATTGGTTAAAAGCAACAGTCAAGTTTAATGCAGCAGAGCCCGCAGAACTGATTGTGAAGGCTTTGAGGCAGATCTGATCTGGCAACAAATAATGGCTGAAATGTGATTGTTTAAATGCTTCAATATGAAAACACACATCTGGAAGCAGTGCAACCAGGGGGGAAAAGCAATGAAAGGAAGCTAACAGACCATTTGGAATAATAAGTATTGATGGACAAAATATAATATGATTCAGATATTTCTTAGGCCAGCAGAGAAGGCCTTGAAGGCCCTGACGGCCCGCCACTGATCTAGTATGAGTTCACAGTTACTGAAAATAGTAAGTTAACACAATAATAATATTACACATGATCCCATTCAACATAAATATAATGATGAATGTTTAAACTATTGGGCATCATTAGTGGTTGCCGCATTGGCCTCACAGTTCTGAGAACCAAGGTTCAATCCCAAGTCCTGTGTGGAGTTTGCATGTTTGCCCTGGTATTGCTTGGGTTTTCTCCAGGTACTTCGGTTTCCTCCCACATCCCAAAAACATGCATGGCAGGCAGGTTGAAAACTCTATATTGGGCCTAGGTATGAGTGAGAGCATGAATCGTTGTCTGTGTCCCTGTGCTCTGCGATTGGCTGGCCACCGATTCAGGGTGTCCCCCACCTGTTGCCCATAGTTGGCTGGTATATGCTCTAGCACCCCCCGTGACCCTTGCGAGGATAAGCGGTATGGAAAATGAATGGATGAATGTTAATCATTACATCTACAAGTAGTCGATTAGAAGGAAACTTCTAAATTGATTAGGAATCAATCACTTTGTGCGCAGCCTTCTTCAGATCCTCTCATCGATTTTTAATTGGGTTTAGGTCAGGGCTCGGAAGGGAAACTGAAATTTTGCATACTTTGTTTAATTTAGTTTTTTCCCTCAACGTAACCGTCATGCTCAACAGTGGAATTCCTCTTCAGCATCATCTTTCTAGCGGACATCTGGAAACCAAAAAGCGGTCCCAGTTTCCCGTGGTAAAAAAACAACCACAAACCATGACTCTTCACTATGTCTATAGTATTTAATTTTACAGTATTGTCGGAATGAAAACAGGCCACATGAGTTTATAGCATTTTCAGCACATTCAGAAAAAGTGTTGTCATATTTGGACTTTCTTTATCCACTGTCAGAGTGGTATAAATGTTAAACATGTCTTTCAAAGTTCTCAGGCTAAAGCAATGGTGTCCAGGTTCTCTGGAGCATCTGTAGAAGGAAAGTGCTGTAGGGAATTTCCTGGTGTGGAAAGCCCAGCTCCCGAGTGTGAGGGGGAGGAGCATGAGGGTATAAAGGAGCGGCGTGTAGTTTAGAAGATCATTGTCAAGGCAAAGTCATCATCAAACATGAGGCTCAACCTTCCGTCCATGTGCAGGCTCATCATTCTGGTCGCTTGCTTTGTGCTGAACACAGGTGAGAACATCGCTTGCTCACGATGACCACGTTGTGGAGTTGTTTGTGGGTGTGGTTCTGTGCAACCTAATCTCAGGACACATAGTGACCCGTCTTAATCCCTTAATTTGTGTTTGTGCAGACAGCACGTTTGTTCCGGGGAGATGTTTGTGTCCTGAAACCCAAGCGGGCGTGCGAGGCAGACTGCAAGAGCTCACCGTGTACCCCAAGAACCCCAACTGTGACCAAGTCACTGTTATGTAAGTGGCCAATGTTGCAAACACACCATGCAAGCGGACTCAAATGGGTTTGCATGTATTTACAGAGTGACGCTGAAGAGCAACAGTGAGCCTGTGTGTCTGACTCCTGATGCTGCGATGGGTAAACAGCTGATTCGATGCTGGAATAGGTAAGATTGAATCAACAAATATTCAGGCCTTATGATTTAGCAGAAGCAAAATGGAGAATTCTCAATCTGGACAGTTATTTTTTTCCTTTAAAACTCATTTTAAAAATAACAAAAAGTTCCAAAAGGTCACTCTTCAATATTTAGTCAATCAGAGCTTTATTTTCATCCTTCAACTGGTTGTCCCTGGATATTTAAGTGGTACATAAAAATAGCTTTTCTTTGCTGAATCATCCATGTTATGTTGTCGGAATTGGAGGCGGGCCTAATTATTATTATTTTTTATTTTTGGATATACTGTGGGCAGCTATATTATTTTTATTTATTGTTTATATTTTAGAATGTTTTTGAGCATTGCAAAACTGTAATGAACTGTAATGTAACACATATTCATATAGATTGCATGCACCCAAAAGCACAACCAAAGTCAGAAAAACAACCTTTGTGATGCTCACCCAACCCCCATTTAATCCATCGATTTAGGTTAAAAATGAACGTTGACCTCTATATACATAATAGCACAATGCATTACTCATGGTACATGAGGTCAGAGGTCACAGACGTTAAATGCTATTTTCTCTGCATTGTTTTCCAAGTTCAAGTGGCAATGCGGAAGACGTACTTCAATTGACTGCACACAACAACTAAAAAACAAAAATTGCTTTGTTTTCTAGAGCAAAATCCCTGGGGCGCAACACGAAGCTGTGCTTGAGGAGGAGGAGGCGAAGAGGTCAGCGCCAACGTTCTCGACACCGCGGGAGAGCCTCAAATAAACGTCAATAGAGGAAATATAAAACATGAAAAGCTACTGTTCAAGAGGAGTGTGCGTACATTGGACTTTGCAAAACAAGCTGATAATCAGGGCCATTTAAAACCGCTGGACATTGTGCTACTTTTCATGAAGCTTCACGCAGCTCACATTCTTCTCTCCAGGCTTGAAACGGATTGTCTTTTTTACAAGTTAGTGGTGGGAGACTATTTATCTGTTCAGATGTCATGTTCACTAGAAGCCCTGGAGGCTAAATGTTAAAAGGACTAGAGCTTTAACTAATCAATAATGTCGACCTGTCTGTGTATTATTTATTTTTATAACAACATGGAGATGTTGATTTGTAAATAAACAACGTTTTACTTTTCTTTCTATTGTTTCTTCCACAGCAGTCACATGACCTCAGCTTTTGTTAATAAACAACAGGCTGTACGCTTTAAAAAAAAAAAAGAAAAAAATGAAAAAGTAAGTTTTTTAACCACACATCGAAAAGTTGGCAAAACTCCATTGGCAGAAAGTTATGTGTGATATCATGCTATATCAGATTACCATATTTTAGATAAACACATTCAAGTGACAAGAAGTGGAACAATGAAAGTGAGTTGTTTATGGTGTTTAAAGCGCCCACACACATTCTTGTAAAGGCAGACACTTAATGACCTTGCACAGCCATTAAAAAAAAAGAAATCAATGGTTGGCGTGCCATAACCTGCCTGCATGACTATGTACAAACTGATTTCACCGATTTGAGGATTGTTGCGAAATCAAACGCAAACAAGGCTTGGTGGGGAATGGAAAATGAAAGTAAACTGGTTTAACTAACAGAGGACTTTTGTCATAGCTGCACACCGAATCAGGCCACATTTTTATGATAATTTGCAAAATTTGGAATTCAATGTGTGAAATCCCAAGGATTAATTGTTTGGTATATTCTTTGTGTGCTTTTGTATTTTTGCAATGGCTCCACAGCAGAGTGCAAGTGATGGAGTTTGTAGAAGCTTGTTTTGACACCGATATGGATACATAAAAAATTAGTTGAAAATGAGCAATATAGAATGGGAGGTTTGGCCAAATGTTGCCAAAGACAATCCTGGGATTAGTAAATTCACAATATTTAAAAAAAATCAATGAAAAAACAATAAAGAAAATCCAGTCCTATAGGGAAGATTGTTTGGATCTCAAAATTTACAAAAATAAGCAGATTTCTTTTTTTATTACTTTAAATTCTGTGCTGAGGTAAAAGACATTTAAAGAATATCTGTTGGAACCCTCATCTAAATTGAGTCAACTTGGAGTGTTCAATCACCCTACCATGCATATTTTAGGGGTCTGTGAGGAAACCTTAGGACCCACGCAGCCACTGTGAAAATATCCGAAGCCCACACAGGAAGGTCGGAACCCACCAGGGATTGAACCCTTGATCTCAAAACAATGAAGCAGACGTGTTAACATCTCAATCACTGTATGCCAACTCATGCTTTCAATATAATAAATTGATTTACAATCTTATTTTATTTTATGTTTGAGATGGATGAAAGTCAACGTTTGTCCTCGCTTCTTTCCAGATGCATATGCCTATAATATAGTGAAATGCTGACACCTAGCGTTTGGTTAATGAATCACAAAAAGTCCCACCAATGGATTTTGACCCCCTTTCCACTCCACCTTTTTCATCCACCCTTTTTTTTGTCATTTCACCACCTTTAAAGTAAAAAAAGTCTGAATTCTTTTGACAGCATTTTTACGCTGTTGCTAATCAATGAGAGTATGCTTGCAGAAGAGTCTAATGAAAAAGATTAAGATTATTATCTAGATTATGATAAAATGGTGATAGGTTATCCATAGGTGTCTCATTGTGACCTGCAATTGGCTGGCAACCAATTTAGAGTGTCCCCTGCCTACTGCCCACAGGTAACTGAGATAGGCTGCAGCACCCCCGTGACCCTCGTGAGGATAAGCGGTAAGGAGAATGAATGACTACTGTACACAAAGAAATGAGAGAAAGTGATGTTCACAATTTAGCATAGAAAAAATATATTTCATATACTATTTATTATATATATATATATATATATATATATATATATATATATATATATATATATATATATATATATATATATATATATATATATATATATATATATATATATATATATATATATATATATATATATATATATATATATATACATTTTTGCTGCTAAATTTTGGCTAACAACATAAAAACTCTGAGATTCAAGTCAATTCAATTTTGACAAAGTGTAGCCACCAATTTTCAGTAAAGCCTTTTTTGTTGTCAGGACATACAAACCTTCCTAAACAAAAAAAAACCATTTTATTTTGTAAGAATGTACAAAATATCGCCTAAAATATCCATATTACACAATATGAACACTATAGAAATAGTGGAAATAAGGTTAATATTGGTTCCAAAAATGTCACTCTGTCCCTCATGCATATTTACAAATTTAAATAGATTCCCGTCTGTCACCCATATTATGAATAATTCAGGTACCGTTGACAATAAGAGAGAAAGGTTCAAATTGAGTTGAATTGAATTTATCTGGCCATTGTTAAACTCCATGCACGTGGACAAAGAAGCGTCGTGGGACCGGCATCCAAATAACACAACTATGCATCTACCATTCAACACAATCACAGTACTAGGAAATTAATAAACAAACAATAGAATATTGACACAATTACAACTATTTAAATTATAATTGTGAGAGAGAGGTCAGCCAATAAAAAGCGTCCAATTTTGGGCTTTGTCTGGTTGCTGTAATCGAGCCTCATTTTGCTTTTAATGTAAAGAAAATGGTTTAATTTTTAGAATCTTCTTACCATAGCACTGTCCTTCGTGTGGTGTATCCTGCCTTCTTATCTTTGAACAAGCAGCCGTCTTGCCCCCTCTGGGCGCTGAGCTGTCTGAGGACCACATAAACGAGGATGATGATTAAATACAACCAATAGCGTTTGGAGATAGGCGGGTCCTGTTGTATTAGCTTTGCATTCTTCTCTCAGTATGAGCGTGGTCCTAATGCAGATTATTCAGTCACATTTGTAGCCTTTTCATGGAAGGAAATGAAGTTTTAAGAAGTTACTTTTGCTATTATTATCCTGTTCTTTTCATTCAATTCAGTCAATTTAGTTATATTTTTTGGGTTGTGTTTTTAATGTTTCAATGTTTGACAATTATATCTTTATAACATTTTTTTTGTCTTTTCTAAGATAGGCTTAATGTTGTGGACACGTTTCCTGTTTTGGTCCCATTCTTTGGGATAAAGGAAGAAGCAACCATGAGCATCCCCGAGATTTATACCTCTCATCCTGTTTTTCATGCCGGATCTTCTATCTGAGCTATTGTATCAAAGGAACAAAAACTAGAGGAAGTCTCACCCTCCCAATGGGGATTTGCCATTTAAAGGAAATGACATATTTGTTGAGCAAATACCCTCAGAAAAGGACACGACTGTAAAAAAATTGGATGACAATTTATTTGGCAGTCACCTACTAATTGAGTTCATTCTAAAATGCTGAACATTGTCCATTGTGTGACCTCAGTGAACTGCAGACAAAGCCTCACTGTTCTCACCATCAGAACATCTCCAATCACATGTCATAAACTCAGCACACGCACACTCAAAATGCAGCAAAAAAATAAAGCAAGTTAACCTGTTAGCTTTGTAGAAATGCATCATTGTTTGGTTTACATGTACGCTTCTGTGGCACTCAACAGTGAACAAAAAATGGTGTGTATATTCAAGGGTGAGCATTTTGGCAGACGGTATTGATTTTACGGCTCGAACAAAAGAACTACCACAGCGTCGCTATTGACTGGCTAAAGAGACAAATGAAAAGCAGGCTTTTCACAACTGCCTTTGCGTGACAATTAATTAATTTGGCACGTTTGACACATGATCTCAATTTTCTCTTTTGGTCAAGAGTGTCTGGGCTGAACTCCCAGAACCCCGTCACCATGGTGACCACTCAGACCCGATAAACACACACAATGAGGGGATTTGAATGTGACCGTGACACCTGCGGGGGCTTTAATTCCAATTTTTGCCTGTCATAAATTGCACATATTTCCAAGAATACTGCTGGAGGAGTGAAACACTTAATCCATTTGATTTCCTTATGAATAATGCATGGTACATTAACTGGATTGGATTGCCTCGCATTAGTGTCACCACGCCAGTCTGTTTAAGCTTTGCAAATATGGACTAAATCAGACTAAAAGCCACCGTGTGTGCCATAGATTGGACCAAATGGCTACTCATAAAAATCATCTTATTAAAAGCACACACATGAATACAAAAGTGACACAGTGGAACCTCTGAAATCACATAATTTTGAATTCACATTGAAATCTTTGGATGTTGGCAGCATGGCATAATTGAAATTTGGCATTAGTAGGTCATTTTTGATTGTTTTTATTCAGTGTTTAAAGAAAAAATATGAAAATAATAAGAAAAAATGCACATTTTGCTGGGAATACTATTGGCAAAGTCATATGAATTGCAAATCCTCTCAGTTTCCAGATATCCTGCTGTTATGCATTCATTTGCTAGTCCTATTGTTTGTGTGGGATTGGATAAAATATATTCATGGTTTCAGCAAAGCTCCTTAAAATGCATTAAAAAAGAAGTCACCTTATCAGTCAGACATATTGTCTGCTCTTGATTTTGGTCTTGCTTGTTTTCAAATAACATTTTTCCCTACAAATATTTTTGCTCATTGGTAATATTGAGCCATACTGATAGATTAGGAAAATATGACAAATGTTTTTTTTTTTTTCTAGGTGCAAATTCATTAGTGGAAAAATAAATTGTCTAAAAAACAGAAATCATAAACCTATTGTAAAAATAAAAGCTGTGAACACAGTTGAGCAATTGAGCTAATTACTCGTGAAAAAGTGGATTTTTTTAAAAGGCACTTTATTTTTATTTTCAAAGGAACATAAAATTGCTTAAATTATTCACAACGTTCAAAGATAACATGAATCAATTGACCCAGTTGTCATCAGAATTAAGTACATCCATTACATTTAAAAAAATTATATATCAAGGTGGAATCTCTTTTTACTGTAACAAAAGTGAAATGGACAAGTAAACAATGGTTTTCAAATGTGATACTTTGTCCATGGACAAGTTTACCCATCTTTCTATTTTTTTTTTTTACAGTAATCATTATGAGACTTTACCGCGTACTGGAAACTAATGTGTTGGATTTTAGAGCGTCTACGCTTGGTTTGTCATGCTATTGCACGATATATCACCAACCTTAACAAAAAAAAAGTCATTTTATTTCAAGTACTGTACAGTTTTAGCACCATCACAAGCTTCACATTTAGATTGAATAGAGAGTATCAACCATTAATCATAGGTACAGTGTCTGATGTGCTTTCTGGCTCACAATCCCCCAAATCTCTCATCTCCTCCATCTCTCTCTCCAACACTTTCTGCCGCCCACTCATCCACAGGGGTCTCCTCTCCTTCCCCTTCCTCCCTTTTGGCGTACGTGTCAGCTCCTGCATGGCCTGGAAGCTCTCTCCTCCACTCTCAGCCAGACCGTGGCACTCAACCCCCGTTGCCAGGGCAACTCTTTTTCCCGTTACCGTGTGGAGGAAGGTGAGCGTATCGTCCGAGGCCAGCCCTTCTGTCACATACACCGTGGCCGGGCCCTGGCTGCGGTAACTCTCCTGTGGTGTTTTTGGTTCGGTTTTTCTTTTCTTGCTGAGTATAAAGTTGAACAAGGCAGTCACCAGTAGCATAGCCCCTGAAATAATTGAAATATAGCTGAATTGGAATTTGGAAGTTTGACCTTCTGAAGGGAAGCTTTTAAATGTTTATTTTTAATTTTTACCTGGAATAGTTGCATGCCACACCAAGACAGGATGCAGAAAACACACCACGGACATGATGGAATAATAGAGGAACTTATGAAAGCCTCCAACTTTAGCCATCTTCCCCCACAATGTGAAGAGACGACAATCTAGTGGACAGCTGCAGAGATGGCAGATAACCCCTCATCAACAACTGTGTTGATATTGACCTGGTCTCGTTAAAATTGATATAATTGATAGTAACATATTGGATTGGATAACTTTATTCATCCCGTATTCGGGAAATTTCATTGTCACAGTAGCAAGAGGGTGAGAATGCAGATACAGGAAAGGCATTTTAGACATAAATAGATAGGTAATAAGTATGTTAATAAATAAATAGATAAATAATTACATGAATAAGCATGTTGCCGAAATATATATATATATATATATATATATATATATATATATATATATATAAATATATATACATATAAATATACATGTACATACATACACATAGATGTACATGGTTTCGATTTAGAATCAAATAATTTATGACCATATGATGAAAACTACAGCCCTAAATACCTGTTAACCATCCTTGAAATGAATTGAAATACAGTACAATGGATTTTGACTGTAAACTATGAAGTTAAAACAAAACGCAGTCTTCTCTATTTGTGTTTTAGTCTTTGTATTGTTGGCTACAGTTATGGTTGATGTTTAACCCTTTCAGAGACAGTGGTTACAACAGTGGATCTATTAAAAAATATTGTTAATTTAGGTCGGCCCGTTGGGCGCCGGCCTCACAGTTCTGGGATCCTGGGTTTGAATCCAGGTCGGTCCTCCTGTGTGGAGTTTGCATGTTCTCTCCGGGCCTGCGGGGTTTTTTCTCCTGGTACAACTCTGGTTTCCTCCCTCACAATCCAAAAACATGCATGGTAGGCTGCTTGCCCCTCGGTATAAAAAATGTGAGCGTGAATGATTGTTTGTCTACTCGTGCCCTGCGATCGGCTGCCCACCGAATCAGGGGGTCCCCCGCCTTGTGCCCGATGTCAGCTGGGAAAGGCTCCAGCAATCCCTGTGACCCTTGTGAGGATAAGTGTTTCAGAAAATGACTCAATGAATGTACTACCAACTCGGTGCCAAGAGAGAAATTGATATCGAAACCCCCCTAATGACAGCTATAGACTTTCAACCCATTTTAACTGGGAGGGGATGGAAGCGATTACTATATGATTGCTTCCAGTCTCTCCCAGTTAAAATGGATTAGAATGTGTATTGCTGTCAATAGCAGCCGCAGAGTTATGCTATGTAAGGTCACAGAACAAAATTATTATTATCATCAATTACTAGTACCTTAATTTTTGGGAGGATAATGACAGGATAGACTCTGGCACCCCCCACAACTTGTGAGGCTGAGCGGTACGGAAAACAAATCAATTATTATATTTGGTATTTTCATTTTTTAAAATTACTCCTGACTTTTATGTTTACATTTTAGAAGGATTTTTATTTAGTACTATTGTTAAACAAATGTAGATGCCAATTGATTTATCTAAAGTTGCATGATATTATTTAATTTTTTTAAATTACCCTATTAAAAATACATGGGGGCCGCAAAATATTTTCCTGCGGGCCACAACTGTCCCTTTGGCCACACGTTTGCGATTGCAGTCCAATATGAATTTGATTAAAAAAAAAAAGAAATAAAAACAATTTGTGCATGAAAGGGTTAGATAGAGCAAGCACAAATTCGCAAAAAAAATGACTTTGACAAGAAATCAGAGTTTTGTACTCACGGCAGGCACATCAGCAAAAGTTCATCCAGGAAATAGGCCATCTCAAATATCATGAGGCCGGCAGAAGATACTCTAGTGAAGAACAAATAATTATTTTGGACAAATCTATTTATAGCAGACTGAGTTATTGAAGTCCTGTTGTGTGCGAATTCAGATTTTTATCGTAAAAAAGAATCTGTAATTATCCCCCTTAGAGCCCGATAGCCATCTTGTGAACCAGAAAACATGGCCCTGGGATAAAATTAATCACGTGGATAGTTTTTCCAAGGAAAACACTTTTACAAACATTTCTAGCGTCTCTCCTCTGGGCGTAGATTTCCTGTTAGTTTTAAACAGCAATAGTTTATTGTTCTAATGATATACAGTGGTACCTCGAGATACGAGCTTAATCCGTTCTGTGACTGAGCTCGTATGACAAGTTACTCGTAACTCGAGGTAAAGTTTCCCATTGAAATGAATGGGAAACAAATTAATTCGTTCCAACTCTCTGAAAAAAACACCAGAAACAGGATATTGGATTGAAAAAAAAGTTTTATTTCTTATAATTCGCCATATATTGACAAAGTAATAAATAACGAGTGGTTTAATAGAAATAAAGTGTTTAATCTAACTAAAATTGGGCAGATTTCGCCGAGGGGAGAGGGGCACAAAAGGGGCGGGGGGCTTCGTTTTTTTTCTCCCACACAACGCACTCGTAAACGAAACAAACACTCCACCCTCACGTTCGATATCGATGGGCTGTTTGCTGTCGTACTATTCCCTTCAAAATATTCCGAAAATGATGCACACAAATGTCCTCACAATCGAATAACGCACGACCACTTGCCAACGAGCAGCAGTCTTTTATCAGCGATCGCGCCGCTGCTCATGTTGTTGTTGTTGTTGGGCCACCTCAGGCGCTTGAGGATTACCCTCAGCAGCGCTAGAGCTGTCACTGGAACGCGGATTAGTTCATCCAGGGGGTAGCCGGAGGTGTGGGGCAGTGCGAATATCTCCGGCTGGATGAAAAACGTAGGGCGCCACGTTCCTGGGTGGCAGCTCTGGGTGGTTTTGTTGGATTCGCATGGGAGCTTCGAGGGCGCTGGCTAGCGGCTCCTTTTAGCTTGTAGCATCTGTGTTCGCATCCCCTCGAACGGCGCCTAGTGCCATTGCCTGTCGGCGTTGTGCGCACGAGTATACTTCATTACCCAGAAAGCCCTCTTTTCACCGCGCATGCGCGTTGTGCGTTTCCTGGTCTGAATAGCTCATCCGGTGCTCGTAAATATTGTTATACACGAAAGATATGCCAAAAAAAATGCCATGGCAACCTGGCTTGGTCGCATCACGAAACTTTGACCGCATCACGGGCGAATTATTCGATCGAAATTTCCCCCGTAAGACGAGCATTCCGTATGACGAACGGTCGTATGACGAGGTACCACTGTACTTTATTTTTCATTTGATCAAGTTTGCAAAACAATTTCCTAGGAAAATGCCTCAAACTGATATTAATATTAGGCCTTCAGCCTAGTTGAGCTCCATTCAAACTTTTTGGGAGCAGAAAATGAGCCAAAAATGCACAATAAATCAATAGTACGGTGATGGGGAAATGCTGAAAGCTTTCAAATGACGGTAGAAATTGTATTGATGTGACTCGAAATGCACGCCATTAGGAGGCCGCAATTGGGCCCAGACCTATAGGGGACCCGTTTTTAGACCATAAAGGGGGCGTGGTTGAATGAGAGGAAAGTATAAAACAATGGTAAGATGATTATATAGCAATAATTTAGTGTTTGAGTGTTAAAATATCTCATTCAGCTAATATATAGACACTTGCATACCAAGATACTCACTGGTATAGAGTCTGTACTTTACATACACAAAGAGAAAATCTTGCATATCAATTGTTATTGTTGAGTATTTCTTTTATTCATTTTCAACACCACTTATGCTCATCAGGGGTGCTGGAGCCTATTCCAGATGACTTTGGACGAAAGGCAAGCTACACCCTAGACTGGGAGTGCAAGCTTGATTATCTAGTATTACGGTAAACAAAGTCAAATGTATGCATTTATACATTTATTCATTTTCAAATGAATTACAAACTGAATGGATGGCAAACTTCATTCAGGTCATTTTGACCTCTTTTATGCATGAAAATTGTTTTTTTTTAATGCTGTAAATTCTGTGAGAGAGCATCAACAGGGGCAAACATAGAATCTGTTTTGAACGGATCTCACGTGAAACAAAGAATATTACAGTAAGTTCTTACAGCAGGTAGATACCCAGGCTGTTGAAGTCTCCGTGTTGTAGGGTTTGCACTCCCACAGCACACGACACTGAAAAGAAAATGCAACCAATTTACTTTGCGTGTAAACCAGGTTATGTCCAATAGATGTCAGAATTTGCTTACAATTTCTAAAGGATTTACTTTGTCCTGACTTTAAGAATGTGAATTCGACTCCTAGAGAGAAGCATGGATAACTGGAGTCCTTCTTAATTACACTCATATAATTTTTATTTTATTTTTTTATATTGAAGATTTTAACATTCAAGAAACCAATTTTAGTTTATTTTTTGTGTTCTTCCTCTCTTGGCGTGAATGCATTAAGGCCCAAGGGGTTGTTGTGCCGGATTTTGGAGCACATTCATACTGTATTTGCAGAATTAAATGCTTTTATTTTTTGACAAGGGTGATGCAAAAGCAGAAGTTTGTGAGTTGTGTGATCAACAGCGTGCACTACTGCACTTTGCTCAATTTTCTATCCGCAATCACACTCGTTCAATCAGAAGCATCCTGGAAAATCGCTCAAAATCAATAGGAGCAGATAAAAAAAAAACGGGAAGTGACCTGTAAGTACTCTGAAATGAAAAACAGAAGAAAAAAATTTAAGTGACACAAAATGAACTCATTGTCTGCTATTGACAATGATAGATGTCCAATTCACTTAAACAGGCTGTGGTTTCCCATCTTTCAGTGCCATTGATGCACAAGACGTCCAATCCATTTTGACTGGGAGGTTCGAATGAATGTTCATTAATTCGCCGCTCTGAGTCAAAATGGATTGGATGTCTAGCGCCGTCAATGGCGCAAGTAAGATTGGGCCAAAAATAAACTGGTCTGTCCCACATAGTTGGCATTAGTGTGGCCCGCGCACCAAATTGAGTTTGACACCACTGCATTAAGGCATTTTAATGTATTTGGATAGGTCTGCCAATACTCTTGCTGGTTTTATTATTGGTTATATTTTATAATTGATTTGTTTAGGTGCCAATAAAAGATGAAAGTGCTTCATGCTTCCATGAACATGAAGCAAACCGGCTAAATTTTCATCACCCATTCTAAGTGTGAAAAAGGATTCGATTATCAGTGGCTTACAAGAGCTAATAATTACAAATTCATTTGTCCAATGCTTACCAGTTAGTTACTTGATATTACTGCATTTGTTCTTATCTGACATCCTGACTTCACAAATGATCAATTGCACTGTGCTACAGAATTTCATATATGTGTTTACTCTGAATGAAAGTATTCTTTGGAAGACCAGCTGGGAAGAAGTGATGCTTGGGCGAGACTTGAATGGACATTAAGGATCTGAGCCAAGTCCAACTGGCAGTATCCTCAGACCAAACAGTGAAAAAGGAAAGGTCATACTGTGCATTCCAATGTCAGATTGGAGACCATAAATGCAAAACTAGTCATTGTAATTTACAACAGTGACATCTTCTGCCTTTAGTATGAATGACCTTGCAATAATTGCCAGGTTAACTGAATAGTATAACAATAAATTTGAGAAAAATTGTATTTTAAGTCAACGTTGTTTATTATTGCGATTCTGTGAGCTTCTGTGCAGTTCTCTAATAATTCATGTGTTCATGTGCATGGTTTGGCTAAAAACAAACTTTCGATTGTGAAACTGTTGTATAACATTTTTACAAGAATATGACCACCCACCACCCCCTCCTCACACACATACAAAATATCCTATTTTTACTTGAAGATTTGTTTGACAAAAAAGACGGTGAAAAGACCCTGCCTTCTGCACATGGAAACAGTTTAATGGCCGACATAGCAAAAATACAACGATACAATCGGCACCAGAGAGTAATCAGAAGAATGCTGCTTAAAGTTTGCTGCTCATTTATTGGGTGTGAGGGGAATAAACACTGTACACACACAGAGCCAGACAGATATAAATGTGTGCATGTAGCACATACACCTGGCTTAGAAAACGCACAGTAAGTTCATGAGTGTGTAAAACTGCATGAGCACAAATAAGGCCTATAAAGCGACTGGATGCAGCAAACATTGTAGTATGGTCTGGTATTTCTGGGGAAATCAGCAGCGTCTGCAACCATTTCAATTCCAAAAGTTGAGTAATGGGTGGCCAATGAGGTTATTCAGTTTGTACAATAGGGGTTGAATGACTAAATGGTTAAATGTTAGTCGGCTATAATGGCGTAAAGGTTTAATCTGGTTTGTTTTTCTTCTTGTGGTTCATGCCAAGGTTAAAAAAATAGACAAAAAAAGATAATAAAATGAACCATTTCTGTTTCAATGTTTCTGATTCTGTCATGCTTTTATTGAATTTCACGATAGATTGCAGACTTGCCAGTGACCTTGCTACCGATCCCATATTTGATACACATTTCCCACACACTTGGAGCAAAGCAGTAAGCTGTACTGCATCAACTGTTATGACTGTTTGGATGTAATATATCATATCACACCACACCACTGGCTTCCCTTTTATTCTGCAGCAAATAGAAAATCCACATAGAAATCTGTGGTATTATAATTCCCAAAACCACTGTTTGATTTTGTGGTAGTTTTCTTTTATGACAGAATTGCATTTAGAAAGGGCCAAAGGTTGTTTTAATTTACAGTGCACAGGATGCTTCAGCGTCATTTTGGATTCCAAGAGGAAAGATTGTCACCTTTTGGCAAGAATGAGGATGATGACCCTCAATAATTAAACTAGTAACAAACATGGAGGACTGCAGATGACTTTTATATTAAAGTCGACTTTTTGAATGATTACATATTTTGAATGGAACTAAAACCTCTTCTGATTCAATAGACTGGAATTTATGGGTTTTTCTCTTTGGGTGTCAGTAATAGTTCAAAGCAGGGATATTGTTATAATGTAAACAGGGCTTTGAAATAATATCGTTTAGTTTATTATATTATGTAGTATTCTTTCTTTTGGACTATGCAGTATTTTAGTCAAAATTCATCATTAGATAACAGCTTTAAACAGCATGTTGCAACA